>NC_090443.1:330451172-331073041 GCF_031143425.1 Pleurodeles waltl
ATAAGAGCTTTCCATCTCGGAGGATCTCTGACATTTGGATTATGAACCCTATGTTTTGGACTCGAGGCTTGAAGTGCTCTGTCTTTTGGGCTTGATGCCCTCATATATCCTGATGGAGGCTGAGGTCTCTATTGGTGCTTCATGCAGCAATGGTCGTATTAGCAAAAAAGCCTCTCAGCTTGCGTGAAGATCTTCAGTTTGCTCCATGCAGAACTTGGCCTATGAATGCGTCCCTCCAGTCAAACAGTGCCCCACCCCCCTTTTCTTCCCTCCACCCTCTCCTGGATGCTGGCCACAGTGGTGACCAATGCTTCCTGTTTGGACTGTTGTGGTCAACTTGGGAGATAATGGAACAAGGAATGTAGTCTCTAGCTGAGCATTGACTGTACATCAGTCTGCTTGAGCTTCTGGTAGCCTCCCTAGAGCTAAAGGCACTTCTTCTTCACATTTTGCCATGCTGTGCAAGTCCTCTTGGGTAACACTTCTGCTGTCCAATGGATCAGCGTGGAACGGGAAGAGGGTCCTAAGACTGTGCTGGAAGGCTCTGCTTGCAGCAGTGGGCTCTGGCTGGTTTGTTGAATGTGAGGGTGGAAACCCCGAGTAACCTGTCCCTGGGAAACAACAAATGCTCTTTTGGGGGTAGATAGGTGAACTTTTCTTAGCTGGGACATCCTTCCATTGACCTCTTTACCACTGTCCTCAACAGAAGGTGACCTCCCTTGTGCATCATGTACTTCCCATAACCTGGTTTTCTAGCAGAACCCTTCCACTTGAAAAGGAAATAGGCCCTACTTTGTGTTCCCTTTGAGCCCACTCATTTGATGGATGGTGCAGTAGGATGTGTGCAAGTAATTCTCATTGCTATGGACTGGGCAAGAAGAATTTGGTATGTTGATCTGTTAGAGATTTCAGTCTGTCATCGGAGGTGATGGATGTTTTCTGATGGTTAATTCCACGTGCAGATTCCTCACCCTTGAACAGCCCCATATACAGAATGGATCTATGAAAAATCATGCAATAGCTCTCTGGCGCCAGCATATGGCATCTGCTACGTTGCAAGGTCAAATGTGGAGTCTCGATTATATCTTCGGAGTTATAAAGGCTCCTGACCAGAGAACAGTAGTTCAGTTTTTACACGCCTATCAAAGCATTACTCAGCTTGGCTCTCGTGATATTTCTCACAATTCAAAGTTTGTACTCTTAAGTGCAAAAGTGTTATGTCACCTTCAAAACGATCGGGCTTTAAGCCTGGTCAACTTCGTGATGGTCATATGTCTAGCATATACCCTCACAATGACTGTCTGTGGCATCTTAGTTTGTGCCAACAGATACACCCAGAGGCAATCAGGGAACATCATAGGGGCTGTCGTCGAACAAGGTCAGGACAGTGATCAAGATGCCTCTCGAAACAGTCACCCTCCACCAACTGCTCCAAAGGGGGGGGGGGGCATAGAAGAAAAAAAACATTTCACTTGTCCTCATCAGGGAAAAGTAGAGGTACGTCTCCTCCAGCTCCACCCACCTCAGAGCCAGAGTTGGTGGAGATTTCCCCAGGACCATCCCCGGTGACTCCTAATCTAACACAGTTGACTTCACCTCAACCATCGCCTTCTCTGCCTCAGTCCGCATCAGTGCCCATCTAGCCGGAGCGGATCTGTCTGGTTTCATGTGAGCTGTGATGGGCATTTTCAGGAGAGTGGCCATCCCCCATGGGGCGCGAGCTGGCCCATGAGACTAATCAGTGGGTCTTTTTGTCTACTGCCACCCCCACCATTTGCACCATACTGTTTTTTCCTCCAGTTCGGGGTTCCTGTTGGTACTTCACCGACTACGGCCATTCGTGTATTGGTGCAGAGACTTGCCCCGGTGTCGATTTTGATGACGAAAACACTGTCAACCGATTCTCCAAGCCAGCTGCATTCGGACCAGGACCATGTAAAACGCGTAATCAATGCCATGACACACGCCACCAGTCATGTCAGATACTTTTCTAGGTGTAAAGGGGCACAGATCCAGAAGGGAATCCATCTCCAGGTACCTTTGCACCTGAAATGCTAAATTCTATTTTATGATGCAAAAAGCTGCAGTGGTTCTTAAACTACCTCTACGGTAGACTATCACCCTAATATATAGATAGATGTTCTCCATATGGCTCCCTCCACCAGTAAGTCATTGCTTCTGTTTAATGAAGCATGATGAAAACGTTAAAGGAGCCACGTTAGAATTGTCAACTGCCCCAGTTGTTCCTAGAACAATTGCTCACAGGTATGGACCTGCACCTGGTGATGTGGTTTTCTTATCTACTTACCACACCCAGAAGCTCAGTGGTCCAGAGTCCCACCATCTTAAAAGTCATCTTGGGTGCGTTTTCAGCATACCAACTGGATACTGAATCGAGAAATCTTGACACTATGGGTGGGTAACAAATCGTTTTAAGCAGGAAGTCTCACCCTCCGTTCCATGAATGCTGCTTGTCTTGTAAGCATTTATAACCATGACGTCTGGGATATGGCAACCTTCAGACCAACTAAGAGACCATTATTTGAAAGTAGTTAAAAATGGACAAGATGCTTCCAAACATATTATAAAAGCTGGTTTCGACACTGCTGGCTCTGTAGATTCATCTGTCATCCTCTGAAGATATGCTTGGCCCAGATCTATGGGGTTCTCCACGGACATTCAAAATACCTTCATTGACATGCCCTTGATGGGGAAACATCTATTTGACCATAAAGCAAATGCTGCCTTGGCACAATTTAAGGAAGGAAGAGCCACTGCCAGATATTTAGGACTACACTCCCCGGGCTCTTTTCTTTCATCCCTGAAACCTCATTCCTTTGCCCGGGAATTTTCCAAACAATGTCAACAATCCCATGGCCAGCATGTTTGCCAGTACAAAGAGCAAGGAAAGGGGTATGTCAAGCAACTACCATAAAATACCATGTACTACCATCTGCTTCTTCCCCAGTACCACCAGAGGAACAGTATTGATTTGACTGAAAGTGCACTACATACCGATCGGAGGAAGGGTGCCCCTTTTACTGCAGGCCTGAAGGCCATTATTCTGATAGATACACCTACCTGTGGATTCCTCACCTAAAGAATTCTCCCCTCGCACCAGCCTCGACGGAACTGTCTTCTAGCTCTGCACGTTGACGATGATGTCACACTCGCCCGACTCCACACGACGCCGTATGACATCATCCAGGCAATAAGCAGCCCTCGTCGACGTGCAGACGTCAGTTCCCTTTTTTCCGTGCCTCCGAGTAACGGTTTTTCTTCAAGGCTCACAGGGAGCTACTGTTGCGTATCGTCGGTTACAATGTCGCAACCAAGGAAATCCGGTTTTAAGCCTTGTAACCAGTGCGGGGGTCGGATATCGGTTACCGATCCCCATGAGAATTGCCTCTGGTGCCTTAGCTCCGACCATGAGGTCGAGTCATGCGGCTCCTCCCAGCG
This sequence comes from Pleurodeles waltl, assembly GCF_031143425.1. NCBI lineage: Eukaryota > Metazoa > Chordata > Amphibia > Caudata > Salamandridae > Pleurodeles > Pleurodeles waltl. Next base: position 330,454,632 of record NC_090443.1, read on the forward strand.
CATGAACCCAAAGGCACTCAAGAAAAGAGAGGCAAAATTGTTCTTGGCCCGTTCCAAGACAAAGGAGAGGCGTCATTGGAGAGAGTCCTCTTCAAGATCCTCAAGGGCTCATCATCGCCATGGTGACTCTCGGCGCCGTCACGCCTCCCGGCGCCGATCGAGTAAGGGACGGTCCAGGTCCAGATCGGCATCTCCGTCAGCTCAGCGCCGTCCGACGTGGGAGATTAGCCCAACCGTCACCCCTCCACCTCCTACGACTCCGACTTCACCTGGATCGGTTTTCAAAGTAGAGCCTCTTCAGAGGCCAGAGGGTTCTCCTTGCCAGGAGTTGCCGGGCCCATCTACGGCGTCTGCGGCTTTTTTGAATGCCATGTTCAAAATTTTTTCCTCCATGGCGCCGGGTGGTGGACAAGCAGGTCCGTCGGACCCTTTGGCCTTTAATTTGGGTGTCCCGGCGTCTTATAAGTCGACACCTTTCACGCCATTTTTGTCTGCTGCAGCTGAAGCAGCGCCGATGCCTTTGACGTCGCCTAGGAGACCTGTTACACCTGCTACGGCGCCGATGGATTCGCCTCGGATCCAATTCACAGTCAAGGTTCCTGTGGAGCCGGAGGGTCCGGCGTCGGATGGATCCGAGGTTCGGCGCTGTCGAAGATCTTCGGCGTCGGCCGACGCCTTATCGACGCCGGGTCTCGAATCTAGACTTCGATCCAGACGGCGGGCTTTGCGCCTTCTGGAAGAAGAAGAATACAGCAGACAACAACTGGAAGAGGGTGAGATCTTGGAGCCTTCCGGTGAATTTCAAGGACTAGATACAGCAAGTGGCATCGATACTTCCCCTGAGTGGGATCTTGCTTCCCTTGGGGAGTATACTGAGGAAGCTGCATCTTTTCATGCAGTAATACGGAGATCTTCTTAGATCTTCCTCTTCCGGCTGCGGAGGTGAAGAGGAACCTGTTGACGGAGGTGTTACATCCAACTTCTGTGACGGCAGAGCCTCTCTTGCCTTTTAATGAGGCTCTTCTAGATCCTATCAGAGACATTTGGAAAAAACCTGTGTCTTCAGCAGCTGTTAACAGAGCGGTAGCATGACTCTATCGGGCGGCACCAGGTGACCCTGTCTTCCTCTCCAAGCACCTGACACCGGAGAGCTTAGTGGTTCAGGCCTCCTGTTCTTCCAGGTCCTCTCCTGGCTCGTTTCCCGGAACTCCTGCGGACAGGGAATCGAAGAAAATGGACCATTCAGCCAAAAAGGCCTTTTCTTCATGTAGTATGGCCTTAAAGTCAACCAACGCTACCTGCATTTTGGGACGTTATAGCCATGCCCTTATGGAGGAAGCAAGAGACCATTCAAACTTGTCCCAGGAAATGTTACAATTGCTGATGAACGCTCAGGCGGCGGCGAACCAGGTCATCCAGTCTGGATTAGACACTACGGACTCAGTGGCAAGAGCTACGGGCACGTCCATAGTTTCCAGATGACAATCTTGGCTGCGTTTGTCTGGTTTTTCATCAGATGTGCAGGCGACTCTCCTGGATCTGCCCTTTGATGGCGAGAAACTTTTTGGAACAAAGGCAGATTCTGCTCTTGAACGATTTAAAGAGAGCAGGGCCACAGCGAGGTCGCTAGGACTTCAGTCAGCTCCCTCCTCCTCCTTTAAATCTTATACGAGGTTTAGGGGTTTTGGACGCGGGTCCTCCTTTCGTGGCAGATTTCAAGGACCACAACAAACTGCAAGCTCCCTCCCATGCAGATCTTTCAGGGGCAGAGGCAAAGTCTGGGTGCAGTAGGGAAAGCAGCTGTAGTCCTCCACCACTCCCTGTCCACTTGTCTCCGGTAGGGGGGAGACTTGCCCATTTTCTTCCGTTGTGGGAGTTTATAACAACGAACTCTTGGGTCATCGACATTGTGAAGAAGGGGTACGCTCTTCCCTTTCAGGAATTCCCTCCTCCCTTCCCTCCCCGCCCATCCTTCTGTTCGGAAGACCATCTTCTGTTACTACAACAGGAAGTGTTATCCCTATTGGCAAAAGGTGCAGTAGAGTTGGTTCCCGAGCAGGAGAAGGGTCAGGGCTGTTATTCAAGATACTTCCTTATCCCCAAAAAGGATGGTCGGTTAAGACCAATTCTGGACTTGAGGACTTTGAATTGGTTCCTCAGACAGGAAAAGTTCAAAATGCTGACCCTTTCACAGGTTCTTTTGGCGTTGAACGAAGGAGATTGGATGGTGTCTGTCGATTTGCAGGATGCATATTTCCATATTCCGACCCTCAAATCGCACAGGAAGTATCTCTGGTTTGTGGTGGGATCGCAGCATTATCAGTTTGCGGCCCTCCCATTTGGTCTTACTTCAGCACCTCGAGTCTTCACAAAGGTGATGGCGGTGGTAGCGGCAGAGCTCAGAAGAAGGGGGATAGCGGTGTTTCCCTATCTGGATGATTGGTTGATCAAAGCAAAGACTCCGAAGCTCGTGCGGCGTCATCTCCAGTCGACAACTCAATTGTTGTTCAACCTGGGTTTTTCAATCAATGTGCCCAAATCTCACCTGGAGCCCTCTCAACGCCTCCTTTTCATAGGGGCAGTATTGGACACGACATTGAATCGGGCCTTTCCTCCACCCCAGCGGGTTCAGGACATCCAGGCGTTGATTCCAATGTTTCGAAATGGAGCGGTAGTTCCAGTCCTCAAGGTCCTTTGTCTGCTCAGTCTGTTTGCTTCTTGCATACTGCTGGTCACTCATGCACGCTGGCACATGAGGGCTCTTCAGTGGTGCGTCCGCAAGCAGTGGTTTCAGCACAAGGGGGATCTCGAGGAATCGATAAAGATCTCCAGAGACACTGCAGTGGATCTTCAGTGGTGGGCAGCGGTCGACAACCTGTCACAAGGAAGGCCGTTCTCGCTACCACCACCAGTGGCCACAGTGGTAACGGATGCTTCCACTCTAGGGTGGGGAGCTCATCTGGGGGACCTGGAGGTCAAAGGCCTTTGGTCTCCAGTGGAACAGAGACTTCACATCAATCTGTTGGAATTGCAGGCAGTGCGTCTGGCTCTCAAGGCCTTCCTCCCTTCCATTTGCGGTCCGTCAGTCCAGATTCTGACGGACAATACTACCGTGATGTGGTATATCAACAAGCAGGGAGGAGTGGGATCGTACCTTCTCTGCAGAGAAGCTCCTCGACTCTGATCCTGGCTTCAGGATCATAAAATCTGCTTGGTAGCACATCATTTGGCCGGGGTTCTGAATGTGCGTGCGGACGTTCTCAGTCGACGCAACTCGGTCGACCACGAGTGGCGTCTTCATCCAGATCTGGTTCTGTACATCTTCCAGATGTGGGGATATCCACAGATAGATCTGTTTGCAACTCAGGAAAATGCACAGTACCTGCTGTTTTGCAGCCTCCAGTATCCGGTGCAAGGAGCTTTGAGGGACGCGTTTCAGATGTCCTGGAAGGGTCATTTGCTTTACGCGTTTCCTCCCATACCCTTGATTCTGCGAGTTCTGAGGAAGATCCGCCAAGACCGAGCCCAGGTCATCTTAATAGCTCCGGATTGGCCAAGAAGGGTGTGGTATTCAGGCCTTCTCCAACTCTCTGTGCCCTCCGCTCCGTCTCCCTTACAGGGTGGACCTCCTCTCGCAGTCGCAGGGGCAGATTCTACACCCCCACCTCCAGAGCCTGCACCTTCCTGCCTGGAGATTGAACGGGGCAATCTGAGTGCTTTTTCTCTCCCACCAGAAGTGGTGGATGTTATTTTATCGGCCAGGCGACACTCCACCAAATCGATCTATGCTAAACGTTGGTCTAAATTTGTATGCTGGTGTGAAGAGAACAGAATTGATCCCTTAAAGGCTCCTTTATCTGACATATTGCTCTTTTCCTGGCAGAGAAAGGTTGTGCGGTTGCCACAGTCAAGGGATATTTATCGGCACTGTCTGCTTTTCTGTGCCTTCCTGATCAGCCTTCCTTATTTAAGTCTCCTACTGTATTAAGGTTTGTTAAGGGGCTTACTAACAAACTTCCCCCATTTGTTATGCCTCAGTGGGACCTTAATTTGGTGTTAACATTTTTAATGGGGTCCCCTTTTGAGCCGATGCATTCTTGCTCTTTGCGGTTGCTAGTTCTCAAGACTGTTCTTATTGGCCATAACATCGGCCAGAAGGGTCAGTGAGCTTCAGGCTCTTAATGTAGATCCCCCTTTTCTTTCTTTCTATAGAGACAAAGTGGTGTTAAGGACCAAGGCGGCTTTCCTCCCGAAGATTGTTACACCCTTTCACTTGGGGCAGTCTATTACTCTCTCTTCCTTTTACCCTCCACCTCATCCATCTAAGGAGGAAGAGAGGCTCCACCGTCTGGATCCACGAAGAGCGCTGAGCTTCTATGTCGACAGGACGAAGGAGTTCAGGCAAGATGATCAGCTCTTCGTTGGATACGTGGGGAAGAGGAAAGGTAGAGCTGTCCACAAGAGAACGCTATCCAGGTGGGTCATTCTATGTTTTAAAATCTGTTATTCTTTGGCGAAGAAAGAACCACCTGTGGGGCTTCGTGCCCATTCCACCAGAGCTAAGGCTGCTTCTTCGGCTTTGGCTAGAGGTGTTCCTGTGGCTGACATCTGCAGGGCAGCGACTTGGGCGTCGCTCCATACTTTTGTTAAACATTACTGTTTGGATTTTGAGGTTAGGAGAGATGGCCATTTTGCTCGCTCGGTGCTGCAGGATTTCTTGGTTTGACCATTCGGGCACCCACCTCCGGAGGTAGTACTGTTTTGGGACTCTATTCTTTAGGTGAGGAATCCACAGGTAGGTGTATCCATCAGAAGAATAAGTTACTTACCTTCGGTAACGCTTTTTCTGGTGGATACAATAACTACCTGTGGATTCCTCACGGTCCCACCCGCCTCCCCGTTGCCTGACTGGTCATACCATGAAATCCATGGGTGAGCATCCTTTGTCTTGTATATATGTATATACCTGAATCATGTATATAGTTGTGGTATGTATACATGCATATCTTTCACTAATTTAGATAGTTCAAGGAAAACATGTTTGGACTTGACTGACATATTTTACCCTCATATAGAGCAGTTATTGCTATTACCTAATTTTATTTTTATTGTAATAAATGTTGTGCTTTCATTTAATTTGATATGACTATGTTCTCTTTGAGATCAGTGTTCACCTGTTCGCTTCTATGGCACGTAAAAAATTGTGATAACTGACGTCTGCACGTCGACGAGGGCTTCTTATTGCCTGGATGACGTCATACGGCGTTGCGTGGAATCGGGCGATTGTGACATCATCGTCGACGTGCAGAGCTAGAAGAAATTTCCGTTGAGGCTGGCGCGAGGGGAGAATTCTTTAGGTGAGGAATCCACAGGTAGTTACTGTATCCACCAGAAAAAGCGTTACCGAAGGTAAGTAGCTTATTCATTTGGACTACTAGGACCTTCAGATGTAGAAATGTGGTATAACTTACCTTTCTGCCGGCACCTACCGTGTAGTCCCCCTCTTTTTTCTTACGATTCTGAAGAACAGCAGTGCGTTCTAGAGCAGGAAGTGGCGATCCTGCAGCAGAAAGGGTCTGTAGTGCCAGTAATTAGGCAGGGGTGCTATTCTTGGTACTCACTGATTCCGAAGAAGGGTGGCGATCTTTGTCTGATCCTCAGGTTCTTGAATGGGTTCCTAAGAAAGGACAAGTTCAGAATGCTGTCCGCGGCTCAGGTTTGACTGGCACTGAATTCAGAAGACTAGATTGTGTCAAAAGACCTGCAGGATGCATATTTTCAAAATTCAGATCCTGCAGGCCCACAGGATTTAATTGCAATATGTAGTGCATTCTATCTATTACCAGATTATAGTACATCCTGTTGGGTAGACCTTAGCACCTCAGATCTTCACAACGGTGATGTCTGTGGTAGTGTCACATATCAGGCAAGCAGGCAGCACAGTATGCTGCATAATCTGAAGAACCCACTCATCAAACCTAGTTCATATGAGTTGTTGTGTCACCATCTCCTTTCAACCACTGCCAAATCTCACTCAGAGCTCCCTCAGTGCCTTCTGTTCATTGGGGCAGTACTGGATACCACCCTGCTTAGGGGCCTTCCCTCCTCCAGAGTACCCAAGACATACTGGACAATGTTTCAGCCAGGAGCTCAAGTACCAGTCCTGTAGGGCCCACATGTGTTTGGTCTGTTGGCTTCTTTAATGCACGCTTGCACATGAAGGATTTTCGGTGGTGCCTCCTCAGGCAGTGCTTCCAGCGTCGGGGAGACTTGACAGATTCTGTTACCGTCCCCAGAAACACTGCAGTAAAGTTGAGGTGATGGAGAAGAAAGTACAGCCACATTTCAGAGAGACCCTTCTGCCCCAAATCAGCTGTGACCATGGTAGTAAAGCAAGCCTCCACTTTCTGGTGGGTGTGCATCTGGTGGATCTGGAAATCAGAGGTCTTTGGTCCCCAAAGTAGCAAAGTTTACCTATTAATCTGTTGGAATTAAGGACTAAATTGTTGGCTGTCAAGGCTCTTCTCCCCTTCAACTGTCGGTCCAGATTTTAACTAACCACACAACAGTAATGTGGTATTTAAGTAACTAGGAGTGGCATCTCAGGCTCTCTGTCGAGAAGCCCTAAGACTCTGACCCAGGTGCAACAACACTGCCTGTGACTGATATTCAATCACTTGCCAGGCTCCTTAAACACCAGAGTCGACCGCCTCAGTCAACGTTATGTTGCTGACCATTAGTGACTTCTTGTCTAAGCAGTAGTCCAAGATCTTTTCACTCTTCAGGGCATGCCTCAGGAGAGCCTATTTACAACTCCGAGCAGCGCTCATTGCCCGAAGGTCTACGCTGTCTGTTGCAGTGATCCTTATGGGATGCGTTTTGGCTGACGTGTAAATTTCCTCCTCATTATTAGTTTCCTCCCATACCGTTTCCTCAGGTTCTGAGAGAGAATCGCCAGACCAGGCCCTGGTCATTCCCATGGTCCCAGACTGGCTGAGAAGGGAGGGGTGCTCAGACCTAAGGCACCTCACGGTAGCAGCCCCTTTTTGTCTTCTCCTTAGAGATTTGTTATCTCAATCAGGAGGGCAGATTCTTCAGAGCCCAAGCCTTCATGCGTAGAGATTGAGTAGCGCAATTTGAGCACATTTCAGCTCTCTTCTTTCTTGTTCGCTATAACTTCAGCTCATTTTGCTGGTGTGCTTCAAACCCTTTGAGCTCAAGAATGACCACACGGGCTAGACCCTAAAACAACGGTTAATTCCTACATTAACCGCAGAAAAAGACATTCGATCAGATGAACAGCTCGTCATTGGTTATAGTTGTTGTGAAAAGTGTAAATCTGTTCAGAAACGGACAATCTCTATATGGATAATCCTTTGTGTTAAAATTTGATAGGTATGGGCTAAAAAAGAACCCCTGATGGAGTCCAAGCTCATACTACCTGAGGCAAATCTTCCACAGCAGCTTTATCTAGAGGTGTGCCTGCTGTGGCAGATGTAGAGGGCAGCTAAGTGATCCTCTTTCCCCACACCTTGGCCAAAGATTATTGTTTGGATTCCAAAGTGAGAAGAGGCGGTCAATTTTGCCCATTCTGTTTGCCAAGATTTCCTAGTCTAATGTGTTGCCAGATCTTTGGTCTGGGTATTGCTTCAGAATCTATTCAAAGGTGAGGAATCAGCAAGTAGAATTATCCAACAGACGGAAAAGTTACTTTACTTTGGTAAGAATCTGTCTGTAGCATGTGTGGCTGTGTAGCCTTGCTCTGTATACTCCTGTCAACTAGTGTTGGGTTCAGATGTTTGAATCTTGTTTTATGAAAAAGTATTTCGAGTCATGAGTTATGGTAATTGCACCCTCAACTGGTAATGCTGAATGGCATAGGCTCCATTGTAAAATTGTTTTTCTCCACCATCCAGCTCCTAGACTCTACACCTTCAACATTCCCGGAGCCTGATGTTCTGTTCCTCATTGGAAAACACCCTTGTCAGTCATTCTTTTTTCTCCCTCAAGCTGCTCCGAGGTCGCTCTGGGCTACGTCCCTTCTGTAATGAGTCAAAGAATGAACAAGAGTAGGGGATGGTGGAATGGATGCCCTTTAGTAAATGCCTTCAGTGTCACGCAAAACATCCCTGGCCTGATCCACATGGGCTCTGTAATTTGTGTCTTTCCCTGGCACCCTCTGTGCCTCCTGCCTTGCCTGCAGGTGCAGAAAGACCCTCCAGTAGTAGAGAGGCAGACGCTAGGCCCATCTCAAGATGCAGTGATCCTTCGAGGAAATGCCAGACATTTTTGGCGAAGCTGACCCCTTTGGCACTGAAAAAGAGGAGGATGCATGTTTGGCAGGCGTTCTCAACCATCACCCCCGCATGGACGTTATGTCAAACCTTGACTCCTCAGAGCCCAAACACATGGAGAGAGAAGAGGAGGACAAAGTCACTCTGTCTACCTCCCTCAGCGCTAGTCTGCACACCAAGATGATACAGAGTCGTGAATACTGTTGACAAACTAGCCAATCACACAAAATGCCAAACCTGAGGTGGAGCACCATCCCCACGTGGGTCAGACATCTAACCCTGTGCATAAGCCATTACGACTTCAAGGTGCACCATTGCCCTCCGGCACTGGTCGACATAGAGACAATGTAACTGTGATGGATCGACCACGTCTCAGTCGATCCCGCCATACCCTGGGGCACCAGTGCAGTCGGTCAGGAACCTATCCGCATCCACATTCGGGTGATGTAGGGCTTCGTAAAGCCCTTCTCGCCGTAGTCCGGGAGAGGAGGGGAGAGAGAGAAGCAGCGGACGGGAGGAGGGACACAGCAGTGCCGAAAAGGACGGCGGCAGTATCAGTAGAGGTGGAGGCAGCGGCAGCTCCAGGACCGCCAGCGGCAGAACCAGCACCAGACGTGGGACCAACAGCTACCCCAGGAGGAGCGGCTGAAGAAGGTGGGCAAACCGTCTGGGTTTGGTCGCGTGCAGCAGACGCCGACACCAGGACGTGATGTCCAACCACGGTGGTGTTTCCACCACAGCAACCATCGCCGGGCCAGGAGGCAGAAAAACCACCAGGATCCGGCCACGCTCTGGGGAGAGCGTGGCCTCAGCAGGTACGAGGGTTGCAGGTTAATCTAATATTCCCGAGAGAAAGGCGGGAGGGGGACAGGCAGCTACCTACCGTGTTCTGAGAGCCTCGAGGGGGGGGAGGAATTAATTTGTTTTGGGTTGTTCTGTTTTGGGTTTTTCCTTTTGTTTATTGCATTTTTCAGCCTTCATTTGTTCAAAGTAGAGAACCAAAAGTTGGTCTTTCCACGCCACAGGGTCCTAGTAGACAGGTCTATGGAGCTGAACTAACATAGAAAAAAGGAAAAGACCAAGAAGGTTCACAGTTGTAGTATATAGCACTAGCCTAACCCAAAGAGATAACGAAAAGAAAGGGAAACAAGACGGCCTCTGACAAATAGAAAAGAGACCAAACGAAAGCAAGAGAGAACAGACCTACAGAGAGAGAGAGACCGAAGAGCAGAGAAGGATGAATATTGAAGATATAGAACAGAGAAAACAGACTAGAGAAAAATAACAAGAACAAAACTTACCAGACCACTCATCGTTGTCTGTATCTGCTTCTTTCCCACATGTACCTCCTGAGAGCCCATCTGGAAGAAAGAAGAACAACACCAACACCCTGTGAACCCAAAGGCAGAACTACAGAAAAAAAGAAAAACATAAACTTCAACCGTCATTCCACTTAATAAAGACATCTTGTGCGCAATATACCACTGGCTACGAGTCGTCATTACGGTATCCCCTATCACAGTAACATAATGTGAAAGCCCAGCAAAAAAAGTCTCCACCAGAAAAAAGCAGGAAAGTGATACCTTTTCCTTTAAAAACCCTCACCCACAAGGGTGACTCTAAGTGCACCACCACCCTCCCACCCCCACCCCCAGCCCATCCATGATACCGGAGCCCGTAATTTATGATGTATGTGGTGCATGCACTTTTTATGTTTTATGTCGTATTTGTCTTGTGCTGTTCAGACGCTTAAGAATGCGATCGTGGCAGCATGCCAGCAATCTTGCATTCAATGTTTTCACTTTAATACTAAAAACCACAAGTGTTCTACACATGTGGGGTGCAGTTTGCTAAGTTTTGGCACCTCACCTATATCAATACAGTTGAGCTACGATATCACCAGGATAATCTTTTATTTTGTGTCTCCACAGGTAATACTTTGATGTCACAACAAGAGAAAGGCGCAGTATATTTTATCTTTAGCATGCAAGGAACGTTCTTGGGTATAACCCCTGTTTAAGGAGTGGAACCAGGGAGTCATTCTTGGTCTGGATGTTAAGCCTAGGGGTAGGCTTTGAAACATGTAGACCTGGAAGGCGATTACATTATATACCCGACTTCCTTATACCCCATTTTTAATCATACCACCACTAGGGTAGGTATTAAAGTATTATAGTCCCTAGTACACAGGTATTTTTAACCTCTTTAAGACCCCCCCACTCCTATCTCTTCTTCCATTCTAGTGATACAGTTTATACATTCCAAAGTGCTCCCACATAATCTGTAGGTCTCAGCACTCCCCTTTCTGTAGCGGAACGGGAAGAACCCAATGATGAAGCATGCCACCAAGGGGTAACCCCCGTGGGTAAGGGGTTTAAAAGGAAAATTTATCACATTTTCCTGCTTTTTTCCAGTGGAGACTGTTTTTCTGCTGGACTTTCACATTATGTTACATAGACACTGAGGAGGGTAAGCACAGCACTCTTTCCCTCCTAGTCCCTCTTTTGTCTTGGGACATAGAGACAAGAAATTGGAGCAAAGATGGAATCCAGCCAAGACTCTTGACCCCCATCGGACTTTGAGTCTGAAGAAACACCTTGACACTGAAGTACCCAAACCCAATTTGAAGCAGCTCAATCGATGCTCCAACAGCAGTCAGTACTGAAAACTGTTGGCCTCCACAGCTGACTTCGACATAACGCCAGCAGAATCTCAAGAAGCAGCAAAAGACTATTGTCATCTATCCCTAGATGGGTAACATTAAAATATCATCTTAGTTGCATTGATGCCAAAAAAATGCAGGCTCGCCTTCAAGGATATTCCTGGGCCAGATCATTCTTCAAAACTTTCAGTTCCCATGTCAAAGGCGGCGCTCACCTCTACCTCCATCCAGACCTCTTCCACCACCATCCCCTCCTCCTAGCTTACCTCAGGGGGTCACCACAGTCCTTTTAGGACCCAGGCAGTCACAGCACCTATTCCCCTATAGAGGACTTTTATTCTCTATTTACCCACATCCCTCTGATGACCCCTGGGAAGACGGCGACGTAGAGCGCCAGGGGACCCTGATCACGAACACGTACCAGTCAGGGCTTCTCCCCCCTGGAGGACTCTGACTACCAGGTTATTCAGTGTGCTGCAGCCTACAGCAAGGTAGACATGAACCCCACTCCAGAGGTCGACTACTATCTTGGTAAAAACGCTGTGTTGGTCTAGGAAAGAGCATTTGTTCCAGTTAAGTTTCTTCCCATATTAAAGGGAATGCTCATGGCTTCCCTACAGACTTTTAAGGAGGCAATGAAATTCCAATTTGTCGAAGAATTATAAACCTCCTAGCGACCCTTTGTACAAAAAGGGACCTGTCCCCCCTGGACTTGTTTGTGGTGGCCACCAGCTGCAAATTAGAAGCAATCCAAGCCCAGAGTCGCATCTCAGTCTGGATAAGGAGCGTAAGCTGTTCGATGTTGTAGGCAAGAGGTTAGCGATAAGTGCTGCAACACTGGTACATTGCCAATTCCGTGGGCTTTCTGTCTCGTTACAACAGCACAGTAGGGTGAGATGGGAGACCTGCTCCTGCACCTCCTCCAGAACATAGGAAAAGAGGTGAAAAGATTGCAGTGGAGGGGAAACTTATCTTTAATGCCACTATCCGCTGTGCCTTGGATGCAACAGATACTTTGGCTAGAGGGATTAATACTTCCATTATTTTATGCTCCTAGTCCCGGCTGCACTTCTCTGGCTTCAAGCCAGAAGTCCAGCAGCATCTCATCCTTTTGCAAACCAATGGGGGATGACGTGTTAGGATCACAAGTTAAGGAAATGCTAGAGAAAATTAAGGACACAGACACAGCTCAAACCATGGGTGCCCACTAGAAACCTTCAGTCAGGGGCGCCTCCAAGAGGCAGCAGGGTAAAGAAACTTCTAAGACCACCCGACCAATCCCAGTCTTATGAGTGCAAGCAGCAGGCCTACCACAAGCAAGGGGACAGAGGTTACATACAGGTTTCCTTCTGGTGGTAACACCAATGGCAGAGGCACCAGCCCCAAGGGGACCTCTGCCTCTAAACAATGACTTGCCTCTCAACCCTCTGATCACACCACACCTGTCTGAGGGAGATTCCAGGGGTTTCTTCCTTACTGGAAAGAGATTCACTCTGATTGTTTGTTTTTCTCCATCACAGAGCACAGGTATTGCCTTGAGCTCACCATGACCCAATCAAACATCCCATCCCGCAAATCCTCATCCCAAACAACAGCACCTTTTTAAAGGGGAGTTTCAGCCTATCATTCTTAGGGGCACCATGAAACCAGTTCGACCTCAGCACCACTGCAAGAGGGTGTACTCCCTATACTCTACCATCCCCAAAACAGACAGGTCCCTAAGATCCATATTGGACCTCAGGCCCCTCAAAAGGAACATCTGTCAAAACACTTCCATATGACTATCATACAGGATGTCATTCAGCTGCTGTAGCAATGTGGCTTCATGACTGCTCTCCATCTGAAGTACGCCTGCTTTCACATAGCCATCCATTGTCCTCTCCACTGCTACCTAAGGTTTGTGGTAGGTGGTCAACATTATCACTTTAAAGAATCACCATTTGGAGTCATTACAGCTCCTAAGGTGTTTCCAAATGCCCAGCTGTGGAGCCTCCCCTTCTCATAGGGCTGAGGGGAGTATCCACGTGTTGCCCTATCTTCATGATTGGTTTATCGATAGAAGAGGCAAGCACCACTGCCTGCACTCAGACCACCATCTCCCTCCTCTACAGGTTTGGATTTACCATGAACTCCACCAAATCCCGACTCCTTCCCCTTCAGATGCAGTCCTTCTTAGGTGCTATTCTCAAGTCATTTTTTTTTAAAAACACAAATTGTATTACATTTTGTATAGCACCTCCCTGTTTACACAATGCAATTTGAGTTACATTTTTACAAATAATTTGCAAAACCGTGAACAATTCCAGTAATGTGCTATCATTTGACAAGTTTAATTGGGTACGCCCCACTACTGTCTAACCCTTAACTGTGTCACTCAACGAAAACAAATTACAGTGAGAGCTAGAACTGCGACTACTACTTAAGTTGTACAGAATATACCAGGTAATTACGTATTGTCTATACACTTTACTTTACATCAGTTCATATCCGGATATGAAGATGGTTTGAGCGTTGTCTCGTCCTGCTTGGGTGGTAAATTTGGCGTACGTTGCTTGGATGCAAATGCAGCTGTTAATTGGAACCAAGGGGCTGCCCATCTGGGGAGTGTATAACTGTTCAACTAACATGCCATGGGGTTAATTATGCTTCTCACCGTTATTGTTTATTTGCCCTTTAAAGTTCTCTAATAGAACATTCCTGTCTAGTGAGATGTTTCTTACGCAGCCTCCTGTATTCCTCTCTCCACAGTGCGCCACTCACTGCCAGCCCCCAACCAGTGACTTCCCCCGTCATTGATGTACTTGTGGAGGTGCCAGGGGCTTCCATCATCTTGTTATTAAGCGTTTGGCCAACAGGATCGCCAAATCAATAAATCATGCTGTCACCTTGACCTTCCCTGGGTTTGGGTAAAGGCCAAGGAGGCAGGAGTCCGACGTCTCCCAGTGTGACTGGCTTGTCAGAGCTGACAGAGATTGTGCTATCTCTGCCCAATACTTAGTCAATACTGGACATTGCCATAACATATGTAGTAGATTACATCTGGGGCATTCTGACGTTGCTCCAGGAAACATCCAGTGTGGAGTAAGATATGCTCTATGTAAGATTGAGAATTGAATGAATTTGAATCTAGAGTTGCACGACACTGTCTTGGGGATGCTAGTAAAAAGTCCCACTCTTTCTCAGTAAAGGTGTGGGATAGGTCTGCCTCCCACTTCATGCATAGTAGCTCTTTGGAGATCCCTAAATGTGATCTAAGGCAATGACACAACCAGCGGACCAAGTGACAGCCATGTCCCATGGTATGTAATGCCTGAAGAAGTGTAAATGTGCTTGGTTCTTTCCCCTCTGGTGCCCAATGCCACTTGACCTAACACAGGATACTTGTGTGCAGGAGGAACAAATAGTCTGGTAATACATAAAGGTGGATGAAATCAGAGTGTGGCAGCAGAGATCCATCGGAAAAGAGTGCTGAAAGCATCAGTAGCCCTGACTGCTCCCAAAGCTCCAGTCGCTGCAGTTTTAGCATGCCTAGTGCAGTCGTTAGGCCACGCAGTGGTATAGTTGGCGCATAGGGAGAGGACGTGCATATATCGCAGGGCCATCTGCCAGTTTTGCTATGCAACCTGAAACAACGGGTTAGGGTGGGGGCAGCGGGCCCCGGGTCACAGCAGTCTATGCAGGTGTCTGTGTTGAACTTGGGCAGGTGTGTAGCCTACTTCCCGCAAATTGTGTCCAGCAAGCCAGTATGCCAGCCACTGCAGTTTTCCTGCAATGCAATATGCCTTAAAATCTGGAGCACCCAAGCCCCCTCTTAGCACTGGTAATTGTAGTTTAGCCAAGCCGACCCTGCAGCGCCCGCAGCCCCATACCAACTCCGTCAAGAGCATACTCCGTGCATGAAACATTAGTGCTGGGATCACGACAGGCAGGTTCATAAAATGATACAGTAATCTGGGGAGCGTGACCTTCCGGCCACCGATAGGTAGGGTAACCCTGAATTTTACTTGGGATCTAAGAGCACTGACCGTTCGCATGAGATTGCCATCCAGTAGGTCATGTGGGTCCTGGTACACGCGAATTCCTAGGTATTGGAATGTAGGCAGAGCTATTGGGATTGTTGCTGATCCGATTGTCCAGGGCGGGCACATTGGTTGGGGCACAAAAAATGCATGCAGGATTTTCAGAGTTTACTTGTAGGCCGGAGAATCAATCAAATTGGGCCAGTGTTTCAGTTATGCTTGTTAATTCCAGCCTCAAGTCTTTCAGGTATAAAATCATATCTTTGGCGTATAGCGAGACCGCTTGAATCGTTCCATTCAGTGGGATGCCCCAGTCTGCCGCTCCCTGTCGCAGCCTCTGCACGATGGGCTGTATTGCTAGCACAAACAGCAAGAGTGACAGGGCAACCCTATTGCGTACATCCAGGATATTGCGTCGGAAGAGGAAATTCAAGCCCATGTTTCTCTTTTCATTGTGGGTTCAGTATAGAGGAACATGACCCCCCCCCCCCCCCCCAGGGACATGACTAATGTCTGTGAGGTAGCAGGGGGGAGACAATTGGCACTTAACAATGCAGTATAACGTTTTTCTAGTTGTGGGGCCAATTTATCATACAGTGAGTAAAACTCAATGTGCAGACCATCTGGGCCAGGGTTCTTGTTGCTGGCCATTTCTCTAATGGCCCCTCTGATCTCTCCCACCAGGTAGGTTGTCACTGCACCTAGGGATGCAGGGTAAAGCTCAGTGTAAAATTCATAGAATGCTGTGTTTATCTTTAACTGCGTGGATACTCTCCCACGTAATAGGCAGTTTATTGAAAGGATGGGGGTAGGGGCCAGAGTGTGGCAAAGAAGCTGGGCCAGTCATGCCTCCACCCTGTCTGCTTTTATGTGTGTTCGTTGTTGGTAGGCCATATAGTCCACTACTGTAAGTGCTCTGCATGTGCAATTCTCTCTGCTTGGAGCAAGTACGAGTCTATCTCCTTTTGTGCCTCTGCTTGCTCCAGTTGTGCCATTTCGTTTTCTATACACTCTTATGCTTTATGTACCTCCTTTCAAGCTCCAGCCAGGATATTTATGGAGATGCTACATGTAACTACTTTGAATGCCTCCCACTCTTCTAATACTGAAGAGGTGGATCCTGTGTTTTCAGTGAAATAACTGTCAATGGTTTTGGCCAGGGTATCACAGAGGGAACATCTTCGAGGATAGAGGGCTGCTCTAGGTAGGGATAGGGGCAGGTATCCTACCCCATGTTATTGTTGGCTCTAATGGATTATGATTGGATAATGTTTTCGCAAAATACATGGCGGGTGTTATATTTGGAAAGGTGGTCAGAACAGAGAAACCTATCTAAGCGGGAGTGAAGTTGGTGCAGGTAGGAGTAGGAGTATTCTTGCATGCCTATATTGTGGTCTCGCCATGGATCTGCGAGCGATGAACTCTCTACCCATTGTCGCAGAGCTTTGGCTTGGTTAACCGCAGCTGCTGTAGGCAAAAGGGGATGTGAGCACTCTAGGGTGATATCTAATACCATGTTCGCACATTTGGAGGACGTAGAAGCTGTTGGTAGCCACCATTTGTTCCCTTTTGGGTACTTAGAAGTGTGGAACTGCAGGAGGCCATATGGGCATTACCCCACAACAGATAAAGGACGGGAGGAGAACCTTCTACTACAGCCTGAGAGTGTATAGAACTTTGAGGTGGGGGGGGGGGTTCGGGGATCCAATAGTATAATCTTAGGGGACATGACATTCACAATCAGTTGGAACCGGCACAGTAGACAACCAGTTATAATCATATCTACTTTTACCCCCCACTCCCCCTTCCTGGTTTCTTGCCTCAGCACTCAAGTATTATAGTCTAGCTGTTGTCAAAGTTCTCGAGCCGTCTTGGAAGTGAAGGAGGGAAAGAGAGCCATATACTGCAGTTAACTCCGACACGGTCCCACTGTCTCCCGAGCTACTAGAGCTGTCCAGCACTTTTCCCACACAGAACTGCGAGGCAGATCTAATTGCCTCGAGTTGACCCATTAATGACTGCTGGGGAGAAGGAGTTCCATTGCGGTGACCCTGCAGGACAGCCCCCGAGCGACACCGTCACAACTTTTAACGGTGTTTCAGGTGTGCACACTCTTCTTGGCGCATACCTGCAAGTTCAGGGAAAGTCTGCTCTAGACATTCCTGTGTCATATCTGATGAGTCAAAAAAGTGTGCACATTGATTATGAAGGACTTTGAGTCTGACTGGGAACAAGACGGCATAGGATAGGCCAGGTAGCCGGAACCAGTGTTTCATTTTTTGGAAAGAGGCACATTGTCGTACAGTCGCTGTATAATCAGGAAGTATGGAGATCTTTGTATTTGCCAGTAGTATTGGGGCTTTCTCCCGGTCCGCCCTGAGAAGTGTGTTTGCAGTCTCTAAAAATAAGTATTTTGGCCACAATGGGCTGGGGAGGTGCCCCTGGAATGGGTTTCCTACCAGGGACCCTGTGCACCCTCTCGACCACGAAGAAGTCTGATAGTCCATCTCAAGCCACTGCCGTCTTCAACCAGTTTTCAATGTAGTACATCGGATTGGGGCCTTCTAGCATACCAATTATTCAGATGTTTATTCTACGGGCGCGGCCAACCTCGCGCTATTGGAAGATCTCCATTTGTTGGATGAGCTTGGTCATTTGCATAGTGTGCTTCATTTCAGCATGCACTAGGACACCAGTAATTGACTCGTTAGCTTTGACCTTCTCGGCTAGTTTGCGGTGTTCATCCTTAAGGACTGAGATATCTGTGGTTATAACTCCAAGTGTCTGTTTTGTTGCAAGATGCGATTCTCAGATCTCTTGAAGTATGAGGTCTAGTTTATCTGCTTAAGGTCTTTGATCAGTGGGGGGAATACAGGTATCTGGAATGCGTGCCAGAGAACATTTCAATGGAGATGAACACAAGCGTTCCCATTGACCGGGGCCCTGTTTTTAGTTTTAGTTCTTCCCGTTCCAGCGGTCGTCAGGAGCACAGTCTTTATAGCTGGTAATTTCTGCTTGATCCTCCCTAATATTATATCTATAGTGTTGTTTATGCAGCCCACCTTGGTGTTATGGTAAGGGACTTCCTTCTAGGTATCCATAACTGCTGACAGCTACAGTCTTTGTTTGGATGTATGGGCAACGATGGACAGAGAACAGTATGTTATACTCTCGCCTCGCCTTTGGGCCATACTGGGTGGTTAATACATACGTAGTATGACAGTTTAGCAAGAGGGTGCAGCTGTGTTATCGGCGACAGCTGACTCATGGCGCTGTCCAGGCAGGAGGCATTGCCTGCAGGACAACCGGGTTGTGCAGCCCTGGTCGATGGGACCTGAAAATTACTTCAGTGGTGTAGGCGGGAGCTTAACACTGTCACTTTGAGGTATGCGAGTCAGCCGGAAGCATATGGAGGTCCGGAGGCAGGCCCACACTAGCACCACTAAGTCCCTGCATGGGAGGCGTGCTGAGTGAGGGAGGCTGCACCCGATCTCAAGGAGGCGAGGAGCGGGCCCTGGACAATCAGAAGGGTCACCTGCTCCCACCCACCTCCATGCCAGCAACCGCTCCTTGATCCTGCCAGACCGGCTCCCCCAACATTGTGGGATCACAGGTGATGGGGTGCCAGTATGTCTGTCTAAACTTCTGGGTGTCGTGTCCGCAGCAATCCAGGCGGCCTAGACAGCCGGCTCAGAGCACTCAGCCCCTGGGGAGCCGCCATGCATTATTGTTCGGTCGCTGGCGGTCTTGTAGAATCACTGTGCATGGGAGGTGCAGCAGGTGAAGGAGGAGGAGTCCACAGCAGTCGAGGAGTGGGCTTGGGGCCCGATGCGGTCCCTGGGGGTTGCCCACTCCCACTCGCCTCTATTACGCCAGCAGTTGCCCTCTGACCCGGGCCAGACCGGTCCTTACATCACTGCCGGCATACAGGTGTTGAAACAGTAGCGCTGTCAGTGGCTCAATTCCTCCGCTTGTCTTCAATCAGCCGCCCCGGCCACCCAGCCAGCGGTGTCCAACCCAGGGGGAGCGCTGCATCCCTCCAGCAGGCCGCAGGCGGCTATATAGAGGTTCAAGGAACTGGGTGAGGCCTACGCTTCCAAAGGCCCAGCCCGCTTCCATCCCCCCCACAACTGTCAACCCCCTCAGGTCTTTCCTGGCAGCTTGGCGGCCGGCATCGGCTCAGTCGACCCCTACCGGTCCTCCCTTTGAGCAATCCTGACACTGCGGGCAGTCCAGTCTGACCCGTCAGGAGGTACTCCTGTAGCAGCCGCTCTGGCTGTTGCCTAAACAGCCACATGGTCACCAGTCTTCCCCAGCTGCTCCAAACCACTGTAACGGCTTCCCGCCGCCCTGCACCACTCAACCGGCCCCCCGATCTGTACCATTGGGCAGCAAACGGTTATAGAGTCCTGGACACCCTGTCAGGGAAGACGGCCTCCTTCATGCAGCGGATTAGTGTTGATTATTAGGGCCGGGTCTGGGACCCACTCCGCTATGTGTCCATCATCTTGGATGGTTGACCACCCCCCCCCCCCCCCGTACTTTCAAGTCTGTTATGGGCAAAGCCTGCCCCTGCTAAGGCAGGTTACAACCTTTTCAACAGTTACTGCCTCTTATTTTGCCACAATGTCACCTAACAATTGGAACAGTAATCCGGCTTAGCAATGATGGCTTCCTGCATAGCCATAGTCTATCATGGCAGTCTACACATGCATCTTTTCCAGCAGTGCCTGTCAGTACAAGGGTCGCAGGTGGAGGGTAATTGGGAAGATCTAGGGGGTGATTCTAACATTGGCGGGCGGCGGAGGCCGCCCGCCAATGTTCCCCCGTCAAAATACCGCTCCGCGGTCACAAGACCGCTGAGGGTATTTTGAAATTTGCCCTGGGCTGGCAGGCGGCCGCCAAAAGGCCGCCCGCCAGCCCAGGGCAAATCTACCTTCCCACGAGGACGCCGGCTCCGAATGGAGCCGGCGTAGTGGGAAGGTGCGACGGGTGCAGTTGCACCCGTCGCGTATTTCAGTGTCTGCTTTGCAGACACTGAAATACACAGTGGGGCCCTCTTACGGGGGCCCCTGCAGTGCCCATGCCATGGGCATGGGCACTGCAGGGGCCCCCAGGGTCCCCGCGGCACCCCCTACCGCCATCCTGTTCCTAACAGGATGGCGGTAGGGGGTGTCAGAATCCCCATGGCTGCGGAGCGCGCTCCGCAGCCATGGAGGATTCACCCGAGCAGCGGAAAGTCGGCGGGAGACCGCCGACTTTCCGTTTCTGACCGCGGCTGAACCGCCGCGGTCAGAATGCTCGAGGGAGCACCGCCAGCCTGTTGGCGGTGCTCCCGTGGTCGGTGACCCTGGCGGTCACCGGCCGCCAGGGTCAGAATGACCCCCCTAGTGTTGATATGGGCCAGCACCTATCACTCTCTGCAGTGGTAGAACCTACAATAACCTATTGCAGGGCCGACCCTTCACAGACCCCATTCTATAGGTGACCATCACCAAAGGGACTTAACTTTCAGGTTGAATGAAGAGCGCATCTCCGAGATCTGATAGTTCAGGGCTTGTGCTTACCTCATCAGCAGTGCCTACACATCAATCACAGCAAAAAGCAGAGATAGCAGCATGTTATCCCTTAAGAGTGCCCAGGGTGGAGCCCTGCTGGGCAAGTGAAAGAATAAAGAGGAGGACTTGAGAAAGAGGAGCAGATAGAGGATCAACAGATTTGTCGATGCACCATGCCACAAATTTCTTCCAACGACAGGCGTATATGGTTTTGGTTGAGGGTTGCCTGGCTGCCAAGATAAAGTTACAGACTTCAGGTGGCAGGTCAAATGACGTCAACTGTCGCCGCTTAATCTCCACACAAGGAGGCGGAGGGTGGACAGGTTCGGATGGAGGACCCTCCCCTGCTGCTGCAACAGAATATCCTCCCGAAGAGGCACTCAGATGGGAGGAGCTATGGCCATGCTCAACAGCTCGGGATAACAGAGTCTTCGTGCCCAGTCCGGAGCAACCAGTATAAATTGGGCCCGGTCTTGTCTGATCTTCAGAACTCTGGGCAGAAGTGGTCTGGGCGGAAAGGCGTACAGGAGGCCTGAATTCCTCTTGTGATGAAAAGCGTCACCGAGCGAGTGCCGCCTTGGAAACTCCAATGTGCAAAACAGCTGACATTAAGCGTTCCCTACGGAGGCGAACAAGTCTAACCAAGGTTCTCCCCACTGAAAGAAAAGACCTTGCACCTCCTCTGGATGGAGATGCCATTCGTGATCGACCACGCATCGTCGGCTGAGTTCATCTGCTCTGGCATTCAAGGAGCCCGCCAGGTGTTGAACCACCAGGGAAATGCCCTGATGTTCCAGCCAAGTCTAGAGGCGAAGAGCCTCTTGACAAAGGGTCCACAACCCCACTCCGCCTTGTTTGTTGCAGTACCACATGGCGGTGGTGTTGTCTTTGAACACTTGCACTGCCTTCCCTTTGAGAGAGGGAAGGAATGCTTTTAATGCTAGTCAAATCGCTCGAGCTCCAGATTATTGATATGGAGACCATTTTCCGCCGGAGACCAGAGGCCTCTGATCTCCGCCTCTCCCATGTGGCCGCCCCATCCCAGAAGTGACGCATCTGTCACGACTGTAAGATCTGGTTGGGGAAAGGAGAGGGATCTGCCTTTGACCCAATCCTGATTCGTTAACCATCACTGCAGGTCTCTCGCAGCTCCTTCCGAGATCTGGACCTTGTTGGAGCGATTCCCTGATGCTGCGCGCACTGGAACTTCAGGTCCCACTGCAGACCCTGCATATGCCATCTGGCCTTTTGAACTAGCAGGAGGCCATGAGGATCAGCAGCCTCAGGGTCATTCTCACCAAAATCGAGGATAGAGGCTGAAACATCTGTAACATAGCCAGAATATCCTGGATTTGCCTTTCAGGATGATATGCCTGAAGCTGCACTGTATCCAGAACAGCGCCGGTGAAAGGGAGCTTCTGGGAAGGAGTCAGGTGTGACTTCGGCACGTTGATAGTGAACCCCAGCAAATGCTAAAGGTTTGCCGTAGTCTGGAGGTGGGAGACGACTGTATGGGGCGAGTTCACCTTCAACAGCCAATTGCTGAGGTAGGGGAAGACTGGGACCCCTAACCTGCGCAGATGAGCTGCCACCACTACCATCACTTTTGTGAACACCCAAGGGGCCCTGATAAGGCCAAAAGGGAGCACGGTAAACTGAAAGTGCTCGTGACCTACCACGAATCATAGGTAACTTCTGTGGACCGGCAAGACGAGAATGTGGAAGTATGCATCTTGCAGGTCCAACACTACCATCCAGTTTCCGGGATCCAGGGCAGATAGCACCTGAGCCAATGTCAACATTTTGAACTTCTCCTTCTTGAGGAAGAGGTTGAGGGACCAAAGATCTAATATAGGACGAAGACCCTTGTCCTTTTTCAGCACCAGAAAGTAGCAGGGCCAACCACAACCTACTTCTGGCAACAGAACACTCTATATAGCTCCTTTTGCCTAAAGGGCTTGGACTTCCTCGCGGAGAAGCGCCATATGATCCTCCGATATGCGATTGTTTGAAGGTGGCATGGCTGGAGGCGCTGTCTCGAAGGGGAGGGAGTAGCCCTTTCAGACAATCTGGAGAACCCACCTGTCCGAGGTAATGGATTGCCATTGGGGCAGGTGATGGCAAATCATGCCGTCAACTGGTTCCTGGAACACCAGCGGACTAGGAAGGTTTGGAGGCTGAAGCTGGGGTGGGTTGGGTGACCTGCTGGCTCCCTGATCCCTGGGGGTGTGGGATCCCGTGACCGTGCAGGGGCTGTACGGCATGCGCAGGTCGATGGCCAGGGATGGAAAGGACACGGTTGGGTGCCCCTTCCGTAGCCACCGAAGAGGCAAAAGGCGGACTCCTGAGGTCTAGGAGTAGATGCGAGGTAATCCTTGAAGCGCTCGAGCTCTGAGTCCGCCTTGTCTCCAAAGAGACGAGTGCCATTAAAGGGCATGTCCATCAAAGATTGCTGGATATCCCCTGAGAAGCCAGACGTTCTCAGACAGGCGTGGCATCTCAATGCCACCGTCGATGCAACCGATCTGCCCAGAGAGTCAGTTGTATCCAGTCCACAATGAATCATGAACTTAGCTGCATCCCTCCTATCTGTTACGACTTTGGAAAGGATAGTCCGGGCCTCCTACAGAGCTCTAGGCAGCACTTGTGCTACAGTATAGCAGCCCAAAAGTCATGCGGTGTTCACGGACAGCAGCACTAGACTGTTGGACGAAAACAACTTCTTCCCCAAGCTGTCCAGTCTTTTCGATTCCAGGGGTGGGGCAGGGAATGCACCAGATGAAGAGGAAGCCTGTATGACAAGACTCTCAGACGAGGGGTGTAGGGTGAGGAATTTTGGGGCTGTCAGCGCAGGCCGATGGCGGCGGGCAATCGTCCTATTCACAGAAGCCCCTGTGCTGGGTCTGGACCAAGTACCCAAAAGGATGTCCGTCAGTGCCTCATTAAAGGGAAGACGGGGTTCTGATGAGGAAGACCCCGGCTGAAGCATGTTGGTTATGATATTAGGCCTAACCTCCACAGAAGGTAGCTCGAGGTCCAAGACCTCAGCCGCTGTTCTCACCACCATGGAGTATGAGGCACCCTCCTCCGTAGCCACGGTAGGAGGAGAGAGCATACCAGTGTCAGTGGAGGTGTCTAGACCAGTGGCATCACCCAAATCCTGCACCCAGTCCATTTGCGGGTCAAGCTGGTATTCTAAAGGGTCCAGTGTCTCCTCCAAACTCCCCCCTTATCCATACCCATAAGCATAAGGGTCTGGATCAACCCTAGGCCCAGGAGAGCCTGTGGAGAACGGAATCTGTGTCGAGTGACGTCGTTCCAGCTCCAGGTTGTCGGGTATGAGAATGGGATCGATGTCGATTGTGGGCCCAACCGACATCAGAAGGTTCAACGTCTTTCCTGACACTGGGGAAGGTCGCTGTGGCACGACCAGTGTCTGGGCGGATCCGCGATTGGATTGGATCCGGAGGAGCCCTCCCAGCCGTGGTCGAAGCTGACAACTTCGAACCCGAGGGGGCCCACACCAACCCCCCTGCGCTCACTGGCGCCAAAGGTGGGTCGGTCTGCCCAAAAATGAGGCGCATTGCCTCATAAAACTCTGAGCTGGGCAGGGGTGGCTCCGGCTCCCAGGAAGTCAAGGAAGTGCGTGGCTGACCCAGATGAAGGCTCAAGAGGACGGAGGCCTAGAGCATCAACGCTCTTCCCTCGCTGCATTGTCCAAGAGACATTGAAGTCAAAGAATGTTTGTTCTTCTTTTTCTTATGTCCCGATGACTTCGAGGACGAAGAGCGGAGCCGAGTGTTGGCCCGCCATGAGCTTTAGGGACCTCTCCCTCAAAGCTTTCGGGTTCATGGCACTCGGAGCACGACTTCCAGTCGTGATCGTGCTCCAGGCACTAAAGACACACGAGGTGCGGATCCGTCACCAACATCATTTGGTGACAGGAGTCGCAGGGCTTAAAACCGGCCTTGGGGACATCCCTTGACACATCCACGACCTCGTCAAAAAGAATTCGACAAAAGTGTCATCATAGTCAAAAAGTGACTAAGGTAGCTCTGTCTGGAACTGCGCGTAGGCTGGCACGGAAAGAAAAGAACTGACGTCAGCGCACTGGGGTGGTGCCTATATAGGACCGCTATGTCATCACAGGGAACGCAACGGCAATGACGCCTGCGAAGTCAGCCGACGCCACCTAACGGCATGCAGAGGTACTGCTCGAATGAAAATCTCCAGATCCAGACTGACGCCTGGGGAAAATCAAAGTTAAGGAATCTGCAACAAGAAGTCTCTATCAGATATGGCAGTTCAAGATATTGCCAGTTATCTCCATCCACCTTCACTTGGCCATCAATGCAGTCACATGCAAAATATGGAATGCTCATCTTTGTTTAGGATCCCTATGATCAAGGCTTCCATTGAGGGGCTCACTCGGGTCATACCACCTAGATTTCCTCCTGCGCCAGTCTGGAACATTAATGTAGTTCCTACTAGGCTTATAGAACCTCCTATAAATTACTATGCTCATGCCTCTTTCAGTTTCTTTCTTCGAAGTTTACCTTCCTTGTTGCTATCACATACCTAAGACGTGTTGGCGAGCTACAGGCCTTCCCCTTGGAAAAGCCTTTCTTTCAAGTCTTATTATGACAGAGTTTTTCTTAGGACAAACCCAAACTCCCCAAAGTCATATCCCCTTTACACCTCACCCAAACTATCAAACTCCTTGTTTTTCTCCCCCCTCAACCAAACTCTGTAGCAGAGCAGTGCTTCACACCCTTGAAGTAAAATGTACTACTTTGACAGAACCAAGAATTTCCATAAAACACGACAACTCCGAGTTGCATTTCCCAAGCCTCACAAAAGCCACCTACTGTCAAAAGTGGGTATAGTCTGGTGGATTGTCAAGTGCATCCAAACCTGCTACCTCAAAGCCGAGAGAACGTTACCTGCTAGGCCCAAGCCACATTCTACCCGTAAGAAGGGAGTCACAATGGCTTTCCCCTGTAACATTCCTCTAACTGAAGTTTGCAAGGCAGCCATGTGGTCCACTCCACTCCACTCATTCACTAAACACTACTGTGTGGACGTCCTAGCTCATCACCAAGCAAGAGTTGGTTTAATGGCTCTAAGGTCTTCGTTTTAAGCATCCGGACCATCCACTGGTTGACCACCACTTAAGGGGAGCACTGTTTTACAGTCTATAAAGAGCATGTGTATCTAGAGCTCAACATGCAAGGAATGGAAAATGTTACTTTCTCTGTAAGCATCTGTTTGTAGTGTGTAGTGCTGTAGATGCACCCAAACATCTCCACGTGAGCCTGTGGTTGCTACAGATTACTTTCCCTTCTTAATACACTTTCATGCATGGTCATCAAAATGTCCTACACACTGCTTCATCAGTATGCTCACCCACTGGGTAAAAAACACTCTAACAATAAAGCTGATGCCTATGTACATTCCCAACTAAGGATGGAGTCGCCATACTTCAGGACTCGAAAGACTTCTTTGAAAACCTTTTGCAA
Source organism: Pleurodeles waltl (assembly GCF_031143425.1). Classification (NCBI taxonomy): domain Eukaryota; kingdom Metazoa; phylum Chordata; class Amphibia; order Caudata; family Salamandridae; genus Pleurodeles; species Pleurodeles waltl. The sequence goes on from NC_090443.1 coordinate 330,480,684, forward strand.
ACGTTCTCGAGCCCAAAACTAGATAGGAGTATGCAGAGCTTATGAATCTACAGCACTACACCCTACAAACAGATGCTTACAGGATAAGTAACAGTTTCCTTATGGTGAATACTCTACCACCTGCAGACCCTTGCACCATCCCCTCTTTGGAGAAACTGCTAATACTTGTTATAATAAGACGCCAATTTAATTACATACTGCACTACTGTTCAGGTGTCACTCTGAATACATCTTGAAAGTTGCATCAAAAACAGAATACAACTAACATTATGGCGTTGGTACTGTTAAATTGTGGCCCAGTTGCCATCATCACAACGCTGACTAATGGTGAAGCAGTCAATGCCACCTACTGGCACCAAAGAGCCTTTGCAGAAGTTTTTCGGATCCAGTCTTGCACCTGGGATGTTCAAAAGTGAGGAATCTGCAGGTAGGTACAGTATCCACCAGAAGGATCATTACCAAAGTTAATTAACTATTTCTGTACAATCTGTATTGGAACATTGTAGGCTTACAATCTGTGTTTAAAGGAGTCAAACTGAGTAAGACTATGGTTGATGCCCAAAATAACATCTCATTTCTTTCTATCATGTTTTTCTGGACCCCACCAGTAAGATGGTGGAACAAAGCACAATATGTATGTCTAGAAAAGTCTCAAGCCTCAAAACTATTGTTACAGATGAGCTTTACAGAGTTTTACACTGACTTGCACTAAGCACCTGCTCTTCTTTGATTTGAATGGGAGAGGTATTGAACTGGAGCCATTTGACATTCATCTATTTGCCCCATTTTGTTGCATACATTCTACAGTTCATGCCAATCTTTTCGCCAGTCTATGGTTAAGGACTTCAGAGGATCACTGGCAAGCAAAGAGTATCCTTGCTTCAAAGAAGTGAGGAGCAAAGTGCCATGCTCACATTAAAAATTATGGTGACAAAGAGGTAACCTTATAGCACTTAGCAAGTTCTCTTTGAAAAGTTGAACAAGCATTTCCCTATTGCTACCACTTGGGTCCTTGCTGATGGAAGTACTGACAATTTCTTAAAAGTAGCTGGGGAAGGACTTTCACTATTTCCACCACTCTGGTGGGGACTTTCAGCACTGGATTCCCCACCTTTTGAATATTCCCCTGGAGTCAGACTGGATCTGGGCTTGCCATCAGGTGATGCTGTGCACTGACACTGTTCTGCTCCAGAAATGACGAGTGGTGCCTATATAGGCACCACCCCTGACTACTGACATCAGTTGTTTTTGAGGCTATCTGCTCCTCCAGGCGTAGAGACCAAGAGCAAATTGATTGTGACCAGTGTGCAGATTCATAAACTTGGAATTTTATTAATGGACGAAGTCCAGTCACAGAACAGGGACGATGGGAGGGGGGGGTTGAGGAATCTACAGCTAGTTTCTACCAGAAAGAGTATTACCGAAGGTAAAGTAACTTGTTCTCCAGTATAGCATCTTTCATAGATTCACATGCTTGAATCCTTCCCCATCGTCAAAGTGGGAGTTCCACGGTACCATAACATAGCAGTATGTATCCTTGCCATAGGCCCTAATGGCAATGAACAGTCACTTTAATAACCTATCTATGTTCTTTTAAAAGAGGACCAAACTTGAACTTAGACCATTCAGTTGACAGCACCCTTTAGAACACTCCCAAGAGAGGCTGTTTCCATCAGATTTTCTACCGCAAACCGTATGAAAGGAGTCTCCCTGAACTCTGATCAGTTTTTTCTGGTACTTCCAGAAAAGGACTCTTCAGATCTTGCAAGTCCTGTGGAAAAAAGCAACCCACATAAAGAATGCCTTAATTGCCTTTACCCCAACTATCAGGTAAAGGAATGTAAGGTATATAGAACTTTCTCTTCAAAGTCTTTGAAGGACAGAGAAGGGAGGTTACTTCTGTGGCTGCAGAAGTCCAAAACCCAGAAAGTTACTACTTCTGATGATGACAGTGACACCTCCGAGAGGTCACGGAAAAGGGCAAGATTCTCTGATCAGGGGACATCTGAGGAGATTAGAAAGGCCTGAAAACACACCACAAGGATGTTCTGAAAAAGGAGAAAAGGCACCACGTCTCCACTAAGAAAGCCTCCTCTCAGCCCTCCACCCAATCTCTGAAGTGTAGAGTATCAGCAAAAACTGCTTCAAAAACAGTGGACGACAACATCACTGGCAACGGCAGTTTAGTCGACGACTATGGTGATCACTGTCACGTCCACGAGGCCATCGTCAATGCTAACAATAACGACGGGCGTCGACGCTCCCATATCGTCGACGGAAATTAACCCACCCTAGATGACACCACTTTCAATGGCAACACCAAGAACGACATCAGTGACGACGAAACAACATTCATCGGCGACGACAACTCCAGTGCCAACCATGGTGTCCACGAGGCCATCGTCGACGCAGTTGCCGATGATGACAAAGGTGGCTACAAGGGCATTAACTCCAGCACTGACATCCCCAAGTAAAGTTTCACGTTTTCCTCTGTCCCATCTACTGGGCATGGAAAAGTCCAATGATGATGGACCCTTTGGGCCTGCTCACAGTCCATCCCAGTTATTAATTAAATGCCAAGAGTATGATGATATTGAGGAGGAAGACAAACAATATTGTCAACAATGTTATGCTCCCCTGCCAAGAAGGCATCAACGAGCACCATTACCAACCCCATCAACAGCAGGTGAAAATACATTTACCTATTTCATAAACTCCAAAGCACATTTATCTCAGGACAGACAACACAAACTAAGAGCTATAGCAATCAGGCTATCAAAATGAAAGTCTGTTTCAGTTCGTCTGTACAAGTAGTTGCTGGGCATGATGTCCTCTGCCATCAGTCTAGTAAATCTTGCATGACGGAAGAGGAGACCATTGCAAGAAGAACTACAGAAGCAGTAGATACAGACAGAAGCATCATTCCACGACAATGTAACTATCACTGTTATCATGAAGGAGGCTCTAGTGTGGTGGTCCCATACTTCTCATTTGTCACAAGGCCTCACTTTTCTATTTCATATCCCCTAGTTTGTCATAATCACAGATGTCGCTCTACAAGGCTGGGGGGGGAGGGGCACCTACAGGACTTGCAAATTCAGGGAAAGTGGTTGGCGCAACATTAAACCTGACATATCTACAGACTGGAGTTGAAAGCCAGTTTCTTACTCAGCAGGCTTTTCTTCTGGAAGTAGCAGGCGCTTTGGTGCTGGATCATGTGAACAATATGATCAGCATGCATTACATAAACAAGAAGGTACACAATCACTAACACTCTCCCAAGAGGCTCAGAATCTGTGGAATTGGTTCGCTCCTCACAATATATCACTGAGAGACGAACATGTGTCTGGAGTCATCAAAACTATTGTGGACACACTTAGAGGGGCAAAAGACAGTTGGCACGAGTGGGAACTGGATCAGACACAGATAAACAGGATATTTCCACCCTGGGGCACACCAGCATTGGATCTATTCACAACAGAAAAGAGCAACAAATGCCAGTTCTACCCCAGTCTGTCTGGTCCCAGGGTCATAGGGAATGTCCTTTTGATGAGATGGTCAGGGATTTATGCATATGTTTTTCCCTTCCTTCCCTCTCATACCAAAGGTTCTCAGGACAGTGAGGAGAGAGTGCTGTCCCCTGATCACTCCCAGGCAACACTAGTTTACAGAACTTCTACTGTTGTCGGAATGCAATCCCATTCATCTTCCAGCACTGTCAGCATTATTAACCATGACCAAGGGTCACATTCTGCATCTGGAGCCAGCCTCCCTCTACTTATATGCATGGCTCCTGAATTCAATGAATTCAAAGACCTAGACATTCATCAGGACTGTAGAGATGTTCTGCCTAAAGCAAGAGCTGAATCCACAATCAAGAAATATAAATTAAAATGGAAGAGATTCTGTGTTTTGTGTCACTGATATAACTTGCACCCCTTGAAAGCATCATCTGAGCAGATTCTGCTTACTTTCCTATCGCTAACTAGATCAGAGTTAGTGGATGCATCTGTCAAGGTTCACCTCGCAGCAATCTTGAGATACAGATGTTCATCTCGCTCGCTTTCCCTTTGCTCCACGAGAATAATTAAACAAATAATGAAAAGATTATTCATAGCTTTCCCTCTGGTCCAAGCTCCTCCTCCAGAATGGCATCTCAATATAGTTCTCTCCCAGCTGATGAAACTGCCATTCAAACCCATTCACAAAGCAGACTTAAAGTTCCTGACTTGGAAGGTGGCGTTACTGGTAGCTCTCCAGACTGAGGTCACAGCAGCACTTGCAGTGTACGTCCTCTCCTGTCGAAGGTCAGGTATCAAGTGTGTGAACAGACAGAAAATGGCGGTCACGTCCGCGGCGGTGTGTACCGTCACCGCCGGCGTACATCGTCATTGGCTCCTGGGACCCATAGGGTCCAATGTTAACCAATGCAGGATTGTGCCGCGGTCTTTGACCGCCTACCGTGACGGTGTAGAACGCCAGCGCAGTTACCTCATATCCCCTTGTCCCACCTTACAGGTCAGGCAGCCACCATTTCAGGGGGCCAAATGGCATTATTTTTAAATGCGTCACACCTATCTAGGCCTTGCATACACACAGTGACAGGCACATTGCGGATTGACAAATGTGTGCAATAATTATTTTTTTAATACCTCAGTGTTGGCTGACTCTCGATTTTCTCGTCCATAGGGCACATCCGCTGGGGCAGGTGAGGAGATGGCGGCATCCTCCGGTGTACAGACAGCTGGTGGACCTGTCGACAATGGAGGAGAGACACGTAATAGTCACCTACAGACTTGATTGTGCAACAATCCATGAACTGTGTGCCCAGTTGGAGCCAGACCTGATGTCAGCTATCCGCCATCCCACAGGAATCCCCCCTCTAGTGCAGGTCCTGTCAGTACTCCATTTCCTGGCAAGTGGGTCTTTTCAAACTACAGTGGCCATTGCATCAGGGATGTCCCAGCCTATGTTCTCAAACGTGTTGTCCAGATTGTTGTCTGCCCTGCTGAAACACATGCGCAGCTACATCATTTTCCCTCAGGTAGAGGATTTGCCCACAGTGAAAGGTGACTTCTATGCCCAGGGACATATCCCCAACATCATAGGTGCCATTGATGGGACACGTGGCATTGGTATCACCCCGCCCCCCTCCCCCCGCAGGAGTGAACAGGTGTACAGAAACCGGAAGAGCTACCATTCAATGAATGTGCAGATGGTGTGTTTGGCCGACCAGTACATCTCCCATGTGAATGCCAAGTTTCCAGGCTCAGTGCACGACACTTACATTTTGAGGAATAGCAGCATCCCTTATGTGACGGGGAAACTCCAGAGGCACTGTGTGTGGCTAATGGGTGAGGACAAGGATCCTATACTGTGTGAATAGTTGTCTGGGTCTGGGGTTGTCCCTAAGGGTTAGTGTGTGTCTAACAGTTGTCCCTCGACATTTGCAGGTGACTCTGGGTACCCCAACCTGTCATGGCTACTGACCCCAGTGAGAAATCCCAGGACAAGGGCAGAGGAACGCTACAATGAGGCACATGGGCGAACTATGGGGAGTGATCGAAAGGACCTTCGGCCTCCTGAAGGCCAGTTTCCGGTGCCTCCATTTAACAGGTAGTTCTCTCTACTACTCACCGAAGAAGGTGTGCCAGATCATCGTGGCCAGCCGTATGCTGCACAATCTGGCTTTGCGACAACAGGTGCCTTTTCTGCAGGAGGATGGTCCAGAAGGAGGTCTTGTGGCAGCTGTGGACAGTGAAGAAGAGGAAGCAGAAGAAGAGGATATCGACAACAGAAACAACGTTATCCAGCAATACTTCCAGTGAGAAACAGGTAAGAAGATGTCACTGACTCACACATCTCATTCAATTGTTAGACCTATCATATGTCTGTCACTTTCACCCAGTGTATGGACTCTGACTTGTCACTTTGCCTTTCCATTTCACAGATGTGGGTCCCACTGTGTGACCTCTGCTATATAACCTCATTGACTAGAGCTGTGTGATACAGGTATGTTGACAATACAGTCAACATTGCTATTTTCCTTAGTTATTGCAAATACACATTTGTGAAAGCACAGACTGACCCCAGAATGTTTTGTGATTCAAGTGTGTTTATTTCAGTCCAAATTAGTGAAGGGGGTTGTAAAATGGGCAAATGGTGGAGGATTTTCCATGGTAGAGTCCAGTCTATTTGTTTGACAGGTGCATTGTCCAAAGGGGAATAGGAAGTGGAACTAGGGCAGTTGATGGATGGACAGGGTGACGAAGTGGGACAGAAGGATGACATTCAGGGTGGTCTCATTTCCTGGCGGGGGTCTTGCCATTGTTCTCTCTTTGTCCTGGATCTCAGGGACCGTTTGCGGGGTGGTTCTCCATCTGCAGGGGGTGGGGTGCTGGTGCCTTGGTCCTGTGGCTGTGCCTCCTGTCCACTAGCGCCCGAGGAGGTGGTGGGCTGTTCATCATCCAGGCTAGTGTCAGGGGCCCCTTGTTGTGCCACAGTGTCCCTCCTGGTGTTCACAAGGTCCTTCAGCACCCCTACAATGGTGACCAGGGTGGTGTTGATGGACTTGAGTTCCTCCCTGATCCCCAAATACTGTTCCTCCTGCAGCCGCTGGGTCTCCTGAAATTTGGCCAGTACCGTTGCCATAGTCTCCTGGGAATGATGGTACGCTCCCATGATGTTGGAGAGGGCCTTGTGGAGAGTGGATTCCCTGGTCCTGTCCTCCCCCTGTCGCACAGCAGTCATCCCAGTTCCCCTGTTTTCCTGTTCCTCTGTCCCCTGAACCGTGTGCCCACTGCCACTGCCCCCAGGTCCCTGATTTTCTTGGGGTGGTGGGTTTGCCTGGGTTCCCTGTAGTGGTGGACACACTGCTGCTTGACGTGTCCTGGGGACAGAGGGATGGGCCCGCTGGGTTGGTGCTGTGCTGGTGTTTCCTGAGGGGGGAGGCTCTTTGGTGGCATGTGCCAGTGTCACGGGGACCGACTGTCCCGAGGTCCCAGATGGGCTGGGCTGGTCATCTTGATCCAGTTGGACAGAGCTGCTGTCATCACTGTGGGCCTCTTCTGTGGGGGGAGTGGACATGTCTGGAACCTCCTGTCCAGTGACGTGGGGTAGGGGTCCTGCAGGGGTGTAAAGGCATGATTATTGCATCTGTGTTTGCCATCGTGTGCAATGGGTGGGTGACCCTGTACTCCAGTGCTTGCATTCTTGTGTAGGACCTTGTGTGATAGTTGGTTTGGGGATCTGGGTGGGGATCTGTAGTGGACATGCTTTGGTGATGGGTGTCCATGCTTTGTTGTTGCATGCAGGGCTTGGTATAGGGATATGTGGGTTGTGATAGTGGGGCATATGTGAGGTGTTGGAGTGATGGGGTGAGGGTGGGGTATGTGATAGCATGCAGGTAGGGTGGGGGATGTAATAGCTAAGATTTGACTTACCAGAGTCCATTCCTCCTGCTACTCCTGCGAGGCCCTCAGGATGCAGTATAGCCAAGACCTGCTCCTCCCATGTTAGTTGTGGGGTAGGAGGTGGGGTCTGCCGCCAGTCCTCTGAACTGCAATCTGGTGTCTTGAGACCACGGAACACACCTTCCCCCGTAGGTCGTTCCACCTCTTCCTGATGTCATCCCGTGTTCTTGGATGCTGTCCACTGCGTTGACCCTGTCTACGATTCTGCGCCAATGCTCCATCTTCCTAGCTATGGAGGTGTGCTGCACCTTTGATCCGAATAACTGTGGCTCTACCCGGACGATTTCCTCCACCATGACCCTGAGCTCCTCCTCAGAGAACCTGGGGTGTCTTTGCAGTGCCGTGGTGTGGGTGATGTGTGGGGTGGTGTGTGTTGTGATGTGTGAGGGGATGTGTTTGTGTGTGTTGTCTGAGGTGCGTGTATGTTGTGTGAGTGATGGTGTTGTGTGCCTGTGGATGCTAGCATTGTTGATGGTGGTGTCTCTCTCTGTGCTTCTTTCTCAATTTTTGTCGTAGGGGTTTGTGGGTGATGTGGATGTGTGTTTTATATTGTGTTGAGTGTGTGGGAGTGGTGTGTGTATGTGTATCAGGTGTGTGTATTTCGAATTGTCCAATGTGTTTGTGTTTTGTATATGTGTGTGTATTTTGAGCACGGCGGTGTGTCCCGCCGTTAGCATACTGCGGTTGAATGACCGCTGCGTGGATTCGTGGGTCGTGATAGTGTGGGCGTATTCCTGTTGGTGTGACGGTGGAGGTTTTGTTATCACCAGTTTATCACTTACCTTTGGTGTGGCGGACTTGTGTGGGTGTCTGGATTTTGGCAGATTCCGGCCTGTGGGTCGTAATAGCTGTAGCTGGATTCCGCCACCGCAGCGGTCTGTTAGCAGTCTTCTGCACGGCGGTAAGCGGGATTAACCGCCAATGTTGTAATGAGGGCCATTGTATTGATTTATTACCCACCATCCTCAAAGGGGATTTATGTTGCCTCAAAAGCATACTTTTAATAACTGCTTGCTATTCTGATTCAAGCATGTGAATCCATGAAAGATCCAATACTGGAGAAGAAAAAGAGTTACTTATCTGTAACTTTAGTACTCCAGTATTGGTACCTTTCATAGATTCACATGCGACCCACCCTCCTCACCTGAGAGGCCCCCCCCCTTATGGCTCCTATAAAGTTATTACACTTGTGCTTGAGATTCAGAGGGATACAGACTCTCTTTGAGTGTTCTAGAGGGTGCTGCCCTGATTGGTCATAGTTCAAGTTTAGTCCTTTTTTTATTTTATTTTAAAGGACATAGATAAGTTATTAAAGTGACTGTTCATTGCCATTAGGGCCAATGGTAATGATACATACTGCTATGTTGTGGTACCATGGGGACTCCCACTTCCAAGACAGGGAATGATTCAAGCATGTGAATCTATGAAAGATACCAATACTGGACAACTGAAGTTACAGGTAAGTAACTCATTTTCTTCTTACAGAGACGTCTAGCTGCAGATTCCTTACCTTTTAAACAGATACAAAAGCCATACCTATTTGGAGGCAAGTCTGTGAACGCACTCAAACCAGAAAGACCAGAAGGACCGATCAGGCACTCCGAAGAAAAGTTACTCATTCTGTAAGAAACACAGTGTCATAGTCCACTGTAACAAGGGCCATGGACAGCTCCAGCATCAACAGAGTGAAGACCTTCCTGCATTCCATGACAACAGAATATTAAACATAAGTGACCTAAAACAGGATATTTTAGCCGTGTAGCTGGGCAAAAGACCTACAAGTGAAGCATTTATTCAGAACAATCTTTATCATTTTTTTCTCCAGTCAGAAGAAGTGTAGTTCCTCCATCACTTGCTATTGCTGTTTATCATGAATGATTAAAAGGGCCTGTCGATCGTCAGTTTACTAATTCATGACAGCCCTTGAAGCTTCCTTACGGACAGCTGCATCATAGTTCTTGCTTTGTCTGGAGATTAACCTTTTGGGGTGACCTCAGTAAATGAAAATTTATGTGCAGAATTTACTACCATTCAATCTGGCTGCAGGTGACCTTTAGTACTCCTTAGCTCTAAACCCCACCGGGGGAAAATACTTGAAGTCTTTCCTTTTACATTGTGAGTTAAATAAGAGTACAATTAATTTGAGGCACACCTGAAAAGAGAACTACATTTTTATTTAAAAAAAAAAAAAAGTTGAGTTATTCAGACAAAATACTCAGGCCCTTATTAAGAGTTTGGCGGGCGGCAGAGGCCACCCACCAAACTCTTTGTGTTGGAAAACCGCCTCTCCGGTTTCCTGCCCACCGACCCTATTATGAATTTTCTGCTGGGCCAGCAGGCAGAAACAGCATTTCCACCTGCTGGCCTAGCGGAAAACTCACCACAACATTGGCCCTGGCTCGTAATCGAGCCAGCGGCAATGTTGCGGTGCATTGGGTGCAAAAGCACCTGTCGCGCTTTTCACTGACCGTAATTCGTGCAGTGAAAAGCGCGACAGGGCTGTCCATGGGGGCCCCTGCATTGCCCAGGCCAAGTGCATGGGCAGTGCAGGGGCCCCCAGCACCCCATCTCGGCCAGCCGTTGCACGATGGTGGGACCGCCATGCAAAAGCCGGCGGAGAGGTGACTTGTAATCCCCAGGGCAGCACTGCTTGCAGCACTGCCCTGGCGGATTAAGACTGCCAACACCACCAGGCTACCGACTGGTGGTGCCGGCGGTCAGACCGTGAAGGCTCTGCCAGGATTGTAATGTGGAGTCGACCGCTCCTTTGGCTGGACTCCAGTAGAGACACAATACAGAATGAGTGTGGGTCAGTCTGAGTCTTCTTTTTACCACACATGGGGCACTTCCCAAAGAGTGAAGCCATGTTTGACAGAAAAAAAAGATATATTTTCTGTCAGGAAAAAATCTGTTTGTACACTAGGTACTTGGATCTCTCAAAAAGAAATGGTATCTGACCGGTTTCAAAGAGATTTTGTGACAAAGTTGTCAAAAATCAAAGAGCTCAGTGCTCCAGGATTCTAACAGTAGGAACTGGAAATAAGAGATGACCTATCACTTATGAGACATGATGGGATACATGAGGTCTTGGGAAGTCTGAAAGGCACAGTGCCAGTTTTCTTTTTTGTGTTTTAGTGGCAGCCTATGGGCTAAAAATGACTCGTATTCCTTTTCATTTTCCTTTTAAATGAAGGTTGTGAAACAGCACTGTGCTCTTTTTTTCTGTTTGACAGAAAAAAATTGCTGATTACCTATTGATTTAAAATGAAAATAATTCAATGTACTTTAGACATTTTTAGTGCTTTATTATAGGCTGCATATAGAAGTGCATCTGTGTGTATAGATATATATTGTTTCTAGATAATATTTAATATGTGCTCTGGGTCCCCGCAGGCAGGACTATTTAGTGCTTATGACTTTGATGAGGATTCCCCTGGAACACAACTAGTATTGCAGGTAAGCAACTTTTCCTTTTTCACCACTCCCGCCTCTTCCAAGTTATTGCTTTGGAATCTTTTAAGAGGTGACAGATCTTTAGGTTCGAAGTATCCAGTAGAAGAAAAATGTACTTACCTTCAGTAACAATCTTTCTGGTGTATACTCTATGTACAGATTCCTCACTTCCTTCCCACCATTCCCTCTGCTGGAGAAACCTTTGAAATAACATATCACATTAGTTATGTACTGCACGGATATACAAGTTTCAGTCTTCTTGAACACACCTTGAACGTGCCATCAAAAACAGAGCAAACCTACTGTTGGCTACCGGTCTTGAGGATTTATGGCTCAGATGATGTCATCACGACTCCACCCCTTATGTTGCAGTGGAATCAGCACCTCCTGCTGGCACCAGAAAATTATTACAAAAGTTTTTCTGGATCCAGTCCTGTAGATAGAATATCCCCCAGAAAGAGCATTGGTAAAGGTGAGTAACTTTTGATTCTTGCTGAACGTAAACCTGCCATCAAGTGTCTTTATTCTGGGGGTTTACACAAGTTTCTTTCTTGGTGCAAGACTAACGTTCTAGTCTAGTACAATGCTCACCTGTGGGATGATTTGCACTTTCGCTCATCAGTGACTGGTGATCTTTGCAGTGAGAAGGTACTTAGCTGTAATTTCTCTCTTCCTGATCAGCCTTCTTTTAAGGTCACCTCTTGGTGCCTAATTTTTGAAAGATTTACTGTCTGCGTTTTTACCTACATCTTTTGATATTCCTCAGTGGGATTTAAATTGTGTCTGACCTTTCTTAAGGTGTCTCATTTGAAATAGGTGCACAGTTATTCCGTTTGTCGTTTGACTCTTAAAAATGCATTTCTGTGAGTAATTATTTTGGTCCATAGGGTCGGGGAGGTAGAGGCTTAGTTGACGGTACTTTACCCAGACAAATTAGTCCTGCATTCACAACACTTTTTTTTTGTTTTTCAGATATAGGGGGTTATTACAACTTTGGAGGAGGTGTTAATCCGTCCCAAATGTGACGGATATACCACCAGCCGTATTACGAGTTCCATAGGATATAATGGACTCGTAATACGGCTGGTGGTATATCCGTCACTTTACCGTCACTTTTGGGACGGATTAACACCTCCTCCAAAGTTGTAATAACCCCCAAAGTTCCTGATTTGAACAATGCACAATTTGCAGTTTGAGTTTCTAAATGTCAATAATTAACGCCTGAGCTTATTATTATTTCTTTAAACACACTGTGACTCACTCACCTTTCCTTTGTGAAATAAGAGGGATCCATGGCAGTAGTTATTTTTCTTTGTGCCTTTTGTTAAGGTCCATTCTGTAAATCTTCCATCTTTCCTTCTCTCACCCTTCCAAAGAGAAGTGCTTGCACAAGGATGGCCCTAAGCAGTGTTTTTCATATTATATTAATCAGACAACCAAATCAAATGCATGACCAGCTTTCATTGGTTGTGCTAAAGTGAAGATGTATAAATTGGTGACCAAGTGTACTATTTCTCAATGGGTTGCTCTTTGCATTTAGGTCTGTTACACCTTAGCTAAAAAGAATTCACCAGATGACATTCTCTGACATTCATAGAGGGTCAGGGCAGCTTCTAGCACTCTGGCCATGGGCCTGCTGGTATCTGATATTGTGTTGCCACTTGGTCTTCTTTGCACACTTTTGCTAAGCAATATTGCTTGGCTGCCCAGGCAACGAGTGATGACTACTTCACTAGAGCTGTTCTTCAGTGTTTTCTTCTTTAATCAGCACTTCTCAGATACATCTTCCAGTTGGTGCTGCTTTGGAATTCATAGGGGTAGGAACCTGCAGGATCAGGTAGCCATCAGGAGAATGTTACTTGCTTTCAGTTCTTTCTGGTGGATACTATATCTGCTGGCTGTTTCAGAGTGTTTAACTTTTGGAATGCTAATTCAGCAACCCATTGGAAAGACTCAGTTTGTCCAGAGTATTGGAGAAGAAGCACTTTTTATGGGCTCTTAGGGCAACGTTGGTAATAAACATGCAGTTAATGTTTGTCAACCCTGTGAAACATTGATCTTGTACAACAAAGGTTTGGAGAAGGCTAGTCGAGAATTGGAGCACTCTTGTTCGTATCCATGGCAATTCCCAGAGGTGCCGATGGCGGACTAGATAATCAATGTTATTCTTCTCGATCTCACTACCACAGCTTGCAATGTGAATGATGCCGGTGAAGACAAGACAGGACTAACTGGATATGCTTCCTGTTGGGGTTTAGACCACAGGTCTGCAAACACTTGGTTTGTGAATGTTTGAAAAATTGCTGGAGCTTTGCACAGGCCAGGTGGCATGACCGGTAATCATTGAAAAAAAGGCTTTGGGAAAGCAGTATTTAATTTATTTTCCTCCTCGATTCCAAGGACATGATGTGCTCTACAAACATATAATTTAGTGAAGATTGTGTTTCCACGTACCAATTCTAGGGTATCCTTGATAAGTGGTAGTTGAATCTAGTTCTTTGTTAATCATATTTAAGACTCAATAGTCTATGCATGGCTATAGTTCTTTCAATTTCTTACAAACCGAAAACATGGATGCTTCGACTAGTGAGGTAGAACTGTAATAAGCCCATTTTTTTCAAGTTCTCATGTAGATATTGTTTTAGGACTTCCCTTCAGATTCTGACAGAGAATAATTTACCTAAAAAGAAAGGGATTAGGAAATTGCTTGGGGATGGTGCGGTCAGACTCCCAATGATGAAGTATCATAACTGTTGTTTTCAGAAAGATGTTTAAGAATTCTCTCTGATAACCAGATGCTAAATCCAACAAGGCAGTGACTGGATCTAAACCATCCTCGCCTAATGATTGTTCTGCTGGTGACCAATATATTTCACTATCATAAAAATTGCGCAGAAAGCGAAACAGTTCCATACTCCATTTAATGTAGGAATTGTGACATTCAAGGAAGGGCAACCAAAATATCACTGAATACGTAAGAGGTTTTTATATCGGTGGAGATGGTTTAATTGTGAGACCCAACAGAAATATTTAAAAGCATTGAAATCATAACCAGTCCCAAGAAAATGAGTGAACCGACAGTAGTTTGGATTTAGTCTAAGATTCTTGCGGGTCTTAAAAACATTTGCTGATTTACAATCCCAGGTTTAATCCAAATACATTCCACAAGCTCCGGAGTCAAGAAGGCCTGTAAATACAATCTTAGGTCCATTAGGAATGTGCAACTAGATAAGATTCAGAAAGAGGCATAAGCACTATTCTTTAGAGGCATAAAATTGGCCAGTCTAGGGAGTATGACCATACCCATCCAACTCTTCCCTTATGGCAGATAGGACTTCGCATTTCTCTAATTGCTAGCTGTTCTTACCGGACAGCCTCTCACCAGGTGATAGGAATTGGTGCAAAAAATCCACATTCCAGATTTCTTTGTCCTATCATTTTCAGCATCAGATAGAGGACCACAAGTAGTTCAGTTGGCATTAGTTACTCAGCAGAAGATTATGCAGAACTCGTAACTGGTTTGATGCTTCTAGTGTAAACCATGCCCAACTTTTTTCTTCCAACTTTCCCTCTTGGAGTGTGATGTTCAATCATCATGCCCATTTCAATTATCTTAGAAACGTTTGTAGGATTAGGAGAACCTAGAAGTTTGTCCTTAGTCTCTTCTTTAAGGCTGTGTGGAAGACATAATATGGGGTTCTTCAGTATTGGAACTTTCTTAGATTCACATGCTTGAATAATTCCCCGTCGTTGAGATGGGAGTCCCCAGTACATTAGAAAAGTAATGTCACCATAGACATAAACATTGAGCCCTTAGGCCTTTAGGGTTAGTACCATATCCAATTCATTATTTAAAAAAAGGCTAAACTTAAGAGTCAGCCAATCAGGTGACACCACCCTATAGAAACTTCCTCAGAGAAGCTCCAGCCCCTCAGATTTTCTACCGCACATTGTGCTAGGGAGTCTTCACTAAGCTCTGCTCAGTTTTTACCTTCTTGGATAATTTCAAGAAAGAATTTCTGTATTTTCTGCTTGGGAAGTATTTGTCCTTGGTTGCACAGCGTTTTTTCTTCAGAAAGGCTGAGACTGACTTCTATTCATCATGTCAGACAAGGAGAAGAAAAGTCTCTTCAGGGCTTGCAGTTCCTGTGGTAAAAAGAGGATTCACTCAGAAGAGCCTCACAAAGACTGCATTTATTGCCTCTAGCCGGACCATTCTGGTAAAGACTGTAAGGTATGTTGGACCTTTTGATCTAAGACATTGAAGGACAGGAAAGGAAGGCTGCTAATTCGGCTTCAGAAGCTCAAGACCAGAAAAGGGCCAGTTTCTGACTCTGATAGCGAGGACTCCTCTGTCACCACAAGAAAGCCCTATAAGTGGGAAAGATCACCCTATTCCACATCTCCCTCAGAGCAACCAAAGAAAGCCACAAAAAAAACCACTCAAGGGTCTTACAAGGGGCGCAGTCCTTCAAAATCTCCTCATAAAGAGAAATCTTATGCTAAAAAGGAGAAAAAATAACCTTCTACTGCAGAAAAGGCCAGGAAATCATCTTCTAAGCCCTCTACTCCTCCTAAAATTAAACATGCCCTCAAAAAGCCTTTTTCAGCTCCACCAATGGATTCATCGTTGATGAGTCGCCAACCGTCGACGAGAAGATCGTCAACGAAGAATACATATAAGGTGGCATAAGCGAAAACAGTTGCAGCGTTGTCCACCACATCTTCCTTGTCGTCGACATCTTTATCAACAATGCTGTCTATGACCAGACAATCGTTGCTGAAAATCTCCATGAAGCCATTGTTGACGGCTCCACCGTCTACTCTGATTAGCTTGCCAATGACCACACCGTTGTTGACTTCTGTTGACAGAAAGCATGAAGTAAGTAACACCGCCGTCAGTAACCTTATCTACGACATCTTCAACGACAGAAAAAAAAAAATCAAGAACCGCATAAGAGCAACCTGTTGACACCAGAACACGTCTCCTAGCAAAGTGATACCCCTAATACCAGTCCGTCTCTTGGAGGAAGAAGGCTCAGGCGACCAGGGACCATTTGGGGTCGCACATAGTCCCTCAGAGCTACATGTGAAATGTCCAGATTATGACGAAGGTTTTGAGCAGGAATATGAACAAGAGTATTATCCTTCATGTGCACAGTATCAACAACCACTCCAGGAGGAAATGGTGTGTCTTCCTGACTCTTTGACTTCAGACCTACAACTTATGCTCTAGTACTATATGAAGCAGTTTCCTTCTACAACAGCTCTTGCAGAACAATCTTCCACGGTTTCTGCACTTCCCATGGCTCCGCCATTTGCTCCAGCACAAAGGCCTATCTCATTGCCTACTTCTGCCAGATGTACTCTGCAGACCGCACTTCTTCACGACCCAGATACCTCTGAGGAAGAGAGAGAGGAAGGGGAGCTCCAGGACACACACCCGGAATGGGTTGAATATCTTATCCCCACACCATCATTTCCGTTGCCCACTCCAGTAGACTCACCACCAGAAGATATTGGGGATTTCCATAATTTACTGGAAAGAGCAGCTAGAAGATTTGCACCCCCCATGCCCACTAAACAAATGGACTGTTTTCTTATGACTTCAAAGAACCATTTCAAAAGAGTGTAAGGTCCATGCCCATTGTCAGTTATATCTGGGAAGAGGGCTTAAAAGTGATGAAAAATCCAGCGACAGTAAGTCGTCCTTCCGTGCTCAGACAAAAAATACAGTGCCCCAGAGGACGCCCTAGCTCGTCTAACTGGCCATCCAAAGCCTGATTCAGTGATAACACAGGCTGCACAGAGGCGATCTAAGAATCTGTCCACTCCGATCTCTACACCACCAGATAAGGAGGGACGATGCTTGGATAATATTGGGAATCGTTTTTCCTCAATGTGGGGGCTAACAGGGCAGTGTATTCCCTGGCAGTCTTGGGAAGATATGATAGACAATTATGGGCTGACATCGCCCCATCTGTAGACCAACTCTCGGAACAAGCCAAGGCGAAGAAAATATTACAAGAAGGAGAGTGTGCCTCGGCAGAAATCATAGACTGTGCAATGGATATCTCCACCACCGCATTTAGAAAACTGGCAGGTTCAGCGGTTCTTGGAAGACAAGGTTAGCCTAAGGCGACCACTTTCAGACCAGAGGTGCAAAACAAGATTTTGGATCTTCCTTTGGACAGAGAAGCCCTTTTCAGCAAACATGTAGATGAAGCCCTGCAAGCAATCTAAACTGACACGGACACTGCCAGATAGTTGGGGACCCTTCAGTTCAAGAAGTTGCCCTTTGGTGGTGGCAGAGGAAGATGGATACCATCATATAGAGGAGGCTGCCAGGAATAAGCTATCCTTCACATCGACCTCTCAGCAATTTTGCCTGCAGCATTCCCAAAGACCATCTCCACAAGTGGCCTACAACAGACCTCCACCTAGAAGTTGAGCAACACGCCAGGGAAAAGAAACCAGTCGTCCCCAATGACCTTTTATAAGTCTTCGGCTGTTACTGTGTCTCCACCAGGAGGAAAAATATCCTGGTTCACCCAACGGTGGCAGAAGATAACATTGGACCAGTGGGCACCAAAACTTGTTCGCACTCTACGCCGGAATCCACAATAAACTCATCCGCAAATTGCAAAACATCCAGAACACCGCCGCCAGACCTTCCCCAGCACTGCCACATTTTGCAACACTTATGTATACTGCACTGGATCCCCATAGAGAAAAGAATCACTTTCAAGATCCTCACCCACACACACAAAAGCCCTCCACAACACTACCAGCCCACCTGAACCAGCGACTCAACTTCCACATACCCCACAGGACCCTACGCTCAGCCCAGCTCTCTCTCACAGAAGTACCCTGCATCAGGAAAACCAGAACAGGAGGACGCTCCTTCTCCTACCGCGCAGCTTCCACCTGGAATGCCCTACCCATCCACATCAGACAAACCACCTCCCTCCCCAGCTTCACAATGGAACTGAAGACATGGCTTTTTTAATCCACCTCACCAGTACATGCTACACTCCCCCCCCCTCTCCCGCCTTGAGACCCTAACGGGTGAGTAACTGCGCTTTACAAACACTGATTGATTGATTCAGCCACACCTTCGAATTTATTCAGCTCCCACCTTCAAACCCTTCACACACCTCCTTTCTCAAAGATCTAAAACTGCTCAAGTTGGAGGTCAAAACCATGCTCAGAAAAGGAGCAATAGAGAGAGTTTCTTCGTCATAACAAGGAAAGGGGTTCTATTCCCATTTCTTTCTCATATGCAAGAAGTGGAAAGAATGGCGACCTATCCTTGACCTCGGGGATCTCAACAAATATCTCAAAAACAATTATTCTGCATGGTCACACTGCAAGATATTCTCCTGCATCTAAACCACAGAGATTATATGCCAACTCTAGATTTACAAAATGCATATTTTCAAATCTCCATCAATCCTGCCCACAGGAAATTCCCCTGATTCACAGTAGCCAGCAACCACTACCAGTTCAAAGTTCTTCCCTCTGGCCTGAAGTCAGCCCCCAGGATATTCACAAAGTGTCTGGCACAAGTAACAGCCTTCATAAGTAAACACCAAGGTGGTCATTCCAACCTTGGCGGTAAAAGCCGCTTACCGCTGTCAGAAGACCGCCGCGGACGCGGTAAACCGCCACGGTCATTCTGACCCACAACAGGCAAACCGCCAAAATACATACATCCACAAAAGTCCGCCACACCAAAGGGCAGCGAGAAACTGGCGATGACCAAACCTCCACCGTCACGCCAACAGAAATACGACACCCGAATCCACGCGGCGGTCTTTCAACCGCGGTATTCCATTGGCGGTACACACCGCCGCACTCAAAATACACACACATTTAAAAAACACATCCACATTGGACAAATCGGAAAAAAACACACACCTGATACACATACACACACCACTCCCACACACCCAACACAATATAAAACACACACCCACATCACCCACAAACACCCACTTCTACAGAATCGGGACCACGCACTGAGAAAAAGAGAACTGAGCACCCAGACGCGCATTTTACTTTCACCCAGCAATATTTCCACGCACTTCACACAACACACCAATACACATCACCACACAATCCACCCTACACATCACCCACACCACGCCATGGCACCGCAAAGACACCCCAGGTTCTCCGAGGATGAACTCAGGGTCATGGTGGAGGAAATTGTATGGGTAGAGCCACAGCTCTTCGGGACACAGTTGCAGCACACCACCATTGCCAGGAAGATGGAGCAGAAAAGTCGATAGGGTCAACGCTGTGGGACAGCACCCAAGAAATAGGGACGACATAAGGAAGCGGTGGAGCGACCTACGGGGGAAGGTGCGTTCAATGGTATCCAGGCACAACATCGCGGTGCAGCGGACTGGCGGCGGACCCCCACCTCCTCCCCCAGAATTTACAACATGGGAGGAGCAAGTCTTGGCGATCCTGCATCCTGAGGGCCTTGCAGGAGTATCTGGAGGAATGGACTCTGGTAAGTCAAATCATCACTACTTCATCCCCCCCACCCCACCAGCATGCCAACTCCTACCCCCACCCTCACCCCCATCACATCCTGCTCCTTGCAAATGTCTCCACATCACAGCCCACCCATCCCAACCCCAAGCCCTGCATGCGACCACAAAGCATGGACACCCATCACCAAAGCATGCCCACTGCACATACCCATCCCCCACCAAATCACCGTCACAAAAGCCCCCACACGGGAATGCCAGCACTGGGTACAAGGGCACCCACCCATTACACACTATGGCACACACAAATGCAATAACCATACTTTTATACCCCTGCAGGACCCGAACGCAACGTCACCGCGCAGGAAGGTCCACAAATGTCCACTCCACCCCCAGAAGACGCCCACAGTGAGGGCAGCACCTCTGTCGACCTGGATATAGATGACAAGCCCGGCCCATCGGGGACCTCGGGACAGTCGGTTCCCCTCAGACAGCCACAGCCCATAGCAGACCCTCCCCCCTCTGCCAACACCAGCACAGCACCCACCCAGCGGGCCCCTCCCTCAGTCCCCAGGACACGTCAGTCAGCGGTGCGTCCACCACTACAGGGCACCCAGGTTAACCCACCACCCCAACAACAACAGGGACCTGGGGGCAGTGGTAGTGGGCACATGGTCCAGGGGACAGAGGCCCAGGGAAACAGGGGAACTGGGAGGGCTGCTGTGCGACAGGGGGGGGACAGACCCAGGGAACCCACTCTCCACGAGGCCCTCTCCTCCATCATGGGAGCATACCACCACTCCCAGGAGAAGATGGCGACGGTCCTGGCCAGGTTTCAGGAGACCCAGGGCATGCAGGAGGAACAGTATTTGGGGTTCAGGGAGGAACTATGAAACATCAGTTCCGCCCTGGCCACCATTGTAGGGGCTCTGAATCAGGTAGTCACCACATTGCGGGACACTGTGGCAGGACAAAGGGCCCCTGACACTAGCATGGACCAAGAACTGCCTACCACCTCCGCTGGCGCTACTGGACAGGAGGCCCTGCCACAGGACCAACAGGCCACCAGCACCCCACCCCCTGCAGAAGGAGAACCACACCGCAAGCGGGCCCTGAGATCCAGGAAGAAGACAGAGTAAGATGCCAAGACCCCCGCCAGGAAAGGATACCTCCCTGATTGTCATCCCACTGTCCCACATTGACACCCTGTCCATTCTTATACTGCCCATGCTCCACTTTCCACAGGCATTTGGACATTGCACCTGTGAGACTAATAGTCTGGACTCTGCCATGGACAATCCTCCACCATCACCCCTCACCGATTTGCAATCACCCACCAATATAGAGCACTGAAATAAACACAGTTATTGCACAAAACAATCAGGAGTCGGGCTGTGATTTTGTACTAATGTATTAGACATTAACGTGCCAAAAATGCATATTTACATTGTGATGCCAACATACCACTGTCACACAGCTGTAGTCCATCGGGAAACAAAGCAGATGTCACACACTGGGGGCCACATCTCTGAAATTGGAAGGGAAAGTCACAACTCAGTTACCATACACTGGGGGAAAAGGTCAGACAGTAGAGAGGTAGTAGGGGTTAAGTATATGTAATATGACGGGTTGGACTCTTACCTGTGTGTCATTGAAAATACTGCTGTATTACTGTGTTCCTGTTGTCTATGTCGTCCTCTTCGGCTTCCTCTTCTTCACTCTCCACAGGCTCCACAGCTGCTACAACACCACCATCTGGACCATCCTCCTGCAGAAAAGGCACCTGGCGTCGCAAAGCCAGGTTGTGAAGCATACAGCAGGCCACGATGATCTGGCACACCTTCTTTGGTGAGTACAATAGGGATCCACCTGTCATATGGAAGCAGCGGAACCTGGCCTTCAGAAGGCCGAAGGTCCGCTCGATCACCCTCCTAGTTCTCCCATGGGCCTCATTGTACCGTTCCTCTGCCCTTGTCCGGGGATTCCTCACTGGGGTCAGTAGCCAGGACAGGTTGGGGTAACCAGAGTCACCTATTAGCCACACACGGTGCCTCTGGAGTTGAGCCATCACGTAAGGGATGCTGCTATTCCGCATGATGTAGGCGTCATGCACAGAGCCAGGGAACTTGGCATTAACATGGGAGATGTACTGGTCTGCCAAACACACCATCTGTACATTCATAGAATGATAACTCTTTCTGTTTCTGTACACTTGTTCACTCCTGCTGGGGGGTACTAAAGCCACATGGGTCCCATCAATGGCACCTATGATGTTGGGGATATGTCCAAGGGCATAGAAATCACCTTTCACTGTAGGCAAATCCTCCACCTCGGGGAAAACAATGTAGCTCCGCATGTATTTCAGAAGGGCAGACAACACTCTGGACAACACCTTGGAAAACATAGGCTGGGACATCCCTGATGATATGGCCACTGTTGTTTGAAATGACCCACTTGCAAAGAAATGGAGTACTGACAGCACCTGCACTAGAGGTGGGATGCCTGTGGGTTGGCGGATGGGTGACATCAGGTCTGGCTCCAGCTGGGCACACAGTTCATGAATAGTGGCTCGGTCAAGCCTGTATGTCAGTATGACATGTCTTTCCTCCATTGTCGACAGGTCTACCAGCGGTCTGTACACGGGAAGATTCCTCCATCTCCTCGCATGTCCCAGCGGACGGTGCCTATGAAGGACAACAGCGAGCACAGAGTCAATCAACCCACAGGTACGTAACCACAGCTTGCACAAAACACGATTCCCAATGCATTGAATGGCTTGTATGAGTGTTGATGCAAGGCCTAGGTATGTGTGACGCAGTAAAAAGTAAGCCATGTGTACCCTACAAATGGCGGCTGCCTGACCTGTGAAGTGCGACAATGGGATGTGAGGTAAATGCGCTGGCGTGGCACACCGTGGCGGTAGGCGGTCAAAGACCGCGGCGCGAAGCAGCATTGGTTGACATTGAACCCTATGGGTCTCAGGAGCCAATGACGATGTGCGCCGGCGGTCGCGGTACGCACCTCCGCGGGCGTGACCGCCATTTTCTATCTGCTCAATCACTCAATACCTGATCTTCGACAGGAGAGGACCTACACTGCAAGTGCTGCTGTGACCTCGGTTTGGAAGAGACAATGGCTCATGCGACTGGGGAAAGGGCCCCTGCCTTCACTGCTCAGGAATTGGAGAAACTCGTGAATGGGGTCCTCCCCCAGTATGCGCTACTCTACGGTCCTCCAGACCAACAGGTAACTACACTGGGGCCATGCTTAGTGGCCAATGCTTGTGTTGAGTGGGGTGGATGAAAGAGGGTGGGGAGGGGAGCGATTGAGGCATGCATCAAACGACGGATGAGAGCATGTGCCACATGGCAAGGGTAGGAATGGGGGCCACTCACATTGAGGGTGCAGAAGGTGATGACTCTTTTTCTACCCCTGTACATTTCACATAGGTCAGCGCCCACCAGAAGATTGATATTTGGCGTGCCATTGCCAAGGACTTCCGGACCCTGGGGGTCCACCAGAGACGGGGCACCCACTGCCGGAAGAGATGGGAGGACATCCGACGCTGGAGCAGGAAGACGACGGAGGCTCAGCTGGGGATGGCCTCCCAACCTGGGAGGGGTGCCAGTCGGACTATGACCCCCCTGATGTTCCGGATCCTGGCGGTGGCCTACCCCGATTTGGATGGGCGCGTGAGGACATCACAGCAGACACAAGGGGGTGAGTACATTCTCATTCTGGTGACTTTGCACTGTGCACCGCCGTCTCAAGCACCGCTGAACTGGGCCTTTCATCTCAAGCACCGCTGCACTGTGCACCGCCGTCTCAAGCACCGCTGAACAGGGTACCGCCGTCTCAAGCACCGCTGAACAGGACACCGCCGTCTCAAGCACCGCTGCACTGGGCACCGCCGTCTCAAGCACCGCTGAACTGGGCACCGCCGTCTCAAGCACAGCTGCACTGTGCACTGCCGTCTCAAGCACAGCTGCACTGTGCACTGCCGTCTCAAGCACCGCTGCACTGTGCACTGCCGTCTCAAGCACCGCTGAACTGGGCCCTTCATCTCAAGCACCGCTGCACTGTGCACCGCCGTCTCAAGCACCGCTGAACTGGGCACCGCCGTCTCAAGCACCGCTGAACTGGGCACCGCCGTCTCAAGCACCGCTGAACTGGGCACCGCCGTCTCAAGCACCGCTGAACTGGGCACCGCCGTCTCAAGCACCGCTGAACTGGGCACCGCCGTCTCAAGCACCGCTGAACTGGGCACCGCCGTCTCAAGCACCGCTGAACTGGGCACCGCCGTCTCAAGCACCGCTGAACTGGGCACCGCCGTCTCAAGCACCGCTGCACTGTGCACTGCCGTCTCAAGCACCGCTGAACTGGGCCCTTCATCTCAAGCACCGCTGAACTGGGCCCTTCATCTCAAGCACCGCTGAACTGGGCCCTTCATCTCAAGCACCGCTGAACTGGGCCCTTCATCTCAAGCACCGCTGAACTGGGCCCTTCATCTCAAGCACCGCTGAACTGGGCCCTTCATCTCAAGCACCGCTGAACTGGGCCCTTCATCTCAAGCACCGCTGAACTCGGCCCTTCATCTCAAGCACCGCTGAACTCGGCCCTTCATCTCAAGCACCGCTGAACTGGGCCCTTCATCTTAAGCACCGCTGCACTGTGCACCGCCGTCTCAAGCACTGCTGCACTGTGCACCGCCGTCTCAAGCACCGCTGAACTGGGCACCGCCGTCTCAAGCACCGCTGCACTGCCGTCTCAAGCACCGCTGCACTGTGCACTGCCGTCTCAAGCACCGCTGCACTGTGCACTGCCGTCTCAAGCACCGCTGAACTGGGCCCTTCATCTCAAGCACCGCTGCACTGTGCACCGCCGTCTCAAGCACCGCTGAACTGGGCACCGCCGTCTCAAGCACCGCTGAACAGGGCACCGCCGTCTCAAGCACCGCTGCACTGTGCACCGCCGTCTCAAGCACCGCTGCACTGTGCACCGCCGTCTCAAGCACCGCTGCACTGTGCACCGCCGTCTCAAGCACCGCTGCACTGTGCACTGCCGTCTCAAGCACCGCTGCACTGTGCACTGCCGTCTCAAGCACCGCTGCACTGTGCACTGCCGTCTCAAGCACCGCTGAACTTGGCCCTTCATCTCAAGCACCGCTGCACTGTGCACCGCCGTCTCAAGCACCGCTGAACTGGGCACCGCCGTCTCAAGCACCGCTGAACTGGGCACCGCCGTCTCAAGCACCGCTGAACTGGGCACCGCCGTCTCAAGCACCGCTGAACTGGGCACCGCCGTCTCAAGCACCGCTGAACTGGGCACCGCCGTCTCAAGCACCGCTGAACTGGGCACCGCCGTCTCAAGCACCGCTGAACTGGGCACCGCCGTCTCAAGCACCGCTGAACTGGGCCCTTCATCTCAAGCACCGCTGAACTGGGCCCTTCATCTCAAGCACCGCTGAACTGGGCCCTTCATCTCAAGCACCGCTGAACTGGGCCCTTCATCTCAAGCACCGCTGAACTGGGCCCTTCATCTCAAGCACCGCTGAACTGGGCCCTTCATCTCAAGCACCGCTGAACTGGGCCCTTCATCTCAAGCACCGCTGAACAGGGCACCGCCGTCTCAAGCACCGCTGAACAGGGCACCGCCGTCTCAAGCACCGCTGAACAGGGCACCGCCGTCTCAAGCACCGCTGAACCAGGCACCCCCGTCTCAAGCACCGCTGGCCCATTGGCGGAAGGGGCAGGCCCGCCTATGTGTCGGGCAGGGCTGCACGAAGCACTCTGGGCACCAGTCCCCCTCCAGAACCAGTGGAGATATGCATCCACTTGAGAGACTGTGGCTTTGCACTCCCCAGGATGGTACAGTGGGTAAACCACCCACTGTAGAGACTTGAGAGACTGTGGCTTTGCACTCCCCAGGATGGAACAGTGGGCAACCCACCCACTGTAGAGACTTGAGAGACTGTGGCTTTGCACTCCCCAGGATGGAACAGTGGGCAACCCACCCACTGTAGAGACTTGAGAGACTGTGGCTTTGCAGTCCCCAGGATGGAACAGTGGCCATGGAGGCCCATCGTGGATCTGGCGTCGTGGACTCATCTGGCTGAGGTGCCCCCCCTTCCCTTCCCCCTGAGGTGCCTGTAGTTTTGCTATCTGATGCCCCTGCAGTGTTCTCTCCGTTGGAGTCAGGTATCCTGTGTGGGCTTTGCCCATGTGATTTGGGCCCAGTGGTCCACGGACAATGCCTGCTACAATGATCAGACTTTAAAATTTATGTATATAAAGGTTTTAGATGTGTGATATATTTTTAAGCCAGTGATACAATATATTCTAATGTTTAGAATCATTTCCTTTTGTCTTTGCATTCTTCCGGGGAGATTGTGGGGGGTAACTGTGATGTATTGCTATGCATTGATGTGTGTGTTGTGGGTGAGGGTGGGGGTGGGGGTGTCGCGTATGTGTGTCCCCGTAATGTTTTCCCTCCCCTGTGTCGTAGGTGCAGTATTCACCGTTGTCTTCTGCGCCGGCGTTCGTGCTCCTGGTAGAGGAGCAGGTAGACAATCGCTGGCAGGATGTGGAGTTCGGGTTCCATGAAGTCCAGATTCCTCGTGGGGTGTATGGAGGTGAGCGTTTTCTGTTCGAAATGGCTGTTTCCGCCGTGTTTTTATCGGCGGGGCTACCGCCCCGGAAAAGATGGCGGATTGGTAAGTTGTGATGGGGTGGGCGGTATATTGACTCTCGCCTGTCTGTTGGCGGTGACCGCCGCGCTGTTTGTTTGTCCCGCCGTGGCGGGCGGTGTGTTGAAGTGGCGGTCTCTGTTGGCGGTTTCCGCCAGGGTCGGAAGTCCATTTTTTTTACCGCCAGCCTGTTGGCGGTTTAGCCGCAGGTTTAACACCAACCGCCAGGGTTGGAATGACCCCCCAAGTGTTCCCATGCTTGGACAATTGGCTCATCAAGGCACATTCCGATCAAGCTACACAGACGTCAACAGAGGCCTGCATAGCCATATTCAACAAGCTGTGTCTTACTTTGAGTTGGAAGAAATCAAAACCCCAGCCATCAAGAGTTATAACATTTTTGGGAGTGACACTAAACAGTCCACAACACGGCCTGCCCCACATCAGAAAGATAAATGAAGCTCATATCCTTGGTAAAGTCTGTTCGGAAAAGAGAGTTACTTTCAGTACACCTCTACAAGTCACTCTTGGGAATGATGTTGTCATGCCTTCAACTGGTTCCATTCTGCTGTCTAAGAATGCAACCCTTCTAAGAAGAATTAGATCTTCATTGGGTACAGACGACGGGTTCGTTCCTCGATTTCATCAAAGTTACTCCATTCATGATTGAAGCCCCATATTGATGGATGTCAAAGACGCACCTCACAGTAGGCATTTCCTTTCTTGTTCAAACCTCTCCGTTGGTCATTATCACCGACACTTCCCTGGAGGGATGGGGAACATACCTCCAGGACGTACAAGTCAGCAGAAAGTGGAAATAACCTCTTCAGAACTGTCACATCAACCTACTCGAGCTCAAGACAGTGCATCTGGCTTTACAGGCTTTCCTCCTCAAGATAAGAAACTTTGTAGTTCTCATACAAATGGAAAACAGAACAACGATGCACTACTTAAACAAGAGGATATGAGATTGCTTCCCCTTTCTCAAGGTCTATTCGAAATGGAGTGCATCTGAGAGTGGAGCACGTCCCAGGGAAACAAAACGAGATGGCAGACACTCTCAGCAGACTAAGGTCCTCGCTCCACGAGTGGGAATTGAGTCAGGAGGCCCTCAACCAGATATTCTTGCAGTGAGGCAAACCCAATCTCATCCTTTTTGCATACCCCCATAACACCAAATGCCGATTTTTGCAAGCTGGCATCAACATCCGGGATTGTGGGGGAATACATTTTCAATGGCATGATGCTGAATCTTTGTCACCACTCTTCTGCCTATTCCCCCGATTCCAAAGCTGAAGATAGAGCCCTGCAGACTAATATTGATAGCCTCACCAATATTGGTTTACAGAACTTCTCCTTCTGTCGGAGAAACCTCACATTTCACTGAAGGTCTCACCTTATGTTCTGATAATGAAAGGAGGCCAAGTCTTGCCCCCAGATACCAAGTTTCTGAAATTATCGTCCTGGCTCCTGAACACAAATTAATTTGCCCATCAAGCATCCCTCTGGAATGTAGAGAGATACGCTACAAGGCCAGAACGGATAGTACAAACAAGACTTATTCTCACAAATGAAAAATATTCTGTTTATGGTGTGAGCGGGAACAGATAAATCCACTATCCTGCAAGTTCAAGATTAGCTCATGCATCTATCAGAGTTCACCTGGCTGCCATATCTTGTTTCAGATGTTCTCCAACATCTTCTTTATGGCCTTCCAGACTAATCAAACAGTACCTGAAAGGATTGTTTAGGGCCTTCTCTCTTGTCAGACCTCCCCCTCCATCTTGGCATCTGAACACGGTACTATCACAGCTCATGAAACACCCATTTGAGCACATTCACAGAGAGGACTTAAAATACTTGTCTTGGAAAGAATCTCTTCTTGTGGTCCTGACTTCTATCAGATGCGTCAGTGAGATCCAAGCTCTCACTATTCAACAGCCTTCCTTCAATTTAAAGTTGGCAGGGTAGTCCTTAGCACGAACCCTAAGTTTGTCCCTAAAGTCCCTTCAGACTTTCATCTCAACGAACCTTTGGTCCTAAAGACCTTCTTTCCGAACCCGCCAACACCAGCCAAAAGGCCTCTCACTCTTTGGACATCAAGAGATACGTCAAATTCTACATAGTCGAGAACAAAACTTTTTGTAAATCTAATCAGCTATTTGTGGTTTACAGCTCACCACGGAAAGGGTAACTCCTTTCAAAACAGAGCATAGCTAGATGGATAGCTGCTGCAATTCATGTTTGCCACCAGGCAGCAGGAAAACCATTACAGACTTCAGTAGATGCTCATTCTACAAGATCTGTCTCAACCTCAACGGCATTGTTTGCTGGTGTACCCCTTCAGGACATTTGCAGAGCAGCTAACTGGAGGTGTAAACACACCTGTACGCAACATTACTGTCTGGAATCAATCACTCAAGGGGATGTTGCTGTAGGCCAAGCAGTTCTGAAGCATCTTTTCCAATAAAGGTGAGCTAACTCTTTCTCCCTATCATAGTGAAATGTTTTCTCAAATGTTTATCCACACCTTATGAGATGTATACAGGATTATGTTATTGACATTATGTTTCGGTTTTACTTTTTCTAATATAATATCTGCATAAAATTGTATTCTTATCTTCACATGGTGCAATGAGCCATGAATAGTGCTTTCTACTCTGATTCAAGCATGTGAATCTATGAAGGTTCCGATACTGGAGTAAGAAAATGAGTTTCTTACCTGTAACTGTAGCTCTCCAGTATATGAATCTTTCATTGATTGACATGTGACCCACCCCCCTCCCCTCAGAAGCTCACCTTGATCTCTCTCAGTACAGTACTGCTTGTAAGCACAAGTGCTCTGAACATTTGAGGGACTGGAGCTTCTCTCATGAAGGTTCTACTGGGTAATGTCACTTAATTGGTTGACTCTTAAATGTAGGTCTTTTTGAAATAATGACTCTGATATGGGACTAAACCGAAAGGCCTATGGCCACTACTTTTATTTCTTTTTTTAGAAAGGAATCACAAGCAATTATAATCATACATCACTTTACACCAAATACAGGAATTCAAAAAGAAACTAGATAAATGAGAAACTATATAGCCCAACTGGTCTGAAGAAGGGAGGTTTTCCGGATGACTACATTGGGGGGGGGGGGGGGGAGAGTCCGAGATTATTTGAACATTAATCATTAATGAGCCAGGATCCAGTCCTGAAATGACCCCCATATTGCCTTCCCTTTATTCCTAGCACATCTTCCCTTGCGTTCATACAGTGCCATTTCCAAATGATATACAGACAACAATTTACCCAGCCATTGCTGCCATGACAGGTCGTACGTCCAACCATGCAGAAGAAATACATATTCGATAAACCGCCATGGCCACAAAGATAAATGCTCTGTGGCATTCCCCTGCATCTCCAGCGACCCCTAAGATCAAGGTCTTGGGGGTAAGGTTCAAATCATATCCCAAGACCCCTTTTAGGACAAATTGAATATCATCTCTCAAAGCTGTTAATTCCCCACATGTAACCAACATATGTACAATGTCTGTTCCATAAATCCCATATCTCAGGCAATTTGTTCCTGACAGGCTCCCCCATTTGGCGAGATGAGCTGGTGTATGATACAAGTCAAACAGGGTCTTATTATGCTGTGCTTGCAGCGAAGAGGAGAATAAAATAGTATGTCCCAGCTCTAATGGTCATGTAAAGTTGTTGCTCCCATCAGCCAGCTTTTCTATCCACCTCTCACTATACTTCTCCAAGTCGTCAGGCTGTTCTACCATCAATAGTGGATAGATCGACCTGATTGCTATATTAGGGTTAACCAAGATGTCATTAAGTAGTTGATTACTTCCAAATCCCTGCATCCCCCCACCCCCCCGGTTTTTTTTTTGCCAGGAAGTCTTGTATCTGTAGATATTTGAAAAAATCCCTTCGCTCTAAGCCATACTGCTCCTGGAGATCCCCAAACGCCTTAACCCCAAAATTGTCGAAGAGATACCCTAACCTCTCTATGCCTAGGGAGACCCATTTTGCCATATAGCTATCCTTAAATATTTCAGGAAGCAGTGGATTATTTTCAATTATGGTATAATAATTATATCTACTGAGTCCTTTCTTTTTTTTTTCCGCCACAATCGCCAACATTTATAGGCCGCCTCTAGTACCTTATATCGAGTTTTCTTATAATATCCAGGTTCATGAAATGTTACCAGACAGCCATTGGCTGCTGTTCCTACCTGCAATTCCTAAATATTAGGGCAGTCCTCCACCTTGGTCCCTTCTTTCTTAGCACCCCATAATGGGCGCATATACTGAAAGGCTGCTGCCATTTGGTACAATTTTATTCTCATGACCACTCGATCTACCTCCTTAAATCTAAGATTCGTAAAGCTCAGTGGTACAGCACGAAACAAATACAACAGTTTAGGGAGGAAGATCATTTTAACCATTTTGCACCTCCCCATTATAGTCATATGCAGATTATTCCATCTGCACACCTTTCTGGCTTCGCGAGTATGGGATCTAAATTCAGATTAATAATCTCTCCCACTTTTGATGTAATATCTATACCCAAATACACTGCGTGATCAACCCTCCGACTATCCTGGGTACTCGTATATTGATTAATCAGTAACTGCGTTTTAGCTCTATTTAGCAGATATCCGGAGAATCTTCCAAATTTCCTCGTCACCTCTTCCACCTCTTTCAGTGCCAAATCGGGAGTGGGGGGTTAGTATAGCTATGTCGTCGGCATATGCTAGGACTTTTGTATCCCATCCATGCCTACGTATCGGTGGGATCCTGCTATTCTCTTCCAGCTGTCTGAGCAAGGGATCTATATATAAAGCAAACAACAGCGGAGAACATGGGCATCCCTGCCTAGTACCTCTTCTGACCTGGATACACTCGGATTGTCCTCCCATTAGTTTAATTCTGACTCCCGGTGACCTATATAAAGCCCTCATTGCTAAAATGAATTTCTTCCCCAGACCATAATACTCCATTACATACCACAAATAATTCCAATTCACCCAGTCAAATGCCTTCTCCGCATCTAATAATGCAACTGCCATGGGTTCCTCTGCCACTTCTGTAGCATCGAAGAGTGCAACAACTCTTCGAATATGATCAGTAGTATCTCTACCCGGAACAAACCTATGTTGTCTGGGTGTTACTAACTTCTTGATCGCCGAGGATAATCGAGCGGACAGTATTTTTGAGTATATTTTGACATCACTATTGATTAATGTGATCGGCCGATATGAAGCCGGATTTTGTGGGGCCTTCCCAATCTTCAGGAACATTACTATGTTGGCCATATCCCATGATGGTGGGATTTCCCCTCCATTCTGTACCTGGATGTGTATCTCCATCATCACCGGGAGCAGCAATGCTTTAAAGGTTTTATAGAACTCTAAGGGGATCGCGTCGGGGCCAGAGGCTTTCCCGGTGGCAAGTTCACTCATTGCCTTGTCTATTTCCTGGATGTCTATCTGATCTCCCATAAACAGCTGGTCCTCCTCTGTTAACCTATCAGTCTTATTGGAATACGGAAGTATCATTATATAGGCCCTCATTCTGACCTTGGCGGGCGGCGGAGGCCGCCCGCCAAAGTCCCGCCGTCAGGTTACCGTTCCGCGGTCGAAAGACCGCGGCGGTAATTCTGACTTTCCCGCTGGGCTGGCAGGCGGTCGCCTTCAGACCGCCAGCCAGCCCAGCGGGAAAGAGGCTTCCACGATGAAGCCGGCTCGGAATCGAGCCGGCGGAGTGGAAGCTGTGCGACGGGTGCAGTTGCACCCGTCGCGTATTTCACTGTCTGCGCAGCAGACAGTGAAATACATGTAGGGGCCCTCTTACGGGGGCCCCTGCAATGCCCATGCCAGTGGCATGGGCACTGCAGGGGCCCCCAGGGGCCCCGCGACCCCCCCTACCGCCATCCGGATCTCGGCGGTCCGACCGCCGGGATCTGGATGGCGGTAGGGGGGGTCGGAATCCCCGCTGCGGTGCAGCAAGCTGCGCCGCCGCGGAGGATTCAATGGGGCCGCGGTACACTGGCGGGACCCCGCCAGTGGTGCCGGTCCGACCGCGGCTTTACCGCCGCGGTCGGAATCCCCATTGGAGCACCGCCGGCCTGTCGGCGGTGCTCCCGCGGTCCTCCGCCCTGGCGGTCAAAGACCGCCAGGGTCAGAATGACCACCATAGTTCTGTATAATATCTGTGGAACACCTTTCTAATCCCATCCACGTCTGACACTATTTGTCCTTGCCAATCTCTAATCTCTCCAATGACCCCAGATGCTGTTTTCTGACTTGCCCTTATTGCTAGCAGGCGTCCGGATTTTTCTCCATACTCATACCCTTCTGAGCGTTGCGCTATGTATTTCTCTGCTATTCTTTGTGCAATAACCTAGTTGATTGCTGCTTTAGCTATAGCGACTTCCTCCTGAACCCTATTTATATCCACCCCCATTTCTATGGCTATAATCAATTGTCTTTCTGCTTCCCTCAGCTTCATATGCAAATCTTTTATTCTGCTTTGGGAGTCTTTCTGCCTTTTGAGACTGAAACTCAGCGTTTCCCCTCGAATTCCTGCTTTTAAGGTATCCCAAACTATCTCTGCTGAGGCGGATCCCTGGTTAAACCCCAAAAATTTGACTGTCTACTTTCTCATATACGCACAGTACTCCGGGTCCTTGAGGAGCCCTCTTTCAAATGTCCACCTCCTAACCCTCTGCTCAAGCCCATCCAGTTCCAAATCAAATACTAAAGGGTTATGATCTGATATAGCCCGCGAGTACAATTCCATCCTTCCATTCTTTAATAATTCAGGAGATATCAAAAAATAATCAAGTCGTGCTAACTTCGCGTGAGGGGCCGAATAATGCGTATATCCAGGGTCGGGGTTGCGTAGTTTTACCCAAGCGTCCACCAATCCTAATTCTTTCTGGATGCCGACCATTGCCTAATATACCAGAGGTTTACGCCCCTGGTACTTCTTGGTTGTGGATGCTAGTAAATCCTGCAGTCCCTCCCAAGAGCCATTAAAATTGATATCACCACATAAAATATAGGGAGGGGTCCACCCCGTTAACTCAATAGCGAGAGTGTCCAATACTAATGGGTCATCCGTGACTACCCCATATACAGAGCATAATGTAAAGTTACCCTTCCCATAGCAACATTCTACGATCACCCATCTCCTGCTCCTTTCCACCTTCTGTCTACTGAATTTTAATTTGTTAGTCCGATCTAATATTGCCACCCCTTTAGTTCTGACCTCCTGTTCTGAGCAAGCTATCATTCTCATACCGAGCGACCCAAGAATTCCAGAGTTTTTATACTCCACATGTGTCTCTTGTAGGCAGTAGATATCTGCCTTAAATCTTTTTAACTCTTCGACTTTCCTTCTTTTGCAGGGGTCATTTAATCCACATATATTGATTGAGGCAATTCGAAGTCTAGTCATTTTCTATTCTCCCCCCCCCCCCCCCCCCCTTCGTCCCCCCATTCTCATATCTAGCTGCACAGGATCTTGAATTCTCTTCTCACTTTGCTCCCCTATTCCTATCCTTCTGTTTCTTTTACTTCCCTTAATCCTTTCCTCTCCATTTTGTCTCCCCCCTCTTTCTATCACCTTCCCCCATGCTCTGTCCTTCCCCAATCCCTCTCCCCCCACCCTTCCCCAATCCCTCTCCCCCCACCCTTCCCCAATCCCTCTCCCCCCACCCTTCCCCTATCCCCTTCCACCACCCCACACCAATCCCATCCACCCCCCTCCCACCCCGCCCCCCTCCCTAGGGCTGGCCCCCCATCCTGTTGAGCAATCAGACCCCCAATGGCCTGAATGTTGGTGTTGTGCAAGTGTGGGCCCACCCACCCCCCCGAACTCCCTTGTCTTCTACATGTCTCCGCCCTCTACTACTTAAGCCCCATCAGGTATTCTTTTGCTTTAATTTCTGAGGTAAATACTTTTACTTTCCCATTCATTACTGTTTTAAGTCGAGCAGGGGCCAACAAATAGGCCTCCCCTCCTTTGTCCGAAAATGGTTTAATGAGCTGCCGGAGCCGCCATCTCCGCTCGACAGTAGTGTGACAGAAATCCGGCCGGGTAAAGGAGGTAACCCCCTCCGCACTGCGTGGGGCATTAGGGCGAGCTTTATCAAAAATCTCCTGTCGTAGTAAGTAGTTTCCAAAATATACTAAAATAGCTCTAGGATATTTGGACTCTGCCAGTTGGCCCGCCGGACTGCCGGAAACCTGTGAACACGCTGAAGTTTGTTTTCCCAATCCCAGTTCCCCAGCTCCGGGAAAGCCCCACGCAGGAGCTTGACCATATAGGACCGTATATTGCTTCCTTCCAGCCCTTCAGGAATACCCAAAAATCGTAGATTATTTCTTCTCTGTCGATTCTCAAAGTCTTCCAGTTTCCACATTACATCCGTCAATTGATCATCCCTAGTAGCACTCTGTTCCTTAAGGGCATCGACATCCTCCTCGACTGCCCCTATCCTTTCTTCCATCGAGCATAACTTAGCTTCAATTTCTGTGCATGACTTTGCAACCTTACGGACGATTCCCTGCAATCGCTTTGTAGCGACTCTTGCACGCCAACTTTCAATCCTGGTCTCTGTTTGAAGCTCTTTAATTGAGTTATATATTGACTGCAGCATCCCAGCCTCGGTGCCCGCCAGACACATATTGCTTGCAGGGCCACCTATGTTTCCTTCCATATTGTTATTAACCGCCCCCTGATCATTTGTGGTAGGCAAGTCTGTGTTAGTCTATTACCAGAGTAATCCCACTTTAAAGTCCTACCACCTGTAGACGTTGAATTTTCAGAATCCTCCTGAGAGCAAGGCCGTGGTTTTGTACATTTCCGCTGTCGACGCAGCTGCTGCACTGTAGGTTCATTGCTTGATGATTTATTTCCTGCCTCAGAGGTCTCGCCGCTGCTAGATTCACTAAAGCTATGCTCGCCACTGCTGAGATCAGATTCTTCTGTCAGAGAGTAACATTTGTCACTACTGTCTTTAACCCAGTCCGAGGATTTTAGGTCTTTTTCAGTTGCCTTATTCCACCTTTTATGGCTTAATGGAGTCTTATGCATATCCTCAATATCCAGTGCGGATCCTGATGCATTTGCGGTTCCTTCACTAGTTTGATACTCTGGTTGCTGTGCTTGGGGTTGTGGTTGTGCCTGAAGCTGCTCGCTTCCAGCGGGGGCCCCAGCTCCTTCTCTCTTGCACCATTACTGTCTCCGGTCCCTAGTGAATCCTCGCTGCCTTGTATGGTTTTAATAAGGGGTTCGTTGTTTTCCATAAACGTCTTCTTACTGCTGGTATCCAACAAGATAGTTTCTGTCCCCGATGGATTGATTTCTGAGGAGAGGGTTGTGTGTGCTGGAGAGCTATCTTGCGCCCCTCCTGCGAGAAAGGACATAATAGTAGATTGGCTTTTGTTTTTCCCCTTGACTTCCAGCAGGGGGTAGCGCTATCGCACGACTTGGCATCTTTCCCTGGGCCAGGCATATTTTTTTCCAGCTGGTTTGCCTATTATTGACGTAAGGCGCTTATTTGCTCCCACTAGATCCCCTTTATCTCTCCCAACATGTGTCGTTTTAACTCCATCCAACTTCTCTCTAGGATTCCGAGTAGTTTTAGGTACCATGCTTATTTTCAGGATGTAGGGCAACACTCTCATAAATCCCGCTATCCCGGTTACTGCCGCTAACACCTCCGATATTACCCGTTTAAACACTCTTTTTGCCGGCCGTGAGGGAATGCATGGGTACCAAGATATACCAACTTGTGCATCAAACAGCATTAGGGCCCAGAGTCGTTCGGTTTTCTTTTTTTTAATGTTTGTCGATTAACCCTTTTTTTTTTTTTTTTTTTTCCCCAGCAGCAATCTATTAGTTCATTCTCTACTCTCACCAGTGTAAGGGCCCCTATAGTAGCGGCAGATAGCAGTTTCACCTACTGAGTAGTGATGCCTCTTAATTCAATTAGTGGGTGGCTTATCCTTCCCCCTTTAAAGAAAAAACTGGTTCAAACTGCTTGAATTTCAATTATGATATTGTAGTCAATAGTCTGCAGCACCATTAAATATATATATATATATATTTTTTTTTTATTTATGTTCTTGGTCCTCCTTTAGGGGCGGGTTGCTTGTAGTGCTTGCCTTCGGGAGGCTTTCCCGTGTCATCAGCCTGGTGCTTGGTTGCTGCCTAATACTTGATCCAGCATCAATGTCACAGTCCACTCACACCTTCTTCTTACCTGGGTGTGGGCGAGTAGCATTCCTATAGAGCTCACCCCCTCCTCGCTGCGTTTCTTCTTTTTTTTTTTTTTTTAGGCCCAGCTTCAGACCTTAGAGGCCATCACAGCCCCCAGCCTCGTAGAAGGCCAGCGCGCGATCGAGGGCTCGAGCCACTCTGCTCCAAGGCGACTTCTCAATACGCGAGGCACTCGGCGCCTCTTTGTCTGCCGCCACTGCCGTAATCCTCACTGTGGGAGCCTCCGACAGCGTGCTAGAGGTTACCGGGGGGTCCCATTCCCCGGTCTCCGTAGCCGATGGTGCTCGGCCGTGAACGCGGCTCCGACTGTGGTCCCGGGATCCGGGTGGGCGGGGCTTCACGGGCCTCACGATTACACGAGCGCCATGTTGCTCTCCCACTACTTTTATTTCTATGGTGACCTTACTTTCCTAAGGTACCAGGGACTCCAAGCTCAATGACAGGGAATGATTCAAGCATGTGAATCTATGAAAGATTCCCATACTGGTGAACTACAGTTACAGGTAAGTAACATATCTTTCAATTCAAGTGGTTTCTGCAGTCATCTAACGGAACTGAGTCATAGAGGCTGAGGCTGTCTATATTACCCTGAGATATGTTATAGAGTGCCTCTTCAGCTGAAAACTTCTTGTTTGGGTACTCAAACATCTTCAAATAATTCAATACATTTGAGTATTCAGATAAGGATCATCTACAGACACCAAGGGCTTCACCCAAGACCAGGGCAGCTCCAAATAATGACTTAACTTAAATCGATCAGTGGCAGAGAGACCAGGTATAAATACAAAATATACAGTAAGTCAGTCTTCGCATTCTTGCAATTTCAGACCTGCCAACTCACACAGTCCCACCGATATTAGCTCCCATCGAACAGTCACTTGGTGAGGAGCCAATATCTCACAGTTGCAGAGAAAATTAGCTGAAAACCACTGTAAACAGTGGTTTTCAGCTCGTTTTTGGAGGCTTTTAACTGCTGATGTTCATTTATGGGTGTGAAAACACCCCAGGACATCGACAACCGCCTCAGGAAGCTTTTTTTTGTTTGTTTTTAGAAGAGAAGATTTGGGACCAGGGATGGGGGCAAAAGTGCCTCTTAGGTGCTGCTTGGCACAAGGTCCACCCCCTTCAAGGCCTGCCCCCTTCTCACACTGTGAGATTTTTCTTGAAGTTGGCAGGTCTGTAATTTTGTGGAATCTCCTGAAAAACACTGTGAATAAGTGCGAGTAGCAAGAAGATCTTGTGTCCTATTATTCTGATGGATACTTCTCACTGCAGATTCCTCACCTTGTGAATATTCCCCCCAGGAGTTTTACTGTATTTAGAAACTCAAAACCAGCACTGCCGCACGCTGACAGGTGGTGTCGTGCAGCTATGCACCAATGTCTTTCTGCTCCGGAAGTGATGATCAGGGCCACAAATGTGTGACTCCCATGCTTGTTGGTGTCAGTTTCTTTCTTTGTGTGCCTTCAGACACAGCTGTGGAGCTCTACTCCTCTTCTCTTTGAGGCTTTTTCCACTTTTGTTTTATTTTTACCAGTGTGCAAAGGAAATACATGTCTGCTCCCAAAATGACATGGATTAAACCTGCTAGGGACGGTAACAAACAAATATCTGTGACAGTTCCCCACTAGGTATACCTGAGGTCTGAACATGACTCCAGGGCCTGTGACCACTGAGCCTAGGTAAACCCAAAAGCCAAACGGGACTGTGAGGTGAAACCTTTGTGATTTGAAAGGAAGGTCCTGTTTTTAAAGTCATCCCCATGGCAGAACCTAGTGGTCAAAGACCTGGGGGTAAGTTGAAGAACAAGCACAGAAAGTCCACGGAAGAATCGCTCCTTCCTGCAACTCTCAAAATCCAGAGAGAGGGCGATGGCGTTAACATGTCACTCAGTCTAGCCCCAGAACTCCTGAAGAGCCGATTTCAAATCTGGTCCTGATGCAACATGAATTTCCGGGACCGACAACATTGAAACACATTAAGGCATTTAAAGAGACTATGCTCCATATATTTGAAAACTTCTGTTCCCTCTGCAGTTCCTTGGGACTCCAATGTGCACCAGAGACCTCAATTCGGGGTCCTTCTGGCAGGTACAACGTCAGCGCCGACTTTGGTCCCTGCTCAACTCCCTGTGCCAGTGCCAGCACCAAAAAAGGATCTACCACCTTTTCTGAGTTGTTTTCTGACTCCCAATTGGCCTCATCCCGACTGCGGCTGTGTTCTGATCCCACCCGAGTGCAGCCAATAGCAAACTTTTCTGATTCTGACACATTGCCTTTACCACACGGCAGGGTTCATGTTATTACACCAGCTCTTTGGTTTATATTCCGGTAATAATGACTGTGATAAATTAGACAGATTGGCGCCACAGAAGGAGGACAATTGGTACCCAGAATCACAGGTCTAAACGCCTCTCCAGACGCTGAACTTATCTCTCCCTCAGTCCTGCCACAGAGAAGAATGTATCCTTTTTCATTGTTATGTGATAGACTACAGAGGTCCTTGACCTGCTACTCCCTACAATGGAAATAAGGACCGATGTGTGGTGGTTCTCCAGTCTGGTCAGGCACCTACTGAACTTCTCTTTCCATTTAACAAGCCCTTACAGATACCATCATGAGCAAAACCATGTTCCGTCCCTACCACCCACCCACTGTCAGTAGGGAGGTAGCTTGTTGTCATAGGTCAATGCCAGGTGACCATAACTTTTTGGCTCAACACCAGACAGTTTGGGGTTACAGGTGTCCACCAATAGAGTAAACCCTACTGTTTTTGCCACGACCCCTCCTGACAGCAAATCCAAATGCTTGGAGACTTTTGGCAAGCACATTTTCTCTTCTGTCAGCCATGCTTAACAAGCTGTCAATGAGTCCGTACACCTATTCTTTAAGAGATATGATAGGTCAAATCCTACCAGCAGTTCTGGATGACCTTTGGGAATCTTCAACCCAAACCATCCAGGATGGATAAGATATGGCAGCATTTATTTGTTTGGCCTGGACACAACTGATTGTGGGGTCAGGCTGTGGATGCAGGGGTAGTACACCACACCTGAATGAGGTCTACAGGCGCCTCTGGGGATGTCCAGGTATCCTTGATGGACATGCCATTTGGTGAAAAAGCAGACTCAGCCCTAGATTGCTGTAAATAAAGTTTGTTCCCTGTGCACTACTTGGGATTGTCTGCGCATGCAACAATTCCACTCACTTTGGATATTTCCTAGGGGTTTGAATACTGCCAGACGCCGGCATAATAAACTTCTCAGCCCTTCAGTGTCAGAGGCATTGGCCTCCAGATAGAAGGTTCACAGTATCAGGGACAACACGCAGCTCCGTCTCCCGAGCACAGCCACAAAACCAATTTAGTATGTTCTTTTTAACATACACCCACACTGTAAGAGGCAGGCTCAGACTTTTCCATCAGGGGTTGCAAGGCATCTATTCGGATTAAGGGGTCCTTCAATTTCTGTTTCACCTCATCAGTACGTCAGGCAGGGGATCACTTGTCTGTCTTACTGCAGGAAGTGCAAGCCCTTTTGGACAAAGGATCCATAGAGAAGGTTATGGCCTTGGACGTAAGCAGTGGATGCCACACCTGCTACTTCCTTATGTTGAAGGATTCATAAAAGTGATGGTGATAGTCGCAGCACACCATCGGAGGTTGGGTGTGCCTGTCTTCCACTTCTTTAATGACTGGATGTTGAAGGCGCGGCTCGCCCCAGGCTGGCCTAGACCCAGCCCATATGATGTAGAACCTTCTAACACTGTTAGGGTTCACTATCTATGTGCCAAAGTTACACCTGACTCCTTTGCAAACGCTCCCATTCATTGGTGCCATCTTAGATATGGTGCAATTTTGTGCCTTGCCCCTAGAGAGGAGAGTCCAGGAAAAGCAGTCAATTATCCTAATATTTCAGCCTCTGTCCTGGATCTCAGCAAGGATGACATTGAGGCTGCTGGGACTATTGGTCTCCTGAATCCTTCTAGTCAACCACGCCAGATGACACATGCAGGCTTTTCTGTGGAATCTGAAGTCCAAGTGTAGTGAGCACCAGGATCACCTATTGGATTCCATGCAGGTTTCGGAGAAGACTACAAAAGATCTACAGTGGTGGCTGCCGGAGCATAGTTGGGCCAGTAGCAGGCAGACTTCTCTCCTAGAAATGATCATTGAGGGACACCAGCGGATAGTGGGTTCAATGGCGATTTTTTGGAGTCTTATGCCTCTAAGAAGGATCAGCCTGATAGATAAGAAGAAAACTATTTTAGAGCAGAGCACTTCATACCAATGTTATGGAGTTTTGAAAGCGTTGTGTTGTCTACAATCTCAAATGCTGCACACAGATCAAGAAAAATGAGGATAGGAAGTAAGTTATTGTGATGAGCGGATGAAGTGAAGTTGGAAATGTTAGAGTGTGATTTAATTTGAGTAAGGGACCTGGACTCCTGATGGGAAAGATGTGAGAAGTTTATTAATAGAGTGATAGTGAGTTCGGGACGAGAGTAAGTAGTTCAAGTAGGTGTTTTCAGTCAGTAACAGCACTAGATTTGAGGCATCATAGGTATGTTCTATTTGAGAAGGAGTGGTTGAATAGGGTGATAAGGAAACTGGGAAGATAGGGTAATGAGTTTTGGGACAAAGGGTTTAGATGGGTTGAATGAAGAGAGGCGAGATCTTAGTGAAAGAATGAGCTACATAGGTGCAGTGATATGGCAGCCATAGAAAATATCAGAGATGGCTGGGGCAGTGAGCAGTGTTGTGGTGGTGCCCCTGATAGTGCTTACCTTGGATAAGAACACAGTGCAGTCATCAGCTGAAAATAAAGAGTGAGTGATGAGTGTGTTTGGTGGGAAACATGGGTAGTTGATTGTGCATGCAAACATTGGGTTGTGGATGAGTGCCCTATGCCTAATTTTCAGTGAGTAAATAACTTGGCATATCAAGTGTATAGAATTGAAGAGGTGGGAGTGAATGGATGTAAGGGGTAAGATGTGCCAAAAGCATGCTGAAAAATATTGTAGAAATGGTTAAAGGATGAAGTGTATGGTTGTTGTGAATTTGGTGGGGAAAAAAAGATGGGATTAGGAATGTGTCTTCTTTTTGAGATGCTAACGTGTGCCGAGGGCCGGGACTGGAGGAATATCAGCTATAAGGTAAATCGAGCAATGGCCAATAGAGAAGGAGTCTGTAGTAAGAGAAGACGCTTGCTAGAGTTTAGTATGGAGCTTAGTGGCTTAAACGGTTTGAGTCTAGGAGAGTAGAGTGTGTAAAATAGTGGTGAAGCAAATATTAATTGGGTAAATATGGTGACCTTGAGATAGGATACTTATGTTAATATGCTCAAATAGAATGCGGGGCGGAGGGATCAAAAATAATTATTTAACTTATTACTTACTGGAACCCCTTCCCAGGTGGCAGGCTGGATCTGGTAACTTCTTCCGGAGTACTCCTCACTAGTTTCATTGGAGTGTCAACACAGCATCTTGCAACTCCATCTTCAGGGACATACTGACCGTCCAAATATGTGCCTCTTGCACCAATGATATCCCTTCCTTTTTTTTTGTTGCCTCCAACACGTGGATCCAGAGCTGTTGAAGTATTTCAGCATAAGAGATTTGTGATGTATTTTTCTACAAATAGTTTTTCAACATTATGCCACCACCCAGGTGGTCATGCCTCAAGCCTGTTAGACTTTTGAGAGACAGATGTCAGTAATTGATCCTGACCCCTCACATTTGTGGTACTTGGAGAAAGATCATAATTCAGCATACATGACAGGTTACCCTAAAGCACTTTCAGAGAGGCAGTCAAAGCTTTTGTTAGCTACCCTGAAGGAGCTGAGATATCTCTCTTGAGCAAAGACCAGGTTGAGGCACCTGCAAATACACATACATAAGCAGTGTGATAAGAAAAGTGTCTTCTTTTTCAGAGCCTGTTCTAGTCCTTCAATCAATCCTTCAGATCAGCTTCTTGGGTTGTGGGACACTGTTTGACCAAGTTCAAGAGTTTACTAAAGCTGTTCTCAAAATCTTCCTGCCCATCTCTCAGTTGAAGAAATGTGGTTTTCAGCTTAGGTCTCCACTCCTGCCAGCACTTGGGAGTTTAGGACTTCATTAATCTCATGACTAAAGTTATTTGTAAAGTATAAGTCTACTTCTGTTCAAAATCAATTAACCTCTGTTTTTCCAAATACCATGACCTCTGCTTCGGTGTCAGTCTGCACCTGTGCTTTTCT
The DNA here is from genome assembly GCF_031143425.1 of Pleurodeles waltl. Classification (NCBI taxonomy): domain Eukaryota; kingdom Metazoa; phylum Chordata; class Amphibia; order Caudata; family Salamandridae; genus Pleurodeles; species Pleurodeles waltl. The sequence goes on from NC_090443.1 coordinate 330,523,318, forward strand.
CTTCTTGTGGAGTCAGATTTTAAAATTTGCCTAACACAGGTCACAGGACTATTTGTAGGAAAGTGATTTCCCTTATATTCCTAAGATCGCTCTTGGACTCTGAAAACTCTGGAGGTTCCATATTATCCTGAGGAAGAGTTTGACTAATCTAGTGATGTGTTTTACTACCCTTTTACTCTAATACTGTTGCGTAGGTTCTCATTATCCTAACAAGACTACTGGATTTGAGCGGAAGAATCACTTGTATTGCAGAGGACTGAATCTCATCCTGCACCATGTGACACCTGTCGGCCTAATTCAGGTTTTGGTCCAGCTAACTAGCAGTGCCTCACCTCCACCAAAGAGCAGGGATCATTGGGCAACTGGGAGCATGACATAAATGGCTCCTCAGGGAAATCGTGGTCACTCAGATCTCATCCGTTTCTCTCCATTACATTAGTCTCACAGATGCAAGAACAATCAGAGGCAGAATTTAGTTCAATAAGATTTTATTGAAGTAACTGCATTTTAGATAGTAAAGCATGTTTTGCAATAACTAAGACGATGAAGCACAATAAGATTAAGATTGTGACAAGAAGAGTAAAACACAAAAAAAACGCTACCATTTTGTCACTAAGATTGTGTCGGATAGTTGCTACCTAGGCTATGTTAGAGCACAACATGTTAAGCTCTAATTCTGGCCTTCAGGTTTCCCATGGGAAGACATCATCCCTCATACCTGAGCAAGACGCCTGTAGTCTACATAAGCAGTTGCAGCGAAGCAATCAGCATACAGTCATGGTCATCTCGCTGGAATCTCCCTCTAACGTACATGTGTCAAAGTAGTGTTTTTATAATAAAACAGCTGATGTTCCAAGAAAGGATCCCCACGTAAAAGTGTGTATGTTTCTGTGAAAATTGGGGACAAAGCGTACCACTTTTGCTGGCAACTTATCTTACTGCAGCCTTGAGAAAATCACAGAGTGAAAGAAATGTCTTGTTTGAGAACACAGTGCTGACCTAGGTGAAGAACAGCTAGATAGAGAAAATAAAACCAGAACGCAAATGTGGCTTTTCTTAAAATAATATAACAAAGCTGAAATAAAACATCTAGGTTAAAGTGCACAGCGGCAGGCCTAGGTTGCTAAAATAACGTGTATAAAAACTATAGCTAAGATGAATGTGCTGAAGTTGAAATTGGTCAGATTGGCACTAGTGGTTTTTCTTCCTTTGGTACGCATCCAGCATGTTCTGGACTTGTCTGATTTCACCATGGCCAACAACAGACAAAGGGTGTAGGTTTGTTCAGAAGCTCAAAGTATTTGATGGTGAACAGTAGACAGTCAAATTGGGCCTTCAGCAATTCTTCTGTTGGGGCAGGAGAACCAGACAATGGCATGCTGAGCAGGGTGATTTTGGTGAATCAAAGTGGCATTTCTTTTTGAGGTGGCCTCAGAAATCTCTCCAGTCTGGGGCTTCCATATATGGATATTTTACCACCAAAAGACAACACACCCTGTTTCCTATTTTGCTCGAGGGAATTCCCTTGGAGGGACTATGTGGGGGATTAACTTTCCTCTGCATTGTGTGTCCTTCCTTACTACTAATGCACAGACTCATTTAAGACATCTGCCGTTACAGGACATTAAATATTTATATTGCTCTTGATAGGGCTCGTCACCCTTGGTATTCAGACCTACTTCATCGGAGCATTTTTTTGGTCTCCGAGTACCTTCTGTCTCAGAATGGTCAGGGATAGGTTTGTTTCATCCCATTCTCAAGGCACTCAGGGTCAAATTCACAAACTGTATTTTGTAGTACGTAAACTGTCTGATAGAGACATTCCTTACCTTTGAATTTCCCCAGGCGTAAGACTAGATCCGGATACTTTTGCTTGAGCAGTACCCCTGCACACGCCTTTGGATGGCTTTGTTCAGTGGTGCATAGGGCGCAGAGGTCCTTGACCTCAAACTTCCCTCAGTGGCTGTCAAGACTAACCTCTTGAAAGAAGTGCTTCAGCCTGGGGCTTCCACTTCTGAACTCCTTTTGCCCTTTAATGAGGCCCTTACTGATATCCTGCTGGGTACCTGGTCCAAGCTCAGCACAGGGACTCCTGTGAACAGGACAGTTGCCAGCCACCATCGCCCTGCACCAGGCGACCCTAGTTTTCTCAGCCAACAACCCCACCCCAGAGAGCTTGGTAGTCAAAGACTCGACTTCCCATACCGTGTTCCCTTCCGCTCCCCCGGAAAGGAAATCCAAGAGGCTGGACCAACTTGGGAAGATGATGTTTTGATGTTTTCTTCCACCAGCCTGGTACTGAGGTCAGTGAACACATCATGCTTATTGGTCTGTTTCTCGCACAACTTATGGGATACGGTTACGCAAGTACTGCCACAGGCCCCTGAGGAAGCCAGGGCTATCCTCATTTAGGCAGTGAAAGACAGTAATGACACAGCAAAGTTCACCATTAGGTGTGGCCTGGATACAGCTGACTCGCTGGGCAGAGCGGTTTCACCGATGGTGGCTGAGAACATCTGGCATTTTGGGGGATGTCTAGGCAAACCTTAGGTACATGCCCTTCGACGGAACTTGCTTGTTTGGCGAGACGGCAGGCTCAGTGCTTTAAGGACTCTCTGGCAACACCCAAGTCCTTGCGCCTCTCGGTGACCTCCCATCCCCCGTTTGGCTTTCCCCCTTTCATGGCTACGGAAGAGGCGTACCACCACACCAGCCCTATGCCAGCCACTGTCCTGCCCAAGGTATGCGGGACGTGGGCACGGTGCCTTCAGACCTAGAGCATCTGGATGTCCGCAGTCATCCACTACCCAACCCCCGGAAACTGCAACCTTCAAACCCTCCTAGTTTGATTCTGCAGAACCATGCTTGTCCAGTTGGAGGGAGAATTCACCATTATTACCTCCACTGGCAGTCCGTTACATCGAACGCATGGATTCTGCAGATCATTCAGAAGGGCTACACCCTGCCTTTCCAATCCTTTCCTCCCCCAATACCGCCAACACACAAACTGCTGCAGATGATCACATGATATTGTTCAGAGAGGAAGTTATGGCTCTCTTGACAAAGGGAGCCATAGAAAAGGGTTCCCTTGTCGGAAGTAGGCAGTGGTTGTTATTCCCACTACTTTCTGATACCAAAAAAGAACAAGGGCCTTCGCCCTATTCTAGACCTACGGACTGTCAATCTCTTTCTCAAGAACGACAAATTCAAGATGCTGACTTTAGCTCAGGTCTTGTCTGCCTAGACCAAGGGGACTGGCTGATAGCATTGGACTTGCAAGATGCGTATTTCCACATTCCCATCTTGCCTGCCCACAGGGGTTACCTGAGGTTCAAGGTAGGCCACAAGCACTTTCAGTTCATTGTGCTCCCCTTTGGCCGTACCGGTGATCCTCAGGTGTTCACCAAGGTGATGGGGGAGCTTGCAGCTCCTTTGCACAGATTATGGGTTTCAGTCTTTTTCTACCTCAATGACTGGCTGTTGAAGGCAGACTTGCCCTAGGCTGTTGTCTCCCACCTCCAGACAACAGCGAACCACCTGCATTCGCTGGGGTTCACTATAAATATGCCTGACTCCATCTCAGATGCTACCTTTCATCGGAGCTGTTATGGGCACAGTGCAGTTTCAAGCTTATCCTCCCGAGCAGCAAATCTAGGATATTCAGGTTCATGATATCAATGTTTCATCCTCTGTTCTGAAGTTAGGTGAGACTGAATCTGAGGTTGCTGGGCCTCATGGCCTCCTGCATTCTACAGGTGAATCATGCCAGATGGCATATGCAGGCTCTGCAGTGGGACCTGAAGTTCTAGGTGTGTGCAGCATCAGGGCAATCTCTCTGACATGGTCCAGATCTCGGAGGGAGCTGCAGAAAACATGCAGTGGCGGATTACGAACTGCGATTTGGTCAAAGGCAGACTCCTCTCCTTTCCCCAACTAGACCTCACAGTACTGACCAATGCATCACTTGTGGGATGGGGGCTGGCCATCTGGGAGAGGTGGAGTTTAGAGGACTCTGGTCTCTGGCAGAATCCGGACTCCACATCAACTTACTGGACCTCCGTGCGATCCAGCTAGCATTGAAAGCATTTCTTCCCTCTGTCAAGAGTAAGTTAGTGCATGTGTACACTGACAACACCACCACCATGTGGTACTGCAACAAGCAGGACAGGGTGGGGTTGTGGACACTTTGTCAAGAGGTCCTGTGTCTCTGGACATGCTGGATCAGCAGGGCATAGCACTGGGGGTTCAACACCTGGCAGGTTCGTGGCTCCGGACTGGGCAAGGAGAGTCTGGTATCCTGAGTGTCTGAAAATAAGCATCGACCCTTGGATCAGGCTGCCTCTTTAGGAGGATCTTCTGGCACAGCAGCACAGGGGGTTCTCCACCCAAACCTGTCAACTCTACTCCTTCATGCGTGGAAACTGAGCGGTGACAGTTGACAGCGATCAATCTTCCTCACAAAGTCTGTACTGTTATTCTTGCAGCCAGGCGTTCATTCACCAAGACAGTTTATGCCTGCTATTGGCAAAAATGTGTAAAATATTCTACATAGAAGTCCATAGATCCTCTTTCTGCTTCTCTCTGATATTCTTCTTTTCATTCTGTACCTTGCCCAGCAGGGCTCTGCTCTGGGCACTCTTAAGGGCTATCTGTCTGCTCTATTTGCTTTTCTGCAGCTGCCTCACCAACCCTCTTTATTTAAGTTGCCTATTGTAAATAGGTTTCTTAAGGGGCGTGTGCATATGTTTCCGCCTTCGCCCTTCATTATGCCTGATTGGGACCTGTGGTTCTTAGATTCCTGATGTGTGCTACACTTGAGCCACTTCATAATTGTCCCCTCAGGCTGCTCATCATCAAAACAGCCTTACTCCTGGCCATAACATCTGCATAGAGAGTGAGTGAACTGCAGGCTTCCTCATCCAAACCTCCACATCTCAGTGTTTCCTGATAAAGTGGTGCTTCGCACCCATGCCTCTTTCCTCCCAAAGGTGGTGGCCTCATTTATTTTGGGACATAATATCACTCTTCCCACCTTCTTTGCCCCTGCAAGGAAGAGGAGCAACTCCATTGGCTGGGCCCAAAAAAGTATCGACGTTCTACCTTGATTGCACAAAAGAGTTCCAGGTGGAAGACCAACTCTTTGTGGGATATGTGGGAGCAAAGAAAGGTTGGGCAGTACAGAAACAAACTATTTTGTGCTGGGTCGTTCCCGTATAAAAAATATGCTATGCACTGGCCAAAAAGCAACCTCCTGAGCGTTTGAGGACCCATTCCACCAGGGTTAAAGCTGCGACCATGGGGTTGGCACATGGTGTTCCAGTCTTGGACATTTGTCAGCCAGCAATGTAGGCATCACTGCACACATTTAAAAAGCATTACCGCCTAGACAGTAAGAGCTGCAAAGATGGGCATTTCACCTGTTCGATCCTGCAGGACCTCCTAAATTGTATCTGCAGCCCACCGCCCAGATGGTATGGCTTGGGTACTTACTTAAAGGTAAGGAATCTGCAGCTACAAGTCTCTTTCAGATGAACAAGTTACTTACCTTCGGTAACGCATTATCTTGTGAAGACTATATCTAACTGCAAATTCCTTACACCCACCAATGCCTCCCAGCTCTGCAGACTCATTTGCTAGGGATAGGGTGAACCCTTTCAGGCCCCTATTTTGGACACACAATCACCAGGTAATTTCATGGCTCTCTGCTCCTGGCATGGAAAGTCATGAAAAAAGTAACTGAAGTCTGTGCGCCTGGGTGGCGCTTATATAGGTGACCGCGACATCGCATCCAGTGCCGATAATGCCAAGCAGAACCAAACAAAACCACCTGATGGTGGGTGCAGCGCAAGCAAAAGCTTTCGGATCCAGTTTGACACCTGGGGAAATTTAAAGATAAGGAAGCTGCAGCTAGATATAGTCTCTACCAGATAATGTATTACCGAAGGTAAGTAACTTGTTCAGTAATACAGTAGTACTATAGAATGGCATTCCTGCTCCGTTAGTCTTAAGTTCGTTTCTTGGATAGGCTCTGGGTCTTTCTGCTTATTCAACTTGTATTTTTTTTCAGATATTTGTGCTTCACGTAAAGCCCCCTTTTTTTTTGCCTGACATGGTCTCTTAGTTTCACATGTATCTGATTATTTTGAAAAGCAGTTGTATTGGGCTAGACCAAGAAATGCTCTCAATTTTTATATTTAACATACTACAACTTTCTGAAGGGATGAAAATACGATGATGGTGTTTTGTGGTCACAAAATGTTAGAAAACTCGTATCTTGTTGACCGTGAAACATTGTCGTCATCGCCTCTATTTGGGGCTCAGGCTCATTCCATTGGATTTGGCTTAACCTTTGGCTATGATGAGGGGTGCTTCAATGCAATGTATTTGTAGTGTTGTCACCTGGTCTTTTCTCCTCTTCACTCTTTTTCAAACCGCAATTGTTTGGAAATGAGATGTCGTGCCCAGTCACAACTTGGTAGGGCAGTCTTTTATGGCCTACGCTGTATCACTGTTTTCGTCTTATCTCCTTTTCCTTGGAAATATAGCTTTTGAAAAGTTCAAGTGATTGTTCTCTGTCCGAGAGTTAATATCCATTACAGGAAAAAGTTACTTAACTTCTGTAACATTCTTTCTAATGGACTGCATTACTAATACTGATTACTAAACCCTCCCCCACCCATAATAAGGTACATGATATTGTTTCATTCGTACTCGGGCACCTAATATGACAGTCAACACATCACTCACATTGGATTCACATAATGCCTTGGCAACACCATGCTGAACTCAATCACGCCAGTGATGGTCAGTAGCTTGGTAACAAATATGTGATCCATTCTAGTGCCAGGTGAGGGGTTCAAGTTGGTAATTTTAGGGAGTAACAGTAGCCATCAGAAAGAATGTTGTTAAAGCTAAATTGTTCTTATCCAAGTAAGCCATCACTGCCTGACAATATTGCTTGCTGTCATTAGGAGAGCAGCAGAGGCATTTAGAGGAAGAGCAAAAAGTCATGTTTTCTGCTGGAATCACTGCCCCATGCCACCCAGTGTGTTGCAATAGACTAAGGAGGTTTTTAAGACTCAAACAGCAACTGTTTCACCAAGGGGAGAGAAGACATAGGGCATCTACTCAAGATCTATTCTACATTAAATCTGTAAATAGTCACAAATTTAGCTAGAGTGTTTATAGCTCATCAGATGTCTAAGAATCTGTCTTCCACCACTGGCCTTGTCTCCTAATAAAGACTAAACATATCAATGTGGTCAGAACGAAAGTAAATTGAGCAGCAAACATTCAGCGGAGAATAGTTAATACTGCAGTCTATGTAAGATACATGATCTGGTCATCAACAATTGGCAGACACTGAAGAGATGAAGACCTTATGAAAAGAACAACCGGTCTTATTTGCACATGCTGCAAAGTTGTAACTTTATTCTGCAGACACTACAAGTCAGCAGCTAATTCCATGCTCTGTATTTTAGAGACATGCGTCTCCATTATTGGATCTTTCATATATCCACATACTTAAATCTTTCCCAGTTATCAGGCTGGGAATCCCTGATAAGTTTGAATATCGGTAACCCATGTTTAAATAGGCCCAGTCCTCAGAAAAAGTGTTTGTTTAGTAGCACATCTACCTCATTTGAAGTAACCTGAACGTTAGCCAATAAGGTGGAAGAGCAGAGCTCGAAGGTCACAATAGCTCAGATTTCACCTTCATGCCAAGTATGAAGGAGCCCCAGAGAAAAGCTCTGCTCTAACATATGTTTGACCTCATATTGGACACTGTATATTTTATAATTCATGGGTATCTCCAAACCCTGTCTACAGCTTTTAATAGTTTGTGAGTTGTTTTATTGGATATCTGGGATTTCCACCTCAAGACTGGCCAGAGGGGACCACTAACTGCCACTATGGCTTAGAATAAGAAAGCTATCTTAAAGTCTGTGGTCAAAAGAAGATTTACACTGATCCTCATATAAATGAATTTATCCCACTCAGAATGTCTTAAAGGAACATATGTGAAACCTTTCTGCACAAGGCACTTAACGTTTGTGAAAGCAGATAGGCTTTTTATTTACTGGAAAGGAAGAGAATTCCCCCCTTCCACAGGGAATACCCTGTCCTCTGGAGATGTTTCCATGAAAAGTTTCCCACCAAGCACTTCCACGAAGACCCCTCAGAACAGGAAACATGGAGCTTCTACCCCTGAAATTTACTTCAAAAGTAGCCGCAGCCACTTCCTCCAAACATCAAAGACTTCCTCAGAAAAGGCTTTTAAAAGGGTAACATCCTGCACACAAACTGCAAAAATCCAGCTTTGTGACATTCAAGACTTGCTGCCCCAGTTGTCTATGACCACAGCTCCACCGTTGTCGAAAAGCAAGAAACTACCATTGACAACGGCCACATTGACAACCCTGTCACTGGCAACAATGCATCCACCTTCAACAACTGTGGCCTCCTCGATTATGACAATGGACCCTCCATCGATGACGGTAACTACCTTGTTGATGACAGGTATTACACATCAGCCTTTAACTTTCTCACAGGAGGCACTGAAGATTTATGCATGCCTTACATATCAGATACTCTATGCAGGGCTGGAGACTGACCCAAAGTGGCAAGGTACAAGCGTTGGCACAGCCTTCAGTCCCTGTTATGTCCTGAATGAGAAACAACAGCAGGAATACAAATACTAAACTCAAACCTGTGCAGAGGATCGTCACAGTAGCAACTATAGTCAACCTCGCCCACCAGGCCCTGCAGGGACCCACAAACAGGTCCCAATAGATGCTGTACACATTTCAGAGGTTACTTCCATAGCAGCCACAATCTAAGCAACAATAAATACTGCTCTTTCCTCCTCAGGTGCCAACACCCCTACATCCACAAGATACTTGCTCCTCTACTGCTGTAGGAAAGTACCATGTTGCCTGGCAAGTTAGCCCCATTTTTACATGCATGTCAGTTTGTTTTTACCTGTCTCACTGGGATCCTGCTAGCTAGGACCCCAATGATCATAGTTTGTGGCCTGAATGTGTATACCTGTGTAGTGACTAACTGTGTCACTGAGGCTCTGCTAACCAGGACCTTAGTGCTTATGCTCTCTCTGCCTTTAAATGTGTCACTATAGGCTAGAGACCACTTTTAACAATTTCAATTTGCATACTGGAACACCCTTATAATTCCCAAGTATATGGTACCTAGGTACCCAGGGTATTGGGGTTCCAAGAGATCCCTACGGGCTGCAGCATTTCTTTTGCCACCCATAGGGAGCTCAGACAAACCTTTACACAGGACTAACATTGCAGCCTGAGTGAAATAATGCACATGTTATTTCACAGCCATTTTCACTGCACTTAAGTAACTTATAAGTCACCTATATGTCTAACCTCCACTTGCTGAAGGTTAGGTGCAAAGTTACTAAGGTGGTCATTCTGACCTTGGCGGACGGCGGAGGCCATCCGCCAAGGTACCGCCATCAGAACACCGCACCGCGGTCGAAAGACCGCGGCGGTGATTCTGACATTTGCCCTGGGCTGGCGGGCGGCCGCCAAAAGACCGCCCGCCAGCCCAGGGCAAATCAACCTTCCCACTAGGATGCCGGCTCAGAATTGAGCCGGCGGAGTGGGAAGGTGCGACGGGTGCAGTTGCACCCGTCGCGTATTTCAGTGTCTGCTGGGCAGACACTGAAATACTTTTTGGGGCCCTCTTACGGGGGCCCCTGCCGTGCCCATGCCATTGGCATGGGCACGGCAGGGGCCCCCAGGGGCCCCGCGGCACCCCCTACCGCCATCCTGTTCGTGGCGGGAGAGCCGCCATGAACAGGATGGCGGTAGGGGGTGTCAGAATCCCCATGGCGGCGGAGCGCGCTCCGCCACCATGGAGGATTCAGACGGGCAGCGGAAAGTCGGCGGTACACCGCCGACTTTCCGTTTCTGGCCGCGGCTGAACCACCGCGGTCAGAATGCCCAGCGGTGCAGCGCCAGCCTGTTGGCGGTGCGACCGCCGACCTCCGCCATGGCGGTAATTACCGCCATGGTCAGAATGACCCCCTAAGTGTGAGGGCACCCTTGCACTAGCAAAGGTGCCCCCACATAGGCCGGACTTTGTGAGTGCGGGGACACCACTACATGTGTGCACTACATATAGGTCAATACCTATATGTAGCTTCACAATGGTAACTCTGAACATGGCCATGTAACATGTCTAAGATCATGAAATTTTCCCCCCAATTCAAATCTGGTATTGGGGAGTCAATTCCATGCATCCCTGGGGCTCCACTATGGACCCCAGGTACTGCCAAACCAACTACTTGGGGTTTTCTCTGCAGCTACCGCTGCTGCCACCCCACAGACGGGGTTCTGCCCTCCTGGGGTCCAGGCAGCCCAGTCCCAGGAAGGCAGAACAAAGAATTCCCTCTGAGAGAGGGTGTTACACCCTCTCCCTTTGGAAATAGGTGTTAAAGGCTGGAGCGGGGTAGCCTCTCCCAGCCTCTAGAAATGCTTTGAAGGGCGCAGATGGTGCCCTCCTTGCATAAGCCAGTCTACACCGGTTTAGGGAAACCCCAGTCCCTGCTCTGGCGTGAAACTGGACAAAGGAAAGGGGAGTGACCACGCCCCTGTCCATCACCACCCCAGGGGTAGTGCCCAGAGCTCCTCCATTGTGTCTCCGACCTCTGCCATCTTGGATCCAGAGGTGTGAGGGCACCTGGAGGCTTCAGAGTGGCCAGTGCCCGCAGGTGACGTCAGAGACCCGTCCTGATAGGTTCTTACCTGACTAGGTGGCCAATCCTCCTATGAGAGCTATTTAGGGTCTCTCCCGTGGGCTTTTCTTCAGATAACGACTTGCAAGAATTCATCTGAGTTCCTCTGCACTTCTCTCTTTGACTTGTGCCAAGGATCGACCGCTGACTGCTCCAGGACACCTGCAAAACTGCAACAAAGTAGCAAGAAGACTACCAGCGACATTGTAGCACCTAATCCTGCTGGCTTTCTCAACTGTTTCATGGTGGTGCATGCTCTGGGGGGTGCCTGCCTTCACCCTGCACTGGAAGCCACGAAGAAATCTCCCGTGGGTTGACGGAATCTTACCCCTGCTCCAGCAGGCACCAAACTTCAGCATCACCGGTACTCTGGGACCCCTCTCATCCTGACGAGCGTGGCCCCTGGAACACAGGTGGTGGACCCAAGTGACCCAGACTGTCCAGTGGTCCAAATTGGAGGAGGTAAGTCCTTGCCTCCCCTCTCCAGACAGTAATCTGTGCACTGCATGTTCTGCAGCTACAAGGGCTTCTGTGCACATTTCCAAGAAATCCTGCATGCACAGCCGAGCCTAGGTCCCCAGCACTCTGTCCTGCGATGCTCAGCTCCCTGAGATGATCTCCGGTGTCGTGGGACCTCCTTTTGCAGTGTTGAGACGACTGCTGTGTTCAGACTTCTTGAACCCATGTTCGAGGACTTCTGCGGGTGCTATCTTCTTGTGCATGGGCTCTCTACGTTGCTGAGGGACCCCTCTGTCTCCTCTTCCAAGTGGCGACATCCTGGTCCTTCCTGGGCACAGACAGCACACTTTTTCTTCAACCACGACTCTTGCAGCTAGCAAGGCTTGTTTGCGGTATTTTGACAAGGAAACAACTCTGCATCCTCCAGCACACCATGGGGCATCTTCTGCATGAAGGAGAAGTTCCTATCACCTTTCGTTGTTGCAGAATCTTCAGCTTTTTCCACCAGGAGGCAGCCATTTTTCATCTTTAACTGAGGTTTAGTGGGGTCCATTCGTGGTTCGTATTCCACTTTCTTAGTATATGGTTTGTGTTGCCCCTAGGCCTGTTGCATCCTATTGTATTCTACAGTGTTTGCACTACTTTCTGACTGTTTTACTACTTCAGCCCCCCTAGAAAGAGACGGCAGACGCATTGCCAACTTAAGGGACCGTGTCCTCTTGATGACTTCAACCGCCATCAAAGCAGCAATTGCCCTATCATTCTGGAACAATATGATTGCCAGATGTGGCACAACATTTTGCCCCTAGTCAATCTCGCCCCAGAGGACAGAAGAGAATAAGTTAAGGCCATTGTCCAAGATGGTGCGGATCAATCAGCCACCATTAAAAATGCAGCAATGGATGTTTCCAGCACCAGTTTCTGTCAGCTTGCAGGTGCAGCAGTCCTATACAAGCATAGAAGGCTTTCACGCGGTGGTCCATGCAAATATTTTAGGTGGCCTTTTGAGAGGCTTAATGTTTTTTGGTGGAAAATGTGGAAGACGCTCTGCAAAATATCAAGACAGACACAGCACGCTCCCTAGGAACGTCACGATACAGATGTCCCATTTTCTCTTCATTTTGTGGTTTAAGAAGATTTCAAGCCTAGAGGGGAGAACTATACTAAACTCCAAGAAAATCAGAGTACGACCAAGGCTAATCTTCAAACACAGACCCAGCACCAAGGCTACAGCGAAATACATGTGAGGAAAGGGGAGCATCCCACCCATGCTGTCAGGATTAATCAGAAGAGAGGTTGACTTTTAATAGCTTCCCCTTCCATATCCAGCGCTTGGGGTCAGGGGAAAATAAATCTCTGGTTTGGCCCCACTTGGGAAACAATCACTTCAGGTCACTGTTGCTTCAGATAGTGGAGTCTGGTCACACCCTGTAGTTTATAGCAGAAACCATGCACTATTTGCACAAAAAAAGAACATCTGCAAATCTGAGAGTTACAGCAAATGATTCTCTTCCTCTGGCTGAAAGAAACCAGAGGAACCAATGATTCAAGTTATGACCCATGCTTTCATGACCCAATAAATCCAAAATACAGATAGTATTTGTGTTTCTAGATTGTGGGGTTGCATTACCAGTTCAAGGCACTTCAAAGTGGGCTAAAATCTGTGCACTGGGTTTTTACAATGTGTCTTGTGCTGGTGGCTACCTTTCTTCAAAGGTGAGATCACCAAGTATAGCCATACTTGGACACGACTGGCTTTACAAAGCTCGATCAAATGAAGAAGCTTGCGCCTCTCTACGTGCCACCTGCATCAGCCTATTTCAGAAACTAGGTCTGGCTATGAACACTGAGAAGTTTTCCTTCTATCCTATGACAAGATTGCTGTTCCTAGGTGCAATCCTAGACTCAACTGGGAACAGCTTACCCCTCAGAGCAAAGACTTACAAAATTTCACACCGTAGCAAAGACATTTTGCTTCGATCATATAGTGCCCATCAGGACATGCAAATCCCTCTTAGCTCACATTTAGTCTTCACATCTGCCTGGTTCCCTTCTGCAGCCTCCAGATGAGGCATCTTCAGCAGGAGCTAGATCATCAGTGGAAACACATGACTGGTTCATGGAACAACACCATACAAGACACTAGAAGGGTCAAATAAGCACTGCTACAGTGGAATTTCCCTGCAAACCGCAGAGCTGGTCTTCAAATCCAATGTTCCATAAACAGAATAATCATGGTAGTGGACGCTTCAGTGGAAGGTTGGGCACCCACATGCAAGAGTTGTCCGCAAAAGGTCTATGGTCAATGGTGGAGAAGCAACTCCACATAAACATCCTGAAGCTACAGGCCACAGGTTGGGCCTTCAGTTGTTCCTGTCGAGGTTAGCAAAACAAGCTGTGTTGATAAGGGCAGACAACACAACCTCAATGTATTACACTTCAAAACAGGGAAGAATGAGGTCCCGTTCTCCCATGAAGTGGACATTGCAGTGAAACATCTTCCAGGATGCCAGATCGACCAGGAAAACCTGCTGAAACATGCCCTGTCCGTGAGTGGGAACTCCACCACAACCAAGTTGAATACATCTTTCCAAAGTGGGGCCAGTCACCAATAGACTTGTTTGCTGCCCTGGAGAACAGAACAATACCATTACCACACCAGCAGATGCGGCCAGCAGGGAGCTAAGGTAATGCGTTCTTTCTGTTGTTTTTCTTCTTTTCCAGGATGCTTAGGAAGGTGAAAGCAGATCACTGATCCTGATTGCCCTGGCATAGCCTCATAAGCTTTCGTACAGTGACCCCACTGGTCGGTTGAAGAGTGATGCCAAGGCCAGACACATTGGAGGAATACTCCACCGTGATCTGCAGTCACTGAGCCAGAGTGCATGGTTCTTTCTGACCTAGAGGTAAGGCAATCTGGATATCCCTGCCGACTGTAGAGACATCGTAGCCCAGGCGTGTGCACCATTGACAAGTAAAACCTACTACACTAAGTGCAAGCAAATCTGCATGCAGTTCAAAGTACAGGGTCATAAACCAGTCTCCTTGAGACTCCATCAACTGTTAGCATTCTTGGTTTGAGATAGCTAGGTAAGTGTGAAATGATAGGTTGCTTTTTGCCACAGTGTGCAAGTTCTGGAGAATGGAAGGCTCATATTCATCCTTATTTCATTATAAGACTGGAGGCTAACATTATGCATTACATTCTTTATTGCCACTCCTGCAGCACCTTCATAGAACCTTGCAACAATAAAATAAATCTAGAACTAGAACCATATAGCCAATAAATATCCCCTTCAATTTATATTCCTCCTCTTTTAATTGCTGCGCCTGGAGAGATACGTACCTTTATGTTATATGCAACTGTTTTTTAATATACTCTTGATTACAGTTTGTATGTGGAGAAGTACAGTATGATTGTAACCTTAAGAACCTAGCTTCTAATTTATGGAAGCGGGTTCACTCATTTAACAATGTTATTAATGTTATTTAAATTAGAAATAAAACAGGATTGAGGTGCAGGTGGACTATGTTTTAGTAGCCAGGGGCAGGATGTATGAGGAGAAATGTTTTACGCTACAATAGAGGGTAGCTCGTAAGTAAATTCAAAGCGGCATAGAGAAGTGTGTGCAAAACAAACAAAAACTTTACCTGCGGTTGGAAGAGCCGCTGGGGACACGAGTCATGGCTGGAGGTTTGTTTGCAGAGATGTGCTAGTTTCCATGTAGGAACAACATACAGGTGTGCATGAGTCAGCATAGCACGCTGTGGCAGCACACACAAGATGACAAGTTCATGACGCCATAACGCACCATGAGAGAAGGGCTCAATTTTAGAATGGGAAGTGGTAGGTAGAGCTTAAAGCAATAAACACTAGCGCAAAATTCAGTTGAGGAATTGTTAGTTATAACAAACTCAACTGGAGTCATTTTAGAAACGGAGGAAGGTTGGTAAGCAATTTGACTGAACCTTTGAACTGTTTAGGTGTTTATTTAGGGATACATTGATGGTAGAAAGTAGAAGTGGTCAAGAGATTAATTTAGCATGAGATGAGACAGCAGGTAGAAAAGACAGTAAGACAGTATTTTGAACAATAGAAAAAAGGAAAGGATTTGGAGTCTAGAGAATAATTGTATTCTTTATCTGAGGAAGAGGGTAGGAGTGATGAAATAGGAAAAAAGAAGACAAGAAATGTGGAGAACATTGTTATGTCAAGAAAAGGGATGGATGGCTTGAATGCCATTACTAAGAAAGGTGTCCTTGGCGGCACACAGAGAACAGGTGTCCCTAATGGCACGCAGAGAAAGGGTGTCCTTGGTGGCACAAAGGAGGAAGAGGACTTTAAAGGAGAAGTGGATGTTATCTCTTGCTCAGAAAATGAAAAGGAATACAATGAGTATGTATTTGATGTACATCAAGATGACCAATTCATTGAAGAGTTTAACAGTCTTTAGGGGGCATGCTCTTCAGAGGCAAGTAGAGATCCATTTGGAAGAGAGATGTTTTCTCCATTTCACATTAGACATCCATAAAGTGGTAATTGGTGGCCTATGGATCACGTAAGGAAATTCATTAAATACTGGATTCAAAAACTCTTAGACAGGACGGTGAAGAGAACGATGAGGACAGAGTGCTCAATGCTGGTCATTGAGGAGAAGGTGTTCAATACACTGACTTTAGATCCTAAATTATTGTTTTTGTTCCGTTTAGGTTGGGATTCTAGAAATGGTCTGGACCTCTCCTTGAAAATTTGTCAAGCTTAGATTTTGGATGTCATAGGCCCCTTCATTTTGTACATGGCCGAGGAGGCATATGTCATTGAGGAGCCAGTTGACTTGGAGTTGCTTAGAGGATGGAGCCGGAGGGCTGTGGTTATGTTAAGGAGTGTTAATGCTGGGTCGCTAGCAGAGAGAAGAAGGGCAATCATGATGAAGATAAGTCCAAAGTTGGGAGACATGGCTCAGAAGGAATCTAGCGAAGATGCTAAAATATTGCTCTTCGGTGATGGTCTGGTAAAGAGTTTTGGGAAATATGTTAACACTTTTACTGCCTTGAATAAGGCACAGGGTAGTATGAGGAAGGTGTTTGGAAGTGGTGTTTTTGGCAGGGCCAGAATGAGGGGACCCACTACTGGTTGATGGATACAAAGGTCCAGGTACAATAACATACATGGCAACCAGAATAGAGAAATAGGATTCCAGTTGACCTCAGGTTTTCACCCCAGCAGAGGACGAATGGCCAGAGAAGGCAGACGGAGATTCTGACATGGATGAAGCCAGTCTCAAACCGGAGGTCAAGATGAGTACAGAGATTATTTTTGGTTCTACCCTAGGAAAGGTAGGAGGATGTTGAAGACATTTCAAAAGAGAATGGGAAAAGGTGATGCAGGATATTTGGGTGTTAAAAACAATACAAGTGTATGTGTTGGAAGCTGGCTTTGTATATATTACATCAAAATGAGATATAGTGTGCACAGAGTCCAGGGGTTCCCCAGAGGGTTAACAGAGGCTAAAGTAGATAATACTAATGCTCTCCTTTTTGTGGTAGTGTGGTCGAGCAGTTAGGCTTATCACAGGGTAGGGCAAAGCATTTGTTGTACACACAGACAATAGAAGAAGCACACACTCAATGACAACTCCAGACCAATGGTTTTTCTATAGAAAAAATATATTTTCTTAATTTATTTCTAGAACCACAACCTTCAAGTTGCAGGTAAGTACATTGATAAATACATATTTCACATATGAATCAATATTACTTTGTATGGAATTGGTAAGTTATACAGTTTAAGAATAAATGGCAATAATATGATTTAAAAGTTGACACTGCAATTTTCAGAAACAGTTCCTGGGGGAAGAAAAGTTAGTACGATTTACAGGTAAGTATTTCACTTACAGTTCCAGTCTCCAGAGGTTAGAAAGTCCATGGGTTGGGGGTTCAAGTTAACACCAAACACCCACCACCAGCAACATGGGACCGGCCGGGTGCAGAGGTCAAGGTTGAGGCAAATTTAACATGGGCTCCTATGGAGACTGGGGGCACTCAGTTTCAGATCTGCTGGCAGGTAAGTACCCACGTCTTCGGAGGGCAGACCTGGGAGGTTTAGAGGAGCACCGGGAGGGGGCACAAGTAGGCACCAAACACACACCCTCAGCGGCACAGGGACGGCCGGGTGCAGGGTGCAAACAAGGTGTCAGGCTCCCAATGCTTTCCTATGAAGGGACCCCGGGGGTCACTTTGATGCTGCAGGCTAGGTCCAGGGGGTCGGTTCTGGAAAACCACAGACTGGACAAGTAGGAGGGCTGCCTGCTGAACGTTGCTGCACCGGTGGTCGGGTTCTCCAAGGTTTGGGCACTGTTGTTGCAGCGTACCTTTACACGTCGGTTATCTTCATCCCGAGCTCTAGGGTTCAGGGGGGTCTCCTGGATTCACACTGCAGGCATCGTCATGAAGGGCAGGAGAGGTCAACCTAGGATGGTCATTTGCTTGGAATTGCCTGGGAATCCTCTACAGCCCGTTGGGCCACCTGGACACGGGCCGTGGGCGTCGGGTGCAGAGTTGTCAGTACTCGCGGATCTGGGGATGCTCTAGAGCACTTAGTTGTAGTTTCTTCTTGAACAGCGCCGCTGTCCACATGAGTTCCTGGTCCTTTCTAATGCAAAGCAGTCCTCCGGAGCTTGGCAGAGGTCGCTGGTCACGCAGGATGTGTTGCTTTCTTGTTGCAGATTCTCTGAAGCAAGAGACTTGCCGGTGAGGCTGGGGCCAAGTCAGTTTGTGTCTTCCTTCTTCTCTGCTGGGGGTTCAGCTTAGCAGTCCTTCTTCTTTCTTGTGAGGTTGCCAGAAATCTGACAACTTAGGTTCAGGGGAGCCCATAAATCCTGGATTTCGGGGCATCACAGGGGTCAGGGGGCAGTAGCCATGGCTACTGTCCCTGAGGGTGGCTACACCCTCCTTGCGTCCACTTCCTTTGGGGAGGGGGACACAAACCTAACCCTATTTACCCCTGTCCTCCAAACCCAGATGGAGGATTCTGCAGGGAGCGGGTTACCTCAGCTCTGGACACCTTAGGGATGATCCTAGCTGGGGTGGTCACTCCTTCCTGGTTTCCCTTAATTTTACCACTGGACTTGCCGTCAAAAGTGGGGCTTTGCGTGAGGGGGGGGGGGGGGGAGGGGGGCAACTCCACTAGATGGGGTGCCCTGGGTCACTGTAACAAGAGGCTTGAGGCTTTAAGGCTCACCGCCAGGTGTTACGGTTCCTGCTGGGGGGAGATGTGAAGCACTTCCACCTAGGACAGGCTTTGTTTCTGGCCATAGAGAGCAAAAAGGCTCTCCCGATGTGGTCACAAACTCATTTGGAAGTGGCAGGCTGCCACAGACCGGTCAGTGCTGCACTAGCAGTTTGGCTAACATACAGGGGGCGTCTCTAAGATGCCCTCTGGTTGCATTTTTCAATAAATCCCACACTGGCATCAATGTGGGTTTATTGCTCTGAGAACTTTGATACCGAACTTCCCAGTATTCAGTGAAGCCATTATGGAGCTGTGGAGTTCGTAATGGCAACCTCCCAGCCCATATACTCAATATGGCTACACAGCACTCAGTGTCTAAGAATGGACCTAGACACTGTAGGGGCATATTGCACATGCAGCTATGCCCTTACCTGTGGTATAGTGCACCCTGCCTTAGGGCTTTAAGGCCTGCTAGAGAGGTTACTTACCTATGCCAAAGGTAGTGGTTTGTGGGCATGGCACCATGAGAGGGGTGCCATGTCGGCTCTGCCTTTTTCTCCCCAATAGCACACACAAGCTGCAAAGGCAGTGTGCATGTGCTTGATGAGCGGTCCCCCAAGGTGGCATAATACATGCTGCAGCCCTTGGAGACCTTCCCTGCCCACAAGGTCCTTGATACCATGGGTACCTTTTACAAGGGACTTAACTGTGGGCCATGGGTGTGCCAGTCGTGGAAACAATGGTACAGATTTTGGGAAAGAACACTGGTGCTGGGGCCTGGTTAGCAGGACCCCAGCACACACTCAACCAAAGTTGCAATCAATGACGGGGAGGGCGGTAACCATGCCAACAAGGGCACTTTCCTACACAACCTCCCCACCCCCAAATGAAACAGGATGAGATTAACCTTTCCCAAGAGAGTCTTCATTATCTAAAAGGAAGAACCTGGAAAGTCCATCTGCATTGGCACCTCCACCCAGTACAGGCTTTGTTCCTGGCCACACAGTGGCAAAGGCACTCTCCCCATGTGGCCAGCAACATGTCTGGTATGTGGCAGGCTGGCAGGAACTGGTCAGCCTAGCACTAGAAGTCAGGCATGTTTTCAGGGGGCATCTCTAAGATGCCCTCTGGGTGTATTTTACAATAAATTGCACACTGGCATCAGCGTGCATTTATTGTGCTGAGAAGTTTGATACCAAACTTCCCAGTTTTCAGTGTAGCCATTATGGAACTGTGGAGTTTGTGTTTGACCAACTCCCAGACCATATACTCTTATGGCTACCCTGCACTTACAATGTCTAAGGTTTTGCTTAGACACTGTAGGGGCATAGTGATCATGCACATATGCCCTCACCTGTGGTATAGTGCACCCTGCCTTAGGGCTGTAAGGCCTGCTAGAGGGGTGACTTACCTATGCCACAGGCAGTGTGAGGTTAGCATGGCACTCTGAGGGGAGTGCCATGTCGACTTAGTCATTTCCTCCCCACCAGCACACACAAGCTGTGAGGCAGTGTGCATGAGCTGAGTGAGGGGTCCCTAGGGTGGCATAAGACATGCTGCAACCCTTAGAGACCTTCCCTGGCAAAATATGGCTTCCCCCCTTGTCAGCCCCCACTTTTGGCAGGGGCAATGGTGAAAAACCACACAAAGGATAGGAGGAGGGGGTCTCACTGATCATGCACTACAGGTGCACTTGCAGGTGAAGTGGACCATCCTGCAAAAGAAGAGACTCTGAATTCACCTGTGTGATTTTGCATGCATTATAGATGGCCTTCCATTGATCCCTATGGTTCGTAATTACGCACAGGAAGACTAACTTTATTAAAACTTTGAAAACTCATAACTCAAAAAGTACTTAATGTATCTTAACCATCATGGTCTTAAAAATTATATATAAATCTGAAGTATTTTTATAAATATGGTCTTGAGTTATTCATTGAGTGTGTGTGGATGCATGACTGATACTGTGAGTGCAAGAAATGCTTGGCACATCTCCTGGATTAACCTAACTGCTTGAACAGCTACCTTAAAAATTGGAGCATTAGATGATCTAATTTTTACCTCTGGAAACCAACGTGTGGTTGCCTGGACCACCTTCACAGTGTGCCTAGTTATGCACACTACATAGAGGGCCAGCCTCCTACACCGGGTTGATTTTGTAGACTACTCTGTGAAAACACTAGATGGTTGGATAACTGGCAGAGGAGTGCATGACTACGATGGGCTTTATAATTTGTTTATGAAAGAACATCTTTTAATAACTGCTTCAATGACAAGTTGCATCGATATCTGGTAGACCTAGGTCCAATTTCTTCCCAAGAATTGGGAAAGAAGGCAGACCATTGGGTCAAGACTAGGGTGATCAAGACTTCCACAGGGTTTGACCAAAAGAAAGGGATGTTTTGCTTCACTAATGACTGAGCTCAAACACTCATGCACTGACAAAAATCTCTGGAATGCACTTCTTAGTCCAAAGAAGACATTTAGTATTTCACTACGCAAGGTTCCTAAAAGGAGATCAGCATGCTGAAAGCACATGTTTAAAAATGGTCAAAGCAATGAAATGAAATAATATACAAATGATTTTCCACTGCAATATACACAACAAATGTATGTATCTATATTATAATGCAAAGCAAATAATGAATTAAAAAATATGCATCACCATGAGGCAAGGGCAAAACTGCTTCATCTCCCTCCCATTCAGCATCAGATTGCCAGATCCCAGAATTGATCGAGGAGAGAGAGAGATCAATCATCCTCACAGGAAGGATGACACTCCAGCGTCCTGGATATACCTGAAATCTGCAAACACTCTCTGTCCCCGGTCCATCTGGTCTCGGCCTCTTATACTTTGAACAAACAAGAGAGGAAAATGTTAGAACCTCCCTCTCCCTGCAGAAGTTTATTCAAAAAATGCTGATTGCTTTGGGCCAGCTTTGGAAATAACACGGCGGGACTTGGCCACAATCCCAAGGTGCCAATTGAGAACAAGACCATTCCCTGCCGTCTGAGTACATTCTTATTAGCCTAAGCCCTTGGTGGGAAAAGAACACGAAGAATAAAAACATGGGCACAGTACAAAGTAGAAAACTACTTGCAGCTTCTAACGTGGCAGTGTCTAATGCTAAAATAAAGTCAACAGGCAAAATGAAGTTGGTGGTCACTAATGTGACGGTATGCTGCTAAGCTAAGTGCAAAATGGAGTCATTGGCCAAAACTCACATATCATTGCAAAGGGTCACAAAGCCTCCCCAGGGGAAGGCTGGTGAGACACCTAAGGAGAAAAACAAAGAGTCTTCACATGGGCCCCAAAAACCTGCACAGGATGGTGGGCCCGAGCCTCTTCACAGTGCACAAGTGGGTACAAGGGTAAAAAATGTGATCTCAAGACATCCTGGTGTCACAACCGTAAACAGCGTGGACACCAAACTGAAGACATGGCCCATCCCAAAAAGAATCCCCCTAGCACTGCTTCAGTTATTACTGGTATAACCAGTCTGCAGGTGGGATCAACAGTGTGCCCAGAGCAAATCAGGGTCCACTCTGAAGCTACTTTATTCTCTGAGGGTGGGATGGATATAGCCACACTTGGTGCCTGGTCGCCTAACATGCAAAAATACAGGCAGCAGCTCTTAATGAATGGGACAAAAGTAGAAGCCCTGAGGGATACAGGTGCCAGTGTCACCATGGTGACAGAGAAACTGGTTTTCCAAGGACAGTATTTGGCTGGACAAACGTATCCAGTCACCAATGCTCACAATGTAACTAAGGTCCATCCTATGGCTATGCTGACTTTAGAATGGGAAGGGGTTACTGGCCTGAAACAGGTAGTGGTCTCTTCTGCAATCCCAGTGGAATGTTTGCTAGGGAATGATCTGGTGTCCTCAGCTTGGACTGAGGTAGAGCTCAAAACCCATGCAGCCATACTGGGAATCCCTGAACTGGTGTGGGTGAAAACAAGGAGCACAAAGCATAGCACAGGGTGAAAATGAAGTGTTGGAACCTGGAATAATGGCCCAACCTTTCAAGAGAAAAATCGAGAGACCTGGGGAGGGGGCAGCTTCTGAACAGCACAATAAACAAGACCTCTCTTCTCAGTGCAGGAAGATGTATTATCCCCTAAGGGAACTGAGCCCATGGAGCGGAAGCCTTACCAGGTAGAGTTCTTGGGCCCAAGGGGACCCTAAAGGGATTAGCTGTGCCAGGGACAAAAGACTTGTCCCACTCTTGAAGGTCAGAGGCAGCAAGCTGCTGCACAGGAGAAGGGAGATGTCAGTAGCTCCCACAGGGTCTATTGGGAAGATTGACTCCTTTACACTGAGGCCAGAGAAACCAAACCTGGTGCAACCAGTAGAATAGTTGTGCCCCAGCAGTTTAGGGAGTTTATCCTAACTTTGGCCCATGACATCCCCCCTAGCTGGGCATTTGGGACAAACAAAAACAACATGGAGTAGGCTTGGCAACCACTTCTATTGCCCCGATATGTCCCAGAAGGTGTAAGAGGTTTGCAGCTCCTGTGTCACCTGCTAAGACAATGGTAAGGCAGGTGGCCACCCAAAGGCTCCCTTCATACCACTTCCTCTAGGTTCCCTTTAAAAGGGTTGGTGTGGACATTGTGGGTCCACTTGAGCCACCCACAGCCTCAGGGAACCAGTACATACAGGAGGTAGTGGATCATGCTACCAAATACCCTGAAGCGATTCCCCCTAGGTCTACTACAGCTCCTGCAGTAGCCAAAGCCCTGATTGGTATTTTTACCAGAGTGGGCTTTCCTAAGGCGGTGGTTTCTGACAGAGGTACAAACGTTATGTCAGCTTACCTGAAACACATGTGGAATGAGTGTGGGGTGACTTACAAATTCACTACACCATACCATTCACAAACCAGTGGACTTGTTGAAAGGTTCAACAAGACATTGAAGGGCATGATCATGGGGCTCCCTGAAAAACCCAAAAGGAGGTGGGATGTCCTCCTGCCATGCCTGCTTTTTGCTTACAGCGAGGTGACTCATAAGGGAGTAGAGTTTTCCTCCTTTGAACTTGTTTGGCCACCCTGTAAGGAGGGAACTTGCACGTGTTAAAGGCAGCTGGGAGAGCCTCTCCATGAGCCTAAACAAGATGTGGTGAACTATGTGCTTGGCCTCTGCTCTAGGATGGCTGAGTAGATGTAAAAGGCATCCAAAAACCTTGAGGCCAGCCGACAGCCCCAGAAGCTGTGGTATGACGAAAAGGCTCCACTGGTAGATTTCAAACCAGGGCAGAAGGTATAGGTTCTGAAGCCTGTGGCATCCAGGGCACTTCAGGACAGATGGAGTGGCTCTTACCCAATGGTGGAAAAGAATGAGGTCACCTACTTCGTAGACGTGGGCACTAGGAGGACACCCAAGAGTGTGATCCATGTTAACCGCCTGAAACTCTATAATGATAGGGCAGACATAACCATGCTGATGGTTACTGATGAAGATCAGGAACCAGAGTGTGAACCTCTCCCTGACCTCCTCTCAACTGACCCTAAGGATGGGTCAGTGGATGGAGTTTGCCTATTCAGACACCCTATCTGGCCAACAGCAAGCTAACTGCAGGCAAGTACCATAGCAGTATGCTGGGCTCTCTCTTCGACCCGTACACAGACACACCTGTGTACCCATGATGTGGACACAGGAGACAGTTAACCTGTTAAAACAAAAATATACAGACAGTCTGACCAAGTCTTACCATCAAAGTGGAAGTCCACAAGATCCTGAAGTTAGTGGTAATTGAGCACTCTGACAGTCCCTGGGCTAGCCCAGTGGTCTTAGTCCCCAAACCTCATACCAAAGATGGCATGAGAGAAATGAGGTTCTGTGTGGACTATAGAGGTCTCAACTCTGTCACTAAGACAGATGCACACCCTATACCCAGAGCAGCCAAATTAATTGACAAGTTAGGTGCAGCCAGATTCTTTAGTACCTTTGACTTAACTGCAGGGTACTGGAAAATTAGGATGGCACCTAAAAAAAGAAAATACAGCATTCTCTACACCTGATGGGCATTATCAGTTTACTGTTATGCCCCTCTGGCTTAAAGAATGCCCCTGCCACCTTCCAAAGGTTGGTGAATCAATTCCTTGCTGGCTTGGTGTTCTTTAGTGCAGCACGTCTAAATGATATTGCTGTCTTTAGCTCCATCTGGCAGGATCAACTGATCCACCTGGGGAAGGTTTTGCAGACCTTGCAATCAGCAGGCCTCACTATTAAAGCATCAAAGTGCCAAATAGGGCATGGCACAGCTGTATACTTGGGCCACCTTGTAGGTGGAGGCCAAGTGCAACCCTTACAGCCCAAGATCCAGATACTTCTGTACAGAGAAGCTCCAAAAACCCAGACTCAAGTCATGGCATTCCTTGGCTTGACTGGCTACTACAGGAGGTTTTGTGAAGGGGTATGGATCCATTTTGACCCCCTCACAGAATTGACCTAAAAAAAAAAAAAAAAAAAGTAAACTGGACTCTTGACTGTCCAAAGGCCTTTGACACCCTGAAAGAGGCAATGTGCTCAGCACTAGGTCTTAAAGCTCCAGATTATTCTAGGCAGTTCATTGTCCAGACAGATGCCTCTGAACATTGGATAGGAGCAGTCCTGTCCCAAACCAATGATGATGGCCTTGACCAGCCTGTTGCTTTGATTAGCAGGAGGTTACTCCCCAGGGAGCAGCGTTGGAGCGCCATTGAGAGGGAGGTCTTTGCTGTGGTTTGGTCCTTGAAAAAGCTGAGACCATACTTGTTTGGTACTCACTTTATTGTTCAAACTGACCACAGACCTATCAGGTGGCTGATGCAAATGATTGGTGACAACCCTAAACTTTTGAGGTGGTCCATATCCCTACTGGGGATGGACTTTTCAGTGGAACACAGACCTGCGACTGCCAATGCAGATGGCCTTTCCAGGTTCTTCCACTTAGAAAATGAAGACTCTCTTGGGAAAGGTTAGTCTCATCCTCTTTCGTTTGGGGGGGGAGGGGGTTGTGTAAGGAAATGCCTCGTTGGCATGGTTACCCCCTAACCTTTTGCCTTTGCTGATGCCAAGTTATGATTTGAAAGTGTGCTGGGACCCTGCTAACCAGGCCTGGGGGCTGGTTAGCAGGGTCCCAGCACACACTCAACCAAAGTTGGCATCAATATTAGGCAAAAAGTGGGAGGGAGGACAACCATGCCAACAAGAGCACTTTCCTACAGTATGCAATAGAGTTTGTGGATTTTCCTCATCAGGAGAGAGAGTAAAGGGAGATAAAGGTCTCAGGAAATGGGGCTGGTAGTGGATTTGGAGATGGTCGTTGATTCAAACAGGTGCAAGAAAACGCATAGAAGAGACAGAAATGTGCTTTGTAAGCAATATATTTTTAGTCAAGAAGAAAGACAAAGGATGGAGGCCAGTTATAAATCACAAAGAGCTGAATAAATATTTGACCTACAGACCTTTCAATGTGGAAGGATCCATTGTCTGAGGGATTTACCAATAAAGATTGGCTAGTGAAATTAGATCTAAAGGATGCTTATTTCACAGTTCCAATGAAAAAGGAGAGTCAAACATATTTACAATTCAGGTGGAAAAAGTCTTTATTCATTTCAGTCCCTACTGTTTGACCTATCTTTGGCACCTTGGTGTTTTACAAAGGCAATGAGAGTAGTTGTGTCATATTTCCGAGGTAAATACAGATGGTAGTTTACTTGGACAACATTCTTATAATGTCACAGGATATGGAAGGACTAAGAAAGGAATTGACAGAGGTGTTGGGAATGTTGAGGAATTTAGTTTTTTTGGTGAACAAAGAGAAGTCAGTTTTAGTACCTTCAGAGATGGAGTTTTTAGGTGTCCAAGTGGTCATGAAGGTGCAGATCTGGCACACCAACACCACCCCATTCGTAGGGGAGTAGCAGTGTGTCCCAGCTGACCTGGGGCCTGCACTCTGCCCATAGAAGGTGCAATAAGAGGCTGGGTAGGGTAGCTCTAAAAGCATTAGTAAGTGGGACTGGTATGTTGAGAAAAAATATAGGTAGCGAGGGAGTATGACAATTTTTATGATCGACACTCGATCTGCCAATGAAAGAGGAAGTTTTATCCAGCAGTCTATCTGTGTGGTCTGGTGGTTGATGACAGGGCCATAGTTAAGGCAGATTACCTGTTCCTTGGTGGAGTCTGTGCACCATATCAAAAGATATTCAAGGGAATCAGGCGTAGTGATATAAGTGAGAGAGGAGAGTTAGAATTTGGCCCAGTTTATAGTAAGGCCCGAGAGGCCTCTGAATCTAATGATTTCCCGTATAAGCAGGAGGAGCTTGGCAAAAGGGTGGCGGATGAAAAGTAGTATGTCGTCTGCATACAAGGATAATAGTAAATGGACCATGGAGGAAGTACAATTCCTTCTGCGAGTGGTGCTCCTGCAAATAACGGGTCAAAGGATCCTTGGCAATAATGAAGCTGAGGGGGGAAAGAGTACAGCCCTGAAGGGTCCTTCTGGCCACTGAGCAAGGACCTTTGAGTGAACCATTGCCCCGGAGGCGGGTCACTTGGTTCGAGTAGAGTGCATGATCAGGGCAGTAAAGCCATGGAGGAGACCCAGTTTGTCTAAGGTGGCTTTTAAGAAGGACCATTCTAAAGAATCAAATGCCTTCCACCCCGACTCCATATGGTATGTCTAGAACCAACCGGACCAGCACATGGTTTGATAAAGTGCCTGGGCGATGTCAGTCGTCCATTGGCCATGTTTCCTGAGGTAAACCAATAGTCTATGTGGGCCCATACGCCATGGGGCGCAGAGTAGAAGGTATTTTCGGAGGCCGTTAGGGGCCACACACTTAGCAAGGCATATGTATCTATGATGTCAAGCATTACACGCATAGCCCGTGGCTTGCTTCTTGTTTGGGGGCTAGTGGAGTTCAGCAGATGGTCTTGTGTCATATTTAGGTCTCGCCCCAGTAGAAGCAGTTCAGGCCCCAGTCTCCCTATCAGGGCAGAGAGGTCTTTGTGGAAATCAGGAGCATCTACAGTTGGTTTGTAAATGTTCACTCGGAGAACATTCCGGGCAGCTAGCGTACCAGCAACAATAACCTAACGGCTGTTCGGATCTAGGAAGCTAGCAGTATGTGAGAAGGATACATTTTGTGTATTAGGGTGCAAACGCCAAGTGAATTTGAGCTGTAACAGGAGAAGTAACGCTCAGCCCCCCCAGGAGGATGCAAATTTTCACGATTCATGGGGTGGGAGATGTGTCTCCTGGAAAAAGGCTATTTTGACCCCACGTCTCGCTAGATATGAAAGAACATGTTTTCCCATGTGGGGAATGTTACGACCGCGAATGATCCCTGTCAGGCATGTGTTCCTCGCCCCACTACCCCTCTCACTTGGCAGTCATCTAAAGGGTAGACAGTACATACTTGGTGGGCATCAACAAACAAACATATTCAAATTGTGGAAACAAACCCTCCCCTTCCCCCACCCATGGTAGACGCAAGGACATCTGGTGAATCACAATTGTAAACAAAACAACAACAAAAACCTCAACTACCTGCTTTGTGTTATACACCTCAGATGGAGGGCAATGTTATGGCCTGCTAGACCCTTATGATGTGGGATACCTGGAAATAGCGTTACCCAGGGGGTTTCCGTAGGAAGACACTAGAGGTGACATCAGGGTGTCAAAAATGCGTCCAAAGGTAAGAAACGTCAGGACACAGTCTATGATCCACGAAGCTGGGAGCAAAGCCATGTGGTTGGGGAAATAGAGTGATTTGTCCGGCAGTGGTCAGTCTGCGGTTGCTGACTCAGACTCTGGAAGAGGTCTGGGGTATTACCACAGGGAGGCGGCGTTGTCATTGCTGCGCCTTTGCAGAACTCAACAGCCTCCAATGGGGTGTCAAAAATAGAGGTCTTGCTATTCACCCTGATTCGTAGCCGAGCAGGATAAAGCATGGTGTATTTTGGGGAGAGGGTTTCTGTGATCTGTGAATTCGTGCCGCGCATCTTGCCAAGTTATGGTGAAATTGGAGAAAAAGGGAGATGGTAGATGCCAGATACTGTAGAGGGCCTTGCTCGTGCTCCAAGCCCATAACGGTGTCCCTATTCCAGTAATTAATTAAACATGCAATAATGAGGTTGGGGGGGCTCAAGGAGGTGGTCTGGGGCTGAGAGAACGTGCACTCATTCCACCACAAATGTCCTGTAGCTTTAACAGTGTAACAGATATTCCAGGAAGTGCTCATCAACATGTCTGGACGGGCCATGTCGGTTGATTCAATTATGCCCATAATGCAGATGTTCTTATGGTGTGAGGGTGCCTCCAAATCCTTGTTTTTTGCCGCAGCTATCTTGAGCAAGCGCTCCATTTTGTCAAAGCGCTTCATGGTCGCAGCCACCCTTTCTTCTTATCCCAAAGACCCGTTCTGTGGCACTATCCAGTCTGGTGGCTTGTCTGTCCAGGCATTTGGCCATGCAGTCATGTCTGCTGGTGAGCTCATTAAATAAGTCATTGACTGAACGGTACCCTGCTCGTAGTTCAGCCATGATGTCAGCAGTGCCTTCTGCCGCATCTGTGCCAGTCTCTTTATCAGAGCCATCATCAGTGTCTGAGAGGGATCCCTGGTGTCTGGCGGACTTAGGTTGCTCAAAGTGAAGTTTGTATTGCTTGGGGTTGCTGGGACCCATAGTATGACAGCGTGGGTAGAGGGCCAGATGATGCCGTGAGAAGAGCAGGAGACTGGACACACTGCAAAACGCCTATGGTAGTTACACTGCTGCCTCCAATTACTACCAAAAGGATGACCTGAGATGGATCAGGATTCCCACAGTGCTGCCTTGTTGTCAATCGCTCACTGTCCATGTGTTAAATAGGTAAGCATGTGGATTGGAGCGAGGGCACCTGCTGATGAGTTGCCTATGCCAGAGGCCTTGGAATGTCTATCTGCGCGAGGGGAGATCAGAGCAGCAAAGATGCACACTGGCCAACTATATTAAAAGTCATAGGCTTTTTAATGACAAAGCATTGATTCATGCAGGAGTTGCCTCATCAGGTTCGTACGCCAAAATAATGCCTCCTGGCCCATATAGAGTGATGCAGCCCATTTTCAGGGGACTCGTTTCGGGGATATGTAGGAGAGCGAGATAGAAGAGCAGCCCATACACTTTGTCCTCAAGCGCAGCAGGCAACTTACCAGCACGCCACGCGGTCGAAGGCTGGGAGGAGTTGGCACAGGATCCATGGCGCTGATCATACCCGCCCGTAGTGGCAGCCCAATCGGTTTTAGTTGCATCAGTGGGAGAGGCGCATGCGATCTCCTCTCGGCAGCTTGCAGCAGTGTTGCATGGGCTGCTTGGCATTGACGGAGCTCATTAGCTCCTGCCTCAGGGTCACCCACGGCCCCTGTTGCCGCGGGGCCTCAGGCAAGCACATGTCTGGCAGCGAAGCTCTCTGAGGAGGGTATTCGCAGGGCTTCCGTGGTGTCGTCCAGGCCAGTGCGTCCTTCCGAACATCGATCCCATCATCAGATGGGGCTGGATTGCACAGAGTTAAGGCAACCTGGGAAGCACTGTGCCATCCCAGTTGGAGCTTCACTGGCTCGTCGCCATCTTGATCGCTGGCGTGGCCATGCCCAAGTGTGGCAACCTCTTGAAAAACCCAGTAAACCTGCCTTATTTACAATGACACCCCCTTAAATTGTGATATTGCATCTGGTGTAGGTCGGGGTTATTGTGATTATGGAGATTAGGACCCACCAGGGTTGAAATGTAATATGAGGGTGTAACCAAAAGTATTTCCATCTACTTGATATACATAATAGTTTGTAATACTTGGTAGTGTGTGTGTAATAAAAGTACTTTTTTTTTTTTTTTTTAAAGGCACTGACTGGACATTAATGTATTGATTATCGCTGTTGTGTGCCAGCGAATTGGGATTGCTAGCCCACACTACCTTCCTGAGTAGGTTTTGGACTACTCTACTTAACTACCCAAGAGAGTCAAGTGCTACAGTCGGGTACATCAAGGGCACATTCTTCGTAACTAATAAACAATTTCTTTGAGGTCAAGGGTACCCAGTTCCGGTACTCACTGAAAACATTTGTTAATTCCAATTTTGCTGCACATTATGCATGCATGCATAAGTATCAGAGTGCAAGGCTCAGTAAAGTTTTAAAGGGTTTAGTTGTGTGAATTGAAGATGTAGTGAAGGAAAATCCTTGCACAATCATTCCTGGTGAAGACACTGATAGTTGATGTTTAACGGTCTTTGATGTAACCATATTGCAGTTTTGAGATTATGTGATGGTGGAGTGGGTTTTCACAGAACTGTTTCCAAGACTGTTCCCAGGCCATAGTGTCCTTTGAACCTCAGCACTACACACACTAGGCCTGTTTGAGGAGGGTGTTTCTGTATAGGTTTTGGGACTGTGACAGGTACTCATGCCGTACATTGGGATACATAGGTGGGTCCTGCTCTCTGGGGAGATGCAGAAAGGCAGCCTGCAGGAGCCCAAGCCAGTGGTTCTATGGTTCACAGGGAACACTGAGGATCAGTCGGGTGTATAGTAGAGTACTTCTGTTAAGGATTGCTGCTTTGGGCTATCAAAAGTACAGACTGCAGAGGGCTCTGCCTTCATAGGCTTCTTCCTGGTACTTTTTAGGTGTACCGGCCTTCGGGGTGTGATGCCCCATGGACGTCCTGGTTTGCCTGGCATGGACTCAGCAGGTGGGGGCAGCCTCTCAGTTGAGTGAAGTGGGAGTGGCAGTGCCTGCTGCAGGGTGACCTGTCAGATTTCACAGGGGGATCTGTAGCTCCCTAACTGGTCTGCAGGTTGGTGCTTGGAGGGACAGGGAAGAGGCCCAAGGTTGGCCTGGTTGAGGTGTGGTTTACACAGTGCTCAATGACACTTCCAGTTGACCCAGTAGGGTTTGAGAATCCATAGGTGGAGGTCATGAACCCTGTTCTCACGAAAGACAGGTGGGCCAGGGTTCCCAGGGTGGTTACCATGGGTTGGTCGGCCCAGGAATGACTCTCTCTCATGGATGTACTCCATTTTGAATGGGTTGTTCTTTCCTTAGGAAAGCCAGTCAGTACGCAAGAGTGGTGGAAGCTATATACCCCAACCTAAGTGCTGTTGGTGAGGGTCAGCCATCCTGTGAAGGATCTCCGTCTGCATCTTCACAGTGCAGTGACTCGGATGAGTGAGATTAATTGGGTTTGTATTCTCCAGAGAGAGAACAGCCAGAGATCCATGGGACAGATTTTAGACCTGTCTGTTGTGAATGCATCAGTGCTGAGGTGAAGAACCCTTGCCAGCAAGAGTGTGGAGGGTGCCTTGTTACCTGACCCATGGCAAGGTTGGGTCTAGTCCTGCTCAGGCCATGGAGGCACTTAGGCCCATATTTATACTTTTTGACGCAAAACTGTACAAACGCAGTTTTGCATCAAAAAGTTTAGCGCCGGCTTACTCTATTCTAGAGCGCCAGCTGGGCGCCAAATTATTGGAATCTTGCAAGCTGGTGCTCTGGTTGGGCTAGTGTCAGAAAAAATGATGTTAGCCGGGTGGGGTGGCGGTACGGAGGAAGGGGGTTTTGCCTCAAAAAATGGCGCTAGCCTGGTTAGAGGCAAAAAAAAATGCTGTTAACCAGTCTAGCATCATTTCTGGATGCAAAACCATCCATAACACATGACTTATAAAAGACAGGAGTCATGCCCACCACCCCAATGGCCAGCACAGGGGACAAGTGTCTCCTGGGCATGGCCATTGCACCCAGTCCCATGTAGGGCAGCCCAATGGCATATATATATATGTATATATATACATTTATTTTTTTATTTTTTTAAATACTTACCTATACTTACCCGGTATGGGGTCCCCCATCCTCTGGTGTGGGTGGGGGTGTTCCTGGGGCTTGCGGTGGGCACCTGTGGGCTCTTTCCATGGTGTTTGACCATGGAAATGGGTCCACAGGTCCCCTAATGCCTGCTCTGACCCAGGTGTTAAATAATGGCGCTAAGCAGGCTCATTGACGCAAGGTGGTTTCACGCATCAAAAAAATGACGGTAACTCCTATATCTTGACGCTAGATGGGTCTAGCTTCAAAATATAAATATGGAGTTAAGTCTGCGTAAAAAAAAATGATGCAAATTCAGTGCAAACTGAGTATAAATATGCCCCTTAGTATACTGGATGGAATCAAGAAGGTCCTTAGTGCAGGCTAGGTTACTTGAGGGAAGAGGTGTCCTAATGGTTGATTTGGATGGGTGATCTTGGCATAGAAAGGCCAGTGTAGGATATCTGTGGTAGCAGACAACTGGTGAATGGTGTGTTGAATCAGAACTCTTTGCCACTTGTTGCTGCAAACTAGGCATTAGAGCCTGTGAGCGATGGCTGCATTTGCAGCAAATGGGTTCCACCCATTTAGTCAACCAGAGTTTTTTGCAAGTGACTACTTGTTTTTGGACTTTTTACTGTGAGTATCACTACCCAAGTCTTTTTCTCAGTAAATTCACAATAATTATACTAAGCCTGTTTACTGCCAGTATCCACATTTTAAAACAAAGGCAGCTGGTGCACAGCTAGGGTAAGGGGCACTAGCCTGGTTATATGTGAACATCTCTGTACATACCTCTGCAAGTGTACTGTCAAGCACAGCCCAGTATTTGCCCACAGGTAGCTTGGAGCAGAAGGGACCATGCAGGAATTAATACTGACCTGGGGGTAGGTCTTATAATAGGAGTAGGTATTAATTAATTATATAGGTCTGCCGTGCTTACTGGAAAACCTGTGGTGCTTTCATTGTGTTACACATATAGGTGAAAACTACGCTAAAGTACAGTTTTGCACTACTTAGCCTTACAAAGTCTAGCAAGGTATTGAACAGGTTTAAAATATGCATGCCAAGTTTGAATTTGCAGTTTCCTACACATTACTTTCACATCTTATGGGACTTCTGAATTTGTCATATTTCTCTGGCTCACCTCATAAACAGATTCCAGGCTCTTTGTCTCCACTATGCCACCTAGTTTTTTTATTTTTTATTTTTAATTTGTATTTATTAATTTATAAAGTGAACATACAACAGAAAGATCACAATCAACAAGAAGTAGGAAATAGTAGATCCCCTGATCCGTTATTGTACATTGTACATTGATATCAGATAGGAGCTCAAAACAGTCAGTCGATAAACCAAAATGAAAATCCATCCTCATATCCAGCTTAACATCTCGATATAATGATCTCAACGGTAGTATGGCATCAATGATATTACTTAAGCGAACACAATACAGGAAAAAAAAGGGAACAGATCAGAGATCTACAAGGGAGATAAGGGGGGGGTGGATGGAGGTGTGGCGGAGGGAATACGCCCGCAAGCGACACAGCCATTCTTACAAATCCACCCTGCTTCTAGGGAACTGTTGAAAAAAGGAGAGTGACTGTGTGCGTAGCCAGGTGTGGTTATATCTCTGTAGCCCATATGTCCCTGGGTCTAGAGCCCTCAGGGGTCATCTCCCAAAATATCATTAACTATTCCTGGCAAAAAGAGGCGTCCCTCAATCCCTCAACCAGTCCGATCCACGGGGAGCACGTCCGCGACCCCAGCACATCGCAACCCTGCGCTTAGCCAGCAGCATGCCCACCAATCTCCTGTAAGCAGACGGCACCCCCTCCACGTATCCAAGGAGCGCTAATTTTGGGGAAAAGGGTAAATCCAAGCCAATCATCGTCTCAATCATGCGCATCACCTCTAACCAGTAGACGTGCACATCCTGACAATACCACGACAGTTGTAAAAAGTCAGCTTCCGGAGCGCGGCACCTCTCACAGCATGCATCTGCACGCAAACCCATAGTGTGCAGCGTCTGTGGGGTGTAATACATGTGATGCAGAAATTAAAAATGGATGAGACGCAGTCGGTAGTTAGGTGACAAGGCTTTCATATGTGTACAACATTTCCTCCACTCCTCCTCGGAGATACTCTCGCCAATATCCACCTCCCATCTAGCCCTAGCCGACTGTGCAAGATCCTTTTTCTGACTCTGAACCCAGTTATACAGTTTAGTGATTAACTTATGCGGTGACTGCGCACAGCACAACGTCTCCAATGCCTGGCATGTCAATGGCATCTCGGGCAGGTGAGGGAAACGGGCGCGAAGCATAGCCCTCCCTCGCAACACATATAATCCATGTAGCGCACTGTCCTGTCCCTCTTCAATTACAGCCTCAGGTTGAATCAGCCGCCCATCCACGAACCAATCCCCCAACTTAATGAAATTCGAATCACAAAGAAAGCTGCGAAGCCTCGCATCACGGAACATTCGCTCATCCGCGACATCTAAAAATGACATCGATGGAGCAAAGGGTTCAGGCACACCTGTACATCGCAATATTACAGTCCATGCTCTAGCCATGCATGCCACTCTATCCACCCCCCGAGGCCTTGGCCGAGAGGGACCCCCAAGGAACCGGGATAGCCCGTCAGGCCACACCTCATCACATTCAGGCGCAAGATGTGGTAGATACCGGACAGGGCGTATCCAATAATATGCAAAATGTGCTTGGGTGCAATGATAATAAAGTTCCAAGTCGGGGGCAGCCAGGCCACCCTGCTCGAAGGGCAGCGTCAACGTCTCCCAAGAAACCCTAGGTTGCCTGCCCGCCCGCCCATACCAACCGTATCAAAGCAGACCGGAGTCTCCGCCAAAAACTTGTGGTAAGATGGAGGGGGACATTCACAAATAAATATAGAAATTTAAGCAGCACTACCATTTTAGCAATAGCTATTCGTCCTGTCAGCGAGAGAGTCAGCGAATGCCACACCTCCACCTTCTCTTCCAGCCATGAAATTGCCCTGCCATAATTAGCCGACAGGAGTGAATTCTCCTCTCGGCTCAGCCAGACTCCCAAATAGCGTACGGGCTCATCTGTCCAGTTGATAGGGTATCGGGTCGGGGAACGTAGCGTTGCGCTGGTAAGAGGCATCACTACGGACTTGGACCAATTAATCGCAATGCCAGAGAAGGCGCCGAAATGCACTATCTCATCCAACAGTGCATCAAGATTTGCCCACGGTGTGCGTACATACAGTGCGATAACGTCTGCATACATAGAAATCAATAGAGGGCGTTGACGGTACGCCAATCCTCTATTAATGTGATGCTGCCTCAAGTACGCTGCAAGAGGCTCTATTGCCACCACGAACAGCAGCGGCGATAAGGGGCATCCCTGTCGTGTTCCACGAGCCACCCTGAAAGGGTCAGAGATACTTCCATTCAACCGAAGCCTAGCAATTGGTTCGTATATAGTAAGCGAATCAACTGCACAAATCGCGCACTTATTCCCACTCTGGCGAGCAACCTGACCAGGTACCCCATGCCAGCGAATCAAAAGCCACAGTGGCATCCAAGAACACCGCTGCAGCCTCCTCCTCATCGTCAATTGTCCCAGTGACCGCAAAGTAAGTGCGCAAATCATGAGACGTAGACCGGCCCGGAACAAACCCCAACTGATCCGGAAGCACCAGCTTCGGAAGCAGCGGTTGTAGTCTTGCCGCTATCATCTTCACCAAAATTTTACTATCTATGTTGATTATAGAGAGCAGACGGTACGAGTCACAGCAATATGGATCCTTGCCGGGCTCGTGACAATTAAGGCCTCACGGAGGGAAGCGGGGAGAATCCCAGCCTCCAACGCCTCCGCATATACGTCCAGAAGCTGGGGAGCAAGTATATCAACAAATTCTTTATAAAAGGCCATGGTTAACCCATTCAAGCCGGGGGACTTCTCTCCAGGTAGGCTCTGAATTGCCGATTTTACCTCCTCAACTGTGAAGGGGGCATCAAAATATAATCTTTGTGCATCATCAAACCAGAGAAGACTAATCTCAGAGAAATAATCCTGAGCAGCATCAGCATCCAACTGTGAGGGCTCTGCATAGAGCTCTGTGAAAAAGTCAGTGAATACCTGCAGTACTCCCTTCGTGCCAGCCTGCTGCATTGTTTATTTTTGGTTGTTTATTTTGGTTATATAGTTACTAGCCCATGGCCTGCGCAGCATATTCGACAGAGTGCGACCAGCCCTCTCGCCCTCACCGTATCTCCTAGCCCTGGCAAATTTACCCAGAAAACAGATCTTCCGGATTGAGGCCTCTTCATATGCGGAAACCGCACTCCGCAGGGCCGCAAGAGTAGCACCAGACCAGTCTGCCACCAAATGCTGCTCTAATACCACTATTCAAGCCTCCAGACCCGCCAACTCCCGCCGCAACGATCTGAGTACCCCATGTTTCGAGAGAGGTACCCCGCGGCTCACCACCTTAAAGGCCTCCCACAATGTGGCAGCAGATTGCACCGACCCCTCGTTCTCAGCAAAATAGTGCACTATCCCCTCACAGACCTCCTCCCTAAATGCGGCGTCCCTAAGTGCCCCATGAGGTATGCGCCAAGTAAATGCTCACCCCGGCACCCCAGGTACCTCCAAAACCAGCTTCACTGGAGAGTGATCTGACAGGGTACGCGCCATGTGTTCCACCGACCTTGTCCAAAGCTCCACATCCCTTGTTCCCAGCCAGCGATCAATGCGTGACCAGCTGTTATGAGCATCATTAACACACGTGCTGTAGGAAGTTGGCTCTGCATATACTATTTCAAAGTAAGAAATAGTGTGCACAGAGTCCAAGGGTTCCCCTTAGAGGTAAGATAGTGGCAAAAGTAGATAATTCGAATGCTCTATTTTGTGGTAGTGTGGTCGAGCAGTAGGCTTATCAGAGGGTAGTGTTAAGCATTTGTTGTACACACACAGGCAATAAATGAGGAACACACACTCAAAGACTTACTCCAGGCCAATAGGTTTTTATATTGAAAAATATATTTTCTTAGTTTATTTTAAGAACCACAGGTTCAAGATTTACATTAAACACTTTAAATGTAAGGTAATTCACTTAGATACTTTAGGAACTTTGAATGAACACAATACCATGTACAGTCTTTGTAAAAATGGCAATAAGCTATTTAAAAAGTGGACACAGTGCAAAAATCAACAGTTCCTGGGGGAGGTAAGTAAAGGATAGTTTTGAAGGTAAGTAAAACACTTACAAGTCTCAAAGTTGGGGCATAGGCAGCCCACCGTTGGGGGTTCAAGGCAACCCCAAAGTTACCACACCAGCAGCTCAGCGCCGGTCAGGTGCAGAGGTCAAAGAGGTGCCGTATGGAGAACAGGGGTGCCCTGGTTCCAGTCTGCCAGCAGGTAAGTACTTGCGTCCTCGGGGGCAGACCAGGGGGTTTTGTAGGGCACCGGGAGGGACACAAGAAGGCACAGAAAGTACACCCTCAGCGGCACAGGGGCGGCCGGGTGCAGTGTGCAAACAGGCATCGGGTTTTGTATAGGAAGTAATGGAGGGACCCGGGGGTCACTTCAACGATGCAGGCAGGCACAGGGGGGGGGGCTCCTCGGGGAAGCCATCACGTGGGCTAGGCAGAGGGTCGCCTGGGGGTCGCTCTTGCACTGGAGTTCGATTCCTTCCGGTCCTGGGGGCTGCGGGTGCCGTGTTGGTTCCAGGCATCGGGTCCCTTGTTACAGGCAGCCGCGGTCAGGGGGAGCCTCTGGATTCTCTCTGCAGTCGTCGCTTTGGGGGCTCAGGGGGGTTGTCTCTGGTTACTCATGGGCTTG
This sequence comes from Pleurodeles waltl, assembly GCF_031143425.1. Taxonomy (NCBI): domain Eukaryota; kingdom Metazoa; phylum Chordata; class Amphibia; order Caudata; family Salamandridae; genus Pleurodeles; species Pleurodeles waltl. The sequence continues at coordinate 330,561,438 of NC_090443.1, forward strand.
CAGTCGCCGGGGAGTCCTCCCTGAGGTGTTGGTTTCCTGCGGGTCGAGCCGGGGGCGTTGGGTGCAGAGGTTGAAGTCTCACGCTTCCGGCAGGAAACGTGAAGTCTTTGGAAGTGGCTTCTTTGTTGCCAAGAAGTAGCTGGTTTTGAACAGAGCCGCTGTTCACTGGAGTTTCTTGGTCCTTGGGTGCAGTGCAGTCCTCTGAGGCTTCAGAGGTCGCTGGTCCCTGTTGGATGCGTTGCTGTTTTCTTCGAAGTTGGGAGACAGGTCGGTAGGGCTGGAGCCAAGGCAGTTGTCGTCTCCGTCTTCTCTGCAGGGCTTCAGGTCAGCAGTCCTCCTTCTTTGCTAAGGTTGCAGGAATCTGATTTCCTGGGTTCTGGGGTGCCCCTAAATACTGAATTTAGGGGTGTGTTTAGGTCTGGGAGGGCAGTAGCCAATGGCTACTGTCCTTGAGGGTGGCTACACCCTCTTTGTGCCTCCTCCCTGTGGGGAGGGGGGCACATCCCTAATCCTATTGAGGGAATCCTCCAAACTCAAGATGGAGGATTTCTCAAGGCAGGGGTCACCTCAGCTCAGGACACCCCTAGGGGCTGTCCTGACTGGTGGGTGACTCCTCCTTGTTTTTCTCATTATCTCCTTCAGCCTTGCCGCCAAAAGTGGGGGCAGTGGCCGTAGGGGCGGGCATCTCCACTAGCTCGGATGCCCTGGGGCGCTGTAACAAAAGGGGTGAGCCTTTGAGGCTCACCGCGAGGCGTTACAGTTCCTGCAGGGGGAGGTGAGAAGCACCTCCACCCAGTACAGGCTTTGTTCCTGGCCACAGAGTGACAAAGGCACTCTCCCCATGTGGCCAGCAACATGTCTGGTGTATGGCAGGCTGGCAGGGACTGGTCAGCCTACAATGGAAGTCGAGTTGGTATTCAGGGGGCACCTCTAAGGTGCCCTCTGGGTGTATGTTACAATAAATTGCACACTGGCATCAGTGTGCATTTATTGTGCTGAGAAGTTTGATACCAAACTTCACAGTGTTCAGTGTAGCCATTATGGATCTGTGGAGTTCTTGTTTGACAAACTCCCAGACCATATACTCTTACGGCTACCCTGCACTTACAATGTCTAAGGTTTTGCTTAGACACTGTAGGGGCATAGTGCTCATGCACATATGCCCTCACCTGTGCTATAGTGCACCCTGCCTTAGGGCTGTAAGGCCTGCTAGAGGGGTGACTTACCTATGCCACAGGCAGTGTGAGGTTGTCATGGCACTCTGAGGGGAGTGCCATGTCGACTTAGTCATTATCTTCCCACCAGCACACACAAGCTGTGAGGCAGTGTGCATGTGCTGAGTGAGGGGTCCCCAGGGTGGCATAAGACATGCTGCAGCCCTTAGAGACCTTCCCTGGCATCGGGCCCTTGGTACCAGAGGTACCAGTTACAAGGGACTTACCTGAGTGCCAGGGTTGTGCCAATTGTGGAGACAAAGGTACAGTTTAGGGAAAGAACACTGGTGCTGGGGCCTGGTTAGCAGGGTCCCAGCACACTTTCAAATCATAACTTAGCATCAGCAAACGCAAAAAGTCAGGGGGTAACCATGCCAAGGAGACATTTCCTTACACATGCCCTCTCTCACATCCCCATGTGTCGCCCGCCACAGGTCCACCAGTGAACCTGCGGTCATCACAGACGTCAGGGCTCTAGCCGCAGCAACATGTTGCACTCGAGCAAGACTCTCTTGGGCTGCCATTGGATCCAAGATCACATTAAAAAATCCCCACCCCAAATTACAGCCCCGTTGCCAAGCGTATCAATCAAGCGCCACACCTTGTGGAAGAACTCGGGGTCGTCTGTGTTGGGGCCGTACACTGACACAAGCCTACAGGCCCTATCCAGCAGCGTGCCGCCCAGCAAAACATATCTGCCATTGGGGTCCACTATTACTTTCTAAGTACCCCAAGGCAGACCCTTACGCAGTAGAATTGCCACTCCTCCTGCATAACGCGAAAACACCACACAATGACATTCTCAGATCCATCTCTCCTCCCGCCGATTTTGTGTCGCAGCTACTAGGTGAGTCTCTTGTAACATACATATATCATTTTCCTGGCACCTTACGCCCATTATTAAGCCGTGCACATTCCTTGTTAAACATCTAACAGATCTCATTTTTTCTGCATGTTGACATTCATTCGATCGACTACATCGCCAACCCAGCGCACCACACCTAATCCGCCAGTCCCACAGAAAGGGAGGAAAGAAAGAAAGCAGAAGAGAGAAAAGAACTCGAAGAGTATACATGTCCTTCCCCCACCCACGCAGACTCCCCCAATCGGGTCAAAGCTAAGAGCCCACCCCCCAGAACTTCCAGTACCCCAACCACAACAAAAAACATTATGAGAGTACTCATCCAATAGGCGTGTGCTAGACCATCCTACCCACTGCCCCAAGAGAGGCAGGGCGGAGGTGGGGCATAGGGCACAGATAAAAATCAGTCATCAGAGCGGCTATTTTAAAGGATCTGGAAATAATATTGTGCCCAGGCACCCCCAGAGAGGCGGTTTTGGACCCCCTCGCGCAGTTCGGATCAATCATTGTCACTGAGTTCTGCACGCTCATCTCCCAGGGCAGGCGCCGCCCTCTTAGGTACCGTCTTTGCAAACTTTGCCGCCAGCTTTGGATCCGTAAAGAAGTGCAATTTACCTCCATGTTGTACCTTCAATTTCGCAGGATAGATAAGGGAGAATCTAGCATCCGTTTGGCTCAGAGTGCGTTTAATCGGCATAAAGGCTCTCCGTGCAGCCTGTACACTAGGAGTATAATCCGGGAAAATACTTAGTTCAGAGTTCTTGTAGATCACCGGTCATCTATCTCTGGCCAATCTAAGAACTGTATCCCTGTCACGATAGTTCAGCAAATGAGCGATGATAGGACGTGGCGGAGTGCCGGGCGGGGGCCGGGGCCCCAGGGATCGATGAGCTTTCTCCACCACCAGCAGGCGGGAAAATTCTCCCGGAAAAAGGTTGGTAAGCATACCTTCCACAAAATCCTCCATCCTGCCCATGTCCATTGATTCTGGGAGACCAACTATACGGATGTTGTTGCGGCACGACCTGGCCTCCAAATCTTCATTTTTGTTATGAATAACTTCCAATACCCGCTCCACAATTGACAACTGTTCTCGTGCGCCATGGCGCTGATCCTCCATCTTGGATGTGCGCACCTCCAGCTGCTCAAACCGTGAGTCATGATCATCTACTCTCGCCTTGATTCGGTCGAGCTGTTCAGTCAGATGATCTAGTTTAGCTTCAATGCCGGAGAGGCTGCTTTTTAGATCTAGAAAAATAGCCTTGACCAAAATGTCAGAAGTTCCTACATCAACTGGTGTCTCCTCCGGCCGAGAGGGGGACGCACCGCCTTTCTTCTTTCCACCATCAAAGGTAAGCTTAGCCTGTTTCTGCTCCACCTTACCCATCTTCACAGCAGCTACGGCCCAACAGGTGGGGAGATCACCAGTTTTCAATTCTAAAAGGCTACAGCTCCCGCCGGTCCTCACACCGAGGAACAGCACCAATCTCCCAAGTGGGCAGGTTGGCCGGACTCGTCGTGTAAGAAACGCACCTTCAGGCTCCTACTGCAGTCACATTCGCCAGCCCTTATCAGACAAGCCGAGCTTTCACCTGCGGGAACCAGCTGACAATCTTATGGGTGCCTTCGCTCTTAGGGCACCCACCAATAGCAGCTCCCAGTGTTAAGTCAGGAGTACCACAGCCTCGGGCCTCCTCACCCCCACTCTGAGATGTGGGGGTCAATCTCTCGGGTCAATCCAGGCAGCCCATCAGCACTGCAAGTGCCCCCTCAGTCCACAGAGGGGTCTACTTGAGCCAAAGCAGAGAAGCACCAGATCCAGCGCTGGACCAACAGATCGCCAGGCTATCAGAAGGTCCTAGTCAGGGACCTCAGCCCCTCTCCCCAACGCAGTCAACAGCACCCGGCCAGCCGACCCCCGCACCTTCCAAGCCAATTTAACAGATTCAACCGGGGGTCCCCGGAATCCACCAGCGCCCCCAGGTGAATGAACAGATGCAGAGTCCCCGTGCCAGCCTCCTTGACCCAAGGGCAGGCCGCCGGGGAAAAGAGAAATGCCGGGTCTCGTCTGGGAGGCTGCGGCCAGCCGAGGTCGCGATCCGATCCGACCGCCAATCTGACCTCGAGCGGGAAAATCAACAGCCCTCACCTCCTTCCTCGGACATGGAAGGAGCACCCGAGAGAGGCGTACCCTCCCGCGCCCAGGCCCCGCCTGGCAGCGAGATCCTCTCCTCCGGCACCAGAAAGACCGGAACAGCCGGCCCCCGCAGCTCCAACCGCCAACCCATCCTCGAACTGACTTGTCTGCAGCTCCTCGCTCCCAGGAAGACGGCCACACCCAGAGCCGCCGCGTCCCAGGGTCCGCACGCCGGAAGGAAGCCCCTAGGAAGGCAGCCTCTTCCGTGCCTCGGGCCCAGCCAGGCCGGGCGGCCCACTCGTACAGCGGCGGTGAACCTGGGACAACCGGTCCCCTGCAGGGTCCGCCGCCCACACCGTCCACAGCACCCAAGTCCCAGAGGTGTCCACGGGTGCAGTAAGTTGAATTTAGCGGCTAGAGTGAGGATAAACGTAACGGATAGGCCCCAAGCCCAGCAGAGCCTCACGATGTGACGGCCATCTTGCTGGCTAGCCTAGCAACGCCCCCCTCCCCTATGCCACCTAGTTACTTACTCTGCACCGAAGCAGAGGGATCAAGGGACAAAAGAAGCAAACAACAGTGATTGAATCACTTTCTGGGAAAGGAAGGAATGTGAGGGAAATCTGCATTCAATAATTAGCTTATAACACTGCACTTGGCATGGGAGAGGCCAGGCCCACTGAAATAAAGAAAGCCAAACATCTGGAGTCAATACAGGAGGGACTTGCCTTTGAAGTTTTGGTGAAATGTGATAAGGCAGTGATGTCAGCTGGGGCAGAGCTGAGGCTGCTGGAGGAGGTCTGTCGAGAGAAAAGTTGGAGTTGCCATTTTAGATTGCCACAGAGTGCTGTGCTGGATGGTTGGCACTGGGGTGGAAGGAATATGTGGCATCAAAAGATTGGCCAGGGGGTGCCTGACCCCAAAATAGTTTATTCCCATTTTAAAAAAATCTCCTCAAGGGAGAGACAGTAGAGAAGACCCTAAACTTGGAAGGTGGCGAGGATGTCCAGCTGGAAAGAGAAGACACCTGAGGCCCTTCAAGGATGGACTAAGGACTTGGATTTCAGCTGGCCCCCAGTACTAGGATGGGTCTGTCCAGGGCCTATGGTGCTAACTCTCTTTTGCCCCTTGTAGAACAGTTGAGTAATGACCTGCTGGGGAAAACTGAATGGTTGCCCTATTAATCACTGTGGAAAAGACCTGGACTCCGTTGCCCCTTCACAGGTACCCTACTAGACAGCCTGGAGCCCATGGAAGCAGGGGAATGTGGGCAGGAGGGATTTCTTCTGGCTTGTAGAGGAGGGGTGCACAAGACTCCCTCACCAGCAGGAGAGGAGCACCAGGAGTCAGCCAAAGAAGCCTGGTGCGAGGGGCCAAAATTACAGCTCCCCACAGAATGTGCCCTTTCAGAGGCCAGAAGGTCTGACTTAAAAAAAAAAAAAAAGCTCCTTGTAGCTAGGCCTAGCGAACAGGAACAAAACAAGCTAAGAATTAAATGAATTGGCCCAACATATGCATTTATAAAGATTTGGCCATTTTAACAAAGAAAAGTCAAGAAAGCCAATCTACTGGTGCTCCTCTGAAATTCCTACACTTACTTCCAGGGTGAGCCAGAGCCTTTATCTATTTCCCTTTGGGGAGATGGTGTGCGTGGGGCCCCCTCTCAAAGCCATCTCCTGGGACCTGTCATATGTAGGCACTGTCCAAGGATCTGTTGTGTAGCCATTTTAGTTTTAGCTCCATGCACGTTATGTTAGCACACTAAGCCTGCCGCTGTGCACTTTAAACCAGATATATTTTATTCAGCTTTGTTTATTATTTTAACAATAGCCACTTTTGCGATCTTGTTTTATTTCTCTCTGTCTAGCTGTTCTTGCTTAGGCCAGCACTACGTTCTCAAACAAGACATTCCTGTTCACTCTGTGCCTCTTTCAAGGCTGCAGTAAGATAGGTTGCCGGTGAACGTGGTAAAAGTTTTGTCTCTGGTATTCATGGAAAAACACATCCTTACGTAGGGACATTTTCTCAGAACATCAGTTATTTCATCATAAAAACACTTCCCTGTCCCTTACATGTTAGAGGGAGATTCCAGCCAGAAGACCACGACTGTACGCTGATTGCTGAACGCTTCGCTACAGCTGCTTATGCAGACTTCAGTCCTGTGCTCAGGTATGGGGGATGATGTCTTCCCAGGGAAACCGGAAGGGCAGAACTAGAGCTTAACATGCTGTGCTCTATTATAGTTTAGGTAGGAATTAATCTATTGACTCTAGTGACAATATGGTACTGTTATTTCTATGCTTCACTCTCCTTGTCACAATTCTTTGTTATCGAAGATGCAGTTGCTTCATTAAAACCTTATTGAAACATATACTGCCTCTGTTTGTCATTGTGTACGTCAGACTAATGTAACTGAGAGAAACGGAGGAGACCTGAGTAACCATGATTTCCTTGAGAAGTCAATTGTGTCACGCGCTCGGCTGCCCAATCATCCCTGCTCTTGGGTAGAGATGAGGCACTGCTAGTTATATGGAGCAAAACCCATATTAGGGCGACAGGTGTCACCTGTAGTGAGTTAAGACTCAGTCTCCCACACCGCAGGCGATTCTGTTGCTCAAATCCAGTAGTCTCATTAAAATAATGAGAGCCTACGCGACATGGCTCCACCAACGTTTGGTCAGGGTTTAATTTTCGGGTCCTCCTGAGTATCTCTGTCTCACTATATACAAAGACACCGCAGTACTATATACGGAAATGTCTGTGGCATTGAGGATTTCCTCCTCAGCTAAGTAGGGGATACCTATGTGACGCTGGAGGCTGTTCAAGATTGAACTCTAAAAGGATAATCCCCATTTGGTGTGCTTATCTCTGAACAAATTTACCATTTAATATGGCAAATCCACAACAAGTAGCAATTACAGTCAATATGAGACCACCCCTTACTGCACATTTACTGGCACATGGCCTAACGGCCCAGGGGGGTCCGGTCACATTTATTGTTGACGCAGATGTAGTTTATAGAACAGAACTCTTTTATTCTTGGGTCACATTTCCTGCAGTTGATGGTAACACAAATACATTTCATCATTATACACCTGCAAACGTACCTGCACAATACAGAGCATATGCATATTTAGAAATACCTTTATCTTATCATGAACATAATAATTGACTTGATGGCGCCCTACCCCACACAATTTTACCCATTATGTTAGGTCCTCTAAGTAATGATGGCCCTACCTGGCCTTTGTTGGCCACTTATACACCTCACCCGGCTGCAGCAAATTTAACAGCAGCTGAAGTCCGTTGCTTATATGCTGATGCTGAGTTTGTAATGCAAACATTGAACACAAACCCAGCACATGCTGCTCCGACGCAACCTCATGCAGTAACGCCAGGCATTAATCCTGCTACTGTACATTTGATTATGGGTAACGTACCCGCCAAACGAGAAGAAATTCCGTTTTGGTTAGCTCAAAAAATAAATGCGCTGGAAACAGTTTTTCCCCATACGTGACCGCCGGAGAAACACAGAATATTAACAATGTGCTTGCTATTTGGGATGGGTCCCACAGTATATAACAGTAATACATGGGGCACAGTATTTGCCACACTCTATACCACTGCACAAGGTACACCGACACTTGCCAATTTACCGGAAGTGTTGAAACAAATTCAAGATAAATACGGGGCTGCCCCGGCCCTGGACTTGGGGATGTAATTAATGGGCAATTTTGTCACTGTATCTTCAATTATATTAAGTAAACTTAAAGGGGATGAGGTCGCACTAGCAGTGCGCATGTGGCTCCGGGACGATCCTCCATAGGATCAAGAACGCGAGCTGCCAAAGAATATCGCGGAGACCTACTCTAGTATCGGTCAAGATAGTCTATGGGCCAGACTAACAAAACCACAGTTACAGGGTAAATCTAATAAAGATTTTACCAAGCAAGCTCCTGAGGGTAATAAGATACGCTGGGACAAAAAACAACAAACTCCTAAAAAAGAAAGGGGAGAATTTCCGCACACGGAGACCCCGCAGAATAGATATAATGTCAGAAATAGAGATAATAATAAAAACCCCTGACAGATATCAGTATACTGATACACGCCAATCTTTCAGGACTCATCGAAAAAATGCAGTGAGAGAGGTGGGCGGTCAGAGCGAAGAACTGAGTAGGTGAAACCAAGACAGAAACCACAACACTCGAGAGGTTTCTGTTAAAAAGGAAGAGAAACCTCCCCAACAAAACCCCGATTTAAAAAGAAAAAAGTGGCTGCAGTTGTAGTCCGACATGCCACTCAAGAAGTGGGCCCTCTTGAAGAACAAGAAGTGGGCATTAGTGCTACTAGACAGCGCAGCAGAGGTCACAATAGTTCGCCAGAATCTTCTAGAGCATCTTGAGGTGAAAGCAACTTACGACTTCCTACAAGTAGAAACTATGGACATGTGTGTCTCCACGCCTGACAGGGTGTATAAAGTAACCTTACATTTAGAAGGAGACATTGAACGCACAATAGATGCGATCTTTTGGGACTGCGTTGTAAACATATATGATATTTTGCTGGCTGAACAGGTTTGGCCACCTAAATTTGTCCGTACATGCCCATATGGGAAAGATGTTATTAAACCTTCTTTCTCGCCCCTAGTTCCCGAAGAGCTCGCAGAATCCTGTGCCATCGATTGGGCATTGGTGCAGGCACCCGTGTTATATCGCAATCATGTAGGATGGGGCAAAGATTCCCCCTACCTTGTAATACCTATTAAAAACCAACCCCACCCTCAATCCCAGTATCCAATAAAACATGATGCAAAAGCACCCATGAGGGAAATCCGCACACAAGTGGAGTACCACGGAGTAATTGAACCCTATGTCACACCTATGAATAATCCTTTATTCAGAGTAGCTAAACCAGACCATTCATACAGAATAGTCTTTGACTACAGACACTTAAACAGTCAGAAACGCACATATGCTGTACAAAACTCACATAGCACAGCGCTTATGAACAACATAGTCCGTAAAAAATACAAAACAACTCTGGACATCTCCTCATTTTGTATCACGCATAAAACCTTTATATGATTTAATACGTCCTGACTTTTCAAGTAAATTTTGGACTGTAGAACACACACATTCTCAGAGCTTTGCAAACAGACATGCTTGCAGCACAACACTTACACGCAAGGGACAACAAAACACATTTGCTCATCAGAGTAATTGCTGGTGCCATTGGTTTCACCTAGGTAACTTTTAATGAGGGTGAGACAGTACCAATTGCATATAAATCACATTTGTACTCGGCAGCAGAACAACGCTTTGCTCCCACTGAGAAAATTCTCACTGCTGTTCAGATGGCTGTCATTAAAGAAAGACCACTAGCCAAAGGCAAACAAATTATTGTTGTCTCTCCAATTCCGGCCCTTGAGGCTGTCACCAAAGCCATTGTGACAAAAGCTAAAGCATTACATCCATGTTGGATTCAATGGGCAACGTCTATGACAGCCACTGATGTAGACTACATTTTTGACCCAAAATTACAAACTCAAGAATTTTTGCAATATGAAATAGAATACCCAGTTCCAGCAAACACACTGCCTATTGATCAGTATCAGAGTCATGACTCCGCGCAACCTGCAATTGGCACAAAGCATCAATACTCCACTGCTTGCACAGTCGTAAGTGGCTACATAGAGGATAATACATTTTGTCCACAACATACATTTACGAAAACCCTAGGGGATTGACAGCACAACTAGCAGAGCTAAAGGCTCTGGTGATGGCACTGGAACATACGGATCCTGCACAGTTAACACTGATTGTTTGTGATTCGTACTACTGTGTCCAGTCCTTCAATGAATACCTGCATTACTGGTGCCAGAACGGGTTCAGAGATTCATTCAACACAGACTTCTGTGGGGGAAAGTAGCGGATCTGAAGGAAACGCTACCAAATGTCCATGTTGTACATACACTTGGACACCAGTGCATTGGAATACACGTTGCTGGGAATACACTGGCTGATGAAGCCGCAAAGTCAGTAGTAGCCACGGCCACTGTTGCTGCAATAACCCGCTTAGTTGTGAAACCGGACAAAGACATATGGGCTGCCGTGAAAGCTACGGCTGAAGGAACGCCCTACCCAAAAGCATTTCCTGCTAAATATTCCTGCCGAATGGGAGGGTGCCTAAACGCTGAGGTCAGAGTTGATTAAAGCAGCGCATGAGGGGTTAGCATCTGCCCATGCTGGTGTGGCAGCTACAATATCATAGTTACAAGCACGCAATTGGTGGCCATGTCTGTACAAAGAGGCCAAGCAGTATGTCCTTTCTTTTGACATCTGCCAACAAATTAAAGTTTCCACTGCAAAAACGCCCACCGCAGACACCCCTTCTAATTTCAAACAAACCATTACAATGTGTGTACTTGGACCATTGTGGTCCCCTAACACCGGATAGTGCATACAAATACATTTTAGTCATTGTTGACTCTTGCTCCAGATTTCTATGGGTGTGGTCACAACGCATGGCTGAGGCTCAGACTTTTATTAAAGATTTGCAAGTCTTTATTGCTACATATGCAGTTGCGGCTTTCCACTCGGACCAGGGCCCTGCTTTTGCCTCAAGGGCTTTCAGGGACGCCATGGTTTTGTTAGAGGTCCAACTCCAGTAGTCGTCCCCATTTCATCCTGAAAGCAATAGTGTTGTGGAGCGACTAAACCGTGATTTAAAGCAGTCCTTAACAGCCAGAGCCTTAGGTATGGGTCGTAGTTGGCTTAATCACCTGTATTGGGTCCAGAGAGCACTTAACAATCTGCCTAGAAGGTCCCTGGGGGGTCGTACTTCATATGAGTGCCTGTTCGGAACTCAAATGTATGTTCCAGAACTTGAAGGTCCTGGCATGGAGGTGTCAGAAACACCCTTTGACATAAATGAACGTGTCACTGTCTTACAGGAATTGCAACAGTTCTGTGATGACAACTCTTCTGCCAGTGCTGTCTCCACAGGATTTAAGGCTGTACCTGTAACGCCTACAGGCTGGATTCCTAAAGTTTGGGATCTAGTACTTGAAAAGGTTGCTATGAAAAGAATAGTTTGGCCCTTCTTATCATGCACCGGTCCCAGTTTTGGGTATACACGTTACCAGAACTGTCATTCTACCACCGTTGGCTGATGCTAAAGAAAATCGCTTTTTATCTATCGACAATGTCAAGTTACACCATGTGACCTTTTGGGCTGCACAGCAGACCAAAAGGAACAGCCAGTAGTTCCCGAATCCCTCTCACTACTGATCAAGAAGTTCCTTTACAAGTTGTAAGCAGCAACACTGACACCTCTCAGAGCTTGGGGAGGGTGGAAATTGATCTTGCATTGGTTCCACTGACATCAAACAATACAGAAATAATTGATCGATTTGACACAACGTCAACACAGATGGATGGCGTCATTTATTCTGAACCACCACAGGAAACACCCATCGGTTCTCCACCTACAAACATGGTTCCAGCTTTTGCACAAACTGTTTCTGGATACTTTACCGATATCAACGACACCGTTTCGGACTCATTCGCCTCTTCTACATCTGAACTGTCAAAAACATGTACGCTGATAAACTGGCTTAAAGCAACTTACTTTATTTTTCCATGGAACTATCTGTGGCTTTCTTGGACTGTAACGGCTTTCCTACTGTGGATTGGTTTTGATCATAACATTTTTTTTATTAATACATGGTCATTTTCTTCCTGAAAGATCAACAGTTGAACTTGTGGATGAGGTCCTAAAACCAAATTTTTCTTCTCATAAGGTCCGCAGAGACTTGTCTTTTGTGAACATTTCCGCTATACCAATTCCTGATGGGATTGTTTGGGATAAAGTAACAATTAATATATACGGCCCGATAGAGGTCATTCAAATACTATATGTGTTTAAACTTTCAATGAACGATGTAATAATACCTGGTATTGTTTCCGATGATTGGGATGTGAAAACAGTTGATTCTATGATGACTGAATTGCAGTATTATACTGTATTTGAAAACTAAGATGTTTACCAATCTAAAGAGACTTATGGTGATATGTTTTGCTATAATTATTATGGGCACCATTTCTCCACAGAGCGAGTACCCCGAAGACTGTTTTTAATTACACACAATGGGAACACTGTCCAACTCCAACACAAGGGAATTCTAAAACATACTCTAAAAAGTTTGCATATTTTTCTGGGCACAATGTTAAAAATGCTGAGTCATATTATTTAAAATTGCCATCAATAGAAAATGTACGCATATTATTGACAAATACAAAATGTATTTATTCGGATTCCTTTGTTTCCTGGTTGACTATAGAAGGCTATGAATATTGGCTGAAGCGGATTGGCTTAAAAAGTGTGTGGAGAACTAGACATTGGCAAAGACGGGGGAAGGAAGCTTTATTTAGAGCATGCCTGATGCCTGTTCAAATGATATTTTTAAATGAAACTGTACAACAAACAAGTTGTTTAGGCTTAGCTAAGATTAAGGAATTGAATGCGCTCAGTATTCCTGCCCCTGCAAAATTTCATAAACGGCAAAAGTGTATCAATGCAACTGAAGATCAGCTCGATGATGGGTCCAGAATGGCACGTTTAATGCTTCACTGTCACATCCTGGCGGGTGGTTATTGTGGCCAGTAGATACCAATGGGTGTCATAAACGTTTTATAAACTCTACGGGGTTTAGAACTAGTAGGCTGGACCCTCGCTATATATCATCCGATCATTCGGGTACAGTAACAACATACAGTGTACGAAAACTCTATTTCTACTTTTTCTGCGCAATGGCTGTCCTGCCACAACAAGGAGGAATGATAGTGCTCCCACCAGCATAGCTGTGTCGTGAATGCATGATGCAGTACTTTGGAGTAACACTCCTGGAGCAATTGGAGTGTGACTGGTCTCTGTCATTCAGACCGGTTTTGCATTGTGTCCAGCCCATGTTTCAGTGCTCTGGGGCTGGTTTGAACATGCACTGAAAGTTTGTCTTTCTAAGCAGTGCTTGCTTTCATTGGACGCTGATCTGTTGATGTTCTCGCTGAGGATTAATTACCGGGCATTTGCGTTGAGGGTGCATTTGCTATGGGAATCTGCTTATGAGTTGCCCTTCCTGGAGGATGCAGATCTGAACTCATTACTGGGCATACCAAGGAATGCTGCTGCCTTGGCTGAGGCTCAGGCTATAGAACACGAATGCTCCTTTGCCCTTCTTGCCGATACATATCCAACTTTGACACCTGCCAAAGTGGAAGATTTCCTGTCTTCAATTGTCCCGGATTCTATTGGCAACTTCCAAAATGACTCTGACTTCTGAAATTCGGCCCTTTTTATGCCACATGTTAACATTTTAAATTGGCCTTTTATATATGCTCAAGTGTCCTTTTAACTTGTCATTATTGAAATTTTTATATATATCTAAGGTTGAGTTGTAGTAGCTTTTATACAAAATTAGGCTTTGAACCACCTTCAATGGGCAAGGGGAGGGTATTGTATAGCCATTTTAGTTTTAGCTCTGTGCACATTATTTTAGCACACAAGGCCTGCCGATGTGCACTTTAACCTAGGTATATTTTATTCAGCTTTGTTTATTATTTTAACAATAGCCACTTTTGCGGTCTTATTTTATTTCTCTCTATCTAGCTGTTCTTGCTTATGCCAGCACTACGTTCACAAACAAGACATTCTTGTTCACTCTGTGCTTCTTTCAAGGCTGCAGTAAGATAGTTTGCTGGTGAACGTGGTAAAAGGTTTGTCTCTGGTATTCATAGAAAAACACACATCCTTACATAGGGACTTGTTCTCAAAACATCAGCTATTTTATTATAAAAACACTTCCCTGTCCCTTACACGTTAGAGGGAGATTTCAGCCAGAGGACCACAACTGATTGCTGAACGCTTCGCTACAGCAACTTATGCGCAGAATTCAGACCTGTGCTTAGGTATCGGGGATGATGTCTTCCCAAGGGAACATGAAGGGCAGAATTAGAGCTTAACATGCTGTGCTCTATTATAGCCAAGGTAGGAATTAGTCTATTGACTCTAGTGACAATATGGTAGCGTTATTTCTATGCTTCACTCTCCTTGTCACAATTCTAATTCTGTCATGCTGTATCATCCTGGTTATTGCAGTACATGCTTTGTTATCAAAGATGCAGTCACTTCATTAAAACCTTATTGAAACATATACTGCCTCTGTTTGTCATTGTGTATGTGAGACTAATGTAACTGAGAGAAACGGATGAGATCTGAGTAACCACGATTTCCTTGAGAAGTCAATTGTGTCATGCGCTCGGCTGCCCAATCATCTCTGCTCTTGGGTAGAGATGAGGCACTGCTAGTTAGATGGAGCAAAACCCGAATTAGGGTGACAGGTGTCACCTGTAGTGGGTTAAGACAGTCTCCCACACCGCAGGTGATTTTGCCGCTCAAATCCAGTAGTCTCATTAGAATAATGAGAGCCTACGCGACAGATCCTGACCTCCTGGACAGGAAAGAAGAGCAATCTGGCTGCCACTGTTCCCCTCACCATCCTGTTGTGACACGTTCTGCTCCCAGATCCCATGACTTGGGGGAGGGGTAGGGAGGCTTTGCAGCAAGTCAACAATGGAGAAAGCACACACCGGCTTGTGTACCAGCAGTGGATTATGTTGCACTTGCAGGGAGCTGGCAGGGCACTGCTGGAGTGGGCTAATCATGCTGACCTTATATGTTTGAGGCTGTGGGGGCCCTGGATGGGACCAGGACACCCAAAATGTAAAAATGAATAGGAAAAATGCATGTGGCACAATGCCTCGCCAGGGAAACAAAGAGACAAAGCCACTCATTATCTTTGCATGAAATCTGGCAAGTAGCATCTCCTAATGCCCCACAAGTGGGCTTAATTTTCATGACTCATCCCTTGTGATGCCCCAGAATTCGACATTGGCACTAACAACATGATTTTTAAATGGTGTGGGTGCTACTAGGATTACAGCAGCTCCCAGAAAGATTTTATAAACTTGCCCTAAGTTTCAGGAAGCACTGAATGTATGACCCCCCATGCAAGTCTGCCTACTGAATCAAGCACTAAAAGAGCTAGGGCTTTTGGTCTTTGGCTCTAGAGTGTGAGAAACCTTTGAAGTTGATCCTACGGTTCCATTATGTGGTTTGCAGCAAGTGAGGAAAGACTCTTACACATGTTAGCTTAATTTGCTATGCTTTATTAACAACAGTGGTGCATGGACAATGAATGCTTGTCATTATAAAGAATGTCTATGACTATTAGTATGGGTTCCATTGATTTGAATGGTGATGCAAGGCTCAGTCATGATACATGGTTAATTTTATTAATATGATGACACCCTGACAAATCCAGTAGTCTTGCCGTAAGTATGTTGATACCCCTTTTAACCTTTTAATGTGTTACCTTGACCAAGTATAACATGTTATTAGTATTTTGGTCACCCCTTGCCAAAACCAACATGCTCACCTTATTTCAAATGACACCCCTTGTACTGTGGTATTGCAGCTAGTATATGTGGGGGTTATTGAGATCATGGGTTCAAGACCCACTGGGGTGAAATGTGATCTGAGGAGGTCCCCAAAGGTATTGACATCTACCTGATGTATGTATTTGTAGTCTGTTTGAAATAAAAACACTCTTCCTTTCTAAAACAAAAAGCCTTACTGCAAAATAGTTTGTGTTGTTGCATGCCAGTGAATTCAGATTGCTAGCCCACCCCGCATTTCTTAAGTGTCCCTTGGACTGCTCTGCTTCGCTGCACCGAGAGGGCCAACTGCTACAATGGGGTATGTGCTTCCCACAAAGAAGACAATTAAAGACCTATTAGTTATGAAGGATTCGCATCCATCACAACTAATAACTCAATTTCTAACACATACATTAAAGCTAGAAGGGCTTTAAGGATGGATTCTTATTACACTGTTATAAAACCTGACTCAGATGTTTTATTATATTGAATCTTGAAGATTACAGCTGTTGGAAAGGTGCTGGTTGCCTCCTCCACCAAACCCTGGTGGTAGAAGATTTGCAGAGTGATAGCTCTTGTTAGGAGCAATCTATAGGTGCTGTATGTTGTTTTGTTAGCTAGAATTGTGCATTTAATTACAGTATGACTGAGTGTTAACTTGTGGGAAAAAGTCCTGAGTGTGTTTTTTATGGTGAAATCCAATGGCTAAGTCTAGAGGCCAGATTGGTTCATTGGGAAATGTTATGTCACGTACCATATATCTTTATTATAAAAAGTTATGACAAAAGTAGTAAGCCTGACATATTTATTGTGACAAACATGTTATAGCCATTAGGACTTTAAAGGTGGATCATTTTGGCAGTTTATTAAAGCCTGTAGAGAGTGTTTTTGTTATACAGAACCTCTTAGGTTGCTGTATAAGCAAGAGTGTTGGTGTTGGTTACTCCTGCTGAAAAACCCAGAGGGTAGAAGATTTCCAGTACGATGCTCCTTGTTAGTCCCTCTTAGGATAAGTTATACATTACTCTGTCAAATGTACATATTTGTAATTTTATGACTGTGTGCCTGATGGCTGACGTATGGGATAGATTATACTAGGTACAGTGGTCCCCAATTGGTTATTGCAACATACCAGTGATAAGGTCTATAGCTCTGTTTGGTTCCCTTATAAAAAATGATGTCAAGTGTCATGGGTTTGATCTGTTTTTATGGAAAGTTATGACAAAGGCAGCAGGTCATAACTATTGTGAAAGTCATATGTTAAAGTATAGATTGTCATTACACAGTGGTAAGGCCCATACACTGCTACATAGAATCTCACAGATGCTCATCAAAAGTGAAAGGCAAGGATTTTGGTGTTGCTAACCCCTTCTACAAACCTTAATGTGAGAAGATTTTGAATGTGATAGTCCCTATTAGGCCCACCTACTACCAAACATTATGTCAGATGCTGTGTGTCTGATCCATTTATAATAAATTCTTAAAGCAGAAGACCTGACTTATTTATTGTGATAAAGCTAATAGGTCTTTCAAGGTGGCTTGTTTTTACACTCTGTAAAGCCTGCTGAGTTATTTTGTTAAATAAAATCTCACAGATTACCATTTCAGGCAAAGGTTTTGGTGTTTGTTGCCCACCTGTCACAAACCTTCTGGGTAGAAGATCTATACTGTAAGAATCCGTGCTTGCCCCTTTTGGAGTAGGCTGTATATTTTTTTGGCAACAGCAGTCTTCTACATATTTTTCATATTATGTATAGTATGTACCTGTGTGTGTGTATAAACACTCTTTGTAGATCTGGCTTGCTAGCTTTTAGACTCTTGTAATCATAAAAAAATCATTAAAAAATATATACATGTAGATGCATACATGGAGACTTGGGATCTTTCTATTAAGCCATTGGTCTGCTGCATTGTTATCTTGTTTCAGCTCATGGCACCATATGGAAGTGCAAAATGAGACAGCCAATGTTAGCTATTGTCTCAGTTGCCCTGTGAGTGATGTATGTCTGTGAGATAACATGTCCATCCTCCTGAAAGTGAGTGTGCTCCAATGGTATGGTTTGTGCTCCAGATTTTTAGTTCTCCATTTTCCTTTAATCCTTTTATAATTTTTATTTTATATGTATATTTTATGTTTTTTTGGCCTGCCCAAACTCACTTGCTGCACATTCCATCACCAGTGTGATACATCCGATTAGGCCACTGCTTCTAAAAAGAGTAGCCATATAGGAATAGTATGTCCATAGTGTATCCTTGTTTTACTTGTCCAAGATGACCCTCATATTTAGAAACAATATGTCTGACATCTAGCATCTGTGTGCAATACCATTTCAAGATAGCATTTTTTTAAATAGTAGTTTAATTTGTTACTTTTCACTGCAAGGACATACCTGCCCTGTAGCAGAGTTTTTTTTCTCTTTTCTACTTTAATTCTTCCATAGTGTACATAGCATTCATGCTGGGCACTATGGATTTGGATGTCACGTCTAAGCACCAGGCACAAAAGCAGCTGATCTCTGCTGTTCTGGTGGCTCCCTCCCTTACTAGATGCCCTCACGACAGAGCAGAAGACTTTGGCCCTGGAAGGTGTGACTGTCCTGCCAATGACACAGTTGTGTCAGAGATGCGATCATATAATTGGCAAGACTGGCACTCAGGCAATGGCTTCCTGTTTCACTGGGATTACAGACAGAGCTGAAAACAGCTCTGTTTTCCGCGTCCCCAGGGATTTTTGCCAAAGCGAAGGTATTGTTGGAAAGCTGAGAAACTCAACTTTCCAGCGATACCTCCCTTTCTTTGAAAAGTACCAGGTGATCACAGTGGAATGTAATCGCCTGGCATTTCCACTAGATGCCAATGTTTTCTGATGGGGGAGCTGCCCCTTGGACAAGTGCCTGTTCTCTCCTCACATTTTCAGTCTTTCTGCTCCCTTGGGGGGCACAGAAAGCCCAGTAGACACCAGGGACAAATAGAAAAAAGAACAGGTGGCACGCCATGAACAGTCATGCTCCTACTTCAAAAAGGGGCATTACAGTCTTTCTGCCCCACGGGGACAGATTGGGTGTGTGTCCCCAATCTGTCCCCTGCGGGGTTTGAAAGCCTATTAGATGCCAAGTATATATTTATATTTAAAAATTACAAAGGTATGGTTATCGTATAATCTGGTCTAGGGTCGTGCTCTCACCTTAAAGGGGGCAATACAGTCTTTCTGACCCGCTGGGAGGTAGATTTGGGGGGTTTGCCTAATTCCCCAGCCCCCAAAATAGTGGGGAGAACGAGAAAACACCAGAGATTTTTATATTTGGGCAAAACTAAGGGGATTTTTCTGATTTAAGAGGTTGGCCCTAATCCCACCAGACACCAGGAATATTACATTTGGGCACGGTAAAGGGGTGGGTCAAAAGAGTAACCCAATCGTTCTGCCCCAATTTGCCACACTGTGGGAGCATAAAGCCCATTTGATGAATGGACTTTAAAAAAATAAAATAACGGAGTGAGTCTGACCCATCCTGAAATCCGGCCGCACCCCTACCCTTAAAGTTTTAACAGTCTTTCAGTTCTCCTGGGGACAAAAGCATCCTCATCCCTATGGCAAGCGAGAGGAAAGTTTGATACTTTTTGTCATTGTTTTTACATATGGGCCTGCAGAGTGGGGCTAAATCCCAATATTGAATCATGTGCCATGCTGAATGGCTGCACTTTACAGGCTTGGGTGGGCCTCCACCTATAGAAATCTATCAAACATACATAGTTCAGAAAACTAGACACCAAGGGGAGTGCAGGGTGATGTGCTTCGCTTGGATCCTACGAGATTTTCTTACCCACAATGGCCCGCAAACCTCAAACTTTGGCTAGAATGACGCATTGTCATGCATTTCTGTGATGTAAACTTCCAGAATTTCCAAACTTCACTGATTCTTCTTTTGACACCGGATCACACTTGCAATTCAACAGCATTGACTGAATAGAATTCGTAAATGAGTACCAAGTCACAGAATTAAACAAGATTTACTTGCTTGAAAGCAGAAGCAGTTAATTTAATTTGGAAACATAAATACACATTTCCATTTTGAAATATCAACCTCTCCAAACTGAACTAGGCCAGTTATCCTGAACATTTCATCAATACCTCATTTCCTATGCCACTACTACAAACAGTAACAAAAAGGGGATGATGTAATTGAATTAATTGCAGCCATTGACCATCGCCAAGGTCGCATTCCAGTCCATCGGTCTTGGGTTGTTTGTGTTCCGTTTCAGGAAGAACCTGGTCTGGCAGCTTGGGGTGCAGAGTTACTATTGGAGCAGGTTAATACCTATTTGCTTATGGCTGTGCCCAAACTGAGGTGGCATGGTGTGCAAAATAAAAATGGACTGAGATGCAGCCCGAGTAATTACTAGTAGCTGAGATTAATTCAAGCATCCCATCCATCACTGTTTTGTATACTCTACTATTGCAAGCAGGGGCAAGTTTGTTTTGAAAGACTCACAAGATGTTGGGCTACCTAAGAATACAGAGAGCAGGTTAGTAATTCACTGGCAATCTTAAACTGATAGAAAGTCCTTTATCTGATACAACGAAAGCCATAACACCTGGTCACAGACAGGACTTGAGATGGCTAGTCTCAACTTTGAATTCAGAAAACCCAAATCAAAGGTAGCACTGGCACATTACTATCCAACACACTGAAATAAATCCCAACCCCTTTCACTGATCTCATGGAATGTGGCAGAGTTAGCAAGACTTCAGAGATGGAGATACCTGTAGCTTCTTATTGCACAAGGATATTGTTTGTGTCCAGATATCCTGACTTGTAATTTACTGCTCGTTTTTTAGGTTGTCAGTCTTTTTGTATAAGTGCCAGCAAAGTGAAATCCAAGGGAAGAGTGGAAAGGGGCCTATGCATATACGTTTCAGACTCCCTTGATTGTACAATTAATACAGTTGAATATAGATGTGAAAACATCCAATCACTTGGAGTAAAATGGAAACAAGCTTTGGGGTTTTCAATATGATTATAATGTTGAATGTTTATTTACATCCTGCTGCCAAGTCCATACAAAATAGTATCCAAAGACTGATATTTACTCTCAACATTCTTCTGGGAGGCAGTAAGAATTAATGCACTAAACTAATTGCAAATTGTAACCTCAATCTGGTGCATAATTTAGGAAATAGGGATTATTTTGTCTGTATGGACTCAGTGACTGAGCTTTCACAACATTGTGAGGCCTAGAGGCTCGCCCTAGTAGGTTTTTTGTATTATTTAATTTACACTCATTAAATGATAGCTTTCCCAATTACAGCCCTGTGAAGTACACACATTTTTCTAAACCTCGAAATGCAGTACTAGACCTCTAGTGAGGTAGCTTAGTATTAGGATTGTGCAAAATATGATTGCAACATGACACTTTGCACAGGGCTTAATAATAATGTAAAATATGAGTGATGATTTAGACCCCAAAAATCATATGGCTACTTTGCCTATGACTTTGTATAACGTCATAAAAGAAAATGGCTGCTGATATTATTTTTATAGTGATAATGAATCTAATGTTAGTCATCCATCACATCATTTCACATGTTTTTCTGGTTGGGAATGCCAAAAGTGGTACAAATTCTTCATTGTAGTTGACCCCTGATGAAGTATGAACTTTTTTGAATGGATCTAGTAAGTAAATCCCTTATGATGTAAATAAAAAAGCATGTTGTACTGCCCTTGTAAACTAACACATTTTTTTGTTGCAGATTTCTGAAATTGTGAAACGATTATCCTCTGTCAATGAGTAAAAATGTCTACCAAAAGAAGATGTGAATGTGTAAATATTAATGAAGAGTTTTTATATAGCACATACAATGTTGGAACTGAGATTGATTGTGATCTGTGTGTATTGTCAACAAGATTTACCAGAAGTTTTAGGCCCTCATTACTACCTTGGCGGTCGGTTTTAAAGCAGCGGTAATACAGCAAACAGGCCGGCGGAGAATAAAATGGGACTGCGACCGTGGCGGAAACTGCCAACATAGACAGCCACTTTAACACTCCAACCGCCACGGCGGTACAAACAAACAGCGCGGCAGACACCGCCAACAGACAGGCGGAAGACAATGTACCGCCCCCCATATCACAAGAGGTCTATCCGCCACCTTTTCCGGGGCGGAACCAACGTGAATAAAAACACGGCGGAAACAGTAAACAGAAGGGAAAACACTCTCCTCTCCACACCCCACGAGGAACCAGGACGCCATGTAGCCTGAATTTCAGATACTGCTGATGATGGTCTTCCTTCTCTTCTATCAGGAGTTCCAACTATGGCGGCGAGGACCACGGTGAGTACTGCAACTACAACACAGAGGAGGGGGGAGGGAAAAGAGAGTGACACACACACGCAACACCCCCAACCCCACCCTCACCCTCACCCACAACAGCATACACACAAATACATGCAGCAACATTACACATCCCCCCCTCCCCCTCCCTGGAAGAACGCAAGGACAAAAGGAATTGATTTGAACAAATGTAATCATGTGGAATCTCATTATCAAAGTTAAAAATCCAGTAAACGCAGTTATGTACACCAACTACACAAGTCCGGATAGTGCACCAATCATTGGCAGTGGGCCACTGTGCCCAAAATACATGGGCCAAGCCCACACATGATACCTGACTCCAAACAGAGAGAACACTGCTGGGGCATCAGACCGAAAATATACAGGCACCTCAGGGCTCAGGGGGAGTGGGAGGGGGGCACCTCAGCCAGATGAACGCACAACGCCACTCTGCCCGAGGGGGCTCCATGCCCATTGATGTATCCTGGGGAGTGCAAAGCCACAGTCTCAAGTCTTTCCAGTGGGTGGTTTGCCCACTGCTTTATCCTGGGGAGTGCAAAGCCACAGTCTCTTCAGTGGGTGGTTTGCCCACTGCTTTATCCTGGGGAGTGCAAAGCCACAGTCTCTCAAGTCTCCTCAGTGAGTGGTTTGCCCACTGCTTTATCCTGGGGAGTACAAAGCCACAGTCTCTCAAGTCTTTCCAGTGGGTGGTTTGCCCACTGCTTTATCCTGGGGACTGCAAAGCCACAGTCTCTCAAGTCTCTCCAGTGGGTAGTTTGCCCACTGCTTTATCCTTGGGAGTGCAAAGCCACAGTCTCACAAGTCTTTCCAGTGGATGGTTTGCCCACTGTTTTATCCTGGGGAGTGCAAAGCCACAGTCTCTCAAGTCTCCTCAGTGAGTGGTTTGCCCACTGCTTTATCCTGGGGAGTACAAAGCCACAGTCTCAAGTCTTTCCAGTGGGTGGTTTGCCCACTGCTTTATCCTGGGGAGTGCAAAGCCACAGTCTCTCAAGTCTCTCCAGTGGGTGGTTTGCCCACTGCTTTATCCTTGGGAGTGCAAAGCCACAGTCTCACAAGTCTTTCCAGTGGGTGGTTTGCCCACTGCTTTATCCTGGGGAGTGCAACGCCACAGTCTCTCAAGTGGATGTCAGTCTCCACTGGTTCTGGAGGGGGCTTTGTGCCCAGAGTGCTTCATCCTGCCAAGGACTGAGGAAGTAGATGCAGTTCTCCACTGGTTCTGGAGGGGGCTTTGTACCCAGAGTGCTTCATCCTGCCAAGGACTGAGGAAGTGGATGCAGTTCTCCACTGGTTCTGGAGGGGGCTTTGTGCCCAGAGTGCTTCATCCTGCCAAGGACTGAGGAAGTGGATGTCAGTCTCCACTGGTTCTGGAGGGGACTTTGTGCCCAAAGTGCTCCACGTGCAGTGTGGCCGGTACAATACACTCACCTGGGTGTGTATGCCACGAGATTGCCAAGGTACAGGTAGCATGATATGCCATGGAGGCAGAGACATACCCCCCCCCCCCCCCCCCCCCCACACTGCTGCGGCTTTGCATTCCATATGCAGGTGACAACTGTGATGACAGTGATGCTTCATGGAAGCTGCCCAGGGTCCTGCAACTCACCACCAGCCCCGGACGCCTGACCACTAGGGATGGTAGGCCACTGTCTGAGGATGTCGTGGGGCCGCTGGCGGTGTCATTCGTGGCGACCCTTGCGGCGGTGTCAGTCGTGGCGGTGCTGGCTGCGGGGTCTGTGGCAGCGGTGCTGGCGGCGGAGCCTGTGGCGGCAGAGCCTGTCATCACCTGCTGAGTGAGAAAGCAGAATGTCTCCTGCAGCCTCGGATGGTTGCCCACCGGGGAAAAGGCCGGGGACTGTCGCAGCAGCTGTAGACGTGCCGGAGGTGGTGCAGGTGGCGGTGTTCGCCGCCGTACAGGTTGGCGTGGACGTGGACAGAAGGTGTAACTCTGGTCACCATGCCCTCTCCTGACCTGCCCTTCAGTTTTTTGCCCTTCCCCACCTTTGATGGTGGTGCAGTTGTCTTGCCACTATCCCCTTTCATTTATGCTGATCCCTTGGTGGCAGGTGTTTTCGGCTTCTCCCTCTGGGATGTGGGCACCTTTTTAACCTTGGCAAGTGGCAGAATGTCCTTGCCCTTGCTCCGTGGCACACTGGCAGCCCTGATGGTTGGCGCAGTCCATGACCCCGCAGTTGCTGGCACCACTGTGCCTTGGGATGTGGTGGCTGAGGTGCTGGGCTGGGACCTGGAAAGCCTGGCCCTAGGGGAAGGACGGTGGGGGGGGGAGGTGAAGGGAAGAGATCAAGGTTTGACAGGAAAAGTTTTTTAGACACACTGGGACAGGTAGGTGGAGGGGGTGTGGGAGTGGAGGAAGAGGTAGTGGTTGTAGGAGGTGTACGTCTGCTGAATTTGGGCGAGGGTGCATGGGCTGGAGGCTGTTGTGAGGTGGATGGCTGTTGGGTGGGTGTGTGCCTGCTTTTGTTTACTTTGGGAGGAGGGCTCACTGACACACTGGGAGAAGACACTGGGGATGTGTGAATGGTAGTGGGGATGGCGAGTGCACGTGAGCGGTGTGTGGTGATGGGCGTGCTGGTGATGGAGGTAGTGGCTGAGGATGTAGCGCATGCAGGTGTACGTGGAGACGAGACTGGGAGGGAGGAGGGAGACGTGGAGGAGGGGGGACACAGTGGAGGAAGTGGATGTTGGTGTGTGCGCATGGGTATGATGCTTGTGTGAGTGCCTGTGGGTTGTGTTGTGCTTATGTTTGCCATGTGCACTCTTGTGTGTTGATGTGTGTGCATGTTGGTCTGATGGTGTGCTTGGGATAGGCTGAGGTACAGGGGATTGGGTCTGGGTGGAGGAGGTTGGAGGGGGAGGCTGGACACAGGGACAATGGCTGCCATCAGTGCTGAGGCCAGAGCCTGAAATGCTCTCTGTTGGGCTGCCTGGCCAGAATGAATGCCCTCCAGGTATGTATTTGTTTGTTGCAAATGCCTCTCAACACCCTGGATGGCATTCAGAATGGTAGACTGCCCAACAGTTAGGGATCTCAGGAGGTCAATAGCCTCCTCACTGAGGGCAGCAGGGCTGACTGGGGCAGGGCCTGAGGTGCCTGGAGCGAAGGAGATGCCCACCCTCCTGGGTGAGCGGGCACGGGACACATGCTGAGGGGCTGCTGGTAGGGATGGTGGCGGCTGTACCTGTTGATGCGGTGGGCACAGAGGGGCCCGCCACCACAAGGGAGCTCCCATCAGAGGAGGAGTCGCTGTCGCTGGTCTCTACTCCTGTCCCCACCGTGGAGCTCCCCTCGCCCTCCGTCCCACTGCTGCCCTCAGACTCCATTCTTTCACCCTCCAGGGCCAAGTGGGATGCAGCTCCCTCCTGCTCCAGTGCCAATGTTCCTCCGCCTGATGATGCTATTGCACACAAGAACAGGGAGACGACAAAAAGGGGGGGGGGGGAGACAGGAGAAAGACATGTTCAGTGCATGCAACACCACTACCGTTGGCAGACACAACAGACACTGCAGCCCTCTGCACTACGCCATGCACTTATAGTTCCTAGATTAATCACATGCCCATGGGGTACAAGGCCTAAGCCCGATTACTGCACACCTGGAAGTCACAGTAGCCTGGCTAGGTGTAGATGGCTCTAACCACTAGTGGGGTTGGGGCGCCACATAGCCTGCCTCACAAGGGACCTTGCCTACCAAGATCGCCTGGCCTAGGGGAACCCACTGCCCACCTCCCCCACCCAGACACCTTGCAATGTGCGCAGAGTAAGCTGAATTAGAGTGTACTCACCCCCTTGTGGCTGCTGTGATGCCCTCAAGCACCCATCCAACTCCGGTTACGCCACCACCAGGATCCGGAACATCAGGGGGGTCATGGTGGGACGGGCACCCCTCCCATGTTGGGAGGCCATCCCTAGCTGGGCCTCCGCCGTCTTCTTGCTCCAGCGGCGCAGGTCCTCCCATCTTTTACGGCAGTGGGTGCTCCATCTGTGGTGGACCCCCAGGGTCTGGACGTCCTTGGCGATGGCACCCCAAATAGCCTTCTTCTGGTGGGCGCTGACCTAGAGGAATAGTACAGGGGGAAAGGAAATTAATTACCCGTCCGGACCGTCATACTCATTGGCCCCCGTTCCCACCCTTGTCCTGACGCACGTACACTCACTGTCCGGACATGCAGGCCTTCGCCCCCCCATTTATCTTCCATTCACACCACTCCAAACAGGCATTGCCCATGCAGCATGCTCAGTGTACTCACCTGTTTGTCTGGAGGACCGTACAGTTGTGTGTACTGGGGGAGGACCCCATCCACTAGTTTCTCCAACTCCTCCAAATTGAAGGCAGGAGCCCTTTCCCCAGACACTGTAGCCATTGTCGCTTCCAGACACAGGTCACAGCAGCACTTGCAGTGTAGGTCCTCTCCTGTTGAAGGTCAGGTATCAAGTGAGTGAACAGACAGAAAATGGCAGTCACGCCCGCGGCGGTGCATACCGTCACCGCCGGCGTACATCGTCATTGGCTCCTCAGACCCATAGGGCCCAATGTTAACCAATGCGCAATTGCGGTGTAGAACGCCAGCACAGTTACCTCATATCCCCTTGTCCCACCTTACAGGTCAGGCAGTCACCATTTCAGGAGGCTACATGGCATTAATAATAACTGCATCACACCAATGTAGGCCTGGAATACACACAGTTACAGCCACATTGTGGATTAATAAATGTGTGCAAATTACATTTTGTGATCCCTCAGTGTTGGCTGACTCTCTGCTCGCTGTTCTCCTCCATAGGGCACGTCTGCTGGGGCAGGTGATGAGATGGCGGCATCCTCCGGTGTACAAACCGCTGGTGGACCTGTCGACAATGGAAGAGAGACACATCATAGTCACATACAGACTTGATCGTGCAACAATCCAGGAACTGTGTGCCCACTTGGAGCCCAACCTGATGTCAGCTATCCGCCATCCCACAAGGATACCCCCTCTAGTGCAGGGCCTGTCAGCACTCAATTTCCTGGCAAGTGGTTCCTTTCAAACAACAGTGGCAATGGCATCAGGGATGTCCCAGCCAATGTTCTCTAACGTGCTGTCCAGTGTTGTCTGCCCTGCTGAAACACATGCGCAGCTACATCGTGTTCCCTCAGGTGGAGGATTTGCCCACAGTGAAAGGTGATTTCTATGCCCTGGGACATATCCCCAACATCATTGGTGCCATTGATGGGACACATGTGGCATTGGTATCCCCCTCTACCCCCCCCCCCCACAGGAGTGAACAGGTGTACAGAAACCGGAAGAGCTACCATTCGATGAATGTGCAGATGGTGTGTTTGGCAGACCAGTACATCTCTTATGTCAATGCCAAGTTTCCTGGCTCAGTGCATGACGCTTACATTTTGAGGAATAGCAGCATCCCTTATGTGATGGGGCAACTCCAGAGGCACCGTGTGTGGCTAATAGGTGAGGCCAAGGACCCTATACAGTGTGAATTGGTGTCTGGGTATGGGGTTGTCCCTAAGGGTTAGTGTGTGTCAAACAGTTGTCCCTCGATATTTCAGGTGACTCTGGTTACCCCAACCTGTCATGGCTACTGACCCCAATGACGAATCCCAGGACAAGGGCAGAGGAACGCTACAATGAGGAACATGGGCGAACTAGGAGGGTGACTGAATGAACCTTCGACGTCCTGAAGGCCAGATTCCGGTGCCTCCATATGACAGGTGGTTCGCTCTACTACTCACCGAAGAAGGTGTGCCAGATCATCGTGGCCTGCTGCATGCTGCACAACCTGGCTTTGCGACGCCAGGTGCCTTTTCTGCAGGAGGATGGTCCAGCTGGTGGTCTTGTGGCAGCTGTGGAGCCTGTGGACAGTGAAGAAGAGGAGGCAGAAGAGGAGGATATCGACAACAGAAACAAAATAATCATGTAATACTTCCAGTGAGACACAGGTAAGAAGATGTCACTGCCTCCCACATCTCATACTATTGTTGGAGCTAGCATATGTCTGTCATTTTCACTCAGTGTATGGACTGTGACTTGTCACTTTGGCTTTCCATTTCACAGATGTGGGTCCCACTTTGTGCCCTCTGCTATATTTCCTCCAGGACTACAGCTGTGTTACATCGGTATGTGCACAAGTAAATTGACATTGCTATATTCCATGGTTATTGCAATTACACGTTTGTGAAAGCACAGACTGACTTCAGATTGTTTTGTGATTTAAGTGTGTTTATTTCTGTGCAAATAAGTGGAGGGGGTTGTAAAATGGGCTGGGGGATGGTGGAAAAATGTCCATGGTGGAGTCCAGTCTATTTGTTTCACAGGTGCATTGTCCAAAGGGGCATAGGAAGTGGAGCAATGGCAGTTGAAGGATGGACAGGGTGACA
This sequence comes from Pleurodeles waltl, assembly GCF_031143425.1. Classification (NCBI taxonomy): domain Eukaryota; kingdom Metazoa; phylum Chordata; class Amphibia; order Caudata; family Salamandridae; genus Pleurodeles; species Pleurodeles waltl. The sequence continues at coordinate 330,589,889 of NC_090443.1, forward strand.
AAGTGGGACAGAAGGGTGACATTCAGGGGGGAGGGTCTCATTTCCTGGCGGAGGTCTTGGCAATGTTCTCTGTCTTGTTCCTGGATCTCATGGACCGTTTGTGGTGTGATTCTTCATCTGCTGGGGGTGGGGTGCTGGTGTCGTGTTCCTGTGATGGTGCCTCCTGTCCACTAGCGCCGGTGGAGGTGGAGGGGTGTTCATCGTCCAGGCTAGTGTCAGGGGCCCCTTGTTATGCCACTGTGTCCCTCCTGGTGTTGACAAGGTCTTGCAACATCCCTGCAATGGCAACCAGGGTGTTGTTAATGGACTTCAGGTCCTCCCTGATCCCCAGATAGTGTTCCTCCTGCAGCCGCTGGGTCTCCTGAAACTTGGCCAGTACCGTTGCCATCGTCTCCTGGGAATGATGGTAAGCTCCCATGATGTTGGAGAGTGCCTCGTGGAGAGTGGGTTCCCTGGGCCTGTCCTCCCCCTGTCGCACAGCAGTCCTCCCAGCTTCCCTGTTTTCCTGAGCCTCTGTCCCCTGAACCGTGTGCCCACTGCCCCCAGGTCCCTGATCGTCCTGTCTTAGTGGGGTTGCCTGGGTTCCCTGTAGTGGTAGACATACTGCTGATTGAAGTGTCCTGGGGACAGAGGTATGGGCCCGCTGGGTGGGTGCTGTGGTGGTGTTTCCTGAAGGGGGAGGCTCTGTGGTGGCTTGTGCCAGTGTCAGGGGAACCGACTGTCCTGAGGTCCCTGATGGACCTGGCTGGTCACCTTGATCCAGTTGTGCGGAGCTGCTGACATCACTGTGGGTCTCTTCTGTGGGGGGAATGGATATGTCTTGTACCGCCTGTCCGGTGAGGTTGGGTAGGGGTCCTGCAGGGGTGTAACGGCATGATTATTGCATCTGTGTGTGTAATGGGTGAGTGACCCTCTACTCCAGTGCTTGCATTCTTGGCTTGGTCCTTGTGTGATATTTGGTTTGGGGTCTGTGTGGGTATCTGTAGTGGACATGCTTTGGTGATCAATCAATCAATCAATCAATCACATTTATAAAGCGCGCTACTCACCCATAAGGGTCTCAAGGCGCTGGGGGGGAGGGGGTCAGTGCTCGAAGAGCCAGGTCTTGAGCTGCCTTCCGAAGGGGAGGTGTTCGGGTATGGCGCGAAGGTGACTGGGCAGGGAGTTCCAGGTCTTCGCTGCCAGAAAAGAGAAGGATTTTCCTCCGGCGGTGGTTCTGCGGATGCGGGGAACGGCTGCCAAGGCCTGACCGGTGGAGCGCAGAGTGCGCGGAGGAGTGTAGAAGGAGACGTGGGAGTTGATGAGTTTGGGTCCGAGGTTGTAGAGGGCTTTGTGTGCGTGGGTGAGGAGTCTGAAGGTGATCCTCTTGTTGACCGGGAGCCAATGGAGTTTTCTCAGGTGTCCGGAGATGTGGTGGTGGCGAGGTATGTCCAGGATGAGTCGTGCTGCGGCGTTCTGGATCCGTTGAAGTTTCCTCTGCAGCTTGGTGGTGATGCCGGCGTACAGAGTGTTCCCGTAGTCCAGGCGGCTGGTGACGAGGGCGTGGGTGACGGTCTTCCTGGTGTCGATGGGGATCCAGCGGAAGATCCTGCGGAGCATGCGGAGGGTGCTGAAGCACGCTGAGGTCACCGAGTTGACCTGTCTGGTCATCGAGAGGGAGGAGTCCAGGATGAAGCCAAGGTTGCGTGCGTGGTTGGACGGTTGGGGAGTGCTGCCTAGGGCGGGGGGCCACCAGGAGTCGTCCCATGCGGAGGGGGTAGGGCGGAGGATGAGGACCTCCGTTTTATCTGTGTTCAGTTTCAGTCGGCTGTCTGTCATCCAGGTCGCTACTTCCTTCATGCCGTCGTGCAGTCTGGTCCTTGCTGATGTGGGGTTGTTGGTGAGGGATAAGATGAGCTGGGTGTCGTCGGCGTAGGATATGATGTCGAGTCCGTGTTTGCGTGCGATGTTTGCCAGGGGGGTCATGTAGACGTTGAATAGGGTGGGGCTGAGGGAGGATCCTTGGGGTACGCCGCAGATGATCTCCGTGGCTGCGGATCTGAAGGGGGGGAGGCGGACTCTCTGGGTCCTTCCGGAGAGGAAGGAGATGACCCATTCCAGGGCCTTGCCTCTGATGCCGGCGCTGCAGAGGAGGTCTATCAGGGTGCGGTGGCAGACCGTGTCGAAGGCTGCAGAGAGATCCAGGAGAATGAGGGCCACGGTTTCACCCTTGTCGGTCAGGGCTCGGATGTCGTCCGTGGCTGCGATTAGGGCGGTTTCGGTGCTGTGGTTGGCCCTGAATCCGAACTGAGTGGAGTCGAGGGAGTCGGAGGTTTCCAGGGCGGCGGTGAGTTGAGCGTTGACGATTTTCTTAATCACTTTGGCGGGGAACGGTAGGAGGGAGATAGGCCGGACGTTTTTGAGTTCGGTGGGGTCTGTTGTAGGTTTCTTTAAGAGGGCGTTGAGTTCTGCGTGTTTCCAGCTTTCAGGGAAGGTAGCGGTGGTGAGGGAGGCGTTGATGACGTCTCGGAGGTGGGGTGCGATGATGTTGTCGGCCTTGTTGTAAATGTGGTGAGGACAGGGGTCGGAGGGTGATCCCGAGTCGATCGAGTTCATGACGCGGGTGGTGGTAGGGTTCCAGACGAGGATGGTGGAGATGTCGTTTGCGGCTTCCGGGGGCGGGTTCATGTTGGTGGTCGTGAAGCTGTTGTAGATGTCGGCGATCTTACGGTGGAAGAAGGTCGCGAGGGAGTCGCAGAGGTCCTGTGAGGGAGGGATGGGGTTGGTTTCTGCGTCCGGGTTGGAGAGCTCTTTGACGATGCCAAATAGTTCCTTGCTGTTGTGGGCGTTGTTGTCGAGTCTGTTCTGGTAGGCTGTTTTTCGTGCGGTGCGGAGGCATTGGTGGTGTTGGCGGGTGGTGTCCTTGAGAGCTGTTGGGTTTTCCTCTGTCGGATTGAGGCGCCATGTCTTCTCGCGGAGGCGGCATTCTTTCTTGGAGTTTTTGAGTTCGGTGGTGAACCAGGAGTTTTTCTTGTGGTTGTTGGTGTTGGTTTGGGTCTTCAGAGGGGCCAGGAGGTTGGCGCAGTCGGAGATCCAGTTGGTGAGGTTGTTGGCAGCCTCGTTGGGGTTGCTGGTGCTGGTGGGTTGGTTCAGGGAGAGCGTTGCTGCGAGTTGTTCTGTGGTGATTCGGTTCCAGTGTCTTTTTGGTGGTTGCTGGGTGTGGTGATGCACGTGGTTTTCTTGAAGCTGAAGTGGACGCAGCTGTGGTCCGACCATGTGAGTTCGGTGGTGTGGCTGAAGGTGATGTGTTTGCTAGAGGAGAAGATGGGGTCGAGCGTGTGTCCGGCGTAGTGGGTGGGGGTGTTGACCAGTTGTTTCAGTCCCAGGTTGGCGAGGTTGTCTAGAACGGCGGTGGTGTTGTTGTCGGTGTGGTTCTCCAGGTGACAGTTGAGGTCTCCTAGGAGGATGTAGTCGGTGGATGAGAGTGCGTGGGGGTTGACGAAGTCTGCGATGTCTTCGCTGAACTTGGTGCGGGGTCCTGGTGGTCTGTACATGAGGGTGCCTCTTAGGGTTGTCTTGGGGTCGATGTGGATCGCGAAGTGGAGGTGTTCGGCGTCGGGAAGTGAGTTGTCGGTGTGGGTCGAGATGCTGATGGAGCTTTTGTGTGCGATGGCGATGCCTCCTCCGGTGCGGTTGAAGCGGTCTCTCCGGATGATTTTGTAGCCGTCGGGGATGGCTATGGCGATGTCGGGTGCCGAGGAGGGGTTCATCCAGGTCTCGGTGAGGAAGGCGATGTCTGGGTTCGTTGAGTTGATGAGGTTCCACAGTTCGATGGCGTGCCTGTGGACGGAGCGGGTGTTGACCAGGATGCATTTGAGGTTGCTTCCGGGGGCGTCGTTCTTGGTGGTGGCGGTGTGGGTCCGTAGGCAGGTGAAGCGGCAGTTGCTGCAGGTGAAGGGTCCGTGGGTTCGTTTCGGGGTGGCGCGGTAGCAGCCCGGCGCGCGGCCGGGGTTGAGGTTGGCGGAGTCATAGGTCAAGCGGGGGCGCGGGGGCCAGGGGTTCGGGCGCTGGGCGCGGTCCAGGCGCAGACGGGCTTGCCTTCGGCGCATCCGCTGCGCTTCCTCGCAGCGGCCGCCATTTAAGGGGTAGGTGGGGAGGCGGGGTCAGCTGGGAGGCGGGAGGTGGGCGGGCAGGGGAGCTGGAAGCGGGAAAAAAGAGCGGCAAAAAACGGCGGGAAAAGCGCGGTAGGAGCGGCGGGAAAAAGCGGCAAGACGGCGAAAAGGGAACAAGAGACTACTAAAAAGGAGGGGCTGAGAGGGGAGGACGGCGCACGGCACTCGGGGGCACACGCACGGGATACAAGGAGAGAAAGGGAATTTCAGTCACTCGGGGGCACACGCACGGGATACAAGGAGAGAAAAGGGATTTTTAGTCAGCACAAGCACTCGGGGTACACGGGCAAGAAGGGGGGAGCACACACTCAGGAGAGGAAGGCAGTCCGGGACTGGAGGCGCTGCGTGAGCAGGGGAGCGACCTACCCGAGGGTCAGTGGTCGCTACCTCTGCCTCGCAGCGGCCGCCATTTAAGGAGTAGGTGGGGAGGCGGGGTCAGCTGGGAGGCGGGAGGTGGGCGGGCAGGGGAGCTGGAAGCGGGAAAAAAGAGCGGCAAAAAAGAGCGGCAAAAAACGGCGGGAAAAGCGCGGTAGGAGCGGCGGGAAAAAGTGGCAAGACGGCGAAAAGGGAACAAGAGCCTACTAAAAACTACTAAAAAGGAGGGGCTGAGAGGGGAGGACGGCGCACGGCACTCGGGGGCACACGCACGGGATACAAGGAGAGAAGGGGAATTTCAGTCACTCGGGGGCACACGAACGGGATACAAGGAGAGAAAGGGAATTTCAGTCACTTGGGGGCACACGCACGGGATACAAGGAGAGAAAAGGGATTTTTAGTCAGCACCAGCACAAGCACTCGGGGTACACGGGCAAGAAGGGGGGAGCACACTCACAGGAGAGGAAGGCAGTCAGGGACTGGAGGCGCTGCGTGAGCAGGGGAGCGACCTACCCGAGGGTCAGTGGTCGCTACCTCTGCCTCGCAGCGGCCGCCATTTAAAGGGTAGGTGGGGAGGCGGGGTCAGCTGGGAGGCGGGAGGTGGGCGGGCACGGGAGCTGGAAGCGGGAAAAAAGAGCGGCAAAAAAGAGCGGCAAAAAACGGCGGGAAAAGCGCGGTAGGAGCGGCGGGAAAAAGCGGCAAGACGGCGAAAAGGGAACAAGAGCCTACTAAAAACTACTAAAAAGGAGGGGCTGAGAGGGGAGGACGGCGCACGGCACTTGGGGGCACACGCACGGGATACAAGGAGAGAAAGGGAATTTCAGTCACTCGGGGGCACACGCACGGGATACAAGGAGAGAAAGGGAATTTCAGTCACTCGGGGGCACACGCACGGGATACAAGGAGAGAAAAGGGATTTTTAGTCAGCACAAGCACAAGCACTCGGGGTACACGGGCAAGAAGGGGGGAGCACACTCACAGGAGAGGAAGGCAGTCAGGGACTGGAGGCGCTGCGTGAGCAGGGGATCGACCTACCCGAGGGTTAGTGGTCGCTACCTCTACCTCGAGCGGCCGCCATTTAAGGGGTAGGTGGGGAGGCGGGGTCAGCTGGGAGGCGGGAGGTGGGCGGGCAGGGGAGCTGGAAGCGGGAAAAAAGAGCGGCAAAAAAGAGCGGCAAAAAACGGCGGGAAAAGCGCGGTAGGAGCGGCGGGAAAAAGCGGCAAGACGGCGAAAAGGGAACAAGAGCCTACTAAAAACTACTAAAAAGGAGGGGCTGAGAGGGGAGGACGGCGCACGGCACTCGGGGGCACACGCACGGGATACAAGGAGAGAAAGGGAATTTCAGTCACTCGGGGGCACACGCACGGGATACAAGGAGGGAAAAGGGATATTTAGTCAGCACAAGCACTCGGGGTACACGGGCAAGAAGGGGGGAGCACACTCACAGGAGAGGAAGGCAGTCAGGGACTGGAGGCGCTGCGTGAGCAGGGGAGCGACCTACCCGAGGGTCAGTGGTTGCTGACGTGATGGGTGTCCATGCTTTGGTGTTGCATGCAGGGCTTGGTAATGGGATGGGTGGGTTGTGATAGTGGGGCATATGTGAGGTGTTAGAGTGATGGGAGTGAGGGTGTGGGTATGTGATGGAATGCAGGTAGGGTGGGGGATATAGTAGTAAAGCTTTGACTTACCAGAGTCCAGTCCTCCTGCTACTCCTGCGAGGCCCTAAGGATGCCCAAGACTTGCTCCTCCCATGTTGTTAGTTGTGGGGGAGGAGGTGGGAGTCCACCGCCAGCCCTCTGTACAGCAATCTGGTGTCTGGAGACCACATAACGCACCTTCACCCGTAGGTCGTTCTGATGTTATCCCTAGTTCTTGGATGCTGTCCCACTGCGTTGACCCTGTCGACAATTCTGCGCCATAGCTCCATCTTCCTTGCAATGGAGGTGTGCTGCACCTGTGATCCGAATAGCTGTGGCTCTACCCGGATGATTTCCTCCACCATGACCCTGAGCTCCTCCTCAGAGAACCTGGGGTGTCGTTGAGGTGCCATGATATGGTGTGGGTGATGTGTGAGGTGGTGTCTGTTGTGATGTGTGAGGGGATGTGTTGTGTGTTGTTTGATGTGCGTGAATGTTGTTTAAGTGATGGTGTTGTGTGTCTGTGGATGCTGGTGTTGTTTAAGGTAGTGTCTCTCTCTGGCGTGGTTTCAAATTTCTGGTAGCAAGGGTTTTGTGGGTGATGTGGGTATGTGCTTTATATTGGATTGGGTGTGTGGGTGTGGTGTGTGTATGTGTATCAGGTGTATGTATTTCGATTTGTCCAATGTGGTTGTGTTTTGGAAATGTGTGTGTATTTTGAGCGCAGTGGTGTGTACGCCAATGGTTTACCGCAGTTGAAAGACCGCAGCGTTGATTCGTGGGTCGTGATAGTGTGGGCGTATTCCTGTTGGCGTGACGGTGTCGGGTTTGTTATCGCCAGTTTATCACTGACCTTTGGTGTGGTGGACTTGTGTGGGTGTCTGTATTATGGCGGATTCCGAGCGGTGGGTCGTAATACCTGTAGTGGAATTCCGCTGCTGCAGTGGTATGTTGGCGGTCTTCTGCACGGCGGTAAGCGGTATTTACCGCCAGGTTTGAAATGAGGGCCTTAGTGTGTTCAGCTATCAGTAAACATTCTGATAAAGGAATTGGGTAAAAAGGTTTGGTTGATGATCTGCTAGCTTTCGATGAAATAAAAGGACTTCCATCAATGATCAAGACAAAATTGTTAAAAAATCATGATGTAACAACTTTTAAATGAAAACTGTGGAAAATTCCATAAAATGTGTAGAAACAAATTTGACGGACACAAACTTACAAGGTCATCAAAAAAAAAAAAAAAACTAATCTTTTTTAAGAGAGTACTTCAAGGTGTATGCGTGCTTCATTTTAAGTTGGTGAATTGAAAGGTACATGTTTCTTCTGTGACCAACAGTCAGGAGCAGAACTTATAAATGTGCATACACTTGAATTGAGTAATCGAGTTTGAGATGCTACAGTTGCTTTAAGTGACTCAAAAGTACTCACCAAGTTAAGTGGCAGTGATATTGTTGCGACCAAAGTGAAGTCCCACAAAAAGTGTCTTGTTAGTTTTTATAACCGGCTTCGGCAAATACAGAACAAAGAAAAAAGAGAAGACAACAAAATGCCATTAATTTATGGCATGGTATCTGGTGAAATTGTAAACTTTCTTGAAGATACACTTCAAAATTCTGAAGTATCACCAGTATTTACTTTATCTAACATCAGATCACTTGTAGTTCATCGTATGACAGAATTAGGTGTAGAAAATGCAGACAAATATGTACACAACGCACAAATAAAAGAACAGATTCCTGCGTTCATACCAGAACTTACAGCTGAACCAAAAGGTAGACATTCTTCTAATATGCAAAAACGATATAGGAGAAAATATATTCAGTGTCTGTAAACAAAATGCTCTCCAGGATGGTTTCTGCCTGGCCAATGCAGCACCTTTAATTTGAAAAAAATGTTTCAACTTGAAGTAGATGGATTTAGTGGACAGTTTGAGCAAAATTGTCAAGAAAAGTCAGTAGGGACTGCTATGCTAAATCTAATACAAATGATTATGGAAGGTTGTAACATTTCAAATGACATCACAGTGAATGATAAGAGGAGTGCAGTTTTGTCAGTCTCTCAGCTTGTTCAGCATCATACTAGTAAGTGTGAGAAGGGAAATCCTAAAGGAAACATCTGCCACAAAAAGATAATGAAACTCCACTACCTCTTTATAATGGATTATAGGTTCATACTAAAACTCAAAAACGGGAATTAGTTGACAAACTGCTTACACTGGGTGTAGGTGTGTCATATGAATGTGTTCGAGAAGTGTCAGCAACAATAACTGTTACATGTGGCATCCTTGGTGTTGCTTCCCCTATCTTTTTGCATCTGCTTTCTGAATTTGTGGCTGTGAGCTGCGCTTCCTTTTTGCTGGTTTGGTACTCTGGGCTCTTTACCACTGCTGACCAGTGCTAAGGTGCAAGTGCTCTCTGTGTAAATTGTATTTGTGATTGTATTTTCCATAATTTGGCATATTTGGTTTGCTAGTAGATCCCTAGAAAAATGCACTGGAGGTGCCCAGGGCCTTGAAATCAAATGCTACTAGTGGGCCTGCAGCACTGATTGTGCCACCCACGTGAGTAGCCCTGTAAACATGTCTCAGAACTGACACTATAGAGTCTGTGTGTGCAGTTTTAAACTGCCTATTCAACCTGGCAAGTGTACCCACTTTCCAGGCCCAAACCTTTCCCTTTTGTACATGTAAGGCACCCCTACTGTAGGCCCTAGTTAGCCCCATGGGTAGGGTGCAGTGTATATAAAAGGTAGGACATGTATTGGTGTGTTTTACATGTCCTGATTGTGATCGTTTTTCACTATTGCAAGGCCTATCTCTCCCATAGGTTAACATTGGGACTGCCTTTAAATATCTTTTAAGTTCAAGTTCTTGTTTAACAGTTCTGTACCTCTGCCTGCCTGTGGAATCCACCTCTGGGTCATACTGACAGTTGCGCTGTTTGTCAATTACCTCTATACAGTGACACAAAGGGAGCTTGGGAGTGTCCTGCATATGCTGATGAGTCTCCTTGGCTGGAGTGGGTGAGGGAGAGCTGACACCTGCACCTGAAAGGGCTGTGCCTGTCCTCACACAATGCAGTCTCCGACCCCATCATGTGTGTCTGGGGCCAGGCCTGGGCAAGGCAGTATCTTGTTAATAATGAGAGTTTCCTTGGAAGTTTGCCTACTTCAAAGGCAGAAATGGGTATAAGTAGTGGATCCAAAACCCCAGACTTTTATAACACTCCTAGAACAAGAGGAACCTCTGCCAAGGAGAAGAGCTGAAGAGATGGAGGAGGAGTACTGGCCCTTTGCTGGCTTTCTGCTTCTGCCTTAGAGAGGACAAAGACTGGACATTGCTGTGTATCCTGCTTGTGAAGTTTCTCCAAAGGTTTGGACTGAGCTTGCCTCCTATTAAGAATTCTCAGGAACAGCAAAGACTTCACCTACCAGCCTCTGGGTTCACTTGCTGTGGACCCTAACTCACCAGGTAGTACCTATTCCAGTTTCTGGGCCCTTGGGAGTGAAAGCTGGTACAAATACTTTACACATTGCCTTAAAGATAAACCTCACTGCTTGTGCTGAGCTACCAAGGGGGTGAGCAGGGGTTTTCCTAGGTATGTACCTCCCTTACCCTGAGTAGGAGTAGAGTGAGGGTCCCTGCTTGGACAGAGTTCAAACTGACTGCCAACCAGAGACCCCATGTCCAACAATAACTAACCAACAATGTAAGCAATTCTGCAATGATAGGGTTGTGTGTCCAACAGGCCCTCTACTCTCCACTTTCACTTGTGCTGCAAAAGACAATATTGATCACAATCCCTCATCATCTTCATCCACTCAGTCATTCCATGGAACAGCCATACCTTTAGTACAGAGACAATCAGATGCACATGGTATATCATCCTTCGTAAAATTGAAGAAAATGAGTGGACCAAGAAATGTACTTCATCCCTACCAGAGTGGTATTTGCAGTTACAATGTACAATGACAAAAAAACAGCCAAATGTACCTGTAACTAATATCAGTGCCTTCTAGCCTCTTCCTATTCATAATGAGACTATGTCAGAAAAATGGATACAGAGGATTTGAACTCTTGATCTCCATAATGTAACCAATATAAGCTACACAAGTTGGGCTGCTTTCCACTCCAACATAAGGGGTTCTGTCACAAAAAGCCATAGTGTATTGCTACCTCTATTTAATGAGTCAATAAATTCACCTTCTATGGTACGTCACTGCTTTGACATACTAAAGCGTACACTGGTCACAATCTTAATATGACTCCTGTGGTGACATGTGATCAACCAGTCTATGCAACAACTAAACAATTACAATGGGTACTTCCAGAATTGTATGGGGAAGTCAAAATGGTAGTCATGATGGGAGCATTACACATTGAAATGTAATTCGTAACAGTTTAAGGAGATTGGCTTGATGGTAGTGGCTGGGCTGATATTTTTGTTGAGGCCAATGTTAACAGTGAGGGTAAAGTTGGAAAATGTCTAAAAGGGTCTCATATAAAACAACCCCATGACATGCAAAAGGTTAGTGTTGCATCGCCAGTGCCTAATTTGTAAATAAAGAGGTGCCGGTGCTCAAAGCCCTTCTCCTAAACATGAGGCTGCTGTAACTAAATCTGCCAGCACTGAATACTGAGGCAGCGTAATCCTGAAGCCACCTCGGGCCTCTTCAATCCATTTACGGTCACCCCCTGCCCCTTCAGCTCATCCTGCAACTTGCTACTTTCTCCCTTTATGACGCTTTTTAGTTTTTCCTTCTTCTGCCTTTTTCATATGTGTCTATTGCTCGCAGCAAATGCTTGAGGCAGAAGAGTAAGCCCCGGCCCTCACAAATAAGTGCCGGTGCTCAGCACCGGAAAAAACAAGCACAAATTAAGCACTGTGCATCACTCTACATACTTTTGAAGAAGGCTTCTGATGTATCTACTGATGGGCAAATATCCATGAAAGAATGGATTACACGGAGAGTTGCAGAGTCTGTTAATATCAAATATTGGTATATTACACTTCAACTCAAATAACTGCTAATGTAATTTCTTGATACCATTCGATCAGCAAATTTTGAGAAATTTATTGTAACCCTGCGAATGATCTGTCCTTGGATGTTTGCAAAGGACCACACCCACTATGGCAGGTGGATGCCAGAGTTCATTAAACGCTTGTTGAGCTTAAAACAAGAATTCCAGATGTTTATGAAGAATTTTCAAATGGCTATTTTGTTGCTTGTACAAGTGGTAGACCTTATTCCTGCATATCTCATGATCAGATACCTGACTGAGCTGTGTAACAAGGAAGTAAAATCAGATGGCGGGGCAGTTGGTATTCTTGATAACCATAGTGCATTGATGAAATCAATGGTGTCTGGACCTGTAACTGCCAACTTACTGGGACAATTCAATGAAGAAATGGAATTCAGTGAAAACAAAAATAACTGTGTTCACCATGAAGACATCGTCTCTTGCATCACTCAATTTGTAAATTATGTTAAGGAATGTACAAGTGTTTTCGCATGGTAACAGAAATCCTTATGCCTGCGGTGTTGGGTGAAAATCTTATGTATATTGAATCCAACTTAATCATGTGTGATAATGCAAATAAATTTGTGTGCATTGCTGACAGAGGGGAGAACTCAATATGGAACGTTTGTTCGAGAACTTCTGGTACACTGCGAAAAATCAATTTTTTAACCTATTCCTTGAAACAAGCTATGTTTATTTCTTAAGGTAGTCCTAAAATCAGTGAACCACAAAGTATTCATCTTAAAAAGTGAATGCTCACTTTTCACTAGACTGTATATTGCTTGCCAAGATAGAAAAGGAAATTTAAAGGATTTTTTTGCATATGGGAATCTTGATTATCCCCATAACTTTTTGAGGGAGGATTGCTAAGAAAAGGGACAAAGTCTGACATCATCTTCTGTTTGAAAAAGCTTAATGGTGCAGTGGATATCATGGATAACATTCCAGACACTGCATGTTGTGTTATTATGAATTGTTCGGCAATAATCCATTTCTTAAAACCTGACAATGTACGCAATTTTCAAGACTACAATACCTATGTATTCCAGCCTTATGTAATGAACATACTCAACAAATTGAAACAAGTAAATATAGTATTTGACCATTACATAGAGGGTCTCAGAAAAAGGAGGAAAGAAATATGCGAGGTTTTGGTCCATGGTATTGTATAAAAGGATAACAAAAATGATTTGTTCCAATTCCTGGCATCTAACTTCTTGAGTCTTGAGATACCAGAGGGTAAAACTGTAGTACTGACAAAGGATAATAATTTGGTAAATATTCCCAAAAGTCTGGATGTATCGAACTCCGACCGTGTCATCAAGAAGAAGCGGATACCAGAATACTGTTACATGCAAAACATGCTAGTGAAAGTGGTCAGAAGTCTGTCATCATATGTAATGTTTATTCCGATGTAGCCGTTTTTGCTCTATGTGCATTTAGCAGCTTAAATCTTCCAAATTTGCGGATTGATTTTGGTATTGGGAAACATCAAAGGCTACTGCCTATCCATGAGTATGTTAAAAAACGTGGCAAAAGTGTTTGTGATGGTATTTTATTTTTTCTTGCATTTACAAGTTGCGACACTGTACCTGCATTTGCAGATCCTGGCAAGAAAACAGGTAGGGAAACGTGGCAAAACTTTCAGGCTGTCACAGAAACATTTATTGAGCTATCTCATTGCCCACCAGCTATTTCAAATAACAGTTTCAGTCAGCATTAGCAGTTTGTAATTAGATTATACAATAAGAACATTGAAACAGATTGTTTCAAAGAATGATGGTGTCCAAACTGAATCGCTCTCTATAAAATGTGCCTCCAAGTGAGGCTGCTCTTTTACAGCACAGCAAGAGAGCTGTTGTCCAAGTGGCATTATGTGTGGTCTAAGTGGTGGAATGTGTATCCTGATATACCTGATCCAGCTCAGTGGGAATGGCAGAGGGAAGATTCTGGATATGAACATGTGTGGTCACTTTTACCTGAGGCTTCAAAAATACTGCAAGGAACCTATTAAGTGAGGATGTTTAACATTATGTACCCATGCTTGTAAATGTAAACAATTGTCTCTTCCATGTACTAGTCTTTGTGTTTGTGATGGACAATGCAATGAGGAGGACGTGTTTATGTGACTGAGCAAATTGAAACATTTAAAAAACTGTTGACTAAAATAACAAAAAACATTAAGAACTATCATTTGTATCTTCATTCTTTTTCAATAACAAATGTTTTAATGGTTAAATGTTATAAAATCTTTTTTTTTATATTGTAACAGAAATATAGCAAAAATATGCAGGGTGTCATTAAAAAATTTCTAATAGACTTTTGGTACACTGTAGGAAAGTACCCTTGTTGGCATGGTTACTCCCCCCCACACACACTTTTTGCCTGATATTGATGCCAACTTTGATTGAGAGTGTGCTGAGACCCTGCTAACCAGGCCCCAGCACAAGAGTTCTTTCCCAAAATGTGTTCCTTTGTTTCCACAATTGGCACACAGTTAAGTCCCTTGTAAAAGGTACCCAGGGCCCTGTGGCGAGGGTGAGGTCCCCAAGGGCTGTAGCATGTATTATGCCACCCTGGGGGCCCACTCACCAAGCACATGCACACTGTGTTTGCAGCTTGTGTGTGCTGGTAGGGAGAAAAAGGCAAAGTCGACATGGCACCCCTCACAGGGAGCCATGTCCACAAACCACTGCCTGTGGCATAGGTAAGTCACCCCTCTAGCAGGCCTTACAGCCCTAAGGCAGGGTGCATTATACCACAGTTGAGGGCATAGCTGCATGAGCAATATGCCCCTACAGTCTCTAAGTCCATTCTTAGACATTGTAAGTGCAGTGTAGCCATAATGACTACTGCACTGAATACTGGAAAGTTTGGTATCAAACCTCTCAGCACAATAAATCCACACTGATGGCAGTGTGGGATTTGTTGAAAAATGAACCCAGAGGGCATCTTAGAGATGCCCCCTGTATGTTAGCCAAACTGCTAGTGCAGGACTGACTAGTCTGTGCCAGCCTGTCACTTTCAGATGAGTTTCTGCCCACATGGGGTGAGAGTCATGGTGCTCTCTGTGGCCAGAAACACCGTCTGTCCTGGGTGGAGGTGCTTCACACCTTCCCCCTGCAGGAACAATAACACCTGGCGGTGAGCCTCAAAGGCTCAAGCCTCTTGTTACAGTGCCCCAGGGAACTCCAGCCAGTGGTGCTGTCCGCTTCCCGGACAAAGACCCACTTTTGGCAGCAAGTCTGGCGGGAAAATTAGGGAAAGCAGGCAGGTGTGATCACACCAGCTAGGACCACCCCTAAGGTGTCCAGAGCTCAGGTGATCCCCTCCCTGCAGAATCCTCCATCTTAGTTTGGAGGACTGGAACCAATAGGGTTAGGTTTGTGTCCCAAAGGCAGTGGACACAAGAAGGGTGTAGCCACCCTCATGGACAGTAGCCATTGGCTACTGCCCTCTGACCCCTGCAGAGCCCTTAAATCCATAATTTAAGGGCGCCCCTGAACCCAGTTTGTCAGATTCCTGGCGACCTCACAAGAAAGAAGGACTGCTAAGCTGAAACCCCAGCAAGGAAGAAGGAAGACCCAAACTGACTTGGCCCCAGCCATACCGGCCTGTCTCCTGCTTCAGAGAACCTGCAACAAGAAAGTGAAACATCCTGCGGGTCCAGGAACCTCTGGCAAGCCTCCAGAGCACTGCTTCCCTCACCAAGGACCAAAAATTCCTGTGGACAGCGGCCCTGCCAAGAAGAAACTGTTGACCTCTCCTGTCCCTCAAGACGACGCCTGTAGTGTGAATCCAGAAGACCCCCGTGACCGCGAAAGCTCCGGACGAAGCTATCCGATGCCAAAAGGGACACTGCACCCGCAGCCCCCAGGCCTTGGAGAACCTGACCTTCAGTGCAGCAACATTTAACAGGTGGCCCTCCTACTTGCCCAGCCTGTGTTTTTTCGAAACCAACCCTCTCGACCTTGCCTGCAGCTTCTAAGTGACCCCAGGGTCCCCTCATAGGAAAGCATTGAGAGCCCAACGCTCTGTTTGCACTCTTGACCTGGTCGCCCCTGCACCGCTGAGGGTGTGAGTTTGGTGCCTACTTGTGGTCCCCCCGGTGCTCCTATAAACCTCCCAGACCTGCCCTCCGAAGATGCGGTACCCTATCAGCAGATCTGAAACCGAGTGCCCCCAGTCATCGTAGGGGCCTATGTTAAATTTGCCTCAACTTTGACCTCTGCACCCAGCCGGCCCTGTGTTGCTGGTGGTGGGTGTTTGGGGTTAACTTGAACCTCAACCTGTGGACTTCCTAACCCCTGGAGACTGGAACTGTAAGTCATGTACTTACCTGTAAAATATATGAACTTTTCTTACCCCCAGGAACTGTTTCTGAAAATTGCAGTGTCAACTTTTAAAACAGATTATTGGCATTTATTCAAAAACTGTATAACTTACCGATTCCAATCAAAGTAATATTTATTCATATGTGAAATACGTAGTTATTGATGTACTTACCTGCAACTTGAATCTTGTGGTTCTAGAAATAAATTAACAAAATATAGTTTTGCTATATAAAAACCATTGGTATAGAGTTAAGTCATTGAGTGCGCGCTTCTTCTATTGTCTGTGTGTGTACAACAAATGCTTTGCACTACCCTCTGATAAGCCTAACTGCTCGACCACACTACCACAAAAGAGAGCACTAATATTATCTACTTTAGCCTCTATTAAGCCTCTGGGGAACCCCTGGACTTTTTTCTTTAATATAGTCTAAACAGAGCCAGCTTCCTACATACACCCTGGACATGGGGCCGAAGTGTCCTTAAAATAATAACAACATAAGCTAGACATTTTTTGATGAACCATGATTTTTGTTTAAAATTTCTATATTTAGCCGTTCAAAAGTTAAGGGGGTGGGGTTCAAGTTAAGTGCAACACCTTGTATATCTACCATATATCTACATAAGTATCACAGTGTACAATGAGTCAATTAAATTGCAGAATTTTTGAAATCCTTGGCTAAAAAACCATTACAATCATGTGCTGGAAGACTAATATTACATTTATTATAATTTACTGGCCTTTGCGTGGGCCATTTTGTATTATGACATCACATACCTAAACGGGTGGGGTCAGGTTTTTGGGGTTTATGTAAAAAATCAATGTACATATGACTACCTAACACTGTGCCATATAATTATCACAATGTGCACAATTCTGGCGGTTTTTTACTCTTAGCTACCTCACTATGGGGCTCATTCTGACCCCGGCCGGCGGCGGAAGCCGCCGGCCTGGCTGGGACCGCCAGAATACCGCTGCGCGGTCAAAAGACCGCCACGGGTATTCTGGGTTTCCCGCTGGGCTGGCGGGCGACCGCCAGAAGGCCACCCGCCAGCCCAGCGGGAAACACCCTTCCATGAGGATGCCGGCTCCGAATGGAGCCGGCGGAGTGGAAGGGGTGCGACGGGTGCAGTTGCACCCGTCGCGATTTTCAGTGTCTGCATGGCAGACACTGAAAATCTTGGTGGGGCCCTGTTACGGGGGCCCCTGCAGTGCCCATGCCATTGGCATGGGCACTGCAGGGGCCCCCAGGGGCCCCACGACATCACATACCGCCATCCTCTGCCTGGTGGCCAAAACCGCCAGGAACAGGATGGCGGTATGGGGGTCGGAATCCCCATGGCAGCGCAGCAAGCTGCGCCGCCATGGAGGATTCCCCAGGGCAGCGGAAAGCCGGCGGTACACCGCCGGTTTTCCATTTCTGACCGCAGCTGTACCGCCGCGGTCAGAATGCCCAAGGGAGCACCGCCAGCCTGTTGGCGGTACTCCCGCGGTCGTTGGCCCTGGCGGATTTTACCGCCAGGGTCAGAATGACCCCCTATGTACCTTGGTTTCTGCTGAACATTTTTTAAACACCTCTCTTCTTTTCTTATTACCCCACAAATAGTCAGCGATGTTCACTGTATGTATTTTACAATCTTTCTTGCCAGTCATAGGTATGTTACAGTAACGGGCAAAGCTACTGGCTGTCAGCACTTAAACCCCTTTTTTTTGGTCTGAAGCTTTAGCATAGTGATTAATGAGAGGCGCAGAGACAGCTGCATGTCATGCTTTGATTTCCAACTTTTTTCATGAAGAGTGAGATTTAAACTGAATGCAGTGTGTCTTGGGAGCAAATTACAAAAGACATACTTGAGCTTGGTACTAATACTTGTTCAAGTAGGCTGCATCCTTTGTGCATTGGTACATCTAAGAAGCGTTTGGTTTGACATTAATCTAAGAGAGCAGAGAACAATACTAAATAGAAATCTGAGAACGATTAGAAGCCAACTGTTTAACGTTCCTGTACTAGGTGAATTCAAAATTGTAACGAAAATGTACAGGTATCAGCTGTGGGAAGCACAGAATGCCGTCACAGGGGGACAGTGGTCAAATTACAGACATTTTCAGATCCAATTGGGCAAACAAAATATGGGACTTTTGGATACCCTCTATTGCAGTGTAACTTAGCCCCAAATTGTTCCTTTCTCTTGGCAGGGGTACTTTTTCCACCCAATATGAAAAAGGGAAAGTCTAGTCAAATATTAATTTGTAGAATGATTGTCCTGTTTGATGTGGAGGCTAAATTTTGTGCAAAAATATTACTCAAAATGAATTAGAGAGCTGGGTTCAGTTGAAAAATGTAATTCCACCAAAACAAACAGGCTTTAATGATGATAGCAGAATGACCGGCAACATACTTGCATTATCAATGTCGATTTATGAAGCACTACTTATCAAACAAAGTATTGGTTTGTTTTACAGATGTCTGGGTGTGAGAATGCACACGTCAGTGTTTTGGGGGATGCATCACTATGTGTGTGGGTCTGTGAGTGGGTGCATGAGGGGACCAGTGGGTCTGTGAGTGGGTGTGTGAGAGTCTGAGGGGGTCTCAGAATGGGTGCGTAACTGAGTGGGTCTGTGAGTGGGTGCATAAGGGCCTGACTGGGGCTGTGAGTGGGTGCGTGAGTGTCTGAGTGGGTCTGTCAGTGGGTTTGTAAATGTTTGAGTGGGTATGTGAGTGGGAGAAAGATTGAAAGAGAGGGAGAGAAAATGAGAGGGAGAGATACAGTTTTTTAAATGTATTTGTTATTTAAAAAGAATGAAGTCACCTTTCAGTATAAGCCTTAAACATGTTTTTTTTTTTAGAAAAACAAAATAATTAGGGAAACGAGTCCGGCTGGACTTGAACACTGAATGCTCAGTGTGAAGGTCTGTGACCTTCACTCTGAGCTATTCAATGTAGATTTTTGTAAAACATTTTTCTCAGTCCTTTGGGGCTATCTGGGATTGCGGTGGAGCCCTCAAGGGCTCCCATGTGGTCCCACCATGTTTTTTTAATTTATTTTTATATTTTTAATCTATAAAAAGCCCTTTATGGGCTATCTGGGACCGCCGGGGAAGCTTAAAGGCCTCCCCTACGGTTTCATTGCTTCAGCAACCATGGAGCTGCTATAAGTAGCATTGCTGTGGTTGTTGAAGCAAACCCTTCATCTCTGTTCCCTGCACGCATACCTGCATGCAGTGAACAGAGATGAAAGCTCCACTTTTTGACAGCGGAACCTACTTTACAGATCCTGCTGTCAAAAAGTGTGTTTGCTGTTACTTGGCTGCAGCTTCAAAGATATAGGCAAGCCACAGCAAACAGCTATGTCCCAGGGGTGGGCACCCCAGGACATATCAGGAGCCGGCTCTGGGAGGTTGGCGGTCCGCAGGGCCATCAGTGACTCCATGAGGGGTGCTGCGTGGCCCTCTTCCAATGTGTACAGAGCCCCGGGGAGGTGGTGATCCCTGGAGCTAATGGAGGTTCAAAACAGACCCCCTTTAAATTTTTAGTAGGTGCCCCAGGGAGGTGGTGATCCCCTGTCATGGGGGTGGGGGATTCACACGCCCCCCACTCATAATTCATTGTAGCCCCAGGGAGGTTGTGGTGTCCGGGGCTGTGAGGAAGGTCATTGGGCCTCTGCCACATATGAAAAACATTTTTGCCAAGGGGGGTAGTGCACCCCCCGCTCATAATTAATTATAATCCCTGGAGGTGGTAGTCCCTATGGCTGTCGGGGAGGCCATCTGGCCTTCTCCACATGATAAAAGCATTTTTGCCCCAGAAGGTGGTGGTCCCTTGGGCTGTGGGGAGGCCAGGAGGTCCTCCCTATGCAAAAAAATAACAAAAGAGTTCCCCCACGGGACCCGGTCTATCTGGGGGCATTTTTAACAACAAGCACTGGAGCCCATCCTTGTTTTTGAAAAATATTTTTTCCCGTGGATTTGCAGCCCGACGCGAATCCGTAGTAATTTGGTTTTTTTAAAATGCTTTTTAGCCCTGGGGTGGTCCCTTGGGGACCCCAGTACCAGAGCTAAGGGGTCATGGTGTTCATATCCTGGCCCCTTTTTTATTTGTTATTCTTTTTTCTGGGACTTGGCTCGAGGCCGAGTCCTAAGATGGCTGCCAACACTTTCTGGTTTGAAGTATTGTCAGCCAATCCGATCTCACACAAGATCAGGAGGGGTCACGAATCCTTCACGCCCCTAGATATACATATTTCGATTTCCATAAATTGCTCAAAAACTACTGAACAGATTTACACCAAATAACAAAAAGGGCTCTTTCTGGACCAAGAGCTACCTTTCTGCCAAATTTAGTGTAATTCAGTCAAGTGGTTTTTGTGCTGTTCAATTTTTCCTATGGGAATTAACAGTCAATTTCACCCCACCTTTATCTCAGCCCCCGCTTGACAGATCACCCCGAAACTTTCCAAACAGTAGCTCGCATGACTGTCAAGTTTTTTGGGAAAATTTCAGGATGATTCGTCAAGTGGCACCAGAGATATAGGCAAGGAAAAAAAAACTGCTTTTTCTATAGAAACTAGGTCCTATCTATAACTACCTAGTGGCAACCACCACTAGGTAAGATCTATATATATATATATATATATATATCAGCACTCTCTCCTGCAGGCGGTCTGACGAGTGAAAGTAATCACATGCACTCGAGTGGGATGTCGACAATGTTGAATTTAATAGTACATTAACCCATTGTAAACAGCGGTTTACCACATGGCAAACCATCTACCTGCAAGAGAGAGTGCTGAGTAATAGTGATGGGGATCCCAACCTGCGCATGCACCACTACAATCAGACCATGTGGCAGTGGGAGCCTCAGAGACGTTGCAGTCCCGGTCTGTTATTTTCTACAGAAGGGTGTTGAAGAATAAATGGTTGGCCATATTACTCTCATAAATTTGGCTCCACCCCCGATTTCAGAGGTGGAAACATATGTCTATACTTTTGATTAATTTTACATTTGTAAATGGTGAATAGCATAAAGTAACTCAAAAGTGTAAGAGTAAATCTACATGTGTAGATTTACTCATGTGTACAAATACCTTTTTGAGTAGTCTCCTCCATTTGGTGAAGATCTACAGATGTCTGCATATTTAGTCAAACTTATAGATGCAGCCTTGCTACTGAGGAGTAAATAAAAAAGACTTAACATTTTCCTTTATATCTGTGCTGTCACTCTTCCAAGACTCTTTGACGAAAGTACAGCTTTGGAATAGAGTATGATTAATTTTGGGGTCTTGAGTTAGTAACTCGTTAATTAACTTTTTTGTGTTATGCCTAATTTTTTCTAATCAAATTAGTATTAATAGGCCTATTTTAAAACATAGGAATTTTTATTAGTAACAGTTTACAAACATGTACGTATTTTATATAATTCAATTTTCTTGTTGTACCCATCTGATATATCTTCATCATCATCATCAATTTGCTTTATTCGGTACAAAATAGACCCTAAAAGACATCCAATAAATACAAACATACAAATTTCATAATCATTAAAATAATAAAACATTAGTGGTACATATTTTGGATTCCAAAAGCAGCATATATAAAATTTAGCACAGCCTGTATTATGTCTACATTTCCCAAATTATGTAAATAAGAATAAGCGAGCTGGGTATTTCTAATGCTTTTAGATAAAAATAACGGGCGTAAAAACCTTTTTCTTGGGATGTCATAAAAAGTGCAAAAGAGTATAAAGTGCAAGGTACTTTGAGATGTCTTTCCATCACAGCAACATGGTGGAAGATTCTTAAACCAGGTTCCACGTCTAGGAGAAGCTACCAGGTAATGTAATGTATTCAGGCGTAGCCTGGTAAGTAAGAACCTATGTCGCTCATGGCTGATAATAGTCAGATATAACATTGAATACGATTGCTGTATCTGATTCCTCACCTAGTTTCTATTCATAGCCAGAATTGGATCTAAATCATACATTTTCTGCCAATATATTTCCTTTACCTTCTTGACATCCCGCTTTGTCAGAAGGTCCGGCTTGGAAAAAAACTCCCCTAGTCCTAAAGAAAGAAGAGAGGAGTGGACATATCCAAGCCAAGGTATGTCCAATGGTCACGATAATAAAAGACAATCCTGTATCACCCTTCTACATAAAAAAGCTTCTGGTTTTGACCAAATTTTTATCCATAGTAATATGAGTTGAAGCTTTATATAGCTGGATATACATCTCAGGCCTACTTCTTCGTGACAAAACGTTACTGAGGTTGATTGCGTAACTGCTAATAGCCTTCTTAAAAACTTGTTTTCTACAATCTGGAGGCTCGAGCATTCTGCATATCCCCAAACCCCAGCTCCGAATGTCGCGATAGAGAGACATTTACTAGAAAAAACAGTCATCATCTGTTTTACAGGCTTGTGACGCATCCTTTTCGCAAATCTAAAAACTGCTTCTATGGCTTTCTGAAACTGTATTGAGCGTATGTTTACTAAAAATTTCCAATTAAAATCTACATCAATGGGAACCCCCAAGTACGTAAAATGTGGGACCTTAAGTATTTCTTCCCCATCCATAAAAAAAAATTTCGTCTTTGCTAACTTTGGCCCAGTCT
This sequence comes from Pleurodeles waltl, assembly GCF_031143425.1. Classification (NCBI taxonomy): domain Eukaryota; kingdom Metazoa; phylum Chordata; class Amphibia; order Caudata; family Salamandridae; genus Pleurodeles; species Pleurodeles waltl. The sequence continues at coordinate 330,612,012 of NC_090443.1, forward strand.
TCATAACAAATGACTTAGATCTGTTAACTTTAAGACCAAGATTTCCCATGAATGTATTAAAAGCATTCAATAAGATCTGGAGACCATTTGCTGTCCTTGAAATGAGTACGGCGTGATCCGCATATAATAATACTGGAATTGGGGAGTTATTAATAATTGGCAAATCCTTCCCCAATTCACAGAGAGATCTCTCTAGTCCATTTATATAAAGGAGAAAAAGAAAGGGGGCCAACACACAGCCCTGTCTTACCCCCTTTTGTGGAGGGAAATTCTCTGTTAAACCCCCCCCCCCCTCTTGAGAGTAGCGGACTCGGGCCAATGTGCAAGCGTGGAGTCTGCCAAGTAGGACAATTATTTCTTTTTTCAACCCTCATATTTGACATAACTGTCCACAGTTTCTCTCTATTGACTATGTTGAAAGCGCAAGACAAATCCATAAATGCTAAATGTACACACCCCTTTTTGATTTTCGTATATTTTTGAACAATGAGAGTCAGGTTGAGTGTTTGGTCTACTGTACCCAGCCCAGGTCGAAAGCCAAATTGCACTTCTGAGAGACAGTGAGATTCAGATGCCCAGTTTTCCAACTCGTTTAAAATCACTCGGCCTAAGATTTTAACTGAACTGTCCAACAGAGAAATAGGCCTGTAGCATAAAGGATCTGCCCTATCCCCCTTCTTAAAAATTGGGACAATAATCGCCTCTCTCCACGTGTCTACTAACGGGCCTATCATAACGGATCTCAAAACATTGGTAAGCAATGGCCCCCAAAAAACTGGAAGGACTTTATATAAATCAGCAGTAATTTTGTCTGGGCCAGGGTTTTTTTTTTCAGAAGGACAATCTTGGATGGCCTGTATCATGTCAGATACACTTATAGTCTTACTAAAAGCCGCACTGATCAAAGCATTTCCTCTTGTTATGAGGCAATTCGTATCATCTTGTTGAACATTGTTCTCCATTGCAAAAGTTTTTGAAAAATAGGCCACCCAGATTTGAGCTGGAATGACAGTATCCATAGTCATCTCATGCTTATCATTCAACAATGGGGAATTGAACACTCTCCAAAATGCAATTGTATCTTTATTTTTACTTGCTTCGATCAGTTCCTCCCAGGCAAACTTGCTTAATTCAGCCTTCCTGATAGCCACTGCTTCCTTATACTTCTTTCTTGCAATTTAATTGCTTGTCAATCTTGAGGGGATGCATTAATTGTTTTCTTTAGGTTTTTTAAGGATAGGGTACATGCATGATTGAACCATCGAGGGCCTCGTATTTTATTAGAACCAGGGCACTGTAATTGTTCAGCCATATACTTTGTTAAAGAAGAAAATGCATGGACGATTTCATGGGGAGGCATGTCTTCACTCAAAGTAACATCTGTCCATTTATTCAGAATTAAATCTTTGAAAAAGCTATTACTGTCTATTTTTCCCCATTTAATTGTAAGACCTTTTCGGGCTGAGAACTTCATATGTGGGTTTTGTTGCTCTATTCTCGGGACATTCTTCAAACCCAGGTTTATTTCAAAAGAGGGTTATTTATCACTAATACAAGTTGGGGTCACCCTAAACTGCCCGACAAAGGGGGTTAATTCTCTAGAATTAATAATAAAATCAATAATGGTGTGAGCATCTCCTCTTACAAACATTGGTACCCCCTCTGAGACTGATGTAGGAAAAAGCAGTGAGTTAGCTATTATCAAACAGTTAAGAGCATACCCATAAGGAGAATGTTTAAAGTGCTGAATAGGACAAGCGTTTATATAACTTATTTGTGATGGTTTGTAAATTTTATTGTATGATTTCAGTTAATCAACGTGTTTTTGATTAAGGCTAAGACAGTATTATTTGAAATAGACTTCTCACCCAGGCATTCCAAATGTTACAGCTTACGAGTTTAAGACGTGAATGTATGACATTCTTGGGTCAGATTATGATTCAACTAAGATTACCTTTTCGCACTGTAAAAAGGATGATAACTGTGAGGGTCTTTATTTGCTCACTCCTCTTGAATCACACACTGCTTTGCTTGCAGATGGCAAGTAATCATGACACCAGAAGTTGTATTCCCTGTTCGGGAAGAGCCTGTTTCTGTAGAGCACATACAGTTTTGTTCTGTTGTGAAGAAAGCAGTTGAATATCTATGCAGTGAACTGCATACTGTTGAGCCAATATTGCCTCTAATTACACAGATTCTGACAGGTAAACGGTTTTATCAGGGTACCTCACCTTTTGATGAGACCTTGAAGGATCAGTGGTCATAGTCTTGGGTTTCACCTCAATCAAATCCAGCTGCTTCAAAGGTGGTTGCTATGAAGTATAGGACTGCTCTGAATAATTGGCTTCATGACTATCCCAGGATGTTTGGTGGTTAAGGCTTCTGCATCTGTAGATGTGAATGATACCACCAGTGGCAGAGAATTTAAGCGGGTAGATTTTTTGGTCTGCAAAGAATTTGCCTAATATAGTGCTGTGCTTAATCCTTCAAACTCAGGTTGTTTGCTGTCTAGGTACAATAATACTCTTTGCGATATGGCAGCTTTAGTCGTGTCGTGCCTTGCCTTCTTTACATAGGAGAAAATCTTTTCAGGGCCTTTGATGGTGTGGGTGCTTATATACATTTGATGCAAGCTGGACTGGGCACTGTTGATTTGAGTGCATACTCTATGGGTTGTGCAGTGGTTTTGCATAGGCATTCAAAGATCCGCACAACAGCATTTTCTGATGATGTTTAATCTCAAGCATTTAACAGCCAAAGGCTAATTTGGAGACCAGGGGGCACGGCCAACAAGATGGCTGACTGGTTGCTCTGAGCAAGAGCTCCCGGGGCTGACTACAGAATCCTGCAGCATCCTGCAGTCCTTGAGCCTTGTGGACCTGCGTCCCCTTGTGAGAGAGGGAAAGAGTTAGAGGGGAGGCTCCACTGAGAGCCGATTTGGTTGAGTACTCCCCCAAGGCGGTACACTGCAGACTGGTGTATCGGGCTCTGGCACCAAGATGGCAAGGGCAGCAGACTGCGCCCACAAATATTTGCTTTACCAAAATGGCTAGTTCTATGCTTTGTGCTTATGGACGTTACAGCGGAGATTGCAAAGGGAGCTGTGGCTCTTATTACCTCTGGGTCCGGCAGGAGGTGCTGTGCGAGTGGGGCTTGGGGGTCGGGGGTCGGAGGAAGATTACAGCTGTGGAACATAACATACAGGATGTGTGATTTAATACGTTTTCTCACACGGAATGTGAGAGGACTGAATTCCTTTGTTAAACGATATAGAGTACACATATACCTCAGGCGAGCCAGAGCGCACATTGCTTTCCTACAGGAGACACACCCCTTAGATGCTGAGGCCCAAAAGTTACAAAAAAAAGTGGAGAGGACAGCTCTACTCTTCCACGTATTCCTCCTACGCCAGGGGACTCTCGGTGTGAGTTGCCCCTGAGACGCCACTGTGGTTAAGGGGGCAGGTGGCGGGCAGATATGTGTTGCCTCATGGGATTCTTGACAAGTGAGAGCTATGTCTAATAAAGGTTTATCCCCCTAACACTGATGATGATGGGTTCTTAAGGACATAGAACAGTAGCTTCTGCCCTATGTTGGGATCCCCACTGGCTGGACTGGAGACTTCAACTGCATCCTTGATGGCAGCTGTGATAGAAGCCCGCCCAGAAAAGGTACCAAGCTCTGAATGATGGATAGACTTTGAGAGACCATTGATAGGCTGCACTTTGTAGATGTGTGACGAGAGCTCCACCCTACCTCTATGGTGTATCCATGCTACACACCTACCCATGGGGCATACAGCAGACTCGACTACTGCCTATTGGTAAACAATGGTTCTTTAAATGTTAGGAGGGCAACCTATCAGGTGCAGTTCCTGTCGGATGATGCCCATCTACTGCTAGAGTGTGAGATCTGTGCCTATAGGCCGGTGATCCCTCTATGGCACCTGAGACCTGAAACACTAGGGGACCCTGGGTATAGAGCAGACATGTTGACAGCACTGCAGGGTTATTTGGTGCAAACTGGAACACCACACAGATGCAGGGTATGGAGTAGGGGACTGTCAAAGTAGTCCTACAAGGTGTTAGCCTTGGCAAGACGTACAGTATTGGGAGGAAATTGGAGCGAGAGCTCACACTGCAGGAGGAAGCCCTTGCCCAGCTGCAGAGCTGGGAGGGGATTGCAGCACTGAAGAAGCTGGGCTCCTAGAGGCGCGCGGATGGGTGGAGGCCACCTAGAATAGGCTGGACTGTTATGTAGAGGCTGCATTGAGAGGGTGACCAATCTGGGTGCATGCTGGCCTGGTTGCTTAAGCGTCAGGGACTGACGGAGGAGATTGTGGTCGGACAAACGCAGGTCAACTTGCTATTGCGAAAACACCTGATGGGAGTGTAAGCTTCCCAGTGAGTGCAGATAGCTCAACCGTAGACGAATTCCTTGATGGCCTTAGTATTCCCCGGTTGACTGAGGCATAGGTTGAATGCCTCGAGGGGAACATACAGCTGGAGGAGCTACAGGAGGCGCTACAAGCAATGCCCTGTGGTAAATCCCCTGGAATATATGGACTTCTGGATGAATTTTTTCAGGTGTACTCGGCCTCTCCCCTCCCTGATTTACTGGAGACGCTGTGTGAGGCATGCGAGGAGGGCACACTACCAGTACATGTGCGGGAAGCTACAATTATTAATGATGAATCCAACCGACCCTGGCTCTTATCGGCCACTGTCTATGTTAAACATAGGTGTAAAAGTGCTTGCAAAGGTATTGGCCAAGTGATAACCAACCTGGTGCACGAAGATCAATGTGGATTTATGCCTGGGAGGGGCACCCATATGAACTTGTGGGGGCTTTTGCGCGTAATGCATGAAACCCGGAGTTCGGCAGCGATGATTGTCCTAGATAAAAGGCATTTGACACCTTATTCTGGGAATATCTATGGGGAGTGATGGACCGCATGGGGTTTGGCCCGGGCTTTATGTTGTGGATGCATCTATTACAGAGGTTCCTAACCTGTGGTCCGGGGACACCCGGGGGTCCGCAAAACCTTCTCAGGGGGTCCGCGACTGCTAAGAAAATTAAAAAAATATTAAGAAATTAGGTCCTCAGCTTCCAATAATGACTCAGGTGGGGGTCCCTGGATTCCAATGATGATTCAGTGGGGGTGCCTGGGTTCCACTAATGTTAAAGTGGGGGTCCACAGGAATCAAAAGGTTGGGAACCACTGGTCTATTATATTATGATGTCGGTGGTATCTGACCTTTTTGCATTGAACGTGGTACGAGACAGGGGTTCCCGATATCCCTGCTCCTGTTCGCGCTTGCCATGGAGCCATTGGTGATATATCATAGGGCGGGCCTGCGGGACTGGCGTATAAAAGTGGGCAATGTGAATCATATTGTGTCCTCGTATGCAGATGATGCCTTGGTTTATGCGACTGACCCGGGGGCACTCGGTCCCCCTCCTATTGAGCCTTGTGGACAAATTTGGTGCTGTTTCGAGCCTGCGCATGAATAGGAAAAAGACAGTGCTCTACCCCATGACATCACTGATTTGACTTGAGGCACCTGATATCCAGCGAGTGGGCCTGACATGGGAGATCTTTGCATTCCAATATCTGGGGATGCAGGTGACCCATTCCCCTCAGTTACAACATGAGCTGAACATGGGCAGGGTGCTAGATGACCTAAAAGACTATACAATTCTGGATAACGCTCCAGCTCTCCGTTATAGGCAGAGTAGACTTAAGCAAGATGATCCTGCTCCCTCGCTGTCTATATGTCATGCAAAATTCGTTCTGTGAGTTGCCACTATCCCTGTTTCTCCAAATTGACAAACTGCCTCTCTTTTCAGCCCATATCAAAGATACTAGTAGAGTCCACCTCGCTGTGCTTAAACTGGATCTAGTGGAGGTGGGGCTGGGGCTCCTGGATGTCCACCTGTATTACATGGCAGGCCTACTCTGAGTGCAGCATTGTGGTGCAACAATAGTCCCAACTGGGAAAAAAAAAACTACTAGAGGGCTCGGTGTGTATACCAAAGCTCCCAGCACAGCTTATGTGAGGCTCTAGACTCCCAGAGGGTGTGACCTTTGTGGATATCACAGGTGACTCATACATGGAAACGGGCAGTAACACGGGTTCTGCAGTGGGCGCCCTATGCGCACCTCCTTTCTATTTGGTGGTTGCGCCCCATTGCACATATTGCCAGCGTAATGGATGTTTCGATATGGAAGGCAGGCGGCTTCAACAAGGCATGAGATCTATATCAAAATGGCGCCTTTGTAACTCTGGAGGAGGCCGGGGCCCTGATTCAGATTGGCCGGGGACAATTCCTACAGTACGCCAGCATCTCACAGACAGCTCAGGAGATCTGGGTGACCTTCCCAGAGGAGCCAGCTGAATCGCACCTGTTGCGGACAATGCTGGACCCTGGCTCTGATAGGGGGATCCTATCCCACCTATACGCTGCCCTCAAAAGAGACAGACAGATAGGTGTGTCAATGATGCACGCAGGGTGAGATGCAGACCTGGAAACGCCGCTTATGGATCCGGAGTGTGAGAAAATGTACATACAGTTAATCATACACCATAGCTGCTAGGCATCTGTTTATCTTTATTATGTTGCCATGTGCTCGACAAACCTCCTGAACTTTGATGATTGACCTTGTGCTCGCAGCCTTGGGCTGCAATCTGCTTATCGCTGCCATATTACTTTTTCCAATTACAGTTCAGAGAATTGTCGTGCTTAATCAGTAACTGCCAGAACAAGTTTGTACAGGTCATTGCCACCTCCTACCAGCTGCATCTGTACCTTCTCCCACCACACGTGTATCCCTGAAATATTCTGAAGACCGCAGAGGACCTTGAATACGATAGGGGTGGAGTTGTCCTCTGACTAAGCAGTTTTGTGTGTATATAAGGTTGGGTACCCCAGAGTGAAGGGGCAGCCTCCGTAGGATAGTCACTTGATTGTCCTGGGACTCTGTATTAGCTCGAGCTATAATCCATGTAATAAACTTCTCTTTATTCCTCCAGTTGGTGACTCTGTCTGATTTGTGAACTCTCTGCTAAATTGACCCTGAGGACATAAAGGGTGTCCCTCCACCGCTGGGAAGGAGACCCCAGGTGGGGGTCAAATCTTTCCTGGTTCCTCAGTTGGCACCCGAACAGGGACCCGAGTCAGGCATCCAGGGGACCGACCAGGTGACGGAGGACTCACGATTGGATTTCCAAGGGAGGCGCCCCACACCAGATTCTGAGCTTCGTTCTCTGTCGTGGACCTGCGGATCTCCACTGTGTGTCTTCCAGCCGGCTCGACTTCTCCTGGCGCTGTCTGAATTCGGGTCTCTGTTTTCCGCGAACTACTGGAGTCCCCAACTGTTGGACTATAACAGAAGTGTCAGGTAAGGACGGGAGTTGAAAGATTCCTGTCTAAAAATAGGTCTGTGAGTATTGTACGGTTTCTATCGCTCTTTGCAAAGACCGACGTCAGTGGTAAGACTGACCTCAGTTGTCATTTAAGTATATAGGAAGCAAACGGCATATTTGCCACTTATTTGGTGTATTCAAACCACTGATGTAATTTTTTTTTTTTTAAATCTACTGGAAGAATGCCAGCGTTCAGTTGTTTCAGGAAATTGTGTTGTTGTCTTTGCAGTAGGGACTCCCGCCTGGAGGAAACATGCCCCGCTCCTCCGGCCGGGACTCCGAATTATGATATATATGTTAAATATGGCATAGGTCCGATTATTTGGTCTGATATATGGAGAAAAAGAACCAAAGGTAGTTCTGATTTACAATGGCCTATTCACTGGACATTTGATAAAGATAAATTAGACTATTTACAGGAACGTTTGTTTGTGACAAAAAGTAGACCAGGGATGTTTGATTCACTACGGACTTGGCAGAAAGAAGCAGACCAAAGACGTAGGAAGGCAGAGAAAGAATTACAGAGACATAGGACCAGGACGGTGACTGAAAAGGTATATGACTCTGACGTAGCTGAACATCAACAGAAAATTTTAGAACATGACCGAAGGCTTCACTTACAAACTGATAAGTGTTACCCTTCCAGGACAGTAGTGGATAAGCCACAAGAGGAAGACCCCCTTTTAAACGATATGTTAGATAAGCCCCCGTTATATACTCCACCAATATATCCTACACTACATCCTCAACCTGCACCAGGTAACCCTATTGTGCCACCCCAGGTTGGATCTCAGGCGAGTTCTCCGCCTCCCACCACCACCCCTCCTGTCACCAGACCTATAGAGGATACACCCCGCCCGACTGTACCCACCCCTCGACTGGCCCCCGTTTGGCCCACCCCTGACTCCTGTTTAGACACCACACATACCCCCCGCCCCATGACCCCGCGAAAGCGCATCCTGCGCGGACATTTGTTCTCTAATTCACAAGAGGAAGATGTCATTGAAGAAATGACACGGAGGTGGATGGCTAATTCGAATGACTATGGGGTCAGGGACATTGTCCACACTATGAAACAATGGGATAGTTTAGTTCAGTTACATGCAGCCACCCTTATGTGCAACATTATAATACAAGAATATGAGGGTGATGGTTCCTCAGCTCCCCCGGGACTGGTGGACCTCTGAAAACGCGCCTCTACTGGGCTGCCGTTTGGTTCTGGTCTACATGATTATGTTGTTACTCTTCTTGTATATAGGGACCGCCTGTGGACATGTAGCCCTTCTATAAGGGCATCCATGTTTCCCATGAGAAAGGTTCCGCCGGTTTGGCGAGAACCGGTGACGGGTGACGCTGGCCAAGTTATTACCGCAGGGCATTTTCAACAAATGTGGGTACACATCCCATGGAAAAGATCTGAAACATATACCCTAAAAGCCGCCTTACCTGACCCCGTAAGAACCCTGCAGGATATTATAAAGAATTGCAACAAATTCTTGAATCATGTACTATGACGTTGTCCGATATTGACATGTTAATGGCAGCAGTAGTCCCGCAGGAAGTATGGTCAAAAATACGGAGGCACAACCATGCTGAACTAGGGGGCACGTGGGACCAATTGCAAGCAGCAGAAAGGGACAGGGTTGGGGGAGCGAAACCAGACCCACTTATATTGGCTCTCCCACTGCGTATTTTGGATTTAATGAAGACCATACTTGCACCACACAGGATAAATTGGGATAAATTGGCTGCCTGTAAACAGAAAAAGGACGAGGGTGTTTCAGACTTTTATACAAGGTTTGAGGGTGTCTTTTCTGATTACAGCGGCCAAGACATGACTACTGAAGGGGGGATAAGACGCTTTGTTGACAAATTCGTGGACAATTTATTAACAGACATAAAGGGAAAATTGAAATTGTGTGAAAGTACGTGGCCAGTCTCTACTGCCACTGGAATACTGACAATGGCCCAATATTATGAGAACAGGGAGATAAAAGAACAAGAAAAGAACGAGAAAAAAACGAAGGAGTTGAAAACAAAGGTGTTATTTCAGCGGGCCTACCCTCAGCCCCGTCAACAGCAGTCCAGATCAAGGTCACAAGGACCTCCCAATGACAGAAGGCAGTCCCAACGCCCTCCCCGTTCTTCCCTCTCCTACAATCAGTGCGCCTATTGCAAGCAGGAGGGCCACTGGAAGAATGACTGCCCCAATAAGGACAACTCCACAGGCCGCCCCATGCCGAATCGCAAGAGGACTACAGACCACGCAGTAGGTCTGGTCCTGCAGACAGACCCCACCAGCAGGCCCCTTCACGGTCCCACAGTACCCCCCACCCGAATTATTTTGATGCTTCATCCCAGCGTCAATATTTTTATGACGACTATGATGCGTATGAAGGTCAGGGGTCCTCCTTTGACTAGGACAGCCTTCGACAGAGGGGGGTGGGACCAGTTTCTATTCCTGTTAGGCAGAATGGCCCTCACGTTGAGGTACAATTAGACGGTACTCCACATGATTTTTTGGTAGATACTGGGGCCACCAAAAGTTCTGTTAAACAGGAAGAGGTCCAAGGGGTCCCTCTGTCTGGCAATATTAACGTCTCTATGGGTTTTTCTGGTGTTCCGGTGGCTAACCCCGTCTCCCAGCCGCTGCATGTTGCTATAGGTCCTTACACCATTAGCTCCCCTCTCATTCTTCGGCCTGTAGTGAGAATTTATTGGGTTTGGACTTATTAAAGAAATTGTACGCCACCATTTATTGCTCTCCGGATGGAGTTCATGTCATTCTAGGTCCAAATATTTCCCCGTCACAATTTTTGTCAAAACCACTTCCACCCGAACTTCGAGATTTGCCAGACATTTTATGGGCCACACATAAGTACGATGTTGGATGTCTGGACATACCACCGTATGTCATACGCTTGAAAGCCAATGCCAAATTGCCTCGTCTTCCCCAATACAAATTATCTCACCACATTGAACAACAACTCAAAAATATTGTGACCCAGTTGATTGATTTGGGTGTCATTGAAGAAACATGTGGTAATGATTGTAACAGTCCTGTCCTTCCTGTTCATAAAAAATTATCTGATGGCACCGCGTCTCCAGGACTCCGATTTGTTATTGATTTACGGGCGGTCAATAAGATTGTAATACCCCAGTTCCCTGTTGTTCCTGACATTACGACATTATTAACAATGATACCTGCCTCCGCTACTTGGTTCTCTGTTATCGATCTTAAGAATGCATTCTTTAGCATTCCCATTCATCCAGATGGTAGACACATCTTTGGGTTTTCACTGGGTGGTCGCAGTTTCCGGTTCTGTCGCGCTCCACAAAACTATACTGAATCGCCTAGCATTTTTAGTCAGGCCCTCAAGGGTCAATTAGATGCCCTTGTTTTTCCTTGCTCCTCGACGCTGGTTCAATATGTGGATGACCTTTTAATAGCATCCACTTCAGAACAAAATTGTAAAACAGATACTGTAGCCTTATTGAAACATTTAGCACACCATCACCATAAGGTCTCCCTCTCCAAATTGCAATATTGTAGACAGGAGGTTATATACCTAGGACACCTCCTGTCTAAGGAGGGACGTACGTTGACGGCTGAGAGAATACAAGCTATAAGAGACATACCGGTTCCAAGGACACAGAGAGACGTTAGGGCCTTTATAGGTATTACCTCCTTCTGTCGTCAATGGATTCCTAATTATTCTCTTTTGATAAAACCATTTTTGCATCTCACCCACAAAGATTGTCCTGAAAAGATTGAATGGAATGATGATTTTCAGTCTGGTTTTGATTAATTGAAAAATACACTCTGCACAGCACCTGTACTGGGTACGCCTGATTATCGTAAAGATTTTCAGTTATATGTGAGCGAGAGAAATGGATGTTCACTATCAGTGTTAACCCAAGAGCATGGCGGAAAACAACGCCCCTGTGCTTATTTTTTGGCCCTACTGGATCCAGTGGCCCGTGCACTCCCGAGCTGTCTACGGGCAGTAGCCGCTGCAGCGGTCGCAGTGCGCCAGTTGGCCGGGATAGTCATGGATTCACCCCTCACCCTGTTGGTCCCACACACTGTTGATGCACTATTAAACAAAACAAAAACACAGCATCTTACTAATGCACGATTAAATACTTATGAACTGACACTTTTAGCTAGTCATATAACATTAAAAAGGTGCAACACGCTCAATCCTGCCGCTTTATTGGCAATTACTGAAAAAACGGAAGATTCTTGTGATGACATACATGACTGCATTCTCCGGACGGAGGATGAAACAAAAGGGAGAGTGGACTTACAGGACACTCCACTGAGAGACCCTGATGGCATATTATACGTAGATGGCTCATGCATCAAGCTATCCGATGGCACTACCTCTGCAGACTATGCAGTTACAACAGCTACCACTGTAGTTGAAACAGCTAGAATACCACATAACTCTGCTAATTAATAGCTCTAACACGAGCCTGTGAGTTAAGTAAAGGACTTAATGTGAATGTTTACACAGACAGTCATTATGCATTTGGCGTAGCACACAATTTTGGTCGCTTGTGGGCAGAACGAGGATTCCTCACTTCACATGGGACACGTATTCAACATGGGACCCTTATAACTAACTTACTTTCTGCCCTGGCGTTGCCCAAAACAATGGCTATCATGAAGTGTAGTGCACACAAAAAGGTGACAGATGAAACTGGACGGGGCAACGCCCTAGCCGATCAGACAACAAAAGATACAGCGTATGCAAAGACAGGACACATGTATGTGGTAGATAGTACAGAGAAGGTTCGTCCCCATGAAATATTTGGGAACACGGTAGAGAGTGTCAGGAAGATACAGGATGAGGCAACTGAACAGGAGAGAAAGGAATGGGAAGAAGGGAAGGCCAAGTTAGATGAAAATACGCTGTGCTGGACAGATCTGTCACAGAGGGAAAGATGGATGTTACCCGATGCATTCGTGCTGCCAGTAGTGACTATGGCCCATGGTCCTTCACACGTTAGTGCGAAAAGCGTCTGTGATTTGCTTGATCCGGTTTGGTCTAATAAAAATATCAGAAGAGTAGCTGACCAACTGGTTCAATCCTGCATGATTTGTTTACAACATAACATAGGGAAGGGTGCCTCAGTCCCCGCTGGGCATTTTTCCCCACCAACATATCCCTTTGAAGTACTACAAATGGATTATATTGAGATGGAAAGGTGTAATAACTTGAAATATGTCCTAGTTGTGGTCTGTATGTTTAGTAAGTGGGTAGAAGCTTACCCTACTAAAGATAATACTGCCCTTACCACTGCAAAGGTACTTCTGAAGGAGTTCTTCCCACGGTTTGGGGTCCCAAGGTGTGTCTGGTCAGATAATGGGAGTCATTTTGTAGGGCAGGTGATGAAAAGGGTGTGTGAAGGGTTGGGCCTCCGCCAGAAGTTTCATGCAGCTAACCACCCCCAGTCAGCAGGACTAGTTGAAAAATATAATGGCACACTTAAATTGAAGATGTCAAAATTATGCGCAGAACGCGGTATACGGTGGCCGGACGCGTTGCCCCTGGCTTTAATGTCTGTCAGGATGATGCCTCACTCTAGATCAGGGTTGTCACCCCATGAGATAGTGATGGGTAGGCCAGCAAATGTCTGGGGGGTCCCTCGACCTCACAAGTACTCCGAACTAGAACATCCTGTTTTGATGGACTATTTAAATGAACTCACTAATTATTTGCGTTCTATTCACCAACAGGTGCGTGAAGCACTTCCATCTGTATCCACTGATCCAGGCCACATGATACTACCTGGAGACTGGGTCCTCACAAAGAATTTTCAGCGGAAAAAGAGTCTCGAACCGCGATGGAAAGGTCCGCGACAGGTCCTCCTTGCTACTCGAACAGCAGTTAAAGTCGAGGGAGCTAAGAATTGGATACATGCATCCCACTGTAAGAAAGTACCCCTACTCGTACCCTCTGATGAAATAAAAAGTGGTGACCACCCTACGACTGAGGACCATTTCAGCAACAACTATCCGGAGTGATAAAAAAACAGAACGACAGTGTGCTGCAGGAGGTTCCCTCAGATTTAGGATACACTGAACAATTGTTTCCTGACCATACCATACCACAGTCCACAAGATATGATTTCCGCCCACGAAAATAAGAAAATGAACAATGAACTGATTGCTTGTCCCCTGTATTAAGTCTGACGATAGCCGCAGGGCCATGATTTTGACTGTCTGGGAGGACCAGAGTGTGTCAATAGGACTGCTGGAATCACCCCACAGTGAAGCAACCACCAGTCACGGGCAGCACCTAGGTTGGACTGAACTGCTAGTGGGACAAGCAATAAAGAGAAATGGGTGTTATAGAAGAAGACAAGAGGAAAAAGAAGAAAATAAGTAATTTAAAAAGACTATTAGGCCCACGTATCGCTTGTCTCACCATAACAATACTATTTTTGGTACTTTTGTCCTGCATTGGGTGGGTAATACATGATTCTGACTCAGAGGTCTCACCAACTACGCCACTGCCTCCAGAACACAGCCATGTTTCCTTACCACCCCATGAGGAAGGACGACGTAAGGAATATGAAAACAATACCTTCATATCTATGTTACATCAACATCAGCTGGCTGTAAATAGAACAAATTGTTGGATATGTGGCTTGCTACCGAGTTCCGTGCAAAGAAGGTTGCCATATATTGTATTCCCTTTTTCTTTTGATGGCTCCTGCAGCGCCTGGTATGAACTATCAGCCATTTGGGCTACCTCAATGTATGCTACTAATTCCTGACTATTGGTCACCCACCTATACCAGTTATGCTGGCCCACTGGAACGAGAGTTTATGGAACAAAGGAAGAAAAGTCAGAATATGCTGACCGACGAAATAGGTCTACTGACATATATTTTTTATCCTTTAATACCACACCCCGGATTGGCCGAAGATTATTTTGTAACACAGGTAAAGGCTCCACTTTGTTTTCAGAAAAGTGGTAATAGAAGTGTAGGTGCCAGTAACTGTAATGCTACAGTAATATTGAATGGAACTAATTGGCCTACCATGAGACCATCACGAAACTCGTATTTTGTTTGTGGTAATAATGCCTACACCTCCTTGGTACCCACCTGGACCGGCAGGTGTTACATTGCTTGGTTACTACCACCAACTTACACAGCTGGCCCTCAACACCACAGGACTCGGAGAGGGGTAATATCTGCAGAAGATACCTCAGCACAAGAAGCATTGGACTACTTTAAAGGAGTCCTTCCATTTTGGGGCCCTATGATGAACAGTAGGTATATCAGACATCTCACACGAGTCGTGGAAGCAACAATAAATGAAACAACAGGAGCTCTTAGTAACATCACTGCAGAGCTCGCTGCTGACCGCCTTGTTACTCTTCAAAACAGAATGGTTCTTGACATTATCTTGGCAGACTGTGGTGGAGTGTGTACTTTGATCGGATCGAGCTGCTGCATTTATATACCAGACAATGCCCCTTCAGTGTATAAAGCTATTCAAAGGTTGCATATGATAGCTTCCACAATACACCAAGACGAAGGAACATGGTCCTTGACCGACTGGTTTTGGGGCTTAATTTCCCAATGGGGCTGGAAGATACTAATATTCCTTTTTGTGCTTGCTGCTGTATTCCTCACCTGTTATCTTTGTGTACAGTGCCTACCTGCTTTGTGCGGTTGCTGTATGGCATCCGTTGCCCCCTGGCCTGTTCGCCCTCCTCAACACACGGCTATGCTGTCCCTTGAGCAGGAGATAAAATACCTTATGTCCATTAACATAGACACTGAATGACGTTCAAACTTGCCTCACAATGGCAAAAGGAAGGATTGAGAAAATGTACATAAAGTTAATCATACACCATAGCTGCTAGGCATCTGTTTATCTTTATTATGTTGCCATGTGCTCGACAAACCTCTTGAACTTTGATGATTGACCTTGTGCTCGCAGCCTTGGCTGCAATCTGCTTATCGCTGCCATATTACTTTTTCCAATTACAGTTCAGAGAATTGTCGTGCTTAATCAGTAACTGCCAGAACAAGTTTGTAAAGGTCGTTGCCACCTCCTACCAGCTGCATCTGTACCTTCTCCCACCACACGTGTATCCCTGAAATATTCTGAAGACCGCAGAGGACCTTGAATACGATAGGGGTGGAGTTGTCCTCTGACTAAGCAGTTTTGTGTGTATATAAGGTTGGGTGCCCCAGAGTGAAGGGGCAGCCTCCGTAGGATAGTCACTTGATTGTCCTGGGACTCTGTATTAGCTCGAGCTATAATCCATGTAATAAACTTCTCTTTATTCCTCCAGTTGGTGACTCCATCTGATTTGTGAACTCTCTGCTAAATTGACCCTGAGGACATAAAGGGTGTCCCTCCACCGCTGGGAAGGAGACCCCGGGTGGGGGTCAAATCTTTCCTGGTTCCTCAAGTGGACTAGGGCCCAGGCACTGGTACAGGAGGGGTCTAGCAACACCAGATGTAAGCAGGTGCAATTCTACTATCCAAACAGATTGTACTTGATGTCACAACGACTCCATTGAATAAACCCGGCACGTCCAGACAATTGTGCGCACTGCAGCACATCTCTGGCTGGATTTGGACATGTTGCATGGACCTGCAGGACACTGCAGCCATTCTGGCATGAAATAGCAAAGGTGCTGCAAAGAATAACAGCAGTTAAAGTGGATCTAACTGTGCAACATTATTTGTTGGGACTGCTGCCCCTCCCCAAGAAGGGCAAAAGAATGGCATGCAGGTTTGTGCAGTTGGGGTTGATACTTCAAAGGTGACACATCGCTATCCATTGGGCTACCCCAACCCCCCTGACCCGAGACAAATGGCTAACTGATCTATTGGAATGGGCAACAGTGGAGAAATGCAGGTTCCATGCAGATGACCATGCAGAGCGCAACCTGGAACTCTGGGGCTGCATGATGGAACATTTCAGGGGGGGGGGGACTAAAGATTAAGTGACAAATGGGTTGCCAACTGAGTGCTCGCCCACCATGGGGACTAATCTCTCTGCTGAGAACACGGATAAGTGGAAGTGCATGGGAGGAGGAGGGTAGTGGTGGTGATAAGGTGAGATGGCTGACGCTGGGTGCGATGGCAATAGATGAAGTAGGGTGGATGCTGCTGTTGGTGAGTCCTACTGGCCTGTGGATATTTCCCCTTTAATCTTCCTCCCTCTGAATGTATCGACTCCTGAGGTCGAGGATGAGCCATTACTCCCCTCTCTGCCACTCCGTCTCCCTTGCCTCCTTGCAGCTTGGATTACTAGAGATTAAATAGTTCTCTCTCTTGCTTATAAAAATGTGAGATAGTGTACTGCCAATATCAGCCATATTGTTATTGTCCAATATTGTTCGGCCCAGTGGGGTCCTTTGCATTGACTATATTATCGATATAAAATGCGAATAAACAAATCTGCAACAAAAAAAAAGATTATTTGGAGAAAAAGGCAATTCTTTGCTGATGGTGCAGCAAACATGTCAACACCTACAGCTCTAAGCCTCTCAACTCCTGCTAAGAAATGCAATCACCAGTTTCAGAAATTCAGGGGGCATTATCATCACGAGGTTGGCCAATCACAAGTTCAGTATGTGCTTCAATATGGGCCTATTCGATTTTTTTGAGGCAGAGAGTCAGGGAATGTTAATTAGCAGGGAGCTACATATTCTTCATTTTCAATACCACCTGCAAAGCCTGTTCGAATAGTTTGCACTACAGCATCACTAGACAAGTTGCAGCACCACAATGGTGGGTTTTCTCAAACAATTGCCAAGGATAACATCAGATAATATCAGACCAAAAGGATGCACTGATAGAACTCAAACCAGGACAGAAGGTAGAGGTTCTGGAGCCTGTGGCTCCCAGGGCACTTCAGGACAGATGGAGTGGCCCTTACCCTATCTTAGAAACGAAGAGTGAGGTCACCTACTTAGTAGATTTGGGCACTAGTAGGACACCCAAAAGAGTGATCCATGGGAACCACCTCAAGGTCTATTATGACAGGGCAGATGTAACCATGCTGAAAGTTACAAATGAGGAGCAGGAACCAGAGAGTGAACCTCTCCCTGACCTCCTTTCAAATAACCCTGAAGATGGGTCAGTTGATGGAGTTATCTATTCAGTCACCCTCACTGCCCAACAGCAACCTGACTGCAGGCAAGTCCTACAGCAGTATGCTGGGCTCCTCTCTTTGACCTCTGGGCATTCACCTGCAACATTTTTGTGGCCCCCGGGGTCCCCTTATAGGAAAGCATTGGGAGACCAACGCTGTGTTTGCATCCTGCACCCGGCCCCTGCGCACTGAGGGTGTGTGTTTGGTGCTGACCTGTGCCCACCCCCCCAGTGCTCCTCTAAACCCCCCAGGTCTGCCCTCCGAAGACCCAGGTACTTAACCTGCAAGCAGGCCTGAGTCCAAGTGCCCCCAGTCTCCATTGGAGCCCATGTTAAATTGACCTCAAATTTGACCTCTGCACCCGGCCGGCCCCATGTTGCTGGTGGTGGGTGTTTGTGGTTAACTTGAACCCCAACCTGTGGACATCTTAATCCCGGAGACTGGAACTGTAAGTCTTGTACTTATCTCAAAACCATACTAACTTTCTTGCCCCCAAAATTGTTTCTTAAATTTGCAGTTTCAACTTTTAAGACAGATTACTGCTATTTACTTGAAAACTTTTTAAATTGCCAATTGAAACAAAGTGATATTGATACATATGTTGGATACTTACTTTCAAATGTACTTACCTGCAACTTGAATCTTGTGGTTCTAGAACTAAAGTAACAAAATCTATTTTTGCTATATAAAAAACATTGGCCTGGAGTTAGTCATTCAGTGGGTGCTTCACTTTATTGCCTGTGCGTGTACAACAAATGCTTTGCACTACCCTCTAATAAGCCTAACTGCTCTACCACACCACCACAAAAGAGAGCAGCAGTATTTTCTACTTTAGCCTCTGTTAAGCCTCTCGGGAACCCCTGGACTCTGTGCACACTATATCTCACTTTGATATAGTATACACAGAACCAGCTTCCTACACCTACATATTATTGTTCGAGGTTTTTCTCACAGTTGAAGTGGAAACAGCTTTGTATTCCTCCTCACCCTTTCCTCCCCGCTCTAACATTTTGGTGAAGGAAGTGGAAGAGCTATTGGCGAGGGGTACCATTGAAGTGGTCCCTAGTATACACAGTGGCAGTATTGTTCTTCTTCATGCCTCCTGGTCCAAAATGAAGGGAGGAGGTTTAAAGTCAAATTGGATCTGAGATTTATTAAAACGTTTCTCAAAAAGATGTGTTATGGATAATTTGCAATATACCTGTCCGCTCTTCATGGTCCGGATTGGTTAGTCTTTTTCTGAAGGATGCATATGTCCATATTACTTTTGCTTGCTGCCACAGAAAGCATTTATGAATGATTGTGAGGAATTGTCATTTTTAGTTTGAAGTTCTACCATTCAAGTTGCGTTCAGCTTCTTAGCCATTTACAAAGGTAATGGCAGTGTTGGTGGCCCAATTTCATCAGAAAGTGGTTCACCCGTATTCTCATCTAGACAAATGGTTACCAAAAGAAAATTTGCAGCTGTTTTTTTCCATCCTTCTCATATGCCACCAGACATAACAGCTGCACCTTCAAGTACTCATTGACCATCTGCTGATTTGATAGCCCTACGTTTGAGATAAATAGGCTCATAGGCGCTCCAATTGGGGGAAGGGGACTGACTGAGCACAATTCTGGTCTCACTCTATCTGGCACCGGCGTATCAGGCTTAATCACTGAAAGGAGTCTTAGCTACTCTTGCTCCTTCTGATATACGGTGCCCAACACTCAACAACCTTCCCTCTTATTTTACAGTTCTGACCCAAACTACAGACTCTGTCCACCAATGCCAGCCATTTGCAGAGAGTTGTCGAAATGGAGCTAAGCCAGTTCAAGCAGACCTCCCTCCTTGCTAACAGAATTAAGTAACAAGGAGTGCCTTCCACCAAGGTAGTGTACCCTCCACAGGCTGATCTTCCATTCCAAATTTGATCAGAGGTGGCTCAGCACTAATTGACTTCCAGTGGCTCCTAAGGGCATGTTCTGCACCACATCACATCACCCCCATCCTTCCTGTGGCATGTAACTCCAAACTCACCTCGCCCCCCTTCTTCCAACCAACAGCACCAGCCTGCCCAGCAAGCCAACCACAGAAACTTGTGCTGCCTCGTTCTACACTAGCACTGGGCGTTACTGCTGACAGCGCATTCTGACATTTGCACAGCTCCTATGCCGCACGACCCGAGCAAGGTGGAGTATTCCTGGGGGCATATGTCACCCTCTCCTGCCTGCAGTTGCGGCTGTAAAGTA
This sequence comes from Pleurodeles waltl, assembly GCF_031143425.1. Lineage (NCBI taxonomy): Eukaryota > Metazoa > Chordata > Amphibia > Caudata > Salamandridae > Pleurodeles > Pleurodeles waltl. The sequence goes on from NC_090443.1 coordinate 330,631,810, forward strand.
AGTTTATATATTCCCACTAAATACCACTGGTCCCCGGGCCATCACGGCCGCCATATTCACCTCCTACCTCGCAGGTGGTTTTGTTGAACAACCTATCAAATACAATAACACCTGGGGTTCTCTATCAGTTGCAAAAAATCAATCTGGTTCCTGCTCAGTAAGTTTACTTTATAAGAGCAATGTTAGAATAGAGTGTGATGAAGGCTTGATCATCACAGGACAGACTTGCCAGTATTGTGGCAATGCCGTCAGAGATGCAGAAAGTCTGATCTTAGCTGGCACAAAGGCCCTCATTTTGACCTTGGTGGTATTTTGACTGACAGGGTTAATGTGGCTTTATCACCAACAGACTGGCGGTGTATACCGTCACATTATGAGTGTGGCGGGTTGGGTGCCGCCAACCCGCCACATCTCCACACATACCGCCATGGCAGTATGAACCACCAGGCCAAGGATGTGCATCTCCAACCCGGCGGTCCACACAAGACCGCCGGCGGTATAATGAGCTGGCCCACTGCCATGGTTTCTGCAGCGGTAGTACCGCCACGAAAACCATGGAAGTAGGGCTACCGGTGACAGGGAATTCCTTCCCTGTTACCGGTAGATGGCTCACCCACCCCCCCCAGCAATCACCTGAACCCCCCCCACATAGTCACATCACCCCCTATCCCCACCTCCCCTAGAGTCACAGCATCCACTACCCCGCCTCCCCCAGAGTCACAGCGCCCCCACGCACCCTGGAGTCACAGCGCCCCCACCCCCCTATAGTCACAGTGCCCCTACCACCCCAGAGTTACAGCACCCCGTACCCCCGCCCCCTCCCTGCATACATGCACACACACACACCCACACGCACCTCGCATACACCCATTCACCTCCACACATGCATCCACTCACGCTCATCCATACACGCACTCACTCACACTCATTCATACACGCATACACTCACACATACTCACACGCATTCAGGCACGCATCCACACTAACATGCTCACGCGTATTCACACTGACATGCAGACACCCACTCACTGTAACATTCATACAAGCATTCACTCACATGCATACAACCACGCATACACCACAACACTCACAGACTCATTCACACACGCACACACATATTCATACACATACGCAGACACCACACACTCACACACAACACCCCCATCCTCCCACCTCCCCTGTCAGACGCCCGACTTACCTTGTCCGGCGAGAAGGTCGTCCGGCAGTGTTGGAAATGGCCCTTTTTGCAGGGTTATCCCCAAACCTTTTACCTTCTTCCTCCTATTTTACCAGGTCTGTTTTTGCTGGTTTATTGTCTCTGCGCACTTTACCACTGGTACTCAGTGCTAAGGTGCAAGTGCTCCCTATAGAAATTGTACTGTTGATTGGTTTATCCACGATTGGCATGTTTGATTTACTGGTAAGTGCACTAGAGGTGCCCAGGGCCTATAAATCAAATGCTGCTAGTGGGCCTGCAGCAGTGGTTGTGCCACCCAAATTAGTAGCCCTGTAACCACGGCTCAGACCTGCCACTGCAGTGTCTGTGTGTGCAGTTTTAAACTGCCAATTCGACTTGGCAAGTGTACCCACTTGCCAGGCCTAAATCTTCTCTTTTTATACATGTAAGACACCCCTACGTTAGGCCCAAGGTAGCCCCATGGGCAGGGTGCAGTGTATGTTTAAGGTAGGACATGTACTGGTGTGTTTTACATGTCCTAACAGTGAAATACTGCCAAATTCGGTTTTCACAGTTGCAATGCCTATCTCTCTCATAGGTTAACATGGGGACTGCCTTTAAATAACTTTAAAGCGCATATTCCCTTTGGGAGCAGATAGAAATGTGGAGTTTAGGGTCTCTGAACTCACATTTTAAAAATACATCTTTTAGTGAAGTCGGTTTTTAGATTGTTAGTTTGAAAATGCCACTTTTAGACAGTAGCCATTTTCTCACTTAATCCATCCTGTGACTCTGCCTGTTTGCGGTCTGGGTCAGTTTGACTGTTCACACCTCTCCTCTAGACAGTGACACAAAGGGGGCTGAGGTGTAGCCTGCATATCCTGATGAGCCATCTGTGCTGGAAGGGAGGGGAAGAGTGATCACCTGAAAGGACTGTGCCTGCCCTCACACAATGCAGTCTCCGATCCCCTGGTGTGTGTCTGGGGCCTGGCCTGGACAAGTAAGGATCTTGCAAACACTTGAGACTTTGCCAACTTCAAAGGCAGCAAGGGGTATAAGAAGAAGACCCAAAACCCCAGACTTTTAGAATCTTTCTGGAATCAAGAGGAACCACTGCCCAGGAGAAGAGCTGGAGAAGAAGTACTGTCCCTTTGCTGTGTTGTTTTGCTGGACTGCAGTTGCTGCTTCTGCCTGACAAGAGTGCAGAGGGTGAACTTTGCTGTGTGTCCTGCTTGAGGATGTTCTCCAAGGGCTTGGAGAGGAGCTTGCCTCCTGTTGGAAGTCTCAGGGATATCAAAGACTTCAGTTTCCTCTTCCTACAGCACTGGGAACTGTGTGTTTTGTGCTGTTCAAGGAGAAAAACCACTGCAAAGCCGTCAACGATGCAGCTGGCTGGCACCATGTCCTGCTGACGCCGCACGTAGCCGCACTGCCCCGCTTTGCATCACGACCCTGGTCTCACCGATGTCGTCATCGGACGACCTCACCGAGCCATAGCTCGCAACACGACCGGTGGGCCCAGCACCCCAGCATCGCCTGCTCACACCGCAGCCTGGGTAAACCACAATCAAGTGCAGGTATTTCTCTTTATCATGTTGCTATCTCATAAATGTCCAGCTCAGCTCATCTCTGTTGTACTCATATAGGGCCTGATTTAGAGTTTAGCATACGAGTTACTTCGTCACAAACGTGACCGATATCCATTCCGCCATATTACAATTTCCACAGGATATAATGGGATCGTAATACGGTGGATGGGATATGCGTCACGTTTGTGACTGAGTAACCCCCTCCGTCAAATTCGAAACCAAGTCCATAGTCTATGCTGTTCTTAATGTTAAAAAGATCAATACTGAGAAAAATCCCTAGCCTACAGCAAAAGTGTATAGTGCTACTGCAAGATGGAGCGTATAAATCCTACATATCAACTGACTCATTTTGGTTGCCTCTCCAACCTTTCTCAAAGGAAGATTACCTTGGCCATTGTGAATTTCTAGTGTTTAAACTCTCCCAATACCCAAAGATACTTCTTGCTGCAGATTTCTTGCCTTTGAATTTTCCCCAGGCATCAGACAGGATCTGGCAATTTTTCTTGCTCAATACCCCTGAACATCAGTAGATGGCATTGTTCAGCTTCACCTGGCATCATCAGCGTTGTTCGCGCTGGAAGTGTTGTGCGCTGGAAGTGTTGTGCGCTGTGCCTATAGAGGCAACACCACAGTGCACTGACCTTCAGTTCTTTTCTTTCTACACCAGTCAGGGCAGCTCCGGGGAGAGAGCTACCCTTATTTGACTGAGCCTTTTTTTTACTTTTGTTGAACCTTTTTTGAGAAGTTTTTCCACTGGTAGGCAGGAATGTCATATAGAAAGTCCGTCTTCAAGCCCTTAGGCGCCAGTCACCAACTGATGCTGCTGATGTACCCGCTCTTTGTTTGCCTCAAGTGTGACCCAGACGTCAAGATCTGCATTGACTGCTGTTCTATGAATCTGAAGGCCTTTAAGTACCGGTCCCTCAAGCTCATGGCAGCTCGATGTGCGTTACGGTGATGCCCTCGATCCCGATCAAGAGGAAGGTCTCTGGATCGGTCACGGAGCCCAAGATCTTTGGCCCACTTGAAGTCGTTGGGCCACTCCGGAATTCCCACCGCAAGAAGAAGAGTAAGAAGTTGAAGAGGTCTCCAAATTTACCTTATTTGTCAAAGTAATCCGACGAGATGAAGGAGTGTCGCCATTTGGCTCCATACCTCCAAGTGTTCAAGAGTCAAAGTGACCCCTGTTGACATCTGTGAGTTTTATGAGGCCATGCACTTCATGCTTGGGCAGCCCGTTCCCTCCGGCACAACTTTGAGCCTCACAGGTTCAGGAGGGGCACCTTCTGGTTCAATGTTGTTGGCTCTGGTGCTAGTCCGGGCCCCTTTGATCCAAAGATGGATCCGGACCAGCGCCGTTCACATCTCTGCAACATTCCCTGGTGCCTGTCCTGATGCTGAGGCGCCTGGCGCTGCTGGCAGCCTCCGGTGGTGTCATCCCCATTTTCATCACCGTTGTATGATGCTCACTTTCGTGCTGGCAGGAGCCGTGTCTCCCAGGTTGGATCCTGAGCTGGCCCATTATGAGGGAGGCAGTGTCACACCAGCGGGCCCCTGCCACTAGCCAGTCATCTGAACAGCCTTCCACTTCTACTGCCGCTAGTGGCCAGGAGACCCTGCCACAGGACTCACAGGCCGCCAGCACCCCTTGCCCTGCAGAAGGTGAACCACCCCGCAAACGTTCCCTGTGATCCCGACAGAAGCCAGAGACAGTTGCCAAGACGCCCGCCAGGAAATGAGACTCTCATGATTGTTCCCCTTGTGTCACACTCAGTCACCCTGTCTGCCTTGAACTGCCATTGCTCCCCTTCTTATGTCCCCATTGGACAATGCACCTGTGCTACGAACACACTGGAACAACCCTGGACATTCCTCTATCATCACCCTATCCCATTGCACTTCCCCCTCTATATATTAGCACTTCAATAAACACTCTTTGATATAAATTGATTTTGAGTATGTCATGTATTTCAAATATGTATTGATTGAAACAGGTACAACCAGTGCAAATGAATTGTACATAGAATGAGCATAGAATCAATGACCTATAGCTGGCTGTTGTGATCACACCAGGAGTGTTTGTCAAATCACCAACATCTGCAAAATGAATAGCCAGAGGTAACAGTAAGTGGGCATAGAAGTGGGCAATAACAGCATGGCAATGCCACACAAAATACAACCAAAGTTATTGAAATGTAAAGTTGCACTGTCTCACCTGTGTGTCATTGGAAGTACTGACAGGTTACAGATGTTCTATTGTCCACATCCTCCTACTCTGCCTCCTCATCCTCACTGTCCACAGAGTCCACTGGTGCCACAGGTGCATCGCCAGTCTTCTCCTCCTCCTGCAGAAAACGAACATGTCGTCTGAAGGCCAAGTTGTGCAATATGCAGCATGCCACTACTATCTATCAGACCTTCCTGGGTGAGTAGCACAGGGATCCAACTGTCAGATGGAGGCACCGGAACCTGGCCTTCAGGAGGCCAAAGGTCCTTTCAATGATCCTTCTGGTTCGCCCAGGTGCCTCATTATAACGTTCTTCTGCCCTTGTCCTGGCATTCCTCACAGGGGTCAGCAGCAATGATAGGTTTGGGTAACTGGAGTCACCTGAAAATATTAAGGGACAACATTTAGCCACACACTATCCAATATGGCCAACACCACAGGCATACACCAACATATACTGGGTGGAAACCAGGGCTTGCCTATTAACCACACCCTGTGCCTCTGTAGCCGGCCCATCACATTTGGGATGCTGCTATTCCTCAGGACAAAGGCATCATGCACCGACCCAGGATACTTAGCATTGACGTGGGAGATATACTGCTTCGCCAAGCACACCATCTGCACATTCATAGAGTGGAAACTCCTATGAATCCTGAACACCTGTTCATTCTGGTGGGGGGAGACAAATGCAATATGTGTTCCATCAATCTCCCCAATCATATTGGGGATATGTCCCATTGCATAGAACAGGCCTTCACAGTGGCCAAATCATCAACTTGGGGGAATGCTGCACATGTGTTTAATCAGGGCAGACAACACTCTTGTCAGCACTATTGAGAACATTGGCTGTGACATTCCTGCTCCCAAGCCCACTGTCACATGGAAAGAACCAGTTGCCAGGAAATGGAGCACTGATAGCACTTTCACAAGAGGTGGGGGATCCCAGTGGGGTGACGGATAGCAGATACCAGGTCAGGCACCAATTGGGCACACAGCTCTGTGATTGTGGCCCTGTCCAGTCTATAGGTGAGGATAATGTGCCTGTCCTCCAATGTAGACAAGTCCACCAGGGGTCTGTACACGGTGGTATGTCTAAGGGACAAAAGAGTGAGGAGGCTGTCACAAACTGAACAATGGAGCCACAACTGTAGTCCGCAATGTGCAAACATGTCATGGGACAGTGCAATTTGTCAATTATATGTCTATTTCTCCTGTGATGCAGCATTAATCCATAGGCCTGCCCCCACCCCTGAAATGGCATCCGCCTGTCCTGTGTGGAGGGACAGGTGGAAGTGAGGTAATTCCGCTGATGTTGTGTGCCGTGCCGGGAGGAAGTCAGGAACCGCCGTGCAATTCCTCATTGGTTATAATTTAGCCCTATGGGGTACAGTCGCCAATGGTGATCTACGCCGGTGGTGACGGTATGCACCGTCGCGGCCATGACTGCCATTTTCTATCTGATTCCTCACTTGTTTCCTGACCTTCTATAGGAGAGGCCCTACACTGCATGTGCTGCGGTGACCTGTGTCTGGAACCTACCATGGGCCGTGTGACCGGGGAAAGGGCCAAAGCCTTCACATCAGAGGAATTGGAGAGACTGGTGGATGGGGTCCTACCCCATTACGGACTGCTGTATGGGCCTCCAGACCAACAGGCGAGTACACTGTGGGCACGATGCATGTGGCATGAATGCATGGAGGTGTGTGTGAAGGCATCGTAAAAGGGGGAGGGATGTCCTCTAGGCTGGGTACTCGTTGAGTGCTGGGTTATGTGTGTGCCAATAGTGATGGAAACGGGTATGGTGGGCCATTCGTGTTACTGGCTGGACTGTTTGTCTAATGGTGTTCCCCTGTCTGTATTGCCTCTGCAGGTCAGCGCCCATCAACAAAAGGGTAAATGCCGTGCCATCACCAAGGAGGTGTGGACCCTGGGGATCTATGGCAGGTGGAGCACCCACTGACGCAAACGGTGGGAGGACCTGAGGCGCTGGACACCGAAGACTGCAGAGACCCAGCTGGGAAAGGCCTCCCAACGGAGAAAGGGTGCCTGTCGGACCTTGACCCCCCTGATGATCTGCATACTGGTAGTGGCCTATCCAGAGCTGGATGGGCATTTGAGGGCATCACAGCAGCCATAAGGGGGTGAGTACAGTGGCTATCATTACAACTTACGGCTGGCGGGGTGGTATCCGGGTGGTGGTTGTGTGTCAGTGGGTGCTCCTAGGACAGGCCAGACATAGCAGCATAGGTCCTCTGATGGCTAAGGGTCAGAAGGGGAAAAACTGCCTACCTAGCTTGTTAGCATCCACTACTGGTCAGGGCTGTGTGGGTCCCAGTGGTTGCAGTTGGCGGTGTGTGCTCCTCCTCATGCCTTGGTGGCTAGCAATATTACTGGTAGTGCAATGCATAGTGCGTAGGCCTGTTCCCTGTGTGTGAGGGTGCAGTGTACACCAACTGTGGTATTGGTGCAGTCATTGACCCAGTGTATCCTTTGTCTCTCTCTCCCCCCCTTTCTTGTTTTGTCATCCTGTCCTTATGTGCATTAGCATCATCTGGCAGAGGAGCAGAGGCACCGGCGACGGGGGGAGCTGCATCCCACAGGACCCAAGAGGCAGAGTCCACAGACACTGAGGGCGAGGGGAGCACCACAGCGGAGACTGGAGGGGACAATACAGACTCAGATACCTCCTCTGATGGGAGTTCCCTGGTGGTGGCGGACACTTCTGTGACCACCCCAGCTGCAGGTACAGCCGCCCCCGTACCAGCACCGCTCTCCCAGCAGCCCCTCAGCAAGTTTTCTGTGCCCACTCACCAGGAGGGTGGGCATCTCCTTCGCCCCAGGCACCTCAGGTCCTGCCTCAGTGAGCCCTGCTGCCCTGAGTGAGGAGGCTATTGACCTCCTGAGATCCATCCTCTTAGGGCAGTCAACCATTGTGAATGCCATCCAGGGGCTGGCAGCCCAGATGCAGCAATCTAATGCATTTCTGGAGGGTATTCACGGTGGATTGGCGGCCCAACAGAGATTGATCCAGGCTCTGGCCTCCTCTCTGATGGAAGCCATTGTCCCTGTTTTAACCGCCCCCCCCCCCCCCAACGTCCACTTCCCATTCCAGTTTTCCTCAGCTCCAACCCATCCCAAGCACACAGCCAGACGAGCATGCACACAAGACAACACTCAAGAGTGCCACAGGCAAACACAAGCACCACACTTCTTCCCACAGGCACTCACACAAACAACATTAATTTGCAGACACAACATCCACTATTTCCACTGTGTCCGCCACCTCCTCCACATCCCACCCAGTTACATCCACACTCACACCTGCATGCACTACATCATCATCCGCTACCTGCATCATCACCACACTAAGCAGAACACACACCTCACTGGCAGACACCTCCACAACATCCATGCACACGTCCCCTGTGTCCTCTCCCACCATGTCTGCCCCCTTCTCCTAAAGTAAAACAAACGCAAGCACTCAGACACCCAACAGCCATCCACCTCACAACAGCATACAACCCATACACCTGCACCCAAATCCAGCAGACAAACACCTCCAACAACCACTCCCTCATCCTCCACTCACATTACTTCTCCCTCTTCCCACCCCAATGTCCCTAAAAAGCTTTTCCTTTCCCAGATTGACCTCTTCCCTACCCCTCCCCCCGTCCTGCACATACAGCCAGGGTATCAAGGTCGAGGCAAAGCACCTCAGCCAAACACTCCACAGGCCCAGTTTCAGCAGCACCTACGCGAGATGGAAAGGATCCAAGGCCACAAATACTGAAGGGGAAGGAGCCTGCACCAGCCAGCAAGAAGGGGAAGGAGCCTGCACCAGCCAGCAAGAAGGGGAAGGAGCCTGCACCAGCCAGCAATAAGGGGAAGGAGCCTGCACCAGCCAGCAAGAAGGGGAAGGAGCCTGCACCAGCCAGCAAGAAGGGGAAGGAGCCTGCACCAGCCAGCAAGAAGGGGAAGGAGCCTGCACCAGCCAGCAAGAAGGGGAAGGAGCCTGCACCAGCTAGCAAGAAGGGGAAGGAGCCTGCACGAGCCAGCAAGAAGGGGAAGGAGCCTGCACCAGCCAGCAAGAAGGGGAAGGAGCCTGCACCAGCCAGCAAGAAGGGGGAGAGCATGCACCAGCCAGCAAGAAGGGGGAGGAGCCTGCACCAGCCAGCCAGGAGGGGAAGGAGCCTGCACCAGCAGCTGTCACAGAGACCACGCCGCCAGCCATGGTTCTGCAGCCACCAGAGAATGCAGTGGCTGAGCAGGAGCCTCCCACAACCAACACCACCACAGTGCAGTCATCGGAGGGTGCAGGGGCTGAGCAAGAGCTTCCCACAGCCACAACCATCACAGTGCTGCCATCGGAGGGTGCAGGGGCTGAGCAGGAGCCTCCCACAACCACCAGCACAGTACAGCCGTTACCGCTGGCGGTCGCCATATGATCCAGCCTCCATGGGCTGCTATGCAGCATGCCCCCACCAGAACCAGTGGGCAAGACACCTACTAGAGAGACTTTGGCCTTGCACTCCCCAGGACAAAGCACAGGGCATGTTGCTTCCTCCAGAACCAGTTGGAAAATCACCCACTCAAGAGACTGTGGCCTTGCACTCCTCAGGACAGAGCACAGGGCATGTTGTCCCCTCCAGAACCAGTGGGAAAGTCACCCATTCGACAGACTGTGGCCTGGCACTCCCCAGGACAAAGCACAGGGCATGTTGCCCCCTCCAGAACCAGTGGGAAAGTCACCCAGTCGAGAGACTGTGGCCTTGCACTCCCCAGGACAAAGCACAGGGCATGTTGCCCCCTTCAGAACCAGTGAGAAAGCCACCCACTCGAGAGACTGTGGCCTTGCACTCTCCAGGACAAAGCACAGGGCATGTTGCCCCCTCCAGAATCAGTGGTCTTGTTTCCGCATCCGGCTGAGGTGCCCCCCACCCTCCCTGAGGTGCCTGCCTATTCGCCAACTGATGCCCCTGCAGTGTTCTCTCCGTATTGGTGCAGGGATCGATTGGGGCCGCGGACCTTGCCCTGTGGCCATGTGGCCCCTGTGAACTGTGGACTGGGCAGTTTCCCTTTTTTGTACATTTGTACATATCTGTTGCATTGCCACATCAATGTATTATTTTTGATGTTGATCTTATTACAATCACTTTCGTCAATTCCGATTGTCCTGCATCATTCAGCCAATTATCGGGGAAAAATTGATTATCTTGTGCAGCTGGTTGTGTGTATGGCGTGTATGTGTGGAGTGTGTGTTGTGCGTGTGTGTGTCACTGTCGTTTTCCTCCCCCACCCCCCTTGTGTGCTAGGTGGCTGTACTCACCGTCGTCGTCTTCGCCAGCGCTGGTGTTCGTGGTGGAGCATGACGTAGAAGATCATCGGAAAGACTTGCAGTTCTGGTTCCATGGCGGCGTGGTTCTTCCCTGTGTCTCCAATGGTGGGTCCTTTGAGTTTTGTGCTCTGTTTCCACCAGGCTTTTGATGGTGTTTGTACCACCCCGGTAAAGGTGGTGGTTTGCTAGGTCATAATATGGTGGATGGAACTTTGTCTTCCACCTGGCTGTAGGCGGCTACCGCCGTGGTGGCTGTTGTTTCTGCCCTGGCGTTCGGTGTGGTACATTGGCTGTCTTTCGGAGATATCACAGCCATGGTCAAAATTTTGGCAGTAGTTACTGCCAGCCTGTTGGCGGTATTACAGCCACTTTATCACCAACCTCCAATGGGACTCGGGGAGGAGTGAGAGGGGTTGCTGGACCATGAAAAAACCCAGCCCCTAGACCCCAACATGGACTGGTGTGAGGCCCTGGCGGACGTCAGCAGATTGGATACTGCTCCAGATACAGGCATGTTCTCTCTTCCTATTGTGGCTATGTAGGATGGAGCCTCATTCACAAAGGTGGTTAGAAGGGCTGCTGAGGTCCTTGAACTTCAGTTGCCTTCAGTGACAGTGAAGACTAATGTCTTGACGAAGGTGCTTCAGCCGGGAGTTGTCCATGTCGGAAAGTGTTTTAGCCACACAAAAGGATGATGGACGAAGTGCTGAAACTTTTCAACCACTCACCCCCAGTCACATATCTGGGTTTAATTCATCGTTCTTTTGCTCACCATGCCACCCCAGTTTGGACTCAGCCAAATGCAAATCAGTTCTGACCCTGTTACCCATGGGAACAGTGCAGCCCGAACTGCCAGGCCAGGTCCTCCCTGGACCGGAAACAAGCATCCTGGGATCGGTTTCAGGGTATCACCTTTCATCAGCCAGGCTAGCTTGAACCCAGTGGCACAGTGAGCAAGGGATCCACATCTGGGCATACCCTTCCCACTTAGGGCAAATTTAGCAACACAAAAGGATGATGGACGGAGTGCTGAAGCTTTTTAACCACTCACCCTCAGTCACAGATGTTGGTTTAATCCATTGTTTTTTTCCTCACCATGCCACCCCAGTTTGGACCCAGCCATATGAAAATCAGCCTTAAACCTGTTCCCCATGGGAATAGTGCAGCCCGAACTGCCAGGCCAGGTCTTTCCAGGACCGGAAACAGGCTTCCTGGGTCTGGTTTCAGGGTATCACCCTTCATCAGCCAGGCTAGCTGAAATCCAGTGGCACAGTGTCAGAAGGTGCCACTTTTTTACATGGTTACCCCTCACCTTTTGCCTGGTATCTGATGTTATTTCGACTAAAAGTGCACTGGGTTCCTGCTAACCAGGTCCCCAGTACCAGATTGCTTTCCCCAAAACTGCACAGTTGTTTCTCCAATTGGCAAAACCTTTAGCACCCTCTGTAAGTCCCCAGTAAATGGTACCCCTGGTACCTAGGGCCTTGGGTACTAAAGGAGGTCCCTAAGGGCTGCAGCACAAATTGTGCCACCCTAAGGAACCCTTCACCGAGCACACGACAGGCTGCCATTGCAGGCTGAATGTCTTGGTGCAAACAAAAGTGAGAACACATCCTGTGTGCCATGTCCTTTATCACTGCATGCAATATATGTAAGTCACTCCTCTAGCACATCTTACAGTCCTAAGGCAGGGTGCATTATGTTACATGTGAGGGCATAGCTGCATGAGCAGATATGCCCCTGCTATGTCTTTGTCAATTCTCAGACATAGTAAGTGACCAGGGAAGCCATTTTAAATCCATGTGCTGGACACTGGTCAATATGAGTTCCCAGCTACATGATGGCTTCACTGAATATAGGGATGTTTGGTATCAAACATATCATATTGGTGAACCCACACTGATGCAAGTGTTGGACTTATAAATGCATGCACCCAGAAAGCACCTTAGAGGTACCTCCCTTGGAAACCTACCAACCTCTAGTGTGTTGACTGACTGGTCCTCACCAGTTCAGCTGCCTTAGCCACATTACGTTTCTAATCCCCTAAGGTGAGATCAAGTGGCCTTGTAGGCCAGTGACAAAAGCCTGCATTGGGTGGGGTGTTGACACCTTCTCCAGGCAGGATGGACATTTCAGGGCGGGAAGCTTCAAAGGCCTAGCCGCTTTTGTAATGCAACCAAGGTCTCTCCAGATTGCAGAGATGACCAACCCCCCTGTCCTGAACGCACTTCTTGGTGGAAAAACAAGTGGGAAAATTAGTTAGATGAGGAGGTGTGTAGACATCGTCCCAATCCCACCCCTAAAGGGGATGAGCTGAAGTGGACACCACTTTTTAAATTACTCCATCTTGTTTTGGATGCAAATGGACCTCCAGGGTCAGGGTTATGCCCACTTCCCAAAGGAAGTGGTCATAGAGAGGGTGTAGACACCCTAACGGTGGGCAAACCATTGACTGCCACTTGGCACTACCTGCAACCCCCCTCAAATTGAGTATTTAGGTGGCACCCCTGAACCTGAGAGCTCAGATCCTGATGACCTTACAAGCCCAAGGACACTGAAGAGTAGTACCATCAGAAGAGGAGAAAAGAAGTAGGTGACCCGGTACCAACCTAGCTGGCCTGTCTGCAACCCTCTACAGACTCTGCCCCGCAGCTGAGCCTCCAAAAACCCAGGAGGACTGACTGCCTTCGAAAAAGACTCAAGACTCCTAGAACTGCTCCCGAACAAACTCTACAGAAAGGACTCTGAAGCCTCCAGAGCTACCAAGACCCGACAACTGAAGTCACCACTGCGCATGCCGTCGCTGACCCAAGTTGGAGTGGAGCTCTGGTGCCAACAAGATTCCCTAGAGTCCGAGTCCATTGTGGTTTCACTCCTCCTGAAGTTGCCTGCTGGCCTCCTCGACCCGCAGAATCTGTGGTCAGAGAAACCTGACACCTGAAGCAACCACTGCACCCACTGCCTACAGCTCAAGCTGAAGTGGGCCCCTGGTGTTCACAATGTCCCCCAGTTCTCCTGAGACCAAGTCCACTGTGGTTTCATCCCTCCTGGACTTCACAACGATGCCTGCGGCCTTAGATCACAAACGTGAGTGGTCACGGACACTGAAACCCGATGCCAAAGGACACCCATGCATCTGTCACCCCTTGGCCTTGGTGAAGAGGACCAAAGATGCAACTACGGCCCGAGCACCCCATGTTTGTTACCTACCTGGTTTTCATCAACTGGCTTCTTACCCAGAGCCTGAAGCCTATTTCCATGGAGACCAATCTCCATTGAAATACATTTGGCACCCGACACCATACTAAACTTCTGCACCCAGCCGCTCCAGTCCTGCCCGGAATGACCTGTTGGTGCCCCATGCCCAATACTCACCTTTAGTCCCAGAGATTGGTCTTGTAAGTCGTCCTACAGTACCTGTTTACTGAAATTGTTTTTCTTCCCATAGGATAACATTTAAGAACTCTAAAATAGCATTGTCTAGTTTTGCAAGTGATAATAATATTTACTTAAAACATGTTTACCTTGTGACAAAGTTCTTGGTTTCAAAGTATATATTAAAAGAAGTGTTATTTTTCTACTTTGGTCTCAGATTTATTATTTGAGTGTGTCATTTATTGCCTCTGTGAATACAACAAATGCTTAGCACTACCCTCTGATAAGCCTACCTGCTCGCCCACACTACCACAAAATAGAGCGTTAGTACTATCTACTTTTGCCTCAACCAGTTGGGGATCCAATGGACTCTCTGCATGGTGTACTCCTTTTTAATACACCATATAGAGAGCAAGCTTTCTACAGTCTCCCTCAGAACTGCTTCTCCCTTTCAATGAAGCCTTCACGGATATCCTGCTGGTGTCTTGGTCCAAACACTGTACAGGAGCTCCTGTGAACAGGTCGATTTGCCGCCATTGCCCCGCCCCAGGGTACCCCAGTTTCCGCACCCAACACCCTGCCCCAGAGAACCTGGTGGTCAACATCTCAGCCTCCTGTGTAAACCTTGGTGCATTCCCTACCACCCCACCAGGCAGGAATTCCAAGAGGCTGGACACTTTGGGAAAGAAAATGTTTTCTTCCACCAGCCTGTTACTGATGTCCATAAACATTGCATGCCTTTTGGGCCGTTATCCCAGGTGCTGCTAACAGTGCGGGAAGAGGCATGGGCCAGACTCTCCCAAGCTGTTGCTGTTGTGAGACCTGCCGCCAAGTTCACAATCCAATGTAGACCCGTCACCATGACTCACTGGGGAGAGCAATTTTATTGTCGGTGACCTTACAACACCATGCCTGGCTGAGGACAACTGGCTTTTCAGGGGATGTCCGAGCATCGCTTATGTACATGCCCTTTGATGGCACCCAACTCTTCAGAGACAGGTGGGACTCAGAGCTGGAGCTTAAGGATAGTAAGGCTACAGCCAGATCCTTGGGCCTATCCTTAACCCCTTGCCAACCCCAGTCTGCCTTTTGCTCCTTTTGTGGCCATAGAAAGGGCTTCCAGTTGCGCCTTTATACAACCAGCCACCATGGCGCCATGGCGCGCAAGTTTCCCAGCATCCATGTGGGTAAGTACACGGTCCCCACAGATCCTGTGGGTTGGGCAGCAGAGGTCAGGCAAGTATACCCCCTCCCCACACACCCCCAAATCCCTTTAGTTTGCCTTTATTCCACCTAGGGTACCCAGTGGAAGGCAGGATACTCCATCACCTGCCCCACTGGCATTCTATAATATAAGACCTGTGGGTTCTTCAAATTGTCCGAAGGGGCTACTCCCTCCCCTTTTTGACTCCCCTCCTCTCATGACACCCACTTGCGGCAGACTGACAGAGGACCACCTCTTCTTTTTCAGCCAGGAAGTGATGGCTCTCTTGACCAAGGGAGCCATAGAGAGGGTGCTGATGTCAGAAGTAGGTTGTGGTTGTTATTCCCACTACTTTCTGGTGCCCAAAAAGGATAGGGGCCTTCATCATATCCTAGATCTGTGCCCTCTCAACTTCTTCCTCAAGAATGAGAAATTCAGAATGCTCACGCTCGCTCAAGTCCTGTCTTTTGACCCGGGAGACTGGATGGTACTGTTGGACTTGCAGGATGCTTACGTCCACATTCCTGTTCTGACTGCCCACACGACTTACCGGTTCACAGTGGGCCACGAGCACTTTAAGGTCACCATGCTTCCCTTTGACCTTACCAGCACCCCTTTGCAATCACAATCCAGAGGGGGTGCAAAGTCTTTTTCAGCAGTTGGGGAAATCCGTGGTTAGATCTGTTCACCAATGCCAAGAATGCACAATGTCAGCAGTTTTTTTATTTCCAAGGCTGTTCGCACTCTGACACTCTTTTCGTCTCAAGTGAAGCTCAGGCCTCCCTTAATCCTTTCTGACCATACCACCCCTGCCCAGACTTCCCAAGAACATCAGGAATGACTGGGCCCAAGTCATCCTTGGGGCTCTGGACTGAGCTCAGAGAGTCTGGTATCCCGAGATGTTAAGAATTGTCATTGGTCCTCTAATCAGATTGCTCCTTCAGGAGGATCTTCTATATCTGTAGCAAGGGAGTGTTCTCCACCTGAATCCGTCAACACTCCACATTCATGTGTGTAGACTGAGCTGCAACAGTTGACAGCTCTCGACCTTCCGCCCAAAGTCTACAATGTTATCCTGGCAGACAGGCATCCCTCTACCAAGACTGTATACAAATACTGGCATGGTGTGCAGAGAAACAGACTGACCCCCTCTCTCAGTTCCTTCTCTTTATTCTTTTGCTTGCCCAGGAGGGCTCTGCTCTGGGCAGTCCCAAGGGCTTATCTTCCTGCCATTTCAGCCTTTCTGCGGCTGCCCGATCAGCCATCCCTCTACAAATCCCCTGTTGTTAACAGTTTTTTAAAAAGGTTACAACATGTTTCCACCTTACTCAGTGGGACCTAAATCTTGTGCTCACTTTTTTCATATGTGCTCCCTTTGAGCCTCTATGTAATTGTCCCCTCAGGCTTCTTACCATCAAGAAAAGCCTTCCTTGTGGCAATACCATCAGCCCAGAGGGTCTTTTTCCTTCAGGCCTTGTCAAAGCCTCCATATCTGAGCATCTATCCAGACAGATGTATGCAGAAAGTAGTGGAGCACAAGAGTGTTGATGATCTTGGTTGCATGAAGAGTTCAGCCAACACATGTTTTATCCCTGCCTAGGGACTTCTTCAAAGCTGCAACAATAAAATATTAAGATCTAAATAAACAGCTTGCTAAAACCAGAAGATTAAGATACATTTTACTATTAAACAGAAAAATTATCCAAAATCCAACACATTAATGTTAGAAGTACTAAAAGTACTAAGGGCCATATTTATAGTGCCTTAGCGCTACCTTGCGCCTCATTAACATCATTGTTTTTCATGTTAATGTGGCCCTACGAGGCCGAAATCCCGGCTCCTTATTTACAGGGTGGTGCAATGCATGCATTGCACCACTCTGTAACCCTTTGCGCTACATTATGCCTGCGCCAGGCATAATGTATGCAAAGAGGGTGATCAGTATAAGGAAAGGTGCGGAAGACATTGTGACGCGAAGGGTTAATTAGCTTGAACAGTGTAGATGAGCGTGATGCCTGCTGAAGCCAGAGCAACGTGGAAACAAATTCACGATGTTCGCTTTCAAGCTTGTTTTTTTCTTTTGACATTCCGTAGATAAACTTATTTGCAGCTGCATGTGTGAGAAACAGGTTGTGAAGGAGATTCAGTCTCAACCTTGAGAACGAGACCACAGTAAAAGATGGAATGAAAACAAGGGCCAGGGAATGGCAAGGCAGCCAAGAGACATGTGCAGATAACATAGCTAGAAAATACTGGAAGGGGGTAGAATCCAAGCTTCAGGTTACTTAAACACTGAAAGGCGGGTGAGGGAATTGAAGCTCGAAGATGGAGTTGTGAAAACTGTCATCTTCAGACCCAGAGCTGCCTCCCTGTTGTGCTGTTCAGAGACCGTGACGCTTGAGGGGAAGAGAGGTCCAAGCAGGCGGTAGAGGGCTTCCCAGCATTTCGTGGACTTAGTTAAGTTCCACCCAAGGATGAAAGGCCTTTGTTTCTTGCTCTATTATTATGGTAGATTATTATGCTTGCACTGTGTTTATAATCTGAAGTATTCAGCTTGTTTATATTTTGCTTACTGAACAACGTAGTGTGAGCCTGCTGCAGTAATTGAAACATGCATTTTGGTGTGCAGTAAATCAAAGCTTATCTGAAGTATTCATCTTGTTTATATTTTACTTCCTGAACATCGTAGTGTAACACATTTTGGTATACAGTTATTCCAAGCTTATATCTGTCAATGAACTCTTTGATCATATGTATACATAGATGCTCTTTGTAGTGTACTTATATATAAATAGATGCTTTTCATTGCTATTCTTATTCTGTCAATGAACTCTTTGCTCATACGCATACATAGATGCTCTTTGTAGTGTATTTATATATAAATAGATGCTTTTCATTTCTATTCTTATTCCACTATTGTTAATGTGCTAAATGCCTACATTTACCTGAAATTCTAGTAAAGCTAAATTGTATTCATAATTGGTGTGTGGTCCTTCATTGAGCGTCCTTATTGACTTATACCGAACAGGTGTCAACCGGTCACCTGGATAAGAACAGAGGGCATACCCCCGTTAGGGGAGCCAGAAAATTGGCATAAGGAAACCTATGAGATTTTCTTACACCATTGTTTACGGCACTTTTAATGCCTTCTCAAGAGCAGGTGTTAAAAGGGACCTTCCGGGGGGCGTGGCCAAGATGGTGGCGCGCTAGGACGTGCCTGTCCGAGCTCCGCCGCCCCGGCCCGGAACACCGCTGACTGGCCCGGCAGGGGGACACCCTGAGGCCCCCCGGTAACTGCGGGCACTGCCGTGGGCCACCCATAGGAGGCTGAGGGGCACGCAACGCTTCTCCCTGAGGGAGAGGAGCGGCTGGCCCGAAACATGATCGGGCCGTGGGCCGCCTGGGCAGAGGCCTGGGCCGCGAGGCGGGCCTTTCCTCTGCGGCTTCCTGGGCCCTGTGCTGTGGGGGCTGGAGCCCCACAAGGTGCGCATTGGGCCCCGCGAGCGGCGGGACCGCAGTGGGGGCCTAGACCCCCAGGATTTGCAGGTGACCTGGTCACGGAGGGCGCCCCGTCGACAGGATCTAGTCGGGGGCTGGAGGGCAGCTCCCCCCTTCCCAGCAGGACTTTCCAGGACGGCAAAGAGACCTGGAGGTGCGGGTAAGGACAGGAGGGGCCATCGCTTTGCCCAGAGGTTACCATACTTACCCGCAAGGAGGAAAAGTAAGTGCGGGCCTCTGCTTGAGGCTGCAGAGACTATATAAGGCGAAGAGTTATGAGAGGAGGCTACAAAGTGCTAAGATCAGGCGCAATCTTTGACACAGTGATATCTGGTGACTTAGTCCCAGGCGGAGCTTCTGGAGAGACTGGTGGGGGTGATCCGGCGAATCGAGACCGTGCCCGTGTGCCATGGCGCGTCCAAATCTAAGCGAGAACGCTCAGTGAGAGAAATGTTGACAGGGGCCCGCCTGACATCGGGTGGTATGGCTGAGGATTCACCGGCGACGAGACCCTTGGAGGGTCGGACGGAGATGGATTCGGATGAGGGCTCCCCAGTCACGAAGGGCTTCTTGACCTCCCTGTTTGATTCGCTTCAGAGCGACATCCAGGAGCTGCGTAGGGACATTTCCCAGGAGGTGAAAGAGCTGCGAGGATAGGTTACCTCCCTGGGAGAGCAAGTGGGGCACCTGGAAGATGGTGAGATTCCTCGTGGTGAAGAGGTGGTGGGCCTACAGCAGGAGGTTGTTCGCCTCTGAGAGCAGCAGGACCTCCTCCAGATAGCGGTCGAGGATTTGGAAAATCATTCGAGGAGACAAAATATCCGCATCAGAGGGGCTCCGGTGGGGGCCGAAAAGCAGGACATTGGGGACTATGTGGTGGGCCTGTTTCGCTCTCTGCTGGGCCCGGAGGAGACTCAGGAGATAGTCCTGGATAGAGTTCACCGTGTGAGCCGCGCTGGTGACCCTGGAGACCGCCCCCGGATATCCTAGACTGTCTCCACAATTTTGTCCTTAAAGAAAAGATCCTACAGCAGGCTCGCAATCTTCAGCAGGTACTTTTTAGAGGACATGAGCTCCAATTATTCCATGACCTCTCTGTGCGGACCTTGCAGAGGCGGAGAGAATTCAAACCTATCACAGAGCACTTGAGGGCGCACAATATATCTTACTCCTGGGGTCATCCGTTCCGCTTGGTCTTCCGTTGGGAGGAACAGCTCCGGCAGGTGAGATCCGTTCCTGAAGCAAATCGGATCCTGGGCTTGAAGGAGGTCTGCCAGGACGCAAGCGAGAAGGCGACCTTGCCTGTTGGGGGCCCTCCGCGCTGGTGGCGGAAGGAGAAAAGAAGGAAGCTGCAGCGCCCTACGGCCTAGGAGCTGAGGTCGGAGAGGGAATCCGTTCTGAATAGCGTGGTCGCCGGAACTTCAGCCTAGAGGAGGGGGGGGCAGGGGAGGCCAGAATTGCGGATGGCCTTGATGCTAACGGCATACTGGCCGCTGAAGAGGGTCGGGCGGCGGGGGTGACGGACCTGGTTTACCAAACATGGACGGATCCACTGCCCTGTGGAGACTTTTCCTCGTGAAGATGGATGTGCGAGGACTTCCTGGTTGTGAGCACCTGTTGTGCGCATTGGTTGAATGTTGTTGGGTTTCCCTGCGACGCTGGCTTTTGTGTGGAGCTATCCTCAGGCCTTGGTGTTTGAGCTTGTGGATAATCTGGCATGGGGGGTGTTCTCCCTGTGAGGTCTCTTTCTTCTTGCATACTGCCCTCATTTTAGATAATGATTATTAAATTTATAATCTTGAATGTCCGTGGGCTCAATAATCCTACGAAGTGTTTAGCCATCCTGTCCGCCTTAGAGAGGTCGGGGAGTCACATATGTCTGCTGCAGGAGACACATCTCGTCCCAAAAGACATTTATCTTATGCACCCCAAGTGGTTCCCCAGGCAGTTCTGGTCCTCGGCATCATCGAAGCACGCAGGGGTTGCGATACTATTAGCTCATTCCCTGGGGAAGTGGTGACAAAACTGCATGAGGTGCAAGGTAGGCTTCTAGCCATGAGAATGAGACTGGGGTTTTTTTCCTTCACTATTGCCTCTTTATATGCGCCTAATTCCCAGCAGGAAGTCTTCCTAAAACAGGCTTTGACCCCGCTGCTGCAGGCTCCGGATGGTGCCATCCTGGTGGGGGGCAATTTTAACCTGGTGATGGATGGTGCTTTGGATCGTTCAGGTCACCGGTATGGACAGACCGGGTCAATGACAGTGGCGGGTCGCCAGTGGCTGAGTGAGTGTGGCCTGGAGGACGTGTGGAGGAGGGCGCACCCCTTGTTAAGAGACTATTCCTTTTACTCGGCAGCGACTAAGACATACGCTAGGCTTGACCTTTTCTTGGCCTCGCAAGAGTTTCTCCCCCGGGTTAGGGAGTCAGTGATTGAGCCCCGAGCACTGTCGGACCACGCCCCGGTTACAGTTGAGGTTGTCATGAGTATGGAATGCGTGGGCACATCGGGGTGGCGATTTAGGGACTCAATGCTTCAGAATGGTGCAACAGTAGAGGCAATTCGTAGTTCAATAATAGACTACCTTAGCTTTAATAATGATGGGACCACTTGCTTGGCGACGCTGTGGGAGGCACTGAAGGCTGTAGTGAGGGGTGAGGTGATGTCGCTGTCCGCTAGGGATATTAAAGCAAGGAGACTGCTTAGAGAGGACCTAGAACAGAGAGTGATGGTATTGGAGCGTTCACATAAGCATACCGGGGCACCGAGAGTATGGCGAGAGCTTGAGAAAGTAAGGAAGCAGCTGAGGAGGTTGGACTGGGACAGGGCAGAGTACGCGGTAGTGCGCCTTAAGCATAAGTATTATATAGGAAGTAATAGATGTGGGAAGCTATTGACACATCGGTTGCGAGCGCGCAGCATCAATGATAAAAATGGTTCGCTCTCCTTTGGGAGCGGAAGCGCGCACGAGCGACCAAATTGCAGAGGCGTTTGCAGAATTCTATCGGGGACTGTATGGGGCAGAGGAACCCAGCAATGCAACTTCCTAGAGGGTATAGCAACTACTTCCTTGACCGAGAGAGAGGCGACTTCGTTAGATCAACCTATAAGTGCGGAAGAGGTCATATCAGCAATTGCATGCTTGCAGGTCGGTAAGTCACCTGGCCCGATGGTTTTTCCGCACTTTTTTATAAGACCTTCTGCATGGAACTTGTACCTATATTAGTGCGACTCTTCAATTCCTTTCGACAGACGGGGGCTCTCACGGCCAGCATGTTGGATGCCACTATCATGGTTATTCCGAAGCCGGGGAAGGATTCCGAGGAGTGCGCCTCATACAGGCCGATCTCCCTCTTGAATATTGATGCCAAATTGTTCACTGGCATACTGGCACGCCGTCTCAACTATTATATGCCAGGCCTTGTGGATCCCGACCAAGCAGAATTTATACCGCATAGGCAGTGTAGTGATAATATCAAGCGTTTGCTTCACCTATTGGATAAAACTGATCGTTCACGCAGGGAGGCGCTCTTCCTTTCTATCGATGCCGAAAAGGCGTTTGACAGGGTTCATTGGCCATACCTATTCAGGGTGCTAGAGCACTTTGGGCTGGGCCTGGGTTTTATGGCATGGATCCGCTGTATCTATCAGGCGCCTCCGTGGCAGTCCGGGTCAACGGGACACTCTAGTTGCCGTTCTCAATTCAAAGAGGGACCCGGCAGGGGTGCCCCCTTTCGCCCCTCTTGTTTGCGCTCTATATGAAGCCTATGGTGCAGCGGCTTCGTGACGACCCTCAGATCACAGGCGTGAAGTTTGGGGGAGATGAGCACATCATTTCATTGTACGCGTATGATGTGATCCTTACCCTGGCGGATCCCGCAACCTCACTGCCTGTACTAATGGGGATACTAGAGGAATTTGGACGGGTCTCAGGATTCCGGATGAATATGCTAAAGTCGCAGGCCATGAGCAGATTTATCAGTGCCAAGCATGAAAGAGATCTGAAGGCCCGATTCCACTTTATATGGTCTTCCTCGAAACTCCCGTACCTGGGGGTTGAGCTAGGGTCCGCTGTTGCTCGTACGGCGACGTTGAATTACACGAAACTGACTCGGGAGGTGCAGCGCGACCTAGAGACCTGGGGGAGACTTAAATTGTCTTGGTTGGGTAGGGTGGCGGTGGTGAAGATGACCATTCTACCATGTGTACTGTACGTGTTCCAGGCACTTCCGGTGGCGCCCCCGCCACGAACGATAGCAACCCTTCAAACAGCGGTTCTAAGATTCATTTGGGAGGGATAGGCGACGCGGCTACCGTGTCGGGTGTTGTATTGCCCTAAGCAGGAGGGAGGATTAGCGGTCCCCTGCCTTCTACGATACTTTCAGGCAGCACAATTGCGTTTTCTGTTAGAATGGAGTCACCCGTCTTCCGAGAAACACTGGTGCTTCATGGACCAAGCGGTGGCGGGCTCCCATATGGAAGGAGCCCTGGCTCCGGCGGCGTCACAGAGCATTGGGGTTGTACACATCCCCGGTCACGGAAGTGTTGATGAAGGTGTGGGATTCGGTGGCCAGCAGACTAGGCTTGACGACATTCCTGTCCCCAATGACCCCCCTGGGTGCGAACCCTGATTTTGGTCCGGGCCTGCAACTGGCACTGCGCCGTTGGTACGAAGGGGGCTGCAAAAGGGTAGGATACCTGTTTGACGAGCAGGGGGTGATCCCCTTTGATCAGATGAGGGAGACATATGGCTTAACCGAGGCGGAAAGGATGATGTATTATCAAATACGACACTGGGCCATGTTGCCAGCCAATAGAGCATTAATAGATAGGCCGTTAACACCCTTTGAAAAATGGATTGTAGTGAAAAAGGACGATAAGCGGGTGATTTCTGAGCTTTATGGTCTCTTACGGGGAGGCTTGCTCGCCTAAGACTAAGGGTCAGCAGAGGTGGGAGAGGGAACTGGAGAGGGAGCTCTCTGATGAGGAGTGGGAGGGCATCTTTTACAGGACACATCACACGGCTTACAATGCGGCAGGTACAGAGACAGCCTATAAAGTGGCCTCCTATTGGTACTACACCCCAACACGGATTCATGCTGGGGATCCCACTAAGTCCAGCCTCTGTTGGAGGGGGTGCGGGGGTGGAGGGTCGCTTGTGCACTTACTATGGCATTGCCCGAAGCTTCATCGGTACTGGCAGAATATCTTAGACACTATTGATGCGGCGTTTGATACTCAGATCCCCAGATTTCCTGCGTACACTTTGCTGGGCCTGCCTAATCCACTTACTTTCCCCCTGAGATAATTGAAAGGACGGCAGATGGCCTTGGCGTTAAATGCGGCACTACAGCTTCTATTAGCCATGTGGGGGACGGACAGGATCCCGACAGTAACATCATGGCTACATAAGCTGTGGTTTATCCTCGCTATGGAAAAGCTCACCTTGACTTCACAGCAGCGCAGTGGTGACTTTAAGGAACTCTGGCAACCATTCTTACAAATACTGTCCACGGAGTTCACAGAATTGACATGCCCGGCCTACTTGAGGGTGCTGAAGTTGAATTGAGTGAATGGGAGCGAGTGTGCAGTGGAGGCTTATACGCAAGGCCAAGATCATAGTGGAACATGGCCTGGGAGCAATTGATTGTTGTATGACTTGCCAGTCGCGGGGAAACAAATGTTGAAGTTGTGTTCAGGTTTTTGTCACTACATATGGAGCATGTTGCATATTACAGCAATTGTATTATTTAAATGCGCTGCATTTGTGATGTTTATAATTGAAAATTTAAAATGACAATAAACAGATTTGATCCATAAAAGGGACCTTCCATTCTTTTGAATGAGGCCCTATGTACTCTGCAGGAGTAGCACCAATATTTTGGCGCTACTCCTGCAGAGTACATCAATAGCGTCATAAAAAAATTATGCTATTGCCCCCTACCCTGCTCCATGGTGCGCCGTATTTTAAATACAGCGTACACATGGTGGCGAAAGGGGATGCTAAGGGGCTCAGGGAAGGTGTTGCTGCACTCGGTGCAGCACCACTTTCCATAAATCTGCCCCTAAGTACTCCAAGAAATAACAGAAATGCATAGCTCTTTGAAACCCAAATTGATAAATACCTTTGTGAAAACAGTGAACAGATCGAAAATCACCATCATCTGCATCAGGAAATATGTGTGCAGTTGTGAATGGACAAGATAGCTAAAAATACCAAAATATCTAAATATACGAAAGAAGAAGATAAGGTATGTGTCCAAAATATTTGGACATATATCTCCGGATGGGTCAAAATTAGACGTGCAATGGTTCGAGAAAGGAAGTGTTTGTATTCGGACCATGAACAGGGAAAGAACTGTAATATGTTACCTCCATACTAACCATGTAGTGTCTCTGAAAGAACGTTATGAGTACCGCATCTCAACCAAGCATCCATACATAATATCAGTCCAATACAGTGCCAGAACAGCTGGAAGAACAAAATATAGCGTGTGAGTTTAGTGAACACAAATAGAAATACATTTCTTATCAGATAAGGGAAAAGAGTACACCTTGCCTAACTGACCTTTTAAATCCGGTATCTTTTTAACCTCTTAAACACAAATCTCCAAAAAGCTTTGGATGGTCCATGAAAGATCTGGTTTGTGGTATTATACCTTTAGGCTATTCAAACGCCATGCTACTTCGGCAGCCAAGAGGTAGATCTGTTGTAGTAATAGAGATACAATCCGTACACTTTGGTATGTCTTTTGAAAAGTATCTATAGACAATAATATATGGAAGATTCCGATACCAATCTATCATGAACACTGTCCTCAATTGCCTAACGAGTGTTATTCAAAAGAGAAACTACAACTAGCTGTTTTGAAAACATCACATCTAACTCCACAAATATGACTCAGGAGTACATTACTGACTGGCCTTCCCTTCTAATACAAAGCAAAAGATACTTCAAATGTACCATGACTCTCTCTTAAAAATGCAACAAACTTACATAAAACACAAAACAAATAACATCAGCATCCCCCTTTATTCTGTATTTTAAGTGGACCCTGTTTCTCCATTTCTTCTGTCTTTCAGAACGGCGCTAGTTGACAAATCAAAAACCGTCTGTTCACATTAAGCAGTTACCCACCCGAAAGATTTTCGGGTTGCGAGCGTCCCTTTTTATGGGCAAGCGCAAAGCTCTCCATCCCATGCTGTAATCTCTCTTTGGGCTTCTAACCACGCCTATGTCACGTCAGTCACTTTCATTGGTCCGTGGGCTTGCCTTTAAAAATCTGCTTGCTTTCATTTGTGAAAGGCATGCATACGTCATGCCTTCTCCGGTGTTTAGCCAACCTACACAGCCCCAGTAAACTACTGAAACCATTCGAGGCTCGATGTTTACAGCACGGTTTCCGGACTACTTTATCTTTTTATTTTCCACGCAGCACAATCACGCTGGGGTTTACATAGCGTAATCGTGCTCGGTTTTTTCGTTTTCAGTTTCAGCACGATCGTGCTGCATTTTATGTAGCACGACCGCGCTGTGTTTTTTTGCTCGTCATTTGTGTGGCAAGAAAAGTCCGGTCAGGAGTGTACAATGCTAATATCTCTAACTCGAGCAAATGCGAGACCCGTTGCATTGCAAATGCTTGTTATATACGCCTAACAATCCTTGTGGGACATTACACAACATGTCTTCTTACCTTAGCTAACGGTGTGCCCTCCACACACATTCATGTACTGACACCTTAATGCAAACGTGTGTGGACTTGATCAGTATTTCACGTTGCATCTATGTGCTGACGTCGTGCCGATACTAGCAAATCAAGGAAAAAACATAGAAAACAGCGCTAGATGTCCAAAACTTAATTGCCACCAAACATCAGAGACGGCAGTCCAGTAATCTATTCCCAATTTATTAGCCTCAAAAGGAACCCGAAATCATACAAAATAGGCCAGTTTCAATTCGGATAACATAAACTTTAAATAGGGGGCCCCAGTATTTAACAAGTGCGTATGTATATTGAGATCGTACTGTGTAGGAGAGCCCAAACAAAAGCCAATTCAAAGCAGAAATTATCAGTAGCCAGACAAGCTGGCACTGAGTACTAGGGACTATTTTCTGTCAAAAGTCATCACCCCTTTTCATGTAGAGCAATCCATCACCTTGCCTTCTTTTTATGCTCTGCCACATCCCTCCAAGGAAGTGGAGCGACTTCACCATCTAGGCCCAAAAACTGTGGTATCGTTCTACTTTGACTGCATGAAAGAGTTATGGGTGGTCGATGGAGCGAAGAAGGGAAAGGCCATGCAGAATCAGACCATCTCTCACTGCATCGTGCCCTGCATTAGAATCTGCTACCCACTGGTGAAAAGTAACTCTCTAAGGATTTGCTTGCTCACTATACCAAAGCCTTCCAAAATCTTCAGCAGCTCATACAAGTGTTGGACCACCCTACAGAGCTCCTTCTGACAGCCCTGGCATTGGCCGTTGATATCGAGAAAGCTTTTGACTCCCTGTCCTGGGACTACCATTACATAGCAATGATGGGTATGGAACCAGGCAGTAAATTCTGTGGCTGGATAAAACTGCTTTACACAAACCATACAGCCCAAGGGAAGACTGGCCCACTTATTCCAGACATTTACAGTGTGGGCAGGGGAACCTGACATGGGTGCCCAGTATTTCTCATACTGATTGCATTAGCATTTAAACCACTAGCCAATGCGAATCACAAGGGAACATGATATCAGGGGCTCCGGATCAACAGAACCCCTCTTTATCTATTACTATATGCGGATGACATGCTATTATACACATGAGGCACTATTGCAGACATCCAAAGGGCCTTTAGTGCATTTGAGCAATATGGTGCATCCTCTGGTTTAAGTGTAAATTGTGAAAAATCATGTGCATTCCCGCTGCTGACCCCTGAAGGGAGAGCTATTCTGGAAGCTCTAGGAAAGAACTTACGATGGACACCCTCCATGAGCAGATATCTCATGGTCTGCATCTATCACATGGCAGACCAACTTTTAGAAGGTAATGTGTGACGGCAGAGGCAGCACTGCGTCCAGCTGTGAGGTTTTGGCTAACGCTTCCGCTTTTGGTTATGGGCGGGATAGCCTGAACAAAAATGATTATTCTTCCTAGACTGCTTTGTTATTTCACCGCCCTTCCCAAAGTGATTCCTCAGAAGGTATTCCGGCAAATTGATGCACTGATCCTACAGCTAATATGGGCATTGGCAGGAAAAGAATAGCACTGGTGAAGCTGAGGCTGCCCATGTCAGAAGGGTGACTAGCAGACCCAGATTTCAAACATTTCAAACTGTACTACCTGGCAGCACAGCTGCAGTGAGCCCCATGCTGACGGGAGAACTGTTGGGGAGAATGTCAGGGAGAAAATCTTGGAAGCCCCACCACTTCCCCCCAAGGAAGACATTAGTACAATTTCTACTACCACCAATGGGGCCACCTCACTCACACTGGTGGACTTTGACAGTCTGCGAGATCATCACAAGAATCCGGCGCAACACTTTTTGCTCAACGGCCAAACTCGCAGTTCATATGGGCCTCAGTTGCAGCTGCCAGGAGGGAAACATAGTGGGCAATTATAAGGAAATGCCTTCCTTGGCATGGTTACCCCCTGACTTTTTGCCTTTTGTTGATGTCAGTTATGATTGAAAGTGTGCTGGGACCCTACTAACCAGGCCCAAGCACCAGTGTTCTTTCCCTAAACTGTACATTTGGTCCCACAATTGCCACAGCCCTGGTACACAGATTTGTAAATGGTATCCCTGGTACCAAGGGCCCTGTGGCCAGGGAAGATCTCTAAGGGCTGCAGCATGTCTTGTGCCACCCTGGGGACCCCTCACTCAGCACATGCACACTGCATTACAGCTTGTGTGTGCTGGTGGGGAGAAAATGAATGTCGACATGGCACTCCCCTCAGGGAGCCATGCCCACCTCTCACTGCCTGTGGCATAGGTAAGTCACCCCTCTAGCAGGCCTTACAGCCCTAAGGCAGGGTGCACTATACCACAGGTGAGGGCATAAGTGCATGAGCATTATGCCCCTACAGTGTCTGAGCAAAACCTTAGACATTGTAAGTGCAGGGTAGCCATAAAGATTATATGGTCTGGGAGTCTGTCAATTACGAACTCCACAGTTCCATAATGGCTACACTGAAATCTGGGAAGTTTGGTATCAAACTTCTCAGCACAATAAATGCACACTGATGCCAGTGTGGGATTTATTGTCAAATACACCCAGAGGGCATCTTAGAGATGCCCCTGAATACCAGTCTGGCTCCTAGTGCTAGGCTGACCAGTTTCTGCCAGCCTGCCACAACCAGACGAGTTTCTGGCCACATGGGATGAAAGCCTTTGTCACTCTGTGGCCAGGAACAAAGCCTGTACTGGGTGGAAGTGCTTCTCACCTCACCGTGCAGGAACTGTCACACGTGGCGGTGAGCCTCAAAGGCTCATGCCTTTTGTTACAGCACCCCAGGGCATCCCAGCTAGTGGAGATGTCCGCTCCTCTGGCCAGTGCCCCCACTTTTGGTGGCAAGGCTGGAGGAGATAATGAGGAAAACAAGGAGGAGACACCCACCATTAAGGACAGCCCCTAAGGTGCCCAGAGCTGAGGTGACCCCTGCATTTGGAAATCCTCCATCTTGAGTTTCCAGGATTCCCCCAATAGGAATAGGGATGTGCCCCCCTCCCCTCAGGGAGGAGGCACAAAGAGGGTGTAGCCACCCTCCAGGACAGTAGCCATTGGCTACTGCCCCCCTGACCTAAACACACCCCTAAATTTAGTATTTAGGGGCGACCATGAACCCAAGAAATCAGATTCCTGCGATCTACAACAGGAAGAAGGACTGCTGACCTGAAAGCCCCGCAGAGACGACAGAGACACCAACTGACTTGGCCCCAGCCCTACCGGCCTGTCTACAGACTCCAAGAACCTGCACAGCCATGCATCCGACAGAGACCAGCGACCTCTGAGGACTCAGAGGACTGCCCTGAACCCGAAGGACCAAGAAACGTCCGAGAACAGCGGCACTGTTCAAAAACTGCAACAACTTTGCAATTTTAAAGCAACTTTCAAAGAACTCTCTCTTCCCACCGGAAGCCTGAGACTTCTCACTCTGCACCCGAGACCCCCGGCTTGAGTTCAGGAGAACTAACACTGCAGAGCAGACTCGCAGGCAACTACAACAATGTAAGTACCCTGAGTCTACCCCCCTGCACCCGTACAGCGACGCCTGCAGAGAGGATCCAAAGGCTCCCTCTGACCACGACTGCCTGGCAACAAAGAACCCGACGCCTGAACCACGCACTGCACTGCAGCCCCCAGGACCGAGAGGAACCACCTTCCAGTGCAGGAGTGACCAGCAGGCGGCCCTCATCCCAGCCCAGTTGGTGGCTGGCCCATGAAGCCCCCCCGTGCCCTGCCTGCATCGCCTAAGTGACCCCAAGGTCCCTCCATTGCTTTCAATAGCAAACCCGATGCCTACTTTGCCTAATGCACCATGTGCCGCTGAGGGTGTGTTTTGTGGGCTTGTGTGTGTCCCCCCAGTGCTCTACAAAACCCTCCTGATCTGCTCCCCGGGGAAGCAGGTACTTACCTGCAAGCAGACTGGAACCAGAGCACCCTTTTTCTTCATAGGCGCCTATGTGATTTAAGCCCTCCTTTGACCTCTGCACCTGACCGGCTCTGTGTTGCTGGTGCGGTGGCTTTGGGGTTGCCTTGAACCCCCAATGGTAGGCTACCTATGCCCAGGAGACTGACTGTGTAAGTGCTTTACTTACCTGAAAAACTTAACCAAACTTACCTCCCCCAGGAGCTGATTATTTTTGCAGGGTGTCCACTTTTAAAATAGCTTATTAACCTAAACTGTGTGTACTACTGTTTCAAGTCAAAGTTCTATACTTACCTGTGTGAAGTACCTTGCGTTTTAAGAGCTTACCTCAAATCTTGAATCTTGTGGTTCTAAAATAAATTAGGAAAATATATTTTTCTATATAAAAACTATTGGCCAGGAATTAAGTCTTTCAGTGTGTGTTCCTCCTTTATTGTCTGTATGTGTACAACAAATGCTTAACATACCCTCTGATAAGCCTACTGCTCGACCACACTACCACAAAATAGAGCATTAGTATTATCTAATGTTGCCACTATCAACCTCTAAGGGGAACCCTTGGACTCTGTGCACACTATCTCTCACTTTGAGATAGTATATACAGAGCCAACTTCCTACAGCATTAATAAATGACTTTAAATTAAAACGTACATGATGCCTTGCCACGTGCCCCCTTGGTGCTCACAGCTCTTCTCCTGATCACAGGCTCCCAGACTCCCCTGCGCCAATCCAAACACTGCTCTCATGCTGGTAATACTATTACACAGCATGAGAGCAGCGTCTGGATTGGGCGGAGAGGGCTGGATTTACACTCCAAGAGGGACTGGGGACCTGTGCCAGCTTACCTCCGTGCACCAGCCTGGAGACATCTAAGTGCGCATGACGGCTTGGCCGTCCTAAGACAGACAGCCAAACCATCATGCGCATTCCAGTGCCCATTACTGCTAGTGCCCTCCATGCTTCTCTTGGCCCTGCTCCCAAGACTTTACTTGGCTCCTGTCATGTAAAATAAAATAATAATAAAACTGCTTTATTATCATTTTATTTTACGTGATTTTATGCTGCTGAGGCAGTGGGGCGACGCTTCTCCACCATAACAGAGGAGTCGCCGCTGATAGGCCCGCAGTGAGTCTGCGAGATAACTGAGCACTGACACGCAACCTTGCTGCTATATAAGGCGCTGCTGGAGAAAGCAAAAGCAGCTCTCCAGCCACTATGAGAACACTAAAAAACAGACCTGGGGATCCCCACTAGCAAAGCAGATTGGGCTAAAATACTACAGCACACCCCAATGGTCTCATGTAAGGCATGATTTAAAGTCATTCAGTACTACTTTCTCCATATGGCATATGTGACACCCAGAAAGATGACTGTGATGTCCCTAGATAAAAACACGAGGAGAGGTTAAGGCTGCATTCCTTCACATGGTCTGGGAGTGCCCAGTTGCCACCCCATACTGGGACAAAGTGAGGGAAGTGATGACTCTGGCCACGGTACACCCGTTGCCCACATCTTCCCTCTTGGATTGGTTCCCTTGATCTAAGGCACGTGCTGTCGCGACCAGGTTCGCAGAAGTGCCAATATTTCTTGCTAGACAGCAGCTGACAATAGAGGACCCCAGTGAGGGCCTAGAATACAGGGTGGGCTATCTGAATTCTGTAAATGGGATGGCTGCGAGGAAAAAGTATTAAGAAGAGAGGCGGACAGGAGGTTGCACTCTGGGAGCTGGGCAGAGGCCTGGACACAAATACTGGAAGATCTACAATAAGTAAAGAAGCTGAATTGGGTTTGCCCTGACTATCATAAAGGCTGGAGACAGTGTATAGGTGCAACCCTGCACCACTAGCAATAAGCCACCCCAGACGGATGGAGACTCGGCCGCCGAGAAACTGGGACGACAAGGCGTAGATAACGCCACCCGTGGCATTTACCTCACAAAGTGACTCTGATTAAAAATATTAGTATTAACTTCACTCTTAGGCTGGTTTACGGTTTACAGTGTTTCTTCTCAATTCACCAGGCTCGCTCGGGAAACATCCTGAACAACTAGGTCTAAACCACTACTTGCCTGAACCACTACTGCTAAACAACTAAAAAGTCTCTACAACTAAGTACTGAACAACTACTGTCGAAACAACAACTGTGCATGGTGCATGAGTAACAATTGCCTGAACAACTAATTTTAAGGTAAGGTTTTCTTTTTGTTTTTTTATGGTGTGTTAGTTGTTTAGAATATATATATATATATATATATATATATATATTAGTTGTTTAGGCAATTGTTATTCAGGCACAATTGTTGTTTAGACAGTAGTTGTTCAGTACTTAGTTGTAGAGACTTTTTAGTTGTTTAGCAGTAGTGGTTTAGGCTATAGTTGTTTAGGACCTAGTTGTTCTGTCACATATTCGGCTCGCTCGCCTATAATTTCACCTGCAGACTTCTGCTATCAAAGTTATTTGAATGTTGACACAACTACGAATAGCATGAGCTACTAGTATAATTGAATGAGATCCAGGCTAGATTATTCTAGCAGGGGATTTTAATGTAGTTCTGAACAATGATTTAGATCAATCAACAAAAAGTAGGTCGAGAGCGAATGAGAGAATGGAATCCCTGATAAAGATTAAGACAAGGCTATGCCTTTAGTAATAAGAACTATGGACATCTGTCCCAAATTGAGTATATCTTAGTTGATTGGAATCTAAGAGAACAGGTTCAAGATATTCAGCATGTAGGGCCCACCTGTGGGATCATTCTGCAATTTCCCTTGACTTTAAATCAAACAGTAATGTTGAACAGCAGAGATGGACAATGGACCGCACACTCTTACTAGATAAGACAGCCGTAAAGGAGCTGCAATGAGTTCTTTCATATTAACTTAGGCTCGTCTTCTCTGGGCATGGTGTGGGGCTCCTTTAAGTTCTTTTTGAAGGGTAGAATTACTAAATTAGTCTCTTTTAAGAGGAGAGCCTATAACTTGGAAATGAAAGAGTTGGATGACAGGGTTGTTTGGGGAGATATTGGAGACAGGGCTCCTATTACCCCATCCTGGAATGAGGCTAAAGTTACACTAAATTTAAAGCCAGGGAAGCATCCGAGGAGCTGTTATTCATAAAGACCATTATCGCTCCTAAATTGTGACTATACATTTTTTGCCAAGAATTTATCTGAAAAGTTCAGTGGTGTGATTGGTGGTCTCCTGAATGATGATCAGAAGGGTTTTCTTAAGGGGAGATCCCTGCATGAGCTAACTTATGGCTCAATAGATTTAGCTACGACCTACAAGATGCCTTTGGCAGCAGTAATGTTGGATGCCACAAAGGTTTTAGACAGAGTGAACTGATCTTATTTACAAACCATGCTTAAGCTTTTTAACTTGAGGGAGAATTTTTGCAAAACTCTTCATAAGATATATCAGAACACCACAGCTGGAGTTTTGGTAAACGGGAGCCTGACTTCTCCTTTCAAGAGCTAGGGAAACAAGGTAGGGATGTCCGCTATCTCCTGTACTGTTTAATTTGTATGTAGAACCCTTAGTGTGTAAAATCAGAAATAAGAAAAGTATCCTCCCTTTCAGTTGTAATGGTTGGCAAGAGAAAGTTGGCCTATATGCTGACGACCTTTGGTCTATATGTCAGGTTTGCTGGGGGCTTTACCAGCACTGGAGAGGCAGACCACAGAGTTTGGTGGGGTTGCAAGATATCTGGCCAATAATGCCAAGACGAAAATTATGGTGTGGAACATCTCAAAGTAAAATAGGTTAATTAAAGATGAAATGAGGTATTTGGGTGTAAAGATTACTCAGGATATCAGGAAACTTCAGGAAGTATTTTTTTTAATACTATGAGGGAGTCTTGTAGGTTCACGAAGAGCTGGGAACACCTACCTCTTGCTATATTAGGGAAAGTTAGTCTGGGGAAAATTTATACATTACCCAAATGTATGTTTGTTTATTTTTAATGCCATTCCTAATTTTTTTACGAAAGCTTGAATAGATAAGCTGCAAGGCATGGTAAATTGTTTTATTTGAGCCTCAAAGGGAGTACCTATTTCTTGGAAAAAGCTACAGAGGAGGAGAGAAAAGGGGGGTTTGACACTCCCAGACTTTCAGTATTATGCGTGGGCTTTCCTTTAAAAAAATGGTAAATGCTGTTAACTAGCCCAGACACACCAGAGATGGATAAATTGTTGAAGGCTATATTAATGGATGTTCAAGGTGGGATTTCTGGTTTTATGTATAAATTTGGTGAGCCCAATATTTACAAGAAAGTGAGGCTTAAGGTGTTGCAAGATCTGGCGGAATTATGGTGGCATATTAGGCCCGATACTAACCTTCCCTAGCTCAGTAGATACACACCAATCTGGGATTCCCCAGGCTGCCCGGACTGGACAAAGGGTATACTGGCAGTCCCACTGAAGGAGGCGGACTGGCATGAATGAGGTCAACTGTTTCATGATGGCTTGTTGTTATCCTAGGAAGAGTTCCGGGAGGGCCTGGAGGTAAAACGTTGAGGTTCAAGTACCTGCAAGCTCGTAGTTGGTCACAGAGCTTGGAGATTGACGTGGGAGGATCAAATGAATTGAAAGAGTCTGTATTTCAAGGGTTCCCAAGGAAGAAGGAAGTAGCAAAATGGTATTGGCTGATGGTGGACTTAGAGGATGAAGACTTTCCATTGCTGGAGGAGCTGTGGGGAAAATACTTGCCAGGGATACATCCAAGAGATATATGGCAAGTATCAATGATGTTTTTTTTTATACAGTACCATTAAGCCTGCGCGTTTAAGGGGAAAACATCTTTTTTTCCCTCCACAGAGTGTATTGGACTCCAGAGAGGCTGTCAAAGACAGGGAGCAGTGGAAAGGGGAAATGCACAAAATGTGGGCTTGAAAAAGCTAATGATATTCATATGTTTGTGGAGTGCCTGGGAATTCATTGCTTTTGGGAAGATGTGTGCAATACAATGAGTGATATTCTTAACATAAAAATCAAGGTAAGCCTCCCCCTTATTATTTTTCAGACTCTGCAGGATCAGACCGAACTGAGTAGCAATAGAGCTAAATTGCTTTTTTATGTCTCTTCTGGCTCAGAGGGAGGTCTGTTGAAGATGGCTTGGCAGTGTTCTCCTCACTTATACCGATTGGTTGAGATCGGTTGTGTAGAATTTAAAATTGGATGCTAGAAATCTGGAGAGCAGAAGTACATTTTGGCTCCTGCTGTTGATATGGTTAGAGAGAAAGAATGGTGAACAAGGTAGGGACTCAGTGGGCAATGTGAGTTACTGTGTTGTCCTATGATTACACCTATATGCTGTTCTGGTACTTTGGACACCAGGCCGAAAGGCTGAGGTACTTCGAAGAATCAGTGATTCCCTAACCTGGTGCGGGGTTTCTCCCTTAGAGGTCTGGAAAAAAGGGCACCCACGGCAAGAGATCTCAAAAAAGGTGACCAGCGGTAAATGAGGACTTAAAAATGTAAGAAAAAAACAGTAATTACTCCCTTTTGGAAAGAGGTTTTCAGCCTTGTCAGAGGTAGCATGGCTTTCCCTTTGCAGAAGGATCTCGGTTACATGGCACTTTGGCTTGTATCTGAAAATGGATATTGTGGTTATCCCAGCTTTTAGATATACCAAGTGCCAGGAGCAGCCCACGTGTTCGTGACTTCCTTCTGGAAAAGTCATGATTTTCATCTACAGCAACATGGACCTTGAGACTCTGCAACATGATAGGGTTAGAAAAGCATTTACACTCTATTGCCAACCAATAAGAAAAGTTATACGGAAAATGGTGCCCACAAGCAGTTCAACTTGCTAGATTTAAGAACCTCAGGAGTTACCTTCCTAGACTTACAGCCCTATAGCTTTTACACTGTGAGGTGCAGAGGTGTTGGAGGCAGACATTGGAGTCTTTGAGCGGTAAAAGTTTTGGGCCTTTTTTGTCTACCTATTGAAGGATGTCTGGGACTGAGAGAGAAAATGGGTGGTTGGGGAGATGGGCCCTGGGAGTGCCAATTGCGCTATCTCTCCCTGGAACAAGAGTGATGGGGAGATGTCTCTTGTCTGCAATTCTTGTACTTGCATAGCAGCTTGTGTTTTGACTTTATATTGGACTTGCCCAAGAACTGGTGATCTGGACCAGTTCAGGGACTTGCAGCGGGAGCAAGCCTGGGACCTGGAGCATGACTATCCTTGTTTCTTGTGGTCGGTAACATACAGCTTCACTCTCTGATAGCCTTCGGGTGTATCAGGGAGCATGTGTCACATGATTCAGAGTCATGTTTTGCTTGGGTACACCAAAGACAGAAGTCATACAGGTCCATAACTGACATCTGAGTCCTGCTCCTAAGCCATGTAAGGGAGATCATGGACTTTCCTCTGCTGAAGAATCTGGGTAAGATGACACCAGGGCCTCATGATAGGAGCAGATGGTACTCTATGGGTCCAACTCCATGCCTGTGGTCTGACTCAGACCCTCTTTCAAGCTGGAGCCTGTATGCCCCGAATTTACAGGGCCACCATTGACTCCACAGCAGGTAGAGGCCTTAAAAGAGGCAATGTTGTAGCTATTTCTGATGATGTCGGCCCCCAGTAGCACACTTTGACCCCATGGATCCACCAAGTCCCCATTTGCACTTTCACTGGCAGGCCCTGATCCACAGCTGACCAGTGCTTAATTTGTAAATAAAAATGTGCCGGTGCCCAAAACTCTCCTCTGAAACACGCTGCTGCTGCAATTAAATGTGCAAGCACAGAATACTGAGCACAGAATACTGAGGCAGTGTAATCCTAAAGCCATCTCTGGCCTTTTTAATCCTTTTACAGCCATTCCCTGCCCATTCAGCTTACTACTGCAGCTTTCTGCTTTCTACCTTTGTGCGCTTTTCAGTCTTTCTCTTCCTCCGGCTTTCTCATATGTGTCCTTTGCTCGCAGTAAATGCTAGATGCAGAAAAATAAGTGCCAGCCCCCTAAAATAAGTGCTGGTTCCCCCCACCGGAAACCTCTGGCTCAAATTAAGCACTGCCATTGACTGACCCTATTGGATCCCTGTCTGGCTACTTGCCTGTGCCATGCCATGCCTCCACTCCTTTGAGGAGGGTCATGCTGGTTCAGTACTGGCCTAGGCTCCAAATGTTGCAGTTCCAGATCTGACACCTCTTTCAGATCAGAAGACGAATTCAGCTAGATCTCAATGGATGTCATGCTACAAGATCACCAGAGCCAAGCCTGTTAATATGGGAAGACTCTTGTACAAGGCACCTGTAATGATGGCAGTATTGCAGATGGCTAAATGCTCTCTTTGCTTCTGACATCTTACAGGTCATTCAAATTCTTCCCATATTGAAGATGACAAGGAAGAGGCAGACCATTTGCTCCCAATCACTACAGCTGATAATTTGTAGTTAAATATACAACATGCCAGTAATCTTAACACCTCCTCTGCAACTGAATTGGACTGACCATTGGTTCCCCCTCCTGAAGAAAGTCCCTCTTTCGCTTTGATCATTCGTAGAGCTGCAGATGTGATAGAGTTACAATTACCCAATAAAGTCAGTTGTTTACAGAAATTTTGCAGCCTGGTCCTCCAACTTCTGGACAATTGCTGCTCTTCAATGAATCCCTGACAGAGGCCTTGATGGGGTCCTGTTCTAACCTGTCCTCAGCACTGCCAGTGAATTGACCTATTGGTAGGTGACAGGTCTGCTTCAGTCAATACAGTATTTTTGATGTAGCACCCACACTAGAGAGCCTTATAGTTCAGGCTTTGGCCAGCAAGGTGAAGCTGAATGCCCCCACCACCCTGCTTGAAGGAGAATCTAAGCATACTGACCTGACATGCATGGTAAAAATGTTTTCTGTTCTGCTAGTTTGCTATTGAGAATTTTGAATGTTATTTGCTTGTTAGGCGGTACACTCATGTCTTCTCATTTATGGTTGGGGAGGTCATCCCGGTGAGGTGGAGAACTGGTCTTTGATGTAGCAGTGTCACCAAATCAATCTCCTGGAGTTACTTGCCATTTGATTTGCCCTCATGGCCTTTCTTGAAAGGCAAGGCTTCCCAGGTCTTGACAGACAGCACAAGCTCCTTATGGTGCTGTAAAACAAAGTGCGCTTGGTGTCACATTTGTTTTTATTGATTTTTTTTTAAAGTTTCATATAGTTGTACATGAGCACCAGAATATATTACTCTTTTTTAAGGCATGGGGACATTAAGCATTTTGCTCAGAATTACATGATATGGAGCCAAGGCTGGGATTCGAACCTGGTTTCTCAGTTCTAAAGTCAGCAGCTCTGATCGTTAGTCCACAGCTTCTCCCCTTTGCAACTGCTTCATGGTTCTGTGACAAGAACAGTTGCAGAGACTTGCCTGCCAGTTAGCTGAAGTCCCTCAACTCCAGCAGAAGAGCTCAGCAGACATCATCTGCCCAACCACAGGTGGCTTGGGATCCACAGGATGTTCTCGGTCTCTTCAAGTTCTCTTTTTTACCACCACCAAGAACGCTCAGTATTGTGCCTTTGGGCTCTAGATTTCCCACTTCGAGGTTCCTGATACATTCTGCATTCAGTGGGATTGTGATCCCTAGCATGCCTATCTCCCTGTGCCTTCACTTCTGTGAGACCTGAAGAAAGAGAGGGGGGGGCAAGGGAGTCACCTTATTCTGACAATCCCAGCCTGAGCTTAGGGAAATTGGTATTCCAGAGCTGCTGAGTTTGAGCATTTGTATTCTGCTCCACTTCAGAAGGACCTGGTGTCCCAACAACATGAAAGAGTTCTACATCCAACTTTCAGCAACCTACACCTCCATTTGTGGACATTGAGCAGAACAGTCTTAGTGGTTATGACTCAGTGATAGAATTGCTGGATATCAGCTAGGCTGCTTGCTGTTCATCCACCAATTTAATTTATTCTGCCCGCTGGACAAAGTTTATGCTCTGATGAGAGGACCCTCTGGTCAATGCACTCCAGGTGAAGCTTTCTGATGTACTTTTGATTCCTGTGTGTTTGGTCTGCTGTGGTACCATTAAAGATTACTTGTTGGCTCTCTTGGTCTTTCTATGTTTGCTTGTTCAGCCCTTTCAATTTAAATCACCCGTTATGATGTGTTTTTAAAAAGGGCCTACATATGTGTCCTCCTGTGCCTGTTATTATGCTGCAGTAGAACCTTAATATGTTTTTTACTTTCGTAATATGCACACCTTTTGTGAATTTGAAGTTGTTTTCTGAGGTTGCTAACCTTTAAGACTGTTTTCCTCATTGCAATTACATCTGCTTGCCATGTCAGTGAACTGCAGGCACTGTTGGTACAGCCACTGTATACCAACTTCTTCATGGACAAGTTGATACTTCAAACTTGGGTGTCCTTTTTGCTGACGGTGGTGTTGCCATTTCAGGTGGGCCAGTCCATCACACTCCGCACTAGCTTTGCTCCGCTGCATCCTTCTAAGAAGGAAGAGAGGTTTCATCCACTGAACTATAAGAGAGCCTTAGGTCCTGATTCACAATTTGGCGGATGGGTTTACTTTGTCACAAATGTGACGGATATCCTGTCCGCCATATTACACTCCCATTATATCCTATGGGAATTGTAATAAGGCAGACAGGATATCCGTCACAGTTGTGACAAAGTAACCTGTCTGCCAAAATCTAAATCAGGCCCTTAGTTTCCAAATAGAAAAGGCTAGGGAGCACTGTGTGGCCAAGTAACTCTTTGATGGATTCACTAGCGCGTATAGGGGAATGGTGGTCCAGAAGTGGACCCTATCCAGTTGGATAGTCCTCTGTATATAAATGTGCTATGCCTTGGTCAAGAAGGAATCTCTTGACAGCCTTCAGGCTCATGCCACCAGAGTCAAATTTGCCACTACAACCTTCGCTAGGGGTGTTCTTGTGCTGAACATCTGCCAGGCTACTACATGGGAGTCCATCCACAACTTCCCCAGACACGGCTGCATCGACTCTTCAGTGTGTATGGAGGGCCATTTTACCTGCTTTGTCCTGCGGGCTGCAGGACCTTCTGGTGTAAAGTCTGCTCCTCAGATCCACCATTGTTAGGAGGCACTGCTTTGTCACTGATTCAATAAGGGAATAAACTGCAGTTAGACATATCAATCAAAAGAACACATTACCTACCTTTAATAAATTCTCTTCCCGGTTGACACACTATCTGAAGATTCCTCACTGCCGCCCCTCTTCCCCTTATGTGGAGTGGACTTTTAGATGTTAATAAGGTGCCATGTTAGATTTAGCACACTCTCATGCTACTCAATCTGTCACTAACTCTCACATCTAAAGGTATAGAATGCTTTATTTTAAACTGATGTCAGCACGCAGGGGTGGCG
Organism: Pleurodeles waltl; assembly: GCF_031143425.1. Taxonomy (NCBI): domain Eukaryota; kingdom Metazoa; phylum Chordata; class Amphibia; order Caudata; family Salamandridae; genus Pleurodeles; species Pleurodeles waltl. Next base: position 330,672,187 of record NC_090443.1, read on the forward strand.
CTTGTAAGTGACTCTGCGCTGTCACTTTTGGTGGTGAAATGAAACTGCCACAAAATATGATGGTGCCACCTCTTAGGGCAGGAGCAATTGCTAGGAAAGCTTCCAGACTGATGCTTAGGATCATTTAAAATGTTAGGAATCTGCAATTAGAATGAGTATCACCCATAAAGGAGGTCACTGAAGGTAAGTCATTTGCTCTTCTATCTGACTTTCTTACTGTCCGTCCCTTCAGAATCCTCAGCTGAGTCACTCGGTAATATAAACTATTTTAATTTCTTTGACAAAAGACTTCTGTTTAAAAGACTTTCCTGTCAGCTCTTTAAAACTACACCAGACACTATAATGCAGTGCATTTGCTCCTCTTGTAGATTTGCTGCTCTACTAATGGGGCACTAAAGACTGCACAGTATAGTACCTGCTGGGAGAAAGAATTCTGTATGTAACCAATACAAATTATGGGCAGCAGCTGGTGTGGTGTAGTGGAGACATACACACAATGGGTCACCATTGCATTGTCTGGCTTGCCGAATAATGGCCAGAAGGGCTGTTGTGTTGGGACCAGGCACTATATTTAAAAAATGGTATCACTGTGGGAAAAGTTCAGAATGCAAACACACAGCAGGCATTGTTGGAGTATTTTGCTAGAACTGAAAGTGGGGTGTAAAGGTTCAAAAATTGGTTTTCTCCATGAAAAATGGCTGTTAATCACTGAGGGCCACATTTATGGCCAGGTGGCGCAGCACAGCAAGTCACCTTGCCGTGCTGGGTCACAGGGAAAGGACAGGAATGTGCCATATTTATCCCAATATGGGGCATTCCTGTCCGCTTCCCAGCTCTGGTGCACAAAGGCCTGCCTAGCGCCAATGCAGGCACCCTTGCATCACAGTGCAAGGCTGGCACAATTGCATGCAGGACTGTTTTTGTGCAGGACGGTGCCCCTTCCTGCACAGTAGCACTCCCCGAAGTATTTTTCTCTTCATATGTCTGCTGCAGAATGCAGCATACATAGATAGAGGAAACAAACAAGGAGAAAAAAAGATATTTCTCCTCATTACGCCTTCCTTGGGAAGACATAGCAATTTGGCTCATTCCCAGGTTTACCAATTCTGGTAAATCTGTGACTGCATCGAAATCCATGGCTGCTGCATGGAAACACCCATGCAACGCCTTCCCAGGGCAGAGTAAGGCAACACAACAACAATTTGCGCTGTATTGCTTTACTCTAAGTTTATGAAGCCACTCAGGGCCACGCAAAGTGGTCTTGTGTCGCTTCATAAATAGCATTTGGGGTTTGCTTCGTGCATGTACCACGTTGTGTGGTGCAAACGCGATGCAAACTCCCCTCAGAAATATGCCCCTGAGTGTTTTGAAAACCTATCTATTACTATAATATAATGTATAGAGCCCCTGCATATACTATGGATAATAAAATCATTGAATTTAGTCCCACTTTAACCCAGCCTTTGAGAGAGACAGTAATCCATGGGGAGAGCAGCAAATGTTAAGTTAAAGGCTAATGAACTCCTAACCCAATTTAATAAGATGACATGCTATAAGTACATTGATTTGGATGTAGATAGTCATGAAAATGATTTTGATCCATGAAAATGAGAGTGAAGATTACAGAAACACAGTAAGTGCAGTAGAAAAAGCTGTTTGGAAGCACTATGACAAGTTTGAGGTATGACAGCCTCGGACTGGTCTTCACCCAAATATTTTGCCTTCTCTCCTCATGTTTTCTAAAATTTGTTTTTGTTGGCCTTAGGACTCTGTGCACTAAAGTGCTTGTGTTCACTCCTTTAAACCTGGTAAATTGGTTTACACCCAGTTGGCACATTTAATTTACTTATAAGTCCCAAGGTAGGTTGTACTGTATGTATCCAGGGCCTGTAAATAAAATGCTACCAGTGGGCCTGCAGCACGTATTGTGTCACCCACTTACATAGCTCTTTAAAACATGTTCCAGGCTTGGCATTGCAGCTTGTGTACAGTTTTAAACTGCCAATTCGACTTAGCAAAATAAACCTTTTTTCACGCCTAACCTTCCTTTTTAATACATATGTCACCCCTGATGTAGGCCCTGAACAGCCCATAGGACACGGTGCATTGTATTAAAAAAGTTGGAGATTTACTTTTAAGTTTTACATGTCCTGGTACTTAACTTATGATTGGGAACAGGTAGGAAAGTCAAGTTTGGTCTCAAATGAATTGTAAATTAAAATACTCTGTAATGTTAAAGTCAGATTTTATATCACAATCCTGAAAATGCCATTTTTAGAAGTTGGTAGTTTCTTGTCTGTACCATTTGGTGCCTGCAGCGTGGGTCACATGACTGTAATTAGAGTAGCAGTTGGCCTTTGTGTATTCCTCCCAAACAGTGAGACAAAGTGAGGACTACGTGTTGCCATGTTGCGTCATCCTCCCAGGATGGGAGGGGCGGAGCTGTTCGCTACCCATTTTTATTTCAAAGAGCTGCCTCCAGCACACTCACAAAGAACTTGAAGGCAGCCTTTTTTTACCCTAGATGTCTTTGAGCCTGGGCATGGGAATGAATGAAGGAAATTACCAGAACCAGAAGTATGAAGGCCTAGACGTTTCTTTTATTTTAAAGGTTTGCACTAGGTATACATTTTGGGCCCTCAGACCAGCTCTTTGAGGGCACTCAGAAGGACTGCCCTGCTGCTTGAAGCCTGCCTCATACCCCCAGAGGACTGCCCTGCTGCGTGAGGCCTACCTTGCTGCATGAACCCAGGACTACCAAAGTGACTCCAAGGGCTAGTTGGCAGGCCTCCTGTTCTGAGCTAGAAGGGCACAACAAACTCCAACAATTCTGAACCCACGCCTAGACCCTGCCTTAAGTGTGTCCAGCTCTCCAAGTGGTGCCCACCCAGTCATGTATCCTTGGAAGTAGGGCTAAAAGGTGTAGAAACAGCCAAAACCTGAAACTTGAGACAAAACTTTTCAACCAAAAAGTATCCTGAGAACTGACAGGATATTGAGACCTATATGCGCGCAGATACGCCCAAGGGGCATCACTGATAAGCTTTACTTTGCGGTGCTCCCAATACATTCTTCTCCTCAGCAGAAAATCCTGCTCAGTGGCTCCTATCGGAAGGGATATACGGCCTTGTGGAGCGCTTGTGGGCTACAACCTGCATTTTCACACCACTGGAGATTTTCGACTTCCAAAAAACAGACAGAGTCTGACCATAGAAACTTTCACAGTAACTTTGTCCAGAGGCTCCCCGATGACACATCCTCCTCGAACACTGCCGGCTGCCTTGCCTCTCAAAACTTTACCTTTTCAGCAACATTTTCTTCAAATGTCTTCTGTAGTCTGAAGGTAAGCTAAGTCCGAGCCAATCCACTCCATGTATCCAAACCGTGCTCTATCGCAGAAGGCTATATCTTTTGACTTCGCCCCAGTCTCTCGCAACTAGATGCCTGCAATTGGTGCTTTTAGGCACAAGTTTTTACTTAAAACTTATTTTATATCTGTGGTTCTACTGATTGGATTTTTGTTGTTCTTATGTCAAATTATTTTTTTTTCTCTGTTTTTTAAGTTGGTGTAGGGTTTTTCTTGTGTTGTGTTTTCACTTTATTACTGTTTGTGTGCTGCATAAATATTTTAGACAGACATCACCTCTAAGTTAAGACTGACTGCTTTTTTGTGGTAAGCTACCAGAGGGTTAAGCACAGGTTTATTTAGGGACATTTGTAGTTCACCCTGACAGGGATTGTGGTTGATGCTTGAGAATGGGCTTCACTCCCTCAATCAAAATTCTAATTTCCTACAGGTATAGGTAGACCTGTTAAAATATGAGCATCATATGCTCTAGCTATCAATCAGAAGCTTGGACACCTTAATATGTTAGTGGACTGGGCTTGAGACGAAAACCAGAAATCAGTTGAAAACTGCGTACATTCAGCAATGTTTGATATATTTGTAATGTTACTGGATATGTTAAACACCATTGTTGATGATCTAAAAAAATGCTAAGAACACCAAAAATCTCACCACTCAAGCCACAGCTTTCAGGGGAAATTTCACTCCAGTCAATGGTGAGTCCTTCTGGATGGAAATATAATTAGCAAATTCAGTGGAACTGGAAACAAAGACTGCTGATTTGATATTAGGAGCAGGTCAGTTATCAGTTAAATCAAATTTGAAAGCCAATCAGTAGCCATTAAAACTTAAGAACACACAACAGCGCATTTACTTCTTCTCACTCTCCAAATAAAACAATGTCAGTTAACTTGCCATCCAAGCTTACTGAAAACATAAACATATGTCCAGGACATCCTGCTGGGTCATAGATCTAAAAAAAGAATCATAAAAAGGTAAAAACAAATTAAACACAATTTTTAAATATCACAATCAAAAATCTTTGGTGCTACTAACTCACCTCAGCCCTCCCATGTTACACTCCATCTTTAAAAATTGCAAAAATATTGTCAGTTGACCAAATGAGCCTTCCTATGCTGCATCAACATTTAATCCTGCTTAAAGTAAATAAAATATAGAAGCAAGTGCTGGGATTAAGGAAAAGGAGAAATAGGGACAAATTTTGAGCCTGAACAAACCTTCTTAAGAGATGTATGAGAGGAGAAGACCAAGAGCTCTAATCGACCAACCACCATAAGAACTCAAATATTAGAATGGAAATCTGTCAACTATTTACCTAAAGGAAAAGACGCTGGGGGGATCCCGAAGCTAGATTAAGTTCCCAGAAATGAAGCAAATTAGGGATTTAATTCTCAGCCCTGATAATTTTGCCTCAGCACAGGAATGTGAGTTGCAGCACAAGGGTCGAAAATTAAGCAGTGAGATGATGTGTATATGGCATTTGCCTGCTTCTAAATGATTCAATGATAATGTACAGGCAATGGGAATGGAGTTATCAATATATCAATCAAGTCCTGCAATGAAGAAGAGTCCTTTTCTATCTTAAAGCAGATGGTTATGCATGCTCCTGAGTTAGTGTGCTCTACACCATCCAGCTCTACAGATAAGGCTGACAAAGCAATATGTCTTGAACTGCAAGTTAGCCTCAAGGTCAATTTGCCTCAATCCAGAATAATACTGAAAGAGCTAGGTAGAATATGTATTTTTCACTCAGCATACATTTCTAGCAGTAACTCTGACACCCTAAGTAGAGAAAACATAATTAGGCTATTAAAAGAAATGCAGGCATTAGAACACAAAACCTAAAAAGATACTGAGTGCATCTCCTACAGCCTTTATCGCATTAAGATGGAAAGGAAGTGACTACATTCACATTCACATTCATGAAGCAGAGACTGCTGCCTTAGAGTTCACCTATAAATAATTTTTTGAGAATTGAGTTATCTAAACAGGTAAATGGTTGTTACCCAGGACTGCTGCTACAAGCAAACCGGTACACAATCTCTGAAAGGTCATCCAAGAAGAGATGAAGCACTCTGAGGCCTGCAAAAGGCCCTCAAAAGTCTATTTAGGAATAAACTGGAAAGGTACGAAAGGCCGCACATGCATGATGCATAGCACCAGTGTTTAATTTCTAAAAGAATGAGTACTTGTGCCCAAAACTGCTCAGATGCCCGCGGCCAGTGCTATCAAATGTTGATGTGTCAAACATTAGAGCTACGTAGTCTTGAATCCACTTCATGCTTCCTTAATCCACTACCAGACACTCCTTGCCCCTTTATCTCACTCTTGCAGGTTCCTGCTTTCTCCTCTTGTGATACGTTTGCCATCTTTCTCTTCATCCGTTTTTCCACTGTTTTTACCTCCGTTGCTCTTGGTAAATATTTGTTGCCAAAAAAGAAGTGCTCTTCCATAAAAATTAGTGCCTCTGGCCTCCACCAGCAACAAGAGTTGCTTAGCACATACACCAGCTAAAGGCACAGAGGCATGCTTTAGCCCTTAGTACTCATCTCATTTGATGTTGGTCTCTCCTCGCCCCGCGGTGTATCCGACCGATAAAAAGTTACACTTGTGCTCTTGGAACAAGTAGAGGATCACATAATTTTGCATGCTGTGGATTCAAAGAAATGTGTTACTAGCTTTGATGTATGTTGTTTGCAAGGGCTGTGGGCAACTGCAGACTTCCCAATTGAAGGCTTTTTTTCACATAACGAAACGGAGGAAAATTAAACAAAAGGGGAATGCATTGGGGTAATCGTCCTATGCTTAGCTTGTAAACCTTTTAAGTACTTTTCCCAAGGTTTTTCTCAGAAGCCTGCAGCCGGCATTAACAAATGTCGGTATTGCCGAATACGGAGCCTACGTAGCCTTGATTCCACCTCAAGCTTCTTTCTTTCGCCACCATTCACTCGCTGCTCCTTAATATTGCTCTCTCAGGTTCCTTTCCAGCCATGCTTTCTCACAGTCACTGTTTTTCCCTCTTTCTCTTCATTTTCTCCTTTTGTGTCTTTCTCTCTCTTGCTGAGCACTGGCCTTCAAATGAGTGCGGGTGGGGACCACCTGCAACCACCGACTCAAACTAAGCATTGTATTTGCCATACATGTAACACCTCACCTTAATATAAAAATTCAGAAACTTCTTGTGGTAATTGTGGCAGTAGTGATACCACCCATACTAACAGTTGAAAAACACCACTGAGCAAAACATATATTTTCTGCAAAAAACATATATTTGCACTGGTGGTGCACGGCAGCGAACCAGTGCAAGGTCATCATTGGATTTAACTCAGCTGTCAGATTCCAAAGAGACCCCTCGTGGACATGTCAATTGGAAGGGCGTTTTTAAATGCCAAATATTGTATTTATATATCGCTTACTAACCTTGATGAGGTGTCAGAGCACTTTTTGGAGAGTAACACACTACTCTGGATCCTAAAAAAGATTAGTGGTGGATTAGTATAGGGTACTATAAGTGGTTAATTTGAGCAGTGGACATCTGAGTCTCTTAGTTGGATTGAATAGGATTCAGGAGGGATAGAGGAGGGAAGAGTGTAGGTGTTATTTGGGAGATCACCGTAGTAAAATGAAGTTTGGGATGAGATAGAGGAGGGAAGAAGCAAGAATGGGTCTTAAGGAGATCATAGTAGTAGAATGAGGTTTTGGATGGGTCAAAGGAGGGATAGAGGTGGGTAGCGTCAAGAAAGTGTTACTAAGGAAATCGTAGTAGTAGAATGAGGTTTGGGATGAGTCAGAGTGGAGGTAGAGGATATACTGAGAGGTGTAGGATAAGACTTAAGAGTAATCTATTGGAGAGAGTTGTGTTTTTCTATAGTAGGAGTAAAGCAATAGATATATACATACATAATTACAGAGAAAACGTATGCTTGTATAAGGAAAATAACAAACATAAAATTGTAGTGTATAAAGTTTCATGTGCATGTGTGGGTAGATAGACTCTCAGATGTTCAAGTGTTGCGACACGTGAAGCTAATTAATTTGTGTACATTCATAATTGCTTTTCTTTTTTTTCATAAAACTCTCCTCTTTATCTGAACCAAATCTCACTTCACAAAATCATGTGAGAATTGGTAGTTTTAAGTGCATCCCTTTTTTCATAAAACATTGGGGAATGGCTTCTAGTTGGAGCAGAAGACCCAACTAAGTTTAATAAGATGGGGACTTTCGGTTTGGGTGTTTGATTGCTTATGGTACAGGGCCTGGGTAGGATATGGCTTTTGATTCTTATACTAGTTTAAAAAAGTAGGTCTAAGTACGGCTAATTATTAAACATCCCATGAGTCTGGACAAAAGGGAGCTGAAAGTATCAGACTTTCAGGTCCCAGTCAATACCTTCAAAAGGACCCCATTGCTGGGCCTAAGACCCCTTCAGGAATTGTATTCTGCACCAAAAGAGTCAATAGCTGCAGACACAGGGGCCACTTTAGGTCATCTGGAAATGTAAGACCTAATGCCTTTAGAAGATGCTTACCTGCATGAAAACATCCAGGAGCCTGTGATTATGATCTTGTCGAAATTATTGGGCAACAAAGTCTCCGTTGCCACTTACTTTAGGCCGAAAATTTTAAGGGACCTATTTAGGGGCCACCTACCTTAAAAAAAAATCTAACAGCAGCAAAAGGCGTTTCAAAGGCATAGGCAACATTTGAAAGCAACATTTATTTGCATGAAAAGTGCCAGGGATATTCCTATTTCTACACCTGTTGAGCACAACAGAGCATTATGTTACACCAAATCGGAAACTCAATCCGGATACAGCCCGTATGCCATCTTTATTTACTAGAATAAAAGAACAGAAGGGTAAAAACTATGAGGTTTTCCCTAATTCTCAGCAAAAAAGGCAGAGCACAGGAAGCACAAGGAAAGGCAAAAGGCTTCTTGAGGATCTGCGGTACAACAGTGCACATTAGAAAGCCCGCTGTTTTATAACGTAAACTAAGTAGAAATGTGGCTGGCACAACTTAGCCTCGTTCTTTCCTAAAAATTGCATCGTGACGTTTTTTCTCACTTGCGGGGTTGTTCGCAGGGTTAACTGCGGAGTTGTTGGTGTGATTGACATCTCCTCCAGTGCTTGGTGAAGGAATCCATTTGTGGACTCCAGGCCATGGGGTTTCCCCAAGGTACTCGCCAAAACGAGAAGCAAAGCATCTTAGTTCGAGTGGCACCTGGGAAACGTGGCATCCTGTCTGTTCTCAGGTTGTTTGTCTGGTCGCACTGTGCATGAGACTGAATTACATTTGTCATTTCTACAACAGCTGTAGAAGGACTGCCTGAACAGATAGTAGTTTTGAAATAAGTCCAACAGATATCCTTTGAATATTTCTTACTCGATTTTGTAAAAAGCACATTTGTTGACTTTGAGACTAAATGAAATTCTCTAAGTCACAGCGGGTTGTACAGTTTCCAGTAACCGGCCCTTGATTCCATAATTAGAGGCAGATTTTTACTTTCTGAAAGGTAATCGTTTTTAGCTCTTTTTGTGTGTTAACTAGATGTCACAGCAAGTCAGTATTAAACTGAATTGTCAGTATGAGTAAAGTTTTTTTACTATTACAAATCTAAGAGGAGAGAAGGACCAGTTCCAGTATGTAAGGGTATATTCTCCCTAATTACTGATTTATCACCGCTATATCTATCACAAGGTATACGATACACTGGGACCACTGTTGTGTTCAGGGAATTGACTTCAGAATACAGACTAAGGGAAACCCAAATGGAAGGGTCTTTCTTAATAAAAACAGAAGCTTCATCACTGGGGCCCTTCCGCGATATAGTGGCATCCAGTTACGCATGGTGGGTTTCCCTTGGGGCTCTTTCAGGCAAAAAGGTTTTTTTTTTTTTTTTTTTTACGCCTGATGTCGATAAGGAGGACCAACTTAAAAATGTGTAGGGGAGTGGAAAATGCCAAAGTCAATTTTTTAAATTATTACTCCCTATCACATTGCTAAAACCATATGCTAAATGGACTGTTCAATGCAGGCATCTAGTATATGTTCAACGTGTTTGTGCCTGCTCATGAAAGCCCATAACGGTACGGGAATTCGTCAGGATGAAGAAAACGATCCTCTCTTAGTCCCTAAAACTTCCCTATCATTCAGTCCTTCAATTCAAAGGGCCATGTAAGAGAAGAAAAAAAGAAGGGGTACACTTTGCCTGTTGATGTATCCCAAAGATAGTCCTATTGACCTGGAGGAGAATTAGTATAACAGTAGTAAGTACCAGTGTCGTTTTTTTTTTTTTTGTTTTTTTTTTTTTTTAGAAAAAGTGTACTTGCGTGGGACATTTCTTTATCAATGATGTATCACTGAAAGCACTCATGGTCTCTGCACACAACACACAAAAACACAGGTGCATCGCCATCACACTTCTTATCACTGGTAGTGTACATTGGCAATTCCATCCACATAAATGGCTACACAGATCACCTAGCTGTACTGTAACATTATTATCCCTAGCCCATGCACCATTCTCTAAGTATACAATCTATATCTTGGCACATACTGATTAAATTCCCCCAGGAAAGGAATATTAGGTCACCCCAAAAGGTTTATCCTACACCCACTTTCATATTTATACCCCATTTTGACCTTCTTTCTTACACCTCAACCATGTCCTAGTGCTCATATTTCTCTCTCCATGACATAAGCATGTACTAGTAAAGATCGGTGTCTAAACACCTTTTAGGCCACTCCTGCAACAGCACATGCACTGCATGTGCTCATGCTTGTGAGAGATATTGTATACAAGGCAGACCGCCCACTGTTTAACATTCGTTGGCTTTATTGTCACTCTTGTTTGCTGCCTTCTGATTGACCATGTGTGCTGGGTTCACTTCCTCTTCTTTCTGCTGGAGCACGGACCAAGAATAGATTGCTCCAGCTGTATTGCTGTCCTTGTGACTGAGGTACTGCTTTCATTGTTTCATCTTCCCTTTGGTCCTTTTTGAACCTCATGTTATTTATACTTATGTTTTTCTACAGCACAAACACTTCAAAAAAGCCCTTTTTTATCTTTCAAATGGATGTTTATTGTAATTAACAGATTTTAACTGCTTCCAAATGTATTTTCAGTAGGACATGCGTGCAATTGTTTTCTTTATGTGATACGATTTTTTTGCCAAATATTTTTTTAACTTTTTCCTGCATGGGGAGATTAACTGATTTGCTCAAAGTCACAGGGGGGTTTCACCGTGACCAAAGTAGCATTGGCAAATGAAACAAGTCTCACCCTTGACACCTATGGCTCTGTCTTTTGTTCATGTTGTATAGCATGGGCATTGCCAACTACAGCAATAATTTGTAGCCACGCTATATAGCAGGTTGGCTAATAATAATATTTAAAAAAGAACTACGATGCATCCAGCGCTAATGCACTTAAGAAAACACACTACCCTGGCTGCATCATAGCCCTTTACACAATTAATTTAAGCCAAAGTGCTAGCAGCTGTGCTGCTGTACAGAATGGCTACAAAACACTGCCACAGCCAATAGTTCTCATAGGCGAGATCTATTGGCTTTGCCAATGCTTGTTTCGCCATGATATGTTGCAACTAACCCTAGCGGCATCCCTAACACTAAAACTTGGATGTCATATGCAGCAGAGGTCGATCCAGCTCATCCAGCTCCCCCTCCTCTTGCTTAGGACTACAACAACAACTAAGCTAATTCAGTAATCCCTAAGACCCCGGCTATATTCATCTGAACCCTGTCATCAGATCCAACCTATTTGGGACATGGCATTGGACAATGCTTAAGTAGTTCTTAAGTTCGGTAATGATGCCCTGTCTATTGTCCAGTGGATGTAACAATGTCATCCTCCAAGTCATCCTCTTGTCCAGCCACCATTGTAGCCTCCTCTATCTCCCTATACCGTGTTCTCTCACTACCACTCTGGGTGGGCTTTGCGGCAATGATATATGTGCAATCAGCAGGCTGTGTCTTGTGACTCCACAACCCAGCTGGGTACTCCTCCCCAACCCCAAAGAACCTCCCGCATTGGAGCTCCTCTTGTTCTGTCTTCCATTTCCAATCGCTCCCAGACCTTTCTCCAGGGTAGTGAAACAATTATATTGTTCATTATGGATGAAACACATGTTTGCCAGAAACATTACATATGCTTTAATTTCACAGCTCTTGAAGTCTTTGTCGCAGGTTCAAAAGATTTTCTGGATTTCTGGAGTGTTTGTGTGTAATCAGGGAACATCTTGTTGGTGCAGCCTTCACAGACTCTCCTGCTCCGTATGACACAGTATTGATGTCCTGTCTCAGTAGGTAAACAATGTCACTATTGTGGCCTGAGGCAGGACCCCCAAGGAGAGAGAGGTAGGGGAGGGGCAAGGAGGTAATGCTCATGCTATGCACCCTCTCAACACTACGTTAGACTATCCTTCTGGTTTTAGAATGTCTGTAATTCAAGTCTAAGAATATTTTGACCAACTGTTTCTCAACGTGCTCCAGGATCCCACGAACCCGAGGTTGTTGCATCAGGACCATCCTTATACATCTTCAGCTATATACTCCAGGAGGTGGGCGAGCTCCGATAATGACCGATCTGTAGTTTTAAAATACCCGAACCATGTCTTTTAGCTGATTCACTCTTTTTGGTGTCTGTAGGCCTCTGTTGTTCACCAAACTCAGTTATATCCTAAGTAGATGCACCTCAGATGGCATTGATTTTATTCTCCTGCAAGAGTCTGGATTTTTCAGTCGTGCATAGGCTTTGTGCACTGGACAGCTCCTGCATCCCCCACTGCTTCAGTGTGCCCACTCCTCCATTAAAGACCTCCCCATGCTCACAAGTGCTGAATATTGGTCCATCGTCTTCTGCTGAACTGGTTTTGGTGGGGCAATATTTCCACCATTGAAACTATGTTCAGAATCCTCTTCGCCATCAAAATGTGCTTTACACCCTCTAAAGCCATAATCTCAGAGCCATGTTAGATGAGGATCCACAGATCTCGACCTCAACTTCTGCCTCCTGTAATTCCTAGGGAGTCTTACACTGTTACTGTTTTGGAGACCCAGAGCCCATGGACTCACCCATTCCCCAAATTAACATGAGGAGTTGCACCCATGCCATAAAATAGTGCCTCTAGATGTAACTTCAGTCCACCCCTGCCATTTTGACAGGGTCCAGGTACCTCCAGAGCATGTGATGAGATCTCACCAGAGAGCTCTGGCCCTCTCCTTTCTATATTTCCCTTGGTTTCCATTTTTCAGTGATTCATTCAGATGCACCATTTTCACCAAATCACACCGATCGTCACTACCTGGATACCTTTTTCACCTCAGTTTTCAATGGCACCCATGCCAAGCCCAATATTAGGGCTCAATAATAGGAGCTAGCACTCTAAACCCCATGTAGAATTTGCTCATTCACTGTGCTCCATTTCCCCCAGCGATGCTGTATTCCCCAGCAACACACCTTCAGCTTCAACATGGGTTAGCCCTCAGCCCACCTCAGTTGCCTTCAGGCCTGCCAGCCGACTGGGGCGCCTGACGTCTGCAGCTTTCTCGCCAAGGCAACCCTCAGATCAGACCTACTCTTCTCTTGCCCATGACAACTGAACACAACCGACACCCCTAGGCCAAATAACCAGGTTCTGGGCTCCCTGCACACACTCCCATGTCACAGGCTGGCACCACGGCAGGCCCAACTGCCCTCCACACTCCCAAGCTAGAACCAGCCGGTGCATCTTCTGCTGCATTTCAGCTTAATCTTCTGCCATGTTAAGTGCCCTTCTCAATATTCTTATGGTCTGGCTTGACAGCACCGCTGTTGCCAGACAATTATGTGAGCAATACTAGAGAGTGGCTTCGGCACTAACCAGGTGTTGGGAGCCAGGTGTATATGTTTTTATTGGGCAGGAGTTGTGTGCTTCCACAATAAAGTACTTGCTCTCCACAGAGCTGTGACCATTTTGTTTATTTATACAGCTTCCATAGCGTGAACTATGAGGGGCACACACTTGACAATGTAATGCTATTAAAGTGTCTTAGATAACTAGATAAGTTATGTTGTTTTTCTCTGGCAGCAGCACATTTGACAGGAGGGCAGTCATTAACCTACATGGATTTTTAGGGGTGGCTCAACAATTCTTTGCTTCCCACAAATACATATTAATTCCCCAAGCTATTTTGTTGTAATGCTTCACATTTCCATAAAACTTTTGATTAAAGCCAGACCTATTGGCATCGCCAATGTTGGTTACTGTAAGGGATTAGTGCTGGTTACTGTAAGGGATTAGCAGGATTCTGCTGGGTACGCATGGGCCTCGGACGTCCTTGTTAATGTGGGCGAGCAGCCATCTCGTTAAGCCACATCCCCAGAACCTAGATTAAGTCACTTGGTCTTACTTCTCTTTCATTGAAACCCTCCTGACAACGTTTATCAGCAGTGAAGGGAATGCACTTCAGGTGCAGGTTTCCTAGGATCATGGGTTAAATTAGTCCATAGTGGAAAGGAAGCATTAGCCAAACGCACACATCCTCTTTGTGAAATCCCCACCAAAAATAGTCAATTAAGAAAGCACTTTTAGTTTCAGTTCCGACTACAGTTTTATGGTAGTGCTGTGTAACGATGACTACAAGACTCATTGTAGAGTACAGGAAGGAGCAGCGCCAGCCTCACTCTGGTAGAGAACCAGTACAGCACCAAACGCAACTGTGAAAAACGTCTCTCACGCATGCAGAACATGTGATGCACAGACATAAATGCAAGCGTCCCCCATAAATAATACAGGCAGGGGCGCAGCTTCCAGGGGGTTGTTTGGGGTGTTACACCTCCCTCATAAATGCACTATTTAATGAATAGTTGTGTACAGGTGCTTTCAGTGTGGTATGTATGATACGTTGTCTGTCAGATTTCACCTGAAATTTTTAAAAACACTCTCTCTCTCGACTGTTTGGAAGGTCTTAAAACATGGTTATTTTACAAAATACTGTGTTTTATGTACCCCCTCACAATGCACACTGCTTTCCCTTTCCACTGGCCCTTAATCCCCACCACCTTATACGTTTCTTCTCATAAGATTAATGTGATATGCCACAGTGATTGTCAGAAAAGTTGAAGCTCACATTCCCCCCAGTCTTCCTGACCAAGCTAAGTCTTTGAATACAGGTACATCACGGGCAACAGAAACAATGGAAGCATCCACCACTCACAAACCAAGGTACATCAGAAATGAAGGAAGTATCTGCTTCCCTGAAACCCTATGAGGTACAACATGGGAGGCAGCAGTTCAAGCTTCACTTACAAACAACACTACAGATACAGTAGGAACAGGGCCACTGGAATTATGCAATTCTGCGTCCGTTGCTTTTTTGACATATTTATGAATTTACTGCATTTGCCACACAGCCCATCATCTGCTGCATAGTCTGCAGATTTAAACAGGAAAAAAGTTTTTTTGAGCTCAAACAAATCAAAGATTACCAAAAAGGTAGCAATGTGTTCACGTGCAGAGCTAGGCCCTTCACAAAAATTAACTGATCATCTTTCAGTGACTTATTTCTTATTTGGTTCTTAAACTGGTACTGAGGTGAAATACATGCCCAGGTAGAATTGCCATGTGTAAAAATTACAAAATAGTGACACATCAAAAACATTTGCTGCATTACGCCCCATAATTTAGTCATCTGCTGCATAATTGGCTGCTCCACGGCACATAATTACAGTGGCTCACAGTATGAGGAACAGAAATACCAGCTTCCCACACACGAAACACTGCAAGCGCCACATGCACCCCCCACATGTCTGCCATTACTCTGAGCAGCATATGCTTCCCTCATACTCAACACCCCACAGTGTAGATTTCAGCACCAGTGCAGGCCTCTACAGGGAGTGCAGAATTATTAGGCAAATGAGTATTTTGACCACATCATCCTCTTTATGCATGTTGTCTTACTCCAAGCTGTATAGGCTCGAAAGCCTACTACCAATTAAGCATATTAGGTGATGTGCATCTCTGTAATGAGAAGGGGTGTGGTCTAATGACATCAACACCCTATATCAGGTGTGCATAATTATTAGGCAACTTCCTTTCCTTTGGCAAAATGGGTCAAAAGAAGGACTTGACAGGCTCAGAAAAGTCAAAAATAGTGAGATATCTTGCAGAGGGATGCAGCACTCTTAAAATTGCAAAGCTTCTGAAGCGTGATCATCGAACAATCAAGCGTTTCATTCAAAATAGTCAACAGGGTCGCAAGAAGCGTGTGGAAAAACCAAGGCGCAAAATAACTGCCCATGAACTGAGAAAAGTCAAGCGTGCAGCTGCCACGATGCCACTTGCCACCAGTTTGGCCATATTTCAGAGCTGCAACATCACTGGAGTGCCCAAAAGCACAAGGTGTGCAATACTCAGAGACATGGCCAAGGTAAGAAAGGCTGAAAGACGACCACCACTGAACAAGACCCACAAGCTGAAACGTCAAGACTGGGCCAAGAAATATCTCAAGACTGATTTTTCTAAGGTTTATGGACTGATGAAATGAGAGTGAGTCTTGATGGGCCAGATGGATGGGCCCGTGGCTGGATTGGTAAAGGGCAGAGAGCTCCAGTCCGACTCAGACGCCAGCAAGGTGGAGGTGGAGTACTGGTTTGGGCTGGTATCATCAAAGATGAGCTTGTGGGGCCTTTTCGGGTTGAGGATGGAGTCAAGCTCAACTCCCAGTCCTACTGCCAGTTCCTGGAAGACACCTTCTTCAAGCAGTGGTACAGGAAGAAGTCTGCATCCTTCAAGAAAAACATGATTTTCATGCAGGACAATGCTCCATCACACGCGTCCAAGTACTCCACAGCGTGGCTGGCAAGAAAGGGTATAAAAGAAGGAAATCTAATGACATGGCCTCCTTGTTCACCTGATCTGAACCCCATTGAGAACCTGTGGTCCATCATCAAATGTGAGATTTACAAGGAGGGAAAACAGTACACCTCTCTGAACAGTGTCTGGGAGGCTGTGGTTGCTGCTGCACGCAATGTTGATGGTGAACAGATCAAAACACTGACAGAATCCATGGATGGCAGGCTTTTGAGTGTCCTTGCAAAGAAAGGTGGCTATATTGGTCACTGATTTGTTTTTGTTTTGTTTTTGAATGTCAGAAATGTATATTTGTGAATGTTGAGATGTTATATTGGTTTCACTGGTAATAATAAATAATTGAAATGGGTATATATATTTTTTTGTTAAGTTGCCTAATAATTATGCACAGTGATAGTCACCTGCACACACAGATATCCCCCTAACATAGCTAAAACTAAAAACAAACTAAAAACTACTTCCAAAAATATTCAGCTTTGATATTAATGAGTTTTTTGGGTTCATTGAGAACATGGTTGTTGTTCAATAATAAAATTAATCCTCAAAAATACAACTTGCCTAATAATTCTGCACTCCCTGTATACACAGAAAAACTATTTCTTAAGTTGCAGTGACGGAAGCTACTTTCACCCATAGGACTCGTAAAACACAGGCAGCTGCAGTCATGATTTGACTCATGAATGTTTCTATCTAACGACTATCGATCAACTGTGGGGTGCCCCAGGGTTCTTTCTTTAGCCCCACCTTGTTCAACATTTACATGTCTCCACTCGCAGAGATTGTGAAGCCTTACGGTCTGTCAATAGTGTCATGTGTCATATGCAGATAACACTGAGCTGGTGGTTTCATGTTCCACTAATCCCAGCACTAACTGCTCTGCACTCATACCTTGACTTCAGGCAGTGACCAGATAGATGTCGGAATGTAAGCTGAAACCTGACGAAGATAAAACTGAAATAATGGTATTTGGACATCGTCCCCATTTGGGGCTCCACTCTCACACCCGGGATCCCTTAAGGAATCTGCCTTCCCCTAAAGAGAATATCAAGAGCATAGATGTCTGGCTGGACCCTCGGCTCACAATGGAGTACCATGCAAAAAAGATCTCCACAACCTGTTTCAGTCGGTTTAGACTGTTGAGGAAAGTCTTCAGAATCCTTCCATTTGTAGCTAAAAGACTTATTGTTCAGGCCCTTATTATTTCCCGGCTTGACTATCGTAATGCACTGTATCTGGGTTCTCCAAAGTATAGAATGCCTCTGCTCGGCTCCTTCTAGACATACGTCTGTTAAAGAGGCTATCTCCTCTCTTCACTGGCTTCCTGTGGCAGGGCACATACAATTCAAAGCTCTGTGCTATATTCATAGATCCCTACACAACATAAGTCCTTCTTTGTTAAGGCCTTTAGCCTCCTTCTACACGCCTAGGCAGCTTAGATCGTCAGCTGATGCACTAGTAAGTCCCCCCCAATTGTTATAAAAATAAATAAAAAAAAAAAGCCAGATTTTTTTTGGGGGGAGGGGGGGATTGAGAGGCAGGGAGAGAAGCTCAAGGGCCTTTTTAGGAGGCAAATTATGGATTTCACAATCGCTCTGCCTCCAGCTGACCAGCCATGAGCTCTCCTTCCGTCAAGTGCTTAAAACCTGGCTTTTTAGAGCTTAATTGTCATACCATCTTTTGAAAGTTGGTACTTAGCGCTGGGAGGCATTCAGGTAGCCATGCGCTCTATAACTCTTCTTAACATAACGTGGGGCAGACTTCAGCCAACAGAAGTGCAAGCTTTAAGCCCAGGCTAAGCTGTTCCCCGAAATTACAGTGACCATTACTTTAATACCAGTGTATAGCTTGGAGTGTCCTCTTACAATTATGTGCAGTATTGTTTTATGTACAAAAGTAAATAACTTTGTTTCCTAAGTAAAACATTGACAGTAAATTTAGATTCATTTTGGAAGGTTTGTTGAGTTTTGAGTATCTAACATCACACCATCTACCTAAGGGTTGGACTGTTTAACTTTGCTATAGAGGGTCACATGTTGTTCTCACTAGTAAGGTTAAGGCACAGGACACCAGTGGTAAAAGGCCCTGACACAATCCAAGCCCATTAACCACTGTCACCCCGGGATACCTAGAAAAAGTTCCCACAATGGCCAATTCAATTGGGACCTTCCAGTGTCACTTGCTCGAGTGAGATAACTACAAATGAATATGGTCAACCTACAGCAAATGGTTGGGCCTTGTTAAAAACGTTAGCTTTAGTCTTTGTTGTTGATATACAGCAACATTTCTCAAGCAGGGACAAGGTACAGGTGATGGCCGAGTAGAAATCAATGACCTTGGACAACCTTAAGGCTAGGCTCCAAAGAAAAGAACTTAAAATGCTCCAGTTGGGAAAGCTGCTTCCGTGTGGCTAAATAGTGTTGAGGGGCGATTTGTATTCTGCAATGGAATTACTAATTTGTTCTCTGATTTTCTCAGCTGTGGTGGTCTCGAGGGTCTAGAAACAGTAGTCAGTCTCAGACTAGGAAGGTTAAATGAGGCTAGACTGAGCAGTAGATTGTCCTAGGGATTCAGTGATGCAGCAAAATCTCCAGGTAGGGCGAAACTTTAAGCCACAGATGAGGCTGATCTTTCCTAGATCAAAGGGGGAACTTTGAACCCATCCCTCCATGTGAACTGTATTAATAAAGCCAATTTGAAAGCATTTTTGTAAGCTATGCAGTGCAGACGTTGGATTTTGAAACATTTTGTGACTGACGTTTTTAAAATCTAGTCGCCAGATATTGTTACATCCCAAAGGCTTAGTACTAAAACTGATGTCAGGGTAATTCCTCTGGGACCAAACTCGAGGTACATTGTCTTGACACTCCACTCTAATAATATTTCACTTCTAAGAACTTTCAGTAACACTTCTTGGCACTAAGCACTGCAGCAAAGCAGAACTCTGGTCTCTAAAGAAGGATGGTGTCGTGATAGAGCAATAAGCAAGATAGAAGTGGTCTCTAGCAACCTTCTTGCAGAGCCTTCTGGTCAACAAGCCTATTTGTGATACAGAAGCAAGATAGCTCTAGGTTAGTACCATCTGAACACCAAACACATCCATACTTTGAAGTAAAACACGGTTACTTAATTGGTGCAGATTTTAAGCCCTCGGGAGTCCAATGACATAAAGATGTCCACCCAATTTTACTGCAGTGTGACATTACCAAAGACTTACCACAACTATTGGGAAATTTCAGCAGCAACTTCCAGTTCAGATGACATATTTTTTTGCTTCTCCTTCAGCACGCAAAGATATGGTCAGTAGCAGCAAAGGCCCCAAGTTTATAAAAAATGTGTGATTTTTGTCTTGATTTGCAAGTTATCCATCAGTGAGCCCTTTCACAGTCTTTCCATAATTCCAGAGTTAATCTGGATATTTTAATAATCCCATTTACAAAAATTGAGTGTATACTGACCTTACATTGCCAAGCTGCTGAGCAAGCAGGTTGACATAAATGCTATGTTTAAAGTTAACAGAAACGTCTGAGGCTAATGTTTCTGTGTCATGGCCAATTACTAAAGTGAGTGCCCGACAAGATTTCACAAGCATTTGCAATGCAATAGGTCTTGCATTTGCTTAACTTTGAGCTATTGGCGTTGTAAATGCATAACAGGACTTTTCTTGCCGCATAATTTGGTCCTATCTGCCACATAATTCCAGTGGCCCTGCCTATAATTAAAGCACTTCCACTTACCTTCTTCCTCTATCTGCAGCAAAAAATGAAAATATTGCCTTCATTTATATTATTATTTTGGAGTCCACCACCCCCCACCAACCTAGAGAGGGAACCCAGAGACAGAAAGAGCAGGCCCTGCCGTGAGTTATGGGCAAAAAATGTTTTGTAAAAGGAATGCTCTGCAAAGCATTATGGGGTGAGTTACTGAGTGCAGCGAATATTGTAGTACCTTCAGTGTAATGCTCAGAACAGCCCCTAGAGGGCACCACTATAAAAATACAATTTGTAAGAAATATGGTTCTCTCATAGGGGATTTCCATGTATAGTCATAAGCGTTGAATATTCCCCGCCCGCCTGCGGGGACCCCGGAGCACTTTTTCCAATATAACTTTTTAAGTGTCCATGTTCGCCTTACTTCAGAAAAGCCTGCCAAGTCACTTAAGAATGCTCCTATGCTGCCTATAGGAAATGGTACAGTGTTCAAACTTCTTCATCCAGCTTGTTTTTTAGATAAATGCATTTAAATGTCTGAACAAATGAATATTTTTCCAGAAAAATTCCTTCACAAACCTTTTTTATATTAGAAAACCCCTAAAAATTGAGAAACAACAACTTTACTCGACGTCTTTTGACTTTCTCTCTTGGATTTTGAATTTTTCTGACAAGAATTGTGGCAAAATGCATTCTTTATTCGACAAATGTCCAAAATGTAGCAGAAAAAAAGCCAAAACAGACCCTCACGAGGTCTGCATCATTTGTCTGCCGTCTTCACACATACCTGCCTCCTGTAACATCTGCAAGACATTTTCTAGGCGCACCCTGTGTGACAGAGAGAAGATTCGCCTTCAAGGGAGAGCAGAGAAAGGACGCCAGGAAACCAGTGGGACTTCTGAGCGAGGGGAAGGTCAGTCTTCCATCAGAGCTCATACCTCAACCTCCAGCCAGTGGACGTGGAAGGTCTGAGAGGCGTTCTTCAGGTAGAAAACGCTTTCGATCCCGGTCGACGTCGAGAAGATCGAGGTCGAGAGGAGGTACAGCACCGACATGCTCGCTGTCGAAGTCTGGCTCGGCGTTGTACAAGCGTCGCCGTTTGACGTCAAGGCACCGCACGACGTCGAAGACTCCATGGCACACGACATCGAGTAGCAGATCGACGTCGTTGGAATCAACGTCGACAAGAAAACGTAGACGTCATGTTTCAACGTCGAGGTCCCGCACAACGTCGACGAAGAGGAAGATCGACGTCGAGGAGAGCATCGACTTCGAGGAGATACAAACGGAGAAGAATGTATTCTTCCTCAGAGCATTCTACTTCTGTAGTGCTGCTTCCCTCGTCGCCTTCTTCTCGCGCATCTCCTCATGCCTCTCCTCCACCAGCTTTACCACCAGCTTCTCCTCAGTCACAGACACTGCGACCTACGGATCTGGTTTTACCGGCACCTGCACCACTTCCAGTGCCTCAAGTGCCGATCAGTGTCCCAGCAAGACCGCGCTCTACATCGCGCCACCATTCACGACATGGCCATCACTCATCACGCTCAAGATCTCACCGCAGATCTAGACGTAGATCAAGCTCAAGGGGTTGTTAGAGAGATTCTTTGTCTTCTACCAGAGACTACTCTCCTACTTTATCAGATTAACCCCCACCTCGGTCCTCGCCGGTTGATGATATTAGCACCTTCCATGAAGTGCTGGTCCGAGGTGCGTCAAAACTTAACATTCCGATGGTTGCCCCTACACCATCTACTTTGGTCATATTTGAGACTCTCTGACAGCATATAGCCGCCAGACCTTTGCTACCTCTGGTACCTGGCCTTTTAGAGCCTGCTATGGAAGTCTTCCTCACGCCAGCTACAACAAGACCTGCACCCTTTAGACTGCAGAAAAAGTATCGCCCTCCTGAACAAGATCCTGTAATTTTGAGTTCCGACCCTTCACCTGATTCAGTGGTTATATTGGCTGCTCGCAAAGCTCGCGCTACCTCTCCGTCTTCCACCTCTCCCCCGGACAAAGAGAGTAAACGACTAGATTCAATAGGCCGCAAAGTCTGCAGTTCGGCCGCATCCTCCATGAAAACTGCAAGCGAAACAGCCCTTTTTGGCAGATACAATAGGTCCTTATGGGATTCCATATTACAGTTTGCAGAGCATCTCCAGAGAGATCATAGGGAGGATTTCTTAGAGATAGCCAAGGAGGGTGCTATGGTCTCGAATCAGATCATCAGTGCAGCGGCGGATTCGTCTTTACTCTCAGCGCATACATACTGCCATGGGGTGACACTAAGGAGACATTCATGGCTGTGGCTTACTTCACTGAAGCCGGATGCTCAGCAACGCATTATAAATCTGCCATTTTCAGGCTCCACTCTATTCGGCTCCCATGCAGATGATCAGATGGCAAGGATGAAGGCGGAGGCGGACACATTAAAAGCAGTGGGTCTTGACAAGCCTAAGGAACAACGAAGGCCCTTCCGACCTTTCCAACGCCGCTACACCACGCAGAGGGTTCAAACCCCTCAATGGGCCCCTACAAGATCTTACCAGCAGTACCAACAATCTTATCAACCTCAGCGTAAAGCACAGAGAGGACGATCGACCCATCAGTCCAATCAGGTTTCCCGACAACCTGCAGCTTCAAAACCCTGAGAATTTCCTTCCCCCAACTTCGTTAACCACTCCGGTGGGGGGGGGGGGGGGGAGGGGGGGGGGGGGGCGAAGCGTCACCAATTGCCTGGTAGAGTGGCAAAGAATTACAACAGACGCTTGGGTCTTAAACATTGTACAGAATGGATATTGTCTCAGGTTTTCCACACCGCCTCCAAACATTCCGCCGAAATCCTCCACTGCGCACCTCGACCTCTTAAAGGCGGAAGTTTCCATCCTCCTCGAAAAGAAAGCAGTGGAATCTGTTCCCCTCAATCAATGGGGGAAGGGCATTTACTCCAAATACTTTCACATCCCAAAGAAGGACAAGAGAGTTCAGACCCATTCTAGACCTCAAAATTGCCAACAAATGGGTCCGAAAGGAAAAGTTCAGGATGCTATCCTTACACCAGATATACCCTCAGATTCAGCAAGGGGACTGGCTTTGCTCAGTGGATCTACACGATGCGTATTTTCACATCCCCATCGCGAAGAAGCATCAGAAGTTCCTGATGTTTGTTGTAGGTCAAGATCACTTCCAATACACTGTCCTACCATTCGGTCTCAGGTCAGCACCCAGAACCTTTTCCAAATGCATGGCTGTGGCGGCAGCACATCTCAGAAACAATCGGATTTTCATATATACATATCTGGACGACTGGCTAATCAAAGCATCCACCTGTGCAGAAGGCAAACTGCATTTCCAGATGACCTGCGATCTCCTGTATTGGCTACGCCTTCATGTTAACTTTCACAAGTCAATGACCGTTCCTGTCCAGAAGTTACACTACTTAGGAGCTACCATAGACACACTGCAGGCAAAAGTGTGTCCTTCGGAGGAACGACGCTTATCCATTCTCCGGAAGTGTCGGGCTCTCCGATCAATGCATCACCCAACAGTACGCACAGTCTCCTCACTTCTTGGCTCCATGGCCTCCTGCATCTTTCTGACACCCAACGCTTGCCTCCACATGCGAACGCTTCAGGAATGCCTGGAGGACCAATGGAATCAACAGTTGGGGAACTGGGAAGACCAAATTTGTCTGTCCACCTACGCAATCAGATCTCTAGCTTGGTGGTGTTCTCCAGCCAATCTCCTAAAGGGGATGCCTTTCCGTCCACAGTCTCCAGCACAGACTATTGTGACAGATGCCTCTCTCCTCGGATGCGGAGCTCATATGGATCATCTGCAAATACAAGGTCTATGGTCTCCCAAGGAATCATTATACCACATCAATCTCCTCGAGCTACGTGCGGTGCACCTAGCTCTCAAGGCCTTTCTCCCCTCAATCACCACCGACAACTTGCTGGTACAGACAGACAATACCACCACCATGTACTATCTGAACAAGCAAGGGGGCACCAGATCCAGAGTCTTGTCTCAAGAGTCCCAGACAATATGGCACTGGCTCCTAGCCAGGAAGTTGAACATAATGGCAACCCACCTTCCAGGTGTTCAGAATGTGCAAGCGGATGTCCTCAGCAGAGTTCTAGAAGAGAACCACGAATGGGTGCTCAACAAAGACGTTACTCGAGACATCTTCCGTTTGTGGGGTACACCTTCTATCGACCTCTTCACCACAGAAGGAAACAGGAAATGCTGCGCCTTCGCCGCCAGGTTTTACCACCCAGAATCGCTGGGGAATGCTCTGTGGAAAGGCTGGTCCAACAAATTTCTGTACACCTTTCCACCAATTCCACTGATCCCAGCAGTCCTCCTCAAACTATCGATGATGTCAGCCACAATGATCCTCATTGCACCAGAGTGGCCGAGACAGTGGTGGTTCCCGGATCTCCTTCACCGATCACTCCATCCACATCTCAGGCTACCCTGCAGACCGAACCTCCTGACGAAGTTCAGAGGGCAAATGAGACACCCCAATCTCTCCTCCTTGAATTTGGCAGCATGGCTCCTGAATTAGTCCAGTACGGACATCTACACCTTTCACAGGATTGTATGGAAATCCTAAAGGAGGCGAAGTGTCCATCTACCCGTTCGGCATATTCCTTCAAGTGGAAAAGGTTCTGCATCTGGTGTTCTTCTAAGGGGATAGACCCTACATCTTGCAAGGAAGATGTCATTCTTCCATACTTGTTAAATTTGGCTCGATCTGGCCTGCAACTTTCTTCAATAAAAGTTCATTTGGCAGCTTTGACTGCTTATAGGAAAACTCCTTCGCAAACCTCTTTCTTTAGGATTCCAGTCATCAAAGATTTCTTAGAGGGGTTAAAGAAGGTCTTTCCTCCAGTTAGGCGCCCTTCCCCACCATGGGAACTTAATGTGGTCCTTTCGCAACTCATGCAACATCCATTTGAACCCATACACAAGGCATCTCTCCAACACCCAACTTGGAAAACGGCCTTTCTAGTGGCAATCACATCAACACGAAGGGTTAGCAAGATTCAGGCCCTCTGTACCCACGAGCCTTACACAGTATTTCACTCCTCCAAAGTAGCACTGCGAACACATCCTAAATTCCTGCCCAAGGTTATATCCGACTTTCACATCAACCAGTCGATTTCCTTACCTACTTTCTTTCAAACCCCCTTCTCCAGCTGAGAGAGCTGTCCATTCTCTAGATGTAAAAAGGGTGTTAAAATTTTATCTAGGTAAGACTAATTATCTTCGAGAACTTCACAACTGTTCGTTAATTATGGTACGGTCTGTACCGGTTTAGCCACCTCCAAACAGTCAATATTGAGAAGGATTGTCTCCTGTATTTTATTTTGCTACCAACTAGCTAAGAAAACTCTACAGGGCAAACCAAAAGCGCATTCTACCAGAGGCAAGTCGGCAACGACTGCTTTATTGAGGAATGTTCCATTAGCAGACATTTGTAGAGCTGCGACTTGGAGATCTATTCACACCTTTACCAAGCATTATTGCCTGGACTCTGATGCTAGGGCAGATGCTCAAGTAGGACAGGCTTCTCTTACGAACCTCTTTGCTTGAAAGAGTGTTTTATGAGTGCTCTGTCTACTTCTCCCCATTTTATGGGATGGGCTTGCTATTCTATTCAACGCTTATGACTATACATGGAAATCCCCTACGAGAAGGTATAGTTTCTTACCTGTAACTCCAGTTCTCTTGTAGGGGTATTTCCATGATAGTCATAAGCAACCCTCCCACCTCCCCGGGGGAGCAGACAGATTGCTTAATTAGGTTAATCATTATTATCAGCTAAGAACTGCCTACAAAAAGAACTGAGGTAACTGCCTCTCTAGGCATGATGGGATACTGGAGGACTGGCTGCTCTTAAAGGAATAGTCTTATTTTTCTTCATTACTAATGGCAGCCTATGGGCTACACTGCTCTGCACTCCTTCATATGGGTTTTCTAATACAAAAAAGGTTTGTGAAGGATTTGTTCTGGAAAAATATTCATTTGTTCAGGCATTTAAATGCATTTATCTCAAAAACAAGCTGGATGAAGAAGTTTGAACACTGTAGCCTTTCCTATAGGACGCATAGGAACATTCTTAAGTGACTTGGCAGGCCTTTCTAAGTAAGGCGAACATGGACACTTCAGAAGTTATATTGGAGAAAGTGCTCCGGGGTCCCCGCAGGCGGGCAGGGAATATTCAACGCTTATGACTATCATGGAAATACCCCTACGAGGGAACTGGAGTAACAGGTAAGAAACTATACCTAATGTAGCCATACAATCAGCCCCTAGAGGGCATAACGACATGAAAACAGAATGGCAGAAAGTAATTGAGTGTAACCATATATGTAGCCCCTAGAGGACATAGTGACTTACACATTTTCAGGACTGGTAGGCACATTGCAAGACTATTACAAACAAGGCCCTTAAAACACAAACTACTCCTAGCTATAAAACAAACGTTCCAGACATGAGAAAGCCTTAATAAGGCTTGGAATGGTGGGAGAGGTTACTATTTTGCCATCCCCCAACCTAGTTTTGGGACCCAGAGATGATTTAGACAGAAAGAATGTGTCATGCTGAACGTTTTAAAGGTGGTCCAATTGTCCTAGGACCACCACACGGTGAGTTAAGGGCAAAAATGTTTTGTAAAATGAATGCCCTACAAAGCATTATGGGGCGATTTTCCGAGTACAGCAAATATTGTAGTATCTTGATTGTAATGCTCAGAACAGCCCCTAAAAGACACCATAATTAAAATAGCATTTGTAGGAAACACTGTCATGTAACCATATAGTCAGCGCCTAGAGGGCATGACATGAAAACTGAATGGCAGAAAGCAATGAAGTGTAACCATATACATAACCCCTAAAGGGCATAATGACTTACACATTTTTAGGCCTGGCAGGCTCACTGCTAAACTATTACAAACAAGGCCCTTAAAACAACACAAACTACTCCCAGCTGTAAAACAAAAGTTCCCTCCATGAGAGAGCTTAAAAAGACACTGAATGGTGTTAGAGGTTATGAGGTTCCCCCAACCTAATCTGGGGTCCCAGAGATGACAGTTGGTGGTGGTCCCATTGTTGTAGGACCACCACATGCGGAGTTATGGGCAAAAATGTTTTGTAAAGGAAATGCCCAGCAAAGCATTATGGAGCAAGCTTCCCCGGTGCAGTGAATATTGTAGTATTAGCTCTCCCGCTGTGGCAGGAGAGCTGCTTTGAGGATTTCTGTGTTTTTATCTGTTTTAAATGCGCTAGCTTGTATATTTTTCAACTGCTAAACTTATAAAGTGGTCCTCATGTAAAGTGCACCTCTGATTGAGGTTGCGCTATATGAAACTTCACATAGTCATGTACAGCACTCCTGCAATCGAGTTGAACCTTGTAAATAAATTAAAAAGAACTCTCCTTCAGCTTGCAGCCTTTGTGCGCAGACACCACAAAGAAACAGAGGCATGCACAAAACAAGGAAGAAACAACGTATGGCCACACAGCACTAAGCAGCGAGGCAAAAGATAAAAATAGTGTGCCACACTAAGGTATCTGGCCGGTCATGGAATAATCCATGTAGCAGGGTCAGTCTGCAAGGCATACCAAAGCAGCCTCAAGGGGGGACAAAAACAAAGCATTTACCTACGAAATCAAAGGAGTTTGTAAGGCAGGCCTAGGAACAAATGAAAATGATGGGTGTGGTTAAAGCCCACAGAGTAGATTACAACATGTTGAAGAGCAACGCTTGCGCACTGCTACGCTTAACCAAACAAAAGGAATTGAAAATTGATTTATAAACAATTTTTAACAAGCAAATCCACAGAAGGAAAATTAAACACGTCTAAGGTCAGTTATTTGGGCAGCAGCACCGAATGATTTAAACCAGTCAGGTATTGAAGTGCACAATATAGCAAACATAAGAGGATCTAAGCAAACCTTAAACAAAGAGCAAAGGTAAAACCAGCATTGGGAAGGGGAACAGGTCTGGCATTGGCTACAGACCTGTTGGCTATGCCAATGCTTATTTCCAGAATGGTTCATGAACGAAGACACAACACACGAGTAAGTGTTGGAGGTGCTTTAGTAAATCAAGAACTGTTTAAAAGCCAAAGCATATTTTAATGTAAAAGCACAGATTGCACATGTAGTTCACAGCACCGAAGAAGACTAGTTTATGAAGAGGATGTGCACATTGGACGAGAGCAGCGTCATCACTGAGCCAGGTACACCAATGGCAGAACTGGGCAGACTCCCGGTCCCTTTTGTAGGATGCTATGGTGGCAAATCTGAATGACACTAAAGCAGACCAGTGGATGAAGAGGGAAAAAGAAAAGGCCACCAAGTATATATGTGTTTTTGTTAAAACGAAAAGGTCGGTGTAACTCCAGACCTAAAAATGTGCATAGTTCTGAATCTTGCAAAGGCAGGCAGAAGGTGCTAATCCAGAGTGTGAGTTATAAGGGTTGCTTATTCCCAGCACAGGGATCCAAGAAGGAGAGCTTAGGTTTTCCCCAATTTCCTATGTGCAAGTTGTTGAGTGGGTATTAACAGTGCTAACTTTACACATCTCTTCTGCATGTTTTTCTTCTTTGCCTGTGGCAATCGTTAGGACATGGCCATGCACTGGTCAGCAACGTACATATTTTTACACTGCGCTCCTCAACATGATTGGCGACCACTGGAGCTGGCAAGTAGGTAACAGTCTAGGATTATGAAACTTGTGACCACTGTAAAATGAGTTGGTATGACCCAACCTGGTTTAGATTTCTGCTGGCACAAATGTTTGCCTGTAGATAATTGCTCGATGTTTGGTCTGGTTTCTGATGAGCTTTCAAGGGGTAATAAAAAGGCACAAAATCGTGTTCACTTTATGATCTGTAGTTCCGATATGAGGCATTGATTAAAAAGTTTCCCCGACCTCCTTGAACGGGTGTAGGGATGGCTCAATTTGTAGGGGGGTTTGAAGGGAGTGAAATTCCGTTTGTGCGGTCAGCCAGCTGTTTCCAAAGGGCTCTTTTTGACCTCGTTCTATCTATTCCTCTACCTAAATCTCTTTCCCTACCTCTCACTCCGTCTCTCCATCTAGTGTCATCGATTTTTGTGGTCCCAGGTAAGACCTATTCAGAGGTCTGTTTTTGTGTGCACCTGTTAAAGTTTAATATACATTTTAAAATTGTTTGGCATCATGCAAATTAGCAGAAAATGGGTAATAAAAAAATTGAAAGTTGCTCTGTACAGGGGCCCTCAAAATATGTTTTACCCAAGGTCCCTCAAACCCTTCAAAATGGCACCGACTAGGACCCCATTCCAACAAACTAGATACCTTAGCAATCATGAATTCTCTGGTATATAAGTGCAATATCCTAATAATTTCCTAAATAAAATGTACCATAGCTAAGTTGTAAGGGAATGCACATGTCGATTCTCAAAAGCAGACATTCAGCCTATATTGATCGGTTATTTAAGCAAGGCGGGTGCAACTGGGAAAAAGACTTGCAAAACTAATTTTTTTTTTTTTACCCTGGCTTAGACGGGAAAAAGTTTGGGTCCAATAAAGGGGTGACTGCACGGGCATCTTTTATCAGCAACAGACACATGCCTTGCACACATACATTACCAACAATGCTCCTTTGCCATTACACGGCAGTATGTTTGAAAGATTAAGCATCACATTTACATCTAACATTTTGAATTTTATTGAAGAAATATATAAAATACAAAGGGAGAAGGGGCATCAGGACGGTCACAGGACTCCGAAAATAAATACATTTGATATAAACCACAACAGGTGATAAGGCTATTCGCATATAACAAAATAAAACAGTAGTTGTACCAGTATCGATAGAAGAACCTCAAAGTTGTAAATAATTTATATATGTACAATAAATAATGAGACAACTACGGAGGGTGAGCGACAGAGAGGTAGAGGCAGCCATGTGAGAAGTTTAGATAGAAGAACTATCCTGTAGGTCACCATATCCTACAGGTTCAGGACTTGACCAGCAGAGCTACCCCTCATATCACACTGATCGTTCAGGCTGAGAGCAGAGCTATACCTCAGGATGCAGCGATCTCAGCCTCATGCAGCAAAATTACTGTAGATTACAAAAATAGAGTAGGTTCAGACAGCAGAGTTATGCTTCTAGTCTGAATTTCCCAACAGGCCAGTCCACCTCTTCTTTTCGCTCCCCCTCCCTTTCACCCCCCCGATGGAGAGATATTCTCTGTAAAATATATTACTAGATAATCATAAATATAAAACCCCTCCTCTCATGGGAGCGTGGTCCAGGGCTATAAGATAGGAAATTACATCATAGTACAATTCCACGGTATCACTGGCATCACTTCCTGACTAATTGATCAGGAGATGAATCCTTTATTCCAGGACAATCTTTATCTGTTGGGGGAAATGGGGAGAGGGGTGCAGCGGGGGTGCTTTTACTGGGGTGGGGAAATGGGTGTAATTCTCAATCCTATTCATTCCATAGGAGGTTTGGAGTTAGAGGATTGATGAAAAACTGTATATAAAACAATATCTGTGCACATCGGAGCTGGAGGACCTTGTGCCCATACCAACTGGTCACATTCCCAAAACCTGCATGCACTTCCTTTCTCACTACGTAATTTCTACCGCTGTCTGTTCCTAAAGTGTATTCTCCCTCTCTCTGCGTCCCTACATTTCTTTATATTCCACTTCCTCACCTTCCAAGTCTTTTCCTCCCTTTTTTCTGCACTCTGTCTCTTGCTCTTCCCATTTTTAGGTCGAGCATAGAAGTGCGCAAAGGCTGCTTTTTCGACATGTTAGCTATTTGGGCTTTTAACCACGCCCACCTCACGCCCCTCACTATCGCTAGTTCATGGGCTTGCCCTTCAAAAATCCTTTGTTGTCATGGGTAAATGCTTTACATTTTTCCCTCCTTGGGGCAGTTTGGTTATCGCCTTGGACATCGACCCTGTTACATGGCTAATTGCCAATACATTTGACTGCAAGCAAACTTTTTTTCCTTTTGTGTGTTCATGGCGTGGTGCTTTGAATCGGCTCGCTTAAGTGAAACTTATTATTTTTCATGCTCAATTTATGTGGCAAGAAAAGTCCAGTTAGGAGTTTACACCACTAATAGCTCTAACTTGAGCACATGCGAGACCCATTACATTGCAAATGCTTGTTCCTCTCATGTTTCACCATCTGTCCTATTTTAACCTGCCTTCTCTCTCCTTCTGCCACTTTCTCTCTCCATCCCCTGTCTTTTCAGCTCCCTATTATTTAGAACCCAAGGTTTATACTCTATATTCCTACCTCATACTGTAAGGTCCTTCTTTTCCATTAGAGTCGCTTCACATGAGCACTTTATGCTCTTAATAGGCCCTTCAACTCTTGGCCTTCCTATCAATCCCCCCCAACATTCTCCTTCACCATCTGTTTTCCCATACCCCTTACGTTACTAGGGCTACCTGCCTCTGTCCTACAACACAGTGTTCAACTGACAAGCGTGGTTTCTGTTATGAGCTTGGTGGTATCCTTAGGGCAGGATTACCTCTATTTTAGGATGACCACCATATCGCGGCCTCCAACAAAATGTTGTCCTGGGATAAAGAATTTTAATTGGGTTTGGATGGCGTGTGCAGCAGCATAACAGGAAAGAATCACAGATGAGGGTGGGTAGTAGCGTTCCCTGACCACCATAAATCGCTGGTTTAAGCCCCACTTCTGAGGCAGAGATGATCCTTGCTGCATAGGAGGGTATGTAATTAACTTTCTCCTCACTATGCCTCGCGGACTGGAGACTTTCTCTCAGTGCAGGACTTTGAGGCACTTCTTGGCCTGTTAACAGTGGCAGCTGTTGGGCTCTGTGCCCGGCCCTGGTGAGTAGGAGGCACCCCAGTGTCCAGCACATGGACGGAACACAAGAACGACATCCGTCCGCCAACCCGCTCTGCACCAAGACTAGGAATATGCCCCCTGATTGGAGGAAACACCGTTGGCTGACTTGACAATGGTGATGACGCTGGTGGCAGCCACCTTGGCTGGGGCGACAGGGCCGTGCGCCACGGTGCGTGCGAAGGTCTGCAGGGCATCGTACTTGGCACGCAAGGCATCAAGCTCGCCACGCATGGTGTTGTTCTCACGGGCGAGTTTCTGCACCTCTTGCTGCAGGTCGGTTTTCTGCTTCTCCAACTCCTCCTTCTGCGAGACCCGCTTCACCCGGCAACTGGCTGCGTAGCCCCGGTTCTTGAGGGTGCGGCGCCGCTGCTTCAGTCGCGCAACCTCATCCTTGGACAGGCCCCGAAGGTGGTGGTTTAGCTCCCGCACCGTCATGCCCATCAGCTCATCATCCGAGAGCACTGGGGTGTTCTCCCCCATCTCTCTCTTCACCTGTTGGAGACAAATTCAAATAATGTGCTGGATTTCTCAACAGTCATTGAAAAATTGGTTTGGTGGGAAAGTTCACTTGGGGGGAGAAGGAAGGGGAAGATTGGTGAGAACTCTTCCTTAAAGCATACGGTTTAAATGTAGGGTTGCCAAGAGTGAGTCTCGTTTGAGGGTGATGGCCCCTGGAAAATTATATATATATATATATATATATATATATATATATATATATATATATATATATATATATATATACACACACACACACGACACCCCCCCCCCCTTCAACATTTGGGTTTCTGAAAGCAAGTCGGTAGGGTGATGTCCCTTAAAAAGTCCCTTAAGTTTGATAATGCTAACGAGGTGATGCATCTTAGGTTCAACCTTTTAAAACACATGCCACTTGAACATATATACACAGTCGATCTATGGTGGGAACTTCCAGGGAGATCCTCTGAATTTAAGTTTTTTATTTTAAAGTAGGTATCTGTTTTGCCATGTCAGATTGGTGGTAGGAAACTGGCAGTATTTTTCTTCCAACTCCACTCTCTGTCCTACAGGCTTTCCTCTCTACAGTCTGTTCGCTTTAGGATACATGACCTCTGCTTTTAACTAAGGAGATGACCTGGCACAGAGGATCCAAGGTGGCTCAAGGTGAGAGAGTAACGCAGAGTTGGTATGGCTCGTGTTTATGCTTAAATGTACAGCATGGTGCACCATCCATTCAGATGTGCAGTGTGTATCAACTCTGTTTAAGTGGAACGAACCGACCATAGTATGATTTTAATTTTGTGAGTAACTAGAAATAAGGATGGCCCCTGTGCTAAACATTTAAAAGCTACAAAGTACACACAGCTGTCCAACATCATTTAGATTTCTGGGGCAAGCTGCCAAATCAATCAGGAATTGACACCCATGATAGATCCAACCTCCTTATCTGGTCTACACGTGCCCTTTGTTGACAGTCTTGACTGGCTTTTTGGGTCAATGACCCATGATCTACGGAACAAAATGAATGCCAGGAACATTATTATGTTATTTGGTACCTACCAGAGGTGGCTGTCACTCTCCAGAGCCTCCCTTATCAGGGTCGTGCTCCTACACACACCAAGCCACTGGGATTTGATGCGCTCCAGCTACGTAAACTCCATCAGGGAGCAGTGACTTAAGGGTGTGTGATAGTTCCAGGGTTATGTGTCTGGAAGGTCACAAACGGTCCTCTAACAGTTCTGCGTTTGTGCCTTATGGGCGAGAATGAACCCGCACAGCGCTTTGTTGTGTTCCCATCCAAACCAAGTTTTAGACTTATTATAAGCCTACAATATGACCTTTTAAAGAGGCTGACAGCCACAGAATCACCCTGTTTATTTTCCTACAGCTCTGCACTTAAAAATATAGCAGCAACTTAAATCTCTCAGAGCTCTCCAGGTTCCCGGGCTCCCGCATGAGAAGCTGATTCAATCAAGGAATTGTCCTTGCATTCTGATGCATGTAGTCCTGATTTTGTATTGTTATAAACATAACTATCAATCCCACAATGGAGCGCAAAGACTTGGGCTGGATGAGCTACTCAAGCAGGGAGCTGGAAAACCCGAGACCTGCTCTCTGTGCGCACAAGGATAGCTCCTCACCTTTAGTGCTTTTGAAGATATTCCGTCTGAGGACATGGCCTGGGTTGTTGCTCCTGCAAAGAACATAAAAGAATAATTATTGCAACATGAAAAGCCTTTTTCAATAAATGCTATACCACCCTGACACTGTGCTGTTTCTATGTGGCAGTCGATCAGTGTCATTCCTGACAAACTGAGGCTTCGCAACTTTCTTCGGTCCCTCGGCTTCTGAATTTTGCTAAAAATAAAATAGCCCCCACAGAAAATGTCACTTTACATTCACTGCTTGTGGTCCTGCGTTCTACTATCACCAGGTCATTCAACCGTCTGTTGCGGTCCTTCAGGATAACGGTCATCCCATAGGCATCATGCCAGTTTAGATGGAGACAGACCTCCTGTCCAGCCCTCTCCACTTTGCGGAGGCCGCACAAAGGGAAACATCCTGAACAACTAGGTCTAAACCACTACTGCTAAACAACTAAAACGTCTCTACAGCTAAGTACTGAACAACTACTGTCTAAACAACAATTGTGCCTGAATAACAATTGCCTGAACAACTAATTTTAAGGTAAGGTTTTCCTTTTGGTTTATTAGTTGTTTAGAATATATATATATATATTTTAGTTGTTCAGGCAATTGTTATTCAGACACAATAGTTGTTCAGACAGTAGTTGTTCAGTACTTAGTTGTAGAGACTTTTTAGTTGTTTAGCAGTAGTGGTTTAGGCTATAGTTGTTTAGGACCTAGTTGTTCTGTCACATATTCCCGCACAAAAGTACCTGGCTATAAGTCTTTGGTGATCTCCAATTAATAGGACAGCCCAAGCAGAGCTCACATACTTGTGGGGCCTGAACTTGAAAGATCCATCTTCTGGTTAAATGAAATGTATTTTAAAAAACACGACATACATACAACAGAGTGGCAGGGGGCTTAATAGTTCAAGGACCTATTAGCAACAAACCAGACGTAC
Source organism: Pleurodeles waltl (assembly GCF_031143425.1). NCBI lineage: Eukaryota > Metazoa > Chordata > Amphibia > Caudata > Salamandridae > Pleurodeles > Pleurodeles waltl. The sequence goes on from NC_090443.1 coordinate 330,707,117, forward strand.
TCCTGAGATCTCCAGCCGTTATGCATTTCACTACCAGATTCCTGCTCCTATGTTACCTGACATTTCCAGGGGCTGGCTTTCCTAAGAACAGTAACTAGTGCAAGGCTTTTCTGCCTCGCCCCCAAGTTCTCCACCATCTGTAGTCAAATTTATAAACCTCAGCCTGCAACATCAGAAGCAGGTAGGTAGCTGCTGGAGCAAAAAGATTTCTGCCAACCTGTACTCCTACGGGTTGTGCCCACTAACCCCAACAGACATTGGCAAAGCCAACAGGTCCTACATATGCAATAGCTATTGGCTTTGCCATGTTGTACACCAGCGTGGCTGCTGTTCAGCATGGCTTAAAGTTTGTGGCGTACAGGAGAGTTGCATGGGCTGTCGTACAGTAGAATGGCGAAGAGTGGAGCAGAGTGTTGAAGAGTAGATTGGCAGAGTGTGTCAAGTACTGGAGTGGCATAGTATGGCTTTGCATAGCATGACATACGCTGGCGAGGCACAGAGTAGAGTGGACTGGGTTAGAGTGCATTGGTGTAGAGTGTTGCATAGAATAGTGGTGTAGAGTGCAGCGGCATTGAATTTACTGGCATACAATGCAGTGTCATAGAATGCAGCATTGGAGATTTGCGTGGCACAGAGTGGAGTTTAGCAGCATATAGCGCTGAGTGGTGCAGAGTAGAGTATAGTGCTGTAGAGTGTAGTGGCATAGAGGGAGTACTGCAGAGGAGAGTGGCATGGAGTTCAGTGGCAGAGAGTGGAGTGGTGCAGAGTAGAGTGTCAGAGTTCAGTGGTGTAGAGTACAGTGATGAAGAGAAGAGTGCACTGGCGTAGAGTGCAGAGGTTAAGAGTAGAGTGGCATAAAGTGCACTGAGAGTGGAGTGGCGTGGATTAGAGTAGTGCAGTGGCATAGAGCAGATTGTTTCAGAGTAGAGTAAAGTGGATTAGTGCAGGATAGAGTGCAGTTGCATAGAGTGTAATGAATTAGTAAAATAGTTTTGAGTTCAGTGTCCCAGAGTGCATTAGAGTGGTGCACAGTGGATTGGCGTAAAGTGCAGGGGCACAAAGTTGAGTGTCCCAGAGTAAAGTGCATTGGCATAGAGTGCAGTGGCGTAGAGTGGAGATGTGCTGAGTGGATTGGTGTGGCCTACACTGAGTGGTGTAGAGTGCAGTGGCGTAGAGTAGAATGGCAAAGCGTGCATTGGCATTGGGTAGAATGGTACAGGGTAGAGTAGACGCATAGCGTGAAGTGGCATAGAGTTCAGTGGTGCAGAGTGGAGTGGTGTAAGGTATATTGGTGCAGAATAGAGTGCTTTGGTGTGGAGTAGACTGGAGTGACGTAGCGCGGAGTATGCATGGTATGGTAGCACACTGTCATTATAGACAACACATTTTCAACTGAAATGACCATTACGTTTGCACAAAGTTTTACTACTAAAACTATACAGTACCAAACAAAAATGTAAGAAAATTGCATCACTTAGTGTAATGATTTGTTTTGATCATATTAAAGTATTTGTTTTCAACACACTTCAGAAACAATACAAAATGTGATTTGTGTTCCTAATTCTGAAATACATACACACTTCATTTGAATGTTGTGTGCTAGAAATAACATCTTTCCTACCATCGGTATCCAGCAGGTTTTGCACATAAATCCTCTCACTTTGCAGTCAGAAAGAAACCCTTGGAATACAGCACCTGACATTTGACCTCAGTCTTTGAATGCACAGCAAATGTGACAAGATAAGATTTAAAGGCCTGTTTACAGAAAGGGAGTTCATGGAAGAATACAGTAAACACAGTTTAGGCGGCAGGAGGGACAAACTGACCCTGGAAAGCCTAAAGCTAATAAAGCCAGCCAACAGAAAACCAGAAAATGTGAGTTACAAAGCCAATAGTATTTAACGGGCAGAATGTCGCCCTAGGTCAACTTTCTGAAAGTCCCCAAGATGTCTTCAGCAAACCAGACAGCTGTGATGTCTGGTAGGCTGCGACCTAAGAAGTCTCACTGCTCAATCTTCTCCACAGAAGAACTGCACACCAAAGAGTTTCTATACAGATTGTATTCCCTCCCAGCCCCCCCACCCCCCAATCGAACAAACTAAAGGCTTTCCTGCATTAGCTACAAAACCTTACAGGGACTAGGCAGTCCAATGTGCTTAACTGTGAACCAGTTAGCTTGCGGAGGAGCGTGAAGTCCGATATTTAAGAACAAGGGTTTTGTGGTGACAGATCAGACAATGATACAAAAGCAGATATGCACACTTGTTAACCACCTAGCTCAGTGGTTCCCAACCTTTTGACTTCTAGGGACCCCCACTTAGCCATTACTGGGACCCCCACTGAATCATTATTGGAATCCACGGACTCCAACTAATCATTACTGGAAGCCGGGACAAGGGCCTAAGCACTGTTGATGATTTGAACCACGAAACAAAACACAAAAAATACAGGGAAAAAAAAAAAAAAACATTCAGCAAACAAATACACAAATGATGATAACTTGCAAACACATAAATACATTTAAAAAATCTACTTTTAATAGAAAGGTTGGACCTTTTCTAAATTCAATTGAGCCCACTCATTGTCCATTCTATTTTCTGTTGGATTCACCTACATTGCTCCCATGAATCAATCAGAGAATACCAATTTACTTTTGTAGCCTCCAGCTTCAGATTCCTTCACATTTACAGTACGTTTTAAAATGTTCAATTGTACATTTAGCTTCTTTATGTACACTTTATTAATCTGTTAATATTATGTAATTTTCTAAGTAGTCGCGGACCCCTAGGAGTCCCTGGACCCCAGGTTGGGAACCACTGACCTAGCTCATGCATGAGTGAAGTTGAATATTTAAGAGGGTGACCCCCATTAAAATTAACGAGAATAAACTATTTTAGGAAAGTGGGTCAGGCTTGCAAAGAGGGGCCCTATTAAAGCCTATGAATGAATGTTGTTTTACTTGAGCGTGAATATAATCAAGAAGAAGCGCACATTCTCTAAGTGATGGCGAGTCGACAAGTGTGGATAAGGTTAGGGAAAGGAATACATATAAGGAAGGAATGAGTTCAGTTGTACAAACCATGGTGGGGGCGGAATGGGTTGCCCTGGGATGAAGATAAAAGGACAGCGGCGCAGGGATCAACATTAGTACTGTGCGTTCAAGTACCTGGGATAGACAGAGGTTAACTAACATGGGGACAAGCCTCCTTCAGATCACAGAATCTGAGCGAGCTGCCACCTCCCTTCCGAGGCACAGCAGCCTGTGTCCTCAGGGGCATCACCGGTTCAGCCAGAGGCCGGCTGAGGTCACCTAGTCGAGGGAGAGACCCGACTACCAAACTGGAATCCTGTTAAAAAAAAAAGGAACGAAAAAAGTATTTTAACACTAAGAGATGGCTGCAGTTCAGTGACTGAAGAGTGTTTTGCCGAACATAAAGACCGTTGGACAGCACTTCCCCTTTAATGTGTCAAGTGCCCTGCCCTTCCACAGAGGGAAGTGTGCTTACCAGGAAAGCCTCGCTTAAAACAGGAACAAGCAGCTGTAATTCCGGATTTGCATTAAATGCAGAGAAGCTACCCAGGAATCACCAGCTGCATTCAGATTCGAAAGGGTCTCTGTGCAAACTCCAGAAGATTATTTTCCTAAAATAACTACACGGACACTCAGTTGAATGAGTGCATCAAGCCAGGAAATTCATAGCCGTCTCATAGGGGGTTTGCATCCATCACGTTTGATCAAATAGTAAGACGGGTAACATAGGAGTGGGCGTGTTGCAGCTGGCGAAATGGTTCAGAAGGTTCGTGCAACTGCTGCAGATCTATCTATGTACTGACCATTGAGATACATACGAGGCTTGCACTTCAGGGGTTCCAATCATAGGAAGATGGATCTTAATAAGATTAATGTGCTTACCGCGGAGATCTGCAGTTGTGTGACTCGGAAAAAAGTGAACCCCTAACTGGACTAGCCTTGGGCCGGAAACCCCCAAATTTATATGGATGACTCATAATCTTCCCAAAAGGTCACACTGTCCGCTGCCCCACTGCATGGTGTGCGGGTACTCTTACACTATGGGGAGTCTCACCAGAGAGGCAAGACATTAAATGATCATATTCTTAACGCCTCGACACGATGCCCCCTATATGATGGGCGGAGAGGCTGCTCTATTTGAGAAGCCTTCAGGGCCGGAGCTCTCCTTTCAGCACCAAAATCCACCCAAAGCGCCCCGAGGAGACCCTGATAATTGTGTGCACTTCAAAAAGACTCTCTATTCACGCTAACTTAATATAGTGTTCATTTTGTCACTCGAATGAGGCATTTACTCGTCACCTTTAAAGTTTTTTCTCAAATAGTAACACTGTCATTACATTCCTGTATAAATTAGATTGGCGTTTGTTGAACGATTGGCAGATATCCATCTAAATAGAGGCACGGCTTGGGCCAGAAGCAGACATTTCCCGTAAATCGACAGGTCCTGCTTAAATCCTGAAACAAAACGCTTTCCCTGTTATCAAACGATCAAGCCTTAAAAGAGTTGCGTTTCCCCATCAGACACCGCATTCATTTTGAGTGATGATGTAGTCGAAAGCCCTCTGGCTGCAGATTACAACAAAGGTGATATATACCTTAAAAGTTGCTCTGTTTAGTACCCTCCTTAGATTATTAGTTATCGCACAGTTTGTTGAACAGTTTTTTTTGGTAACGTTTGGTATTTCAAATATCACTACCTAGCTTTCAACAAAGAGACATGACCTCTAACTTCTATGGTAACTCTGTAACCTTCTCTGTCCTATGGCAAGAGGTCCTTTTTTAATTATTAATTTAAAGCGACGGGAGTTCTCAATATGGAAAGAACCAGAGAGCATGCGGTTTTTGTTTAGGTGTACTCATTCGCTGACTTTCAGACCCTTGCCGGTCTCCATCTTTAGTCTTGCCTACTGAACCCTGTGCCCGTCCTATTTCTTTTTACTTTGATGCCCAATGAATGACGCAGAAACACAAAATAATACAACATACTGATTTGCTAAGGCCGATGAGGTTTTATCTACTGACACTCACAGCCAAACAGATCGCTTGTATACTCTTGCATACTCAGCACTGCTGCTTCAATTCCTGTCCATTTTTAACTTGTATCAGACCACGTGAGCACGACATAAGTAAAAAACAAAATAAATTTCCATCCACATGATAATCAGCTGACTCAGTCCCCAAGATCTCCGCGTTTATCTTTGCATATTTAATAACACCCGCTCAGGCGTCCCTTTGCGCTTGTTCAAGTCAGTGGAGCGTAATCTATACACAATAAGATTATTTGCCAGCTGGAGATGGACTGACTATCATACATTGACGCTCACCTCCATGGCTCTTTTAAAGGACCTGTCGCACAGGCGTGGAGCGTACCTGAAGTGGTTTCCAAAACTCCGCTTTTAAGGTAGATGGATGCTGCAAACTGGGGTGGCATGCCACACAGCCTCCTACCACCACTAACCCGGGCACACCCAGGCCGTACCACGTGCCTCGAAGACGACCTCCCGAGACCCTTAAAGGGATGGCAAGGCTTGTCGTCCGTTCCCACCCACGCCAGGATGAGCAGGAACTACCAGTGCAAAGTTCATGGGCAGTTCCCTCCTCATTCACTCGCATGGCCCACCTCCCGACGTCTGCGCCGGTATGGCGGCCTACGCGAAGAGTGGTCCAGGATCTGGGTCATCACTGGGCCCCACAGGCCACCCCCAGATCTGTAAACCATATAGAAAATAGAAGAGTCACTACGGCGAGTATAGTGTGCTTTTTCTTACCGGGTTAAGGACCGGGTGAAGGCTCCCGCGCACCCCGCTCTCTGGGGGTGAGGCCCGCTCTGTTGTTATGCTTCCGGAATGTGCTGAGTTGTGAGCAGCGGGTTAGTTTCCTGGAATTACTCACTCCCTCATAGAGATTCCTTCCATTCATAAAAACAGAGTCATGGCCTGACGTCACCGGCGACCAATAGGAGACGCGCAGACTGGGCATGTGACTGGAAGCAGGAGGGCGGCCTGAACTGTTGTCATCTTCACAAGAGGGTGGGGTTTGAGCGGTGATTCGGCGCAGTGCCTTGCTGCGGCCATCTTTGAGAAGGGCGGTTTGTGAGGAACTAGTGACTGGGGTAACCATGTTTGTGAAGGGCATGTGCGCGATAAAAATATAAATGATAAAAATGTTCGCCGTAGCCATGTTTGTTATTAACTACGCGAGCAGGGCAGCAGGATTTTTATTGTGTTCCAGGAGGGCTAATTTACTCTTCTGCGACAGAAAAGGAGGCGATGGTTGTGCCTTCGCTTTCTGTCACCTTTTCTCAGCCGCTAATATCAGACCAATAAGAAACGACAAGTAGTGTGAAAACACGTCACTATAAGCACAAGTCACGTGGCAAACCATTTAATAAACAGCCGCTCAGGTGCCAGTATTGCTTCCTGTCACCGTTACCCTTCCTCCATTTCCACTCCTCTTTGCAGTTAATTCCATTTCAGGACCGGAGGCTTCGGAATATGCTTCTCTTTCTATGCTTATTTATTCACAGCAGCCAATCAAAAGAGAGTAACAAAAACAAAACATATCCTATCATTCAATATAACACGTCAGTACCATAGAGACATAACCACTATAAAACCATAGAGGATTAAGCACTTCCTCTTTCTTTGCTGCTGCCGCAGCCAGGTAAGTGCTTTTCCCTCTTTTTCTTATTTACCGCTTTGCATGCGAGCGCACGCTCAGCATTCTTTATTGGCACCTGAGAGTGGAACGGGAGTATTCTACGAGGCTTCGCCCGTAGATATTTCGGTCCTTCGGGACCCGGAGTACCGGCTTATTTCACTCACTCACACGCGTGTGACCGTTCCTGCTTGTTTCCACCCATTACCTTTCCTTTCAAAGGTTTTAGCGTTTTTTTACAAGCAAAACTATCGCGCGCTAGTGGCAACCTGCCTCTCCCTCGATTCCTACACAGCATTTTGTTCCCCAGGCTGAGTACTCCTGGTTATTTTTCATACACCTTTAAGGTATTTAAGCTCCCTGACGCCCTGGGTCCTTCTGATTGGCCCAGGGTTGGAAAATTGTGCATAGGCTCTGCCTAGAGTGCTGCAGGCTGCTCCCTCCACGTTTTACTATCATTGGTGCCTTCTAGCCTGCTGGGGTTCCGCACTCCCCCTGACTGTAGTCTTGGACTACCCTTGAATTCAGATACCCACACTGATTACTTTAATATGGCCCACTCATTTTCATATGAGGAGGAGGAATATTTTGGGGAAGATGCCCCATCTTTTGAAGAAAATTTGGTGGGTGCCCTGGACAATAGCGTCCAGCTAACCATGAATAAGGCTCTGGCAAAAGCCTTGGGACCCCTTACACAACATTTTGAGAGCTTTGCTCGCCAGAAGGGTTGGTTTCCTCCCATCACAGCTGCAGAAGAGGCCCAAAAAGACCAACCATCTACCTCCAAGGGCAATTCTAAAGCCAAGAAATGGGCTCATTCAGAATTTTTCAATAAGTTAACTGCCTCCATCCAGAGCGAACATGGCTATAGCTCTTCCAAGCTTCAGGAAGCTCAGGATTCAGACCAGTCATCTGATTAATCCTCTGCTAAGATCTCTTCAGACTCCGAATCTGACTCTACTCGGAGCGAGCATCCTGGTCTTAGTAAACGCAAAGGTCAGACAAAGCTAAGAACCCTGTTACTAAGGCTCCCCGAGTCTTGACATTTAATCCAGAAGACATTGTCCACCCCCGATCCTCCAGCTGGACCCCCCCCACAAAGTAGCTCTTTAAATGCAGGATCACATTAGAGCTAGCTTCGACAAGGAGGTCAGGGCTAGACTTCAAGCAGAATGCCCTAGACCAGATCTGGATGGTAAAGTCACTGACACTCCTGATATTGACCCCACCATGGTTACTTTTTTTAAAAAGTGGGCAAAAGACCCCAAGAAGGGCCTGGACCGAGCGTGGAGATCTTGTCAAGACAAACTTCTTGACCTCTCGGGTCCGCTAGCAAAGATTTAGAAATTAGCATACGTATCTAAAGAATCGAACACCCCCATTGACCCTGATATTCTCGTGGGCTGGGCTCAGCGTTCTATTTGCCTCCTTGGTAATGCTAACGTTGCGATCTCGACAGAAAGAAGACGCTCTATCTTGATGCGCATTGATCCCCAGCTCAAGGAACTGGCATCTTCTGAAGCAGGTCAGGTAGCCCAAGGTCTCCTCTTCAGTACACCGTTCATTAAAGATTTATCAAAATTTGCAGCTACCTTCAACTCTATGGACAAGACACAATTATCTCTAAAAAAGGTTTTCAGAGAGACTCTTTTTCGGAGGGCCAGATGTATGCGGGGTCGCTCTCCAGGCCGCCCCTACTATCAAGGCCCCAGACGAGGATTCTTTGCCCGTGGTCGGGGGTATTACGGAGACCAACAGGCAGAGTCCACCTTCTACCCCTCACGCCCCCGCGGAGGGAGAGCCCGCTTCCGCAAGAACTTCTACAAAGGACAACAAGGTTCCTCCCAGGATACCTCCACTTCAGGTGAGACTCATTCCTTTCTCAGAAGTAATTATTGGGGGCAGGGTCCAAACATGTCTTTTAGAATGGAAGAAATTAACCAGGGACCCTTGGGTATTGGAGACCATTCAGGGTTTCAAGCTGGAGTTTTACCAATCCCCTGTCCAACGTTTTCTCTCTCCCCCTTCCCATTTTTCCCGTCTAGACCAAGAGGTAATAAGTTCAGAGATTCGTTCTCTCCTCCAAAAAGGAGCTATTTGCCTTTTCACTCCCCACCCAAGAGGGTTCATCAGCCCCATCTTCCTAGTAGACAAGAAAGGCGGTGGTTCAAGATTGGTTCTAAACCTCAAAGACTTCAATGCCTGGATAGTCTACAGGCATTTCAAAATGGAGGGAATTCACCTCCTAAGAGACATTCTTCAAGAAGGAGATTGGATGGTTCGCCTAGACTTAAAGGACGCATACCTAAGCATTACTATTTTTCCTCCCCATTGGGGTTTTCTCCAATTTTTTGGGATGAATCAATGCTTTGAGTTCCAGGTTCTCCCCTTTGGTCTTTCCTCCGCTCCTTGGTGCTTTACCAAGGTGATAAGACCAGTAGTGGAATCCTTCCGCGCCCGGGGAGTTCGCCTGATTGTCTATCTCGACTATCTGATAATTATGGCCCAAGATCCAATAGTCCTTCAAGATCACTTAACTTGGACAATCACCCTTCTTCAGAATCTGGGTTTCTTGTTCAATAAACCCAAATCTTGCCTTCTTCCCTCTCAACAGATGAAATTCTTGGGGTTCCAAATAGACTCTGTGAAAACCCTCTTGTTTCTTCCTCCCCAGCAGATTTGCAATATAAAGAAAGAGTTGCGTCTTCTTTTATCCAAACAGAGTGTGTCCTTGAGGAGCTTAGCCTGGATGGTAGGTCTTTTATCCTCCTCGATTCAGGCCATTTTCCCGGGTCCCCTTCACTACAGGGCCCTTCAGCATCTCAAGATTTCAGAAAGGTCTCTCTTACTCAGACAAGGTTCCTCTGTCGTTGGAAGCCCAATCAGAGATATTGTGGTGGCTGAATCATATGGAAGCCTGGAATGGTCGGGCAATATTCGGCTCCTCGCTGGATGTGATCCTGGAGTCGGACGCCAGCAGATGGGGTTGGGGTGCTCGTTGCGGTTCTCTGACCACGGGAGATCGTTGGACGGAAGAGGAACTTCACCTCCACATCAGTTGTCTGGAACTGTTAGCCGGTTCCTTTGCTATTCGAAGTCTGTCTCCCCTGAAGTCGGATTGTTGCATTCTTTTGAGAATGGACAACATATCTGCAGTCAGGTATGTGAACAAACTGGGTGGTACGAGGTCTCAGATTCTTGCTCAGATTGCCAAAGAGTTTTGGCAATTCTGTCTTCAGCACCGCATCTCAGTAATTGCGGAACATCTTCCTGGAGTGAACAACACAGTGGCAGACTGGAACTCCACATTCCTGCGGGACGGCAGCGACTGGAGACTCCTCCCACAGGTGTTTCTACATCTGCACCAGTTGTGGGGTCCGTTTTCCATAGACCGGTACGCCTCGAGACTGAACCGTCAGCTCCCCCTATTTTTCAGTTGGAGACCAGATTCGGAGACAGCGGCCACGGATGCTTTCCTTCAGGATTGGTCCCTTCACCGGGGATATGCATTTCCCCCATTCAGCATGATCCCCCGAGTTCTGGCCCAGGTTCGCCGCCAGAGAGTGGGAATTTCCCTAGTGACTCCCCTTTGGAGACCGCAGGCATGGTTTCCCCTAGCTCTGGAGTTATTGTGTGATTTCCCCCTTCGGATTCCACATCAATACAATCTATTGCTGGACCCTCTCGGGAACCCCCACCCTCTGATGGTGTCGGGTAAGTTACAACTGGTAGCCTGGAAAATTTCCGGAGACAATGGCTCATGCCAGGCATTTCTGAACAAGCTTCTAACTTCATCCATCAGGCATGGTCATCCAGCACACACAAGCGTTATTCCTCTGCCTGGAAACGATGGGTTCATTGGTGTGCGGAACGGGATTCAGATCCCTTTAAAGCTGATGTCAATCTAGTAGTTAATTTTCTAGCTTCCCTAGCGGCTTCAGGCCTAGCTTACAGATCTGTAAATAATTATAGATCATCTATTTCAGCTGGTCACATCCCAATCTCAGGTAAACTGATTGGTGAACACTTTGTAGTTTGCAAATTGATGAGAGGTATTCGTCTTGCCAAACCTCCTCTTCCTCGTTACTCGTCCCTTTGGGATGTTAACATTGTCCTTTAGTTTATTTCTTCTTGGCCAGATAATAGATTTTTGACACGTAAACAACTTTCGGCCAAGCTCACCTTACTTCTGTGTCTAATATCTTGTAAAAGAGTATCGGATGTTAGAGCTCTAGATCTAGCTGGAAAGATGTTTTCTCCCTCGGGAGTTTCCTTTGCTATTTTCAGACGCACTAAGACCGGTACCTCCTCAGTTTCCTATCCAGCCTTTCCTCATAACCCCAAACTTTGTGTAGTTCAGTGTTTGAAAGCTTATGAGGCGGCTACAGAAGAGATCAGGAGAGACCCTGGGGGTCAACTTTTGATTGCTCTTCAAAAGCCTTTCAACCCTGTCTCGTCTGTTACTTTAGCTAGATGGATTAGATGGATCCTGGCTGAAGCTGGTATTGACGTCTCCATTTTTGGAGCTCATTCTGTTCGCGGAGCCATGGCTTCTAAATCTTTCTCCTTGGGAGTTAGGTTAGAAGATATTATGAGAGCAGCGGACTGGTCTTCAGAGTCGACCTTCAAGACCTTTTATTACAAACCCATATTAGATATGTCATCAGTGGTGGTAAGTCAGCTTTGAACTAGCATAATCTGAAGCCTCCGGTCCTGAAATAGAATAAAACATTTTCTAGCTGATGCGTCAAGAATTTTCAATTCTATTAAGGACACGGAGGCGAGGATTATCCCACCCAGATTACAGGAATAAACTATAATTTAAGGGTTGAGTATTTCAATCTTTTTATATTTATAGTCCTGTTTATTGCATTCCCTCCCATTGCATATGTTTTGCTATGATATTGATTACTAAGATATTGCCGTAGTCTATGACTGGTCATGTTTCTTTTTTCTTAGGTTTTGATCAGAAACAATGATGTCTTGGACACTCGCTGGACTTCTGAGAAGTTTTTCTCCTGGATTCTTGTTCGTTGTTAGCCTTCGGTCCTTTGGATTCCCCTTTTGGATCCGGCTTTTACAGACTTTCTTGTTGACTTTATTGGTTCAGCATTCGCAAAGAAAGAGGAAGTGCTTTATCCTCGTATGGTTTTATAGTGGTTATGTCTCTATGGTACGGACGTGTTATATTGAATGATGGGATATGTTTTGTTTTTGTTACTCTCTGTTGATTGGCTGCTGTGAATAAATAAGCATAGAAAGAGAAGCATAATCCTCGCCTCCGTGTCCTTAATAGAATTGAAAATTCTTGACGCGTCAGGTAGAACATTTTTTAGTGTTTGCCAGGCTTTTTTGTCCTTTGTTTAGCTAAATCATACTGTTTACAGAACTGCCCTCTTAACCTCTTCGTGCTAGGTTCCCCAAAAGCCTGTTTTTTTGTCATATTCGTGCTTTGGGCTCCATAACTTTTTGTTCACATAAGGTATGTATGCCAAATTTGTGTCCTTTTTCCCAACATCCTGGAGACAGTTTCTTATTTTTGTGCTTTCAACCTCCTTTCAATTAGTGGTAGAAATTGGTGTGAAACCAATGGTGGATCCCTGAAAGCTATACATTTCTGAAAAGTAGGCAAAATTCTAAATTCAGCAAGGAGTCATTTGTGTAGATCATTCAAGGTTTTCCTATAGAAAGTAAAAGTTGGAACAAAAATATTGAATTTGAGTTTAAAAAACAACCATTTGTGTTTTACGTTTTCATCTGTAACTTTTTTTAAGTATGGCAGATTTTTTAAAGTAATACACCATTACATCCACAGGACCCTTCTGGTTGCAGGAATATATAGGGCTTGTAGATTCACCAAGAACCCGAGGTACCCAGAGTCAATAACTGAGCTGCACCTTGCAATGGTTTTTCATTGTGTACTGGGTATACAGCAATTAATTTGTTAAAATGTAAAGAGTATAAAATAGGTATTAAGGAAACCTACGTATTTCTGAAATGGGCATAAGATGTGCAGTTTAGAAGCCCTTTTTTTGCAACGTGCCTAGTTGTGGATTTTGGGCCCTAGCTCAGCCGGCACCTAGGGAAACCTAGCAAACCTGTACATTTTTGAAAACTAGACACCTAGAGGAATACACGATGTGGTGATGTGGCTGACACCAGGTTCTGTCACCCACAATCCCTTACAAACCTCCAAATTTGTCTACAAAACACATTTTCCTGACATTTATGTGGTGGAAAGTTGTGGAATCTGAGAGAACCCACAAACGTCTTTCCACCCAGCATTCCCCCAAGTCTCTAGATAAAAATGGTACCTCACTTCTCTGGGTAGGCCTAGTGCCCACGACAGGAAACGGCCCAAAATGCAACATAGACACATCACATTCTGCACTGAGAACTGCCCCTTTTTTGCAACATGCCTATCTGTAGATTTTGGGCCCTAGCTCTGCCAGAATCTAGAGAAACCTTGCAAACTTGTACACGTTTGAAAACTACACCTAGGGAAATCCAGGATGAGGTGACATGTGTGGCTCAATAGGTTCTGTCACCTAGAATCCCTTGCAAACCACAAATGTGGTCTAAAAACATTTTACCAACAGTTCTGTGGTGTAAAGTTCTGGAATCTGAAGGGAGCCACAAACTTCCATCCACCCAGCATTCCACCAAGTCTCCTGATAAAAATGGTACCCCACTTGTGTGGGTTGGCCTAGTGCCCGCAGCAGGAAACTGCCCAAAACACAACGTGGACACCACATTTTTTGTAGTGAAAACTGACACTTTTTTGCTACATGGTTCGCGGTGGTTTTTGGACCTTAGCTGAGCCACCACGTAGCAAACCCCTAGCAAACCTGTACATGTTTGAAAACTAGACACCTAGGGGAATCCAGGATGGGGTGACTTGTGTGGCTCTCACCAGGTTCTGCCACCCAGAATCCCTTGCAAACCTCAAAAACTGTGTAAAAAACACATTTTCTTCATATTTCTGTGATGAAAAGTTCTGGAATCCGAGGGGAGCCACACATTTCCTACCACTCAGCGTTCCACATGGTCTCCCAATAAAAATGATACCTCACTTGTCTGGGTGGGCCAAGTGCCTGCGAAAGGGAAGAGTAAAAAACGGTAGCGTTTGAGGGGGAAACAAAGTGGGTCCAAAAGGGCAGTTTAAAAAAATGTTTTTACTGCTGACTCTGCTTTGGGCACCCACACAAGTGAGGTATAATTTTTATCAGGAGACCAAGGGGAATGCTGGGTGGTAGGACATTTGTGGTTTACATCTGTTTGTGGAAGAATATGGCAAAGAAATGCAAGAAAAATGTATGATTTTAGTCACATTTTGAGGTTTGCAGGGCATCGTGGGTTAGAAAACTTGTTGGGATCCACAAGAGGCACTCCACCCTGTAATCCCCTGGGTGTCTAGTTTTCAAACATGTCTACAGTTGGTAGATTTTTCCTAGACAAGAAATGAGCATGCTACCAAGTCTCTTACTTCTGTGATGTCCCAAACAATCAAACTGTGAAACAAACATCCCTAGGTTTTGTTAAAAAGACCCCTCACCTACCAACTTAGTTGGTGGCATGCTTCATCATTGGGCTCCCACCGAGACACCTAGAATGTCAGGGGTGTCCTTCGATGCCTGATGAAGGCGGAACAGTTTTTTTTCAGGAGTTGAATTCCCAACTGAGAGAAGAAGTGCAATAAAATTGCCTTGTGGTTACCCACCAATATAATGTGTTTTTAATTGTGCCAACTTTAGACAAAGGTTAAAAACTGTAATTTTCATAACTTGAGTGTTTGGGACATAACAGAAGTAAAAGACGTGGTAGCATGCTCGCTCCTTGTGGTTGTTGAAAGTAATTTGGGAAGGTAAGCGAGTTCTTTCTTCTCACTTTCCGTACTGATACACATCATGGTTGACAGAATCTTGTGAGAACCACACAAGTCACCCCCACGGAACCCTGCCCCCACCACATATTCAACAAGGCCAGCCAAATCATCGTCCCCCAGCTCCGTGTCGTTATCAACAGCTCCTTCGATGCCGCAACCTTCCCAGACATCTGGAAGCTCGCCGAAGTCAACGCGCTCCTCAAAAAAACCCAAAGCAGACCCGGAAGACCTCACGAACTACCGCCCCATCTGTCTTCTCCCCTTACCCGCCAAGGTCGCTGAGAAGATTGCGAACACCCAACTGTCTCACTTCCTAGACGAAAACAACGCACTAGACGCCTCCCAGTCAGGATTCCGCAAAAACCACAGCACTGAGACCGCCCTCATCGCCTGCACAGACGTCCTCAGAACCAGAGTGGACAAGGGCGAGACCGTCGCCCTCATCCTACTGGACCTCTGCAGCTTTCGACACTATGCCACCAAATCCTCCGCACATGCCTTTTTGACACAGGAATCCGACACAAGGCCCTAGACTGGCTCACCTCCTTCCTCGCCGAAAGAACCCAAAGAGTTCGCCTCCCTCCCTTCCAGTCCCCAGCAAACAAGATCATCTGTGGGGTCCCCCAAGGATCCTCCCTCAGCCCTACCCTCTTCAACATTTACATGGCCCCGCTCGCCAACATCCTCCGTCCCCACGGAATCACCATCATCTCGTACGCTGACGACACCCAGCTCATCATCTCCCTCACCAGGAACCCTTCCACCGCCAAGACATACCTCCACGCCGGACTTCTCGACATCGCCAAATGGATGACAGCAAGTCACCTCAAACTCAACTCCAACAAAACAGAAATCATCATCTTCGGCCCCAACAAGACAGTATGGGATGACTCCTGGTGGCCCATCGCCCTAGGACCTCCCCCAACACCCTCCACCCACGCACGCAACCTCGGCATCATCTTAGACTTATCTCTCACCATGGCCCAGCAAATCATCAGCATCTCGCCCTCCTGTTTTAACACCCTTCGCATGCTACGGAAGACCTTCAAATGGATTCCCTTAGAAACCAGAAAAACAGTCACCCATGCACTCATCAGCAGCAGGCTGGACTACAGCAATGCCCTCTACGCCGGTACCACAGCCAAACGTCTGCAAAAACTCCAGCGAATCCAGAACACAGCCGCACGTCTCATCCTCAACCTCCCCCGCCACAAGCACATCTCCACTCACTCACAAATCCCTCCACAACACTGGACCAGCCTACCTCAAAGAACGAGTAAACTTCCACGCACCTACACGACCTCCGCACCGCGGACCTCGCCCTCGCCACAGTCCCCCGCATCCAACGCACCACCTCCGGTGGCAGATCCTTCTCCCACCTCGCCTCCAACACCTGGAACTCCCTCCCCACCAACCTACGCAAGACCCAGGACCTCCTAACCTTCAGAAAGCACCTCAAGACATGGCTTTTTGAGCAGTAACCGGCAACCCTTACCCCCCACACCCCCTACAGCGCCTTGAGATCCTAACGGGTGAGTAGTGCGCTTAATACATTTTTTGATTGATTGATTGATTGATCCTGGATTATCCTAGGCTCCAAACATAAAATTTTCTTAACAAAAGATTTCACAAAAATGAAAAGCACTGTTAATAATTGAAAGGTCAAAAAACTGAACCAATGACTTACAGCTTATAAGCTGTAAAGCCACGTCACAGCACCAACTGCTTTACAGTCCATTCACACACCTTTCATGAGTGACACACACAAGACTATTCATGCTGCCAACCACAGGCCCAGCACATTACAACACTCACATCAACAGACAGCGCCATTCAAGGGCCCATCACTTTCATACGCCCACATGCCTGACACAGCAGTCACACCGCCTGACAGACTGTGTTGACTGAGGTTTGGCTAGCAGTGTGTGTAGTGATCAGCAGCAAGTCACTATTCACACACCACCAGCCAAATGGCAGCTCACACACACCGCCTTCACACACCACCAGCCAAATGGCAGCTCACACACACCGCCAGCCAAGCACCAGTCCATGCACACCTCCAGCCAAGTGCTAGTCCATGCACCCTGCCAGCCAAGCGCCAGTCCACGCACACCGCCAGCCAAGTGCCAGTTGACGCACATCGCCAGCCAAGTGCCAGTTGACGCACATCGCCAGCCAAGTGCCAGTTGATGCACATTGCCAGCCAAGCGCCAGTCTATGCACACAGCCAGCCAAGCGTTAGTCCACGCACACAGCCATCACATTTGTTTTAACAAAAAGGGAAACACAAACCTATTGTAAGTAAATACAAAACTACAAACGCAACAGCCATAATTAAATACATCACATTGATATCAACAGTGAAACTAAACAAAAATTATAAAACAATACAGACCAGGCAGTTCACTTTTACGCTCACGGTTGCGTGAGGTACAATTTAAAACATGCAGGCACACACGGCCGACGTTTAGGACACTCAGGGCAGTGTATATGACTCTCCTGTATGCCTCTTTGCGTACAGACTCTATTTCTCTTACAGGGATTGTTTTTTTGGGTGTGGGAGGAATTGTGATGCGATTAATTTTGTTTGACCAATGACTTTGTGTTTCACCACTGCGCATATTAGTTGCTCAATGTTCACCAGTAGCACATTATATGTTTTGTTCAGTTTAGCCGCCTATTGGCTTTGACATGGCATTAGCCATTATTTTCTGTATTCAGTTTAGCTGCCTATTGGCTTTGACATGATATTAGACATTGCATTTTGTATTCAGTTTAGCTGCCTATTGGCTTTGACATGCTATTAGATATTGCATTTTGTATTCAGCTCAGCTGCCTATTGGCTTTGACATGATATTAGACATTACATTTTGTATTCAGCTTAGCTGCCTCTTGGCTTTGACATGATATTAGACCTTACATTTTGTATTCAGCTCAGCTGCCTATTAGCTTTGATATGACATTAGACATTGCATTTGATATTTAGGTTAGCTGCCTATTGCCTTTAACGTGGAGTTAGACATTGCAGTTGAGAATCCAAGCTGTATTTTTCCAAGCTGTGTTTTTGCACAAGATGAACCAAGATGTTTTGCTCACACCAGACTAGACCTGAAAAGAGCGGGTACATTTGGTGTTGTTCCTTTCTGCTCAGGCTTGGGAAGAGGAGGAGTCTAGGAGATCTGGCCAGTCTCCAAAGGCTTGCGTAGTTTTCCCGGGTCTGAGAGGAGGGGGCACGCTTTTGTAACGGATGACACGGGCTTCAGAGAATTAGATTCGAATCTGCCTGACTTCAGGCTGGAACTTGGTGCCAGTTGCCAGTCTCCCGTGTGGGTAGATAATCTCTTTCTCGCAGTTGACCGGAGTCATCAACTTGCAGACCCCAGAAAGATGAAGCTGTAAATAGTTTCTCACACGGTGAAGTATTTGTTTTGCTTTGCATTCAATATCTTATAAATATAACCTGCTGTGTACATTGCAATTGAAATATATTTTGTTTTCATTGAACGTGTGCTCGAAATCTATTAATTCGTCTCTCACGAACTTGTGGTTTTAGAAGAATTAACAACAATAAAAGTCTTCTTTGAACTCAGAAGTGCATTCTTGATATGTTCTGTAAGCTCTGATTACGAGATAAGAAGGAAAGCAGAACAGGAATGTAATAAGCAAAGTGGTGATCTTTAAATCTAACCACATCCTCTAACACTCCAACTCTAGGAACACTTGCCAGTTCCACTACAACAAGGCTCCCTATCACAGATTCCTGAAACTGAAAAAATGTCATCCTTGACTCTGGAGAAACAGTCCTTGAATGCAACTAAAGCATTAAAGGTTGCTAAATGGAATAAAAGGATAGCCAACTTCTTATACCAAATGTAAGCCTTACGAACAGCAGTGTAAGGTTCCAACCTCTGATCTACTCTATCTATGCCATCCATGTGCTTATTGTGGTCGAAAGTGCACACAGGCTTGCGCACTTCAGCACCCTGACGCAAACCAGTCACAGGTAAAGTCGTTTTATCGTGGATGGTAGTCAGCATGTAGACATTCCCCCGTCAACAAATTTCACAGCTAGCAGTTCATCACTGTGCAAGGCACTGCACTGTCGCCTCTCAAGTTTTTTTTACAAACAAGCTCCTTTGGCTAACCTTTATGGTTAAAGTGGACTCTGCCACAAGCAACAGTTTCCACTTTGAACAATTCCTTGAGCAATTGCACACCAGTGTAGAAGTTATCTACATAAAAATGGTGACCTTTGTTAAAAAAAAAAATCTCTACCAAGTTACCATAACATTTTCTCACTAACTCTGAAAGTGGATGGACAACCAGTGGTGTCAATTGTGGCATCCCTACCAATGTACACCCTGAAATTCTAGACATATCCTATACTACTCTAAGACAGCATATACATCTTAATTCCATAGCATGCCCTGTTTCTAGGAATGTACTGCCTAAAAACCAAACAGCCCTTGAACAGGACCAACGCTCATCCACAGCTATTTCGTTTCCTGCAACATAGATCTCTGAAAATCAATCTACAAAGTGATGAAGGACAGGCCAAAGATGGTCCCAATCAGTGTGATCTTGTGGCAAAGCTGAAGCACTATCAACAAAATACAGCATCCAAAGCAAAAGAAAATACTAATCACAACTCATGATTGCAGGAAATATGGCTGTTGCCATCAAGGGATTAAATTTTTTTTACGTTTGGAGCCTAGGATAATCCAGGATCAATCAATCAAAAAATTTGTTAAGCGCACTACTCACCTGTTAGGGTCTCAAGGCGCTGTTGGGGGGGGGGGTCAGAAATGGCCTAAAAACAATTTGGCCCCCCAGGGAGTGACCACTGCCGAAGGGGTCGCTCCCTACACATAAAAGAGAAAAAAAAAAGGTGGGGCAGAAACCATTAGACAACAGGGATTTTTTTTTACCTCGAAATGGACATGAGGGGAGTGGCCCCTTGGACAAGGGCCACTCCCAAGGGGGGTAAATCATTTTTAGGCCAGTTCTGGGGGTGGGCAGAAAAACCCTGGGATAATTTTTTTTTTTTTTTTTTTATGTGTAGGGAGCGACCCCTTCGGCAAGGGCCACTCCCCTGGGGGGCCAAATTGTTTTTAGGCCATTTCTGCCCCGGGGCATATCTTTACGTATAAATGGAGCGGACCCTTGGGCAAGGGCCGCTCCCCAGTGGGGCAAATCATTTTTAGGCCATTTCTGCCCCCTGGGGGCAGATTGGCCTAATATAATTAGGCTGATCTGCCCCCGTGGGGCAGATAACCCCTAGACACCAGGGATCATTTTTTTTCTTTTTTTTTTTTCTTTTATGTGTAGAAAGCGACCTCTTCGACAGTGGTCACTCCCTGGGGGGCCAAATTGTTTTTAGACCATTTCTGCCCCTCCACCCCAGGGGGCAGATTGGCCTAATATAATTAGGGCAGAAACCACTAGACACCAGGGAGGTTTTTTAAAAAATTATCCTTACCCATAAGGGGAGCGGCCCCTTGGGCAAAGGCCCTCCCCGGGTAGGCAAAATATTTTTAGGCCTTTTCTCCCCCCGAGGCAGATCGGTCTAATATAATTAGGCCGATCTGCCTCCGGGGGGGCAGAAACCTCTAGACACCAGGGATATATATATAATATATATTTTTATTTACTTTATGTTTTTATGTATCGGGCGCGAACCCCTAGGCAAGGGTCGCTCCCCTGGGGGGCAAATTGTATTTAGGCCATTTCTGCCCCCCTTGGAGGCAGATCAGCCTATTTTTGTTAGGCCAATCTGCCCCCAAGGAGGGCAGAAACCACTAAACACCAGGGATTGGTGTGTGTTTTGTTTGGGGGGCTGCCCCTTGGGCAAGGGTCGCTCCCCATGGGGGCACATTACTGTTGGCCATATCTGCCCTCATCGGCCTATTTTTGGAGGCCCATCTGCCCCCAAGGGGGGCAGAAGGCCCACCAGAGACCAGGGAAGATTTTTTTTTTTAAATAAGAGGGTGGGGGTGTGGCCATACCCCCACCTCAAATAAATGGGGTCAAAGTTGTTCTGCCCACCAGTGGGCAGATGAGGCAATTACCCCCGATCCACACCCCGGAGGGGCAGAAAGTCTACTAGATGGCATGAAATTACAAAAAAAACAAAAAATAGTCGGGTGGTGGCTACCAACCAGTATGGGCCTGGTTATGCCCCCACCCCAACTGAAGGGGGTAACATTCTTTCAGCTCTCCCCCCGCACACTAAAACATCTTATCCCATGGCAAGCAAGAAGACATTTGATTATTTTGGGTTTTGGTTTTACACTTGGGCCATGAGAGCTTGGTAACACTCAAAATCGTCCCACTTGGAATGGTGAGGGCTGCACTTTTTTGACTTTGGGACGCTGCTATGTAGAAAAATCCATAAGATCCAGACACATCTGAAAACTAAACATCTGGTTGATTCCAGGGTGGTGTGTTTCACATGCACCCACAATGCCCTGCAAACCTCCAACTTTGCTGGAAATCACACATTTTTCACACATTTTTGTGATGGAACCTTCCGGAATCTGCAGGAATTCACAAAATTCCTACCACACAACATTGTCTCATCTATACCGATAAAAATTCTGCTGCACTTGTCAGCCTAAAAATGTATGTTTTTCAAACTGCCCTTATGGACCTGCATTGGTTCCCCCGAAATTTCGACATGTTTTTGGCTCTTCCCTGTCACAGGCACTTGGCCCACATATACAAGTGAGGTATCATTTTTACAGGGAGACTGAGGGGAACGTTGGGTGGTAGGAATTTTGTCCCTGTGCGGTGATCCCACAAAGAGATGTGGGGAAAAAGTTGTTTTTTAGCTAAATTTGAGGTTTGCTGAGGATTCTGGGCAAGAAATCATTGGGGGATCCACACAAGTCACACCTCCCTGGGCTCCCTTGGGTGTCTAGTTTTCAGAAACGTCTGGGTTTGGTAGGTTTCTCTAGATGGCTGCTGAGTCCAAGACCAAAAACACAGGTCCCCCCCCAAAAAAACACTTTTGTATTTGATCATTTTGACGTGTCCAGATAGTGTTTTGAGGCATTTCCTGTCACGGGCTATAGGCCTACCCACACAAGTGAGGTACCATTTTTATTGGGAGACTTGGGGGAATGCTGGGTGGAAGGAGATTTGTGGCTCCTCTCAGATTCCAGAACTTTCTGTCACCGAAATGAGAGGAAAAAATGTTTTTTTGGGCAAATGTTGAGGTTTGCAAAGGATTCTGGATAGCAGAACCTGGTCAGAGCACCACAAGTCACCCCACCTTAGATTCTCCTAGGTGTATAGTTTTCAGAAATGCACAGGTTTGCTAGGTTTCCTTAGGTGCCGGCTGAGCTAGAGGCCAAAATCCACAACTAGGCCTTTGCAAAAAACACCTCTGTTTTCTTTGTGAAAATGTGATGTGTCCACGTTGTGTTTTGAGGCATTACCTGTTGCGGACGCTAGGCCTACCCACACAAGTGAGGTACCATTTTTATCGGGAGACTTGGGGGAACGCTGGATGGAAGGAAACTTGTGGCTCCTCTCAGATTCCAGAACTTTCTGTCACCGAAATTAGAGGAAAAGGTGTTTTTTTAACCAAATTTTTAGGTTTGCAAAGGATTCTGGGTAACAGAACCTGGTAAGAGCCCCACAAGTCGCCCCATCTTGGATTCCCCTAGGGGTCTAGTTTTAAAAAAAATGTGCAGGTTTTGTAGGTTTCCCCTGGTGCCGGCCTAGCTAGAGGCCAAAATCCACAGCTAGGCACTTTGTATGTATGTATGTATGTATATGGGCATTTATATAGCGCGTTCCGGCCTTAGCATCGAAGCGCTTGAGGACATAACAGATAAGAGGACGACAGAAAGCCTATATCCCTACCGTGGAAACAGCCAGGTTTTCACCCTTTTCCTAAAAATCGAGAAGTTCTGTTCTTTTCCTGATATCAAGCGGTAAACCATTCCAATATCTGGCAGCCGCCACTGTGAACGCTTTATCTCCCCACCTAACTCTACGCGTTCTACAGACCTGGATCAGGAAAGACTTCTCCGATCTTAGGATGTGTCCTGGACGATACCACCTGAGTCTGTCAACCAGGTGTTCCGCACCATCCCCATATAGTGCTTTAAAGGTAAGACAGAGAGATTTCAAAATAATCCTCTAATAAACCGGTAGCCAGTGAAGACACTTTAGGCTGAGGAAAGCCGATGCAAAACGAAGAAGTGCCAAAATCATACGAGCAGCGTTATTCTGAATTAGTTGCAGTTTCCTCAAAGTGCAATCATCAATATCCAATAACAAAGAGTTGCAATAATCCACTCTGGACATGATCAGTGCTAACATAGCCGTGACTCTTTCCTCCTGCTTCAAGAACGGTAAGATTTTCCTCAGGATTTTCAAGGTCCAATAGCAAGACTTAACGAAGGCATTAACCTGAGGTTTGAAGCTTAATGATTCATCAAAGATCACTCCTAAATTTCTAGAAGCTCCGCACGGGACCGGTAATTGCCCACATTCATCCGGCCACCAATGCCCACTCCACAGATCTTTACTGCAGCCATACAAGACAATCTCCGTCTTGTTGGTATTAAGCTTAAGCCAATTCTGTCTCATCCACTGATTAATATCCTGCATGCAGCTATTAAACTGCTCTGCCACTTCCTCCCAGTTGCTCCTAGACACAGGAGTGATGAGCTGAGTGTCATCAGCATAGGAGGATGGAGTGAAACCATATGATCGAATAAGTCTAGCCAGGGGGGCCACATAGACATTAAAAAGCGTAGGACTCAACGCCGAGCCCTGGGGTACCCCACAAGGCAGATGGAAATCTGGTGCTTTCAAGCCTTCCCAGCTTACAATGTTGGATCTGTCACTTAAAAAAAGACTCCAGGATTTTAAGTGCTGCATGTCTTATTCCCGCATTATAAAGGCGAGAGACCAAGATATCAGGCGAAATGGTATCAAATGCCGCAGAGAGATCCAATAGCACAAGAACTGCGCCGTGTCCCTCATCCAGAAGTTTCCGGATGGAGTCAGATGTTAGTAACGCTGATTCCGTGCTATGAGCCCTTCTGAAACCATGTTGAGACTGATCAAAGCCTCCAGCCTGGTTAAGAAACATGCTGTTCATGATTAATGTGTTTTTCAAATATCTTAGCCAATGTCGGTACAAAGGAAATAGGTCGAAGATTGCTTAAATCAAAGGCAGTTTGATCGGCCTTCTTTTTAAGGGGAATAACGGTGGCCTGCTTCCATAAAGAAGGGTAGACCCCTGAGGATAGCACATCCTTAAAAATGGTGGCTAATTGCGGAACCACCAAATCAGGAATCATTTGCAAAATGCTGGGTGGACAGGGATCCATAGGTGAACCCGATTTGATCCCCATAAGGATTTCTTTAATCCTGCCCGGCAGCAACGGGGGAAGCATGTAAGCAGCGGGATATCCTGATTTGGCGAATCCAGGGGGTTATCCAAGGATCCATCAAGGGGGAATCTACATGTATTTGCCGAATTTTAGTTTAAAAAAATTCTGCAATTTGATTGCAAGTTGCCTGAGAGTTCGGAGGGGTGGTGGGGGGGATCCGGAGGCGTGATAAGCGAGCAAACTACCTTGAATAGTTCTTTAGACGCATTAGATGCATTTTTAATCTTAGCAGAAAAAAAAGCTGATTTAGCCTCAAAACAGGCTACCTTGTATAGTTTTAAAACGATTCTTAATCTCCTTCTCTGTTTCGTTAGGGTAAAGCTTCCATCGTCTTTCTTGTTGACGGTACTTCCTCTGAAGCACCTTCAAATTACTTTCAAAACAGGGCCAACTAGTTTTCTTAGGTCTACCCTCAGGCTTTAGTAGCGCCGGGGCCAATTTATCCATGGCAAGGGCTAAACCAGAATTAAAAACTTCCAGAGCAGGCACATGAGGATTCCCTACAACCTCCCAACCTTCCTTTACTGCCGGGCCCAGCTGAATCTCTGTGATTTTATTCCATATTCTCTATGTTTTATTACCTGATTTTATCTGTAGATTAGGGGACCCCTTCGTACTTTTAAACCAGAGAAGGTGGTGATCAGTCCAAGCCAAAGGAATGTTGGACACAGTCACCAAATCTTCTGGGCGAGCAAAAATCCCATCAAGGAAATGCCCTGCCCGATGAGTTGCCAAGGTGACTGAAAGAATCCAGTCAAACGAGGCCATAAAATTCACCAGCTCTCTGACATAGGGAAGCTGAACATTATCAAAGTGTAGATTAAAATCCCCCAGAATAATACAATTAGATGCCGCAATCAATGGTTCAATAAGAAAGGGCCAATCTAGCAAAAACGAAGCAGCAGAACCTGGAGATCTATATATCAAGAGGCCCTCAATCAGAGTGTAATTATTCTGGCGAATTTTAAAATACAGAACCTCACAAGACTTACGGGGAGCGTTGGCTGGTTCCCACTGGCACTGTTTGTGAAAAACAGCTCTCTTTTGAGGTGTGCAAAGGATTCTGGGTAACATAACCTGGTCAGAGCCCCACAAGTCACCTCATCTTGGATTCCCCTGTGTGTCTAGTTTTAAAAAATGCGCAGGTTTGGTAGGTTTCCCTAGGTGCCGGCTGAGCTAGAGGCCAAAATCCACAGCTAGGCACTTTGTGAAAAACAGCTCTGTTTTCTTTGTGAAAATGTGATGTGTCCACGTTGTGTTTTGCGGCATTTCCTGTCACGGGTGCTAGGCCTACCCACACAAGTGAGGTACCATTTTTATCGGGAGACTTGAGGGAATGCTGGGTGGAAGGAAATTTGTGGCTCCTCTCAGATTCCAGAACTTTCTGTCACTGAAATGAGAGGACAAAGTGTTTTTTTGGCCAAATTTTGAGGTTTGCAAAGGATTCTGGGTAACAGAACCTGGTCAGAGCCCCACAAGTCACCCCATCTTAGATTCCGCTATGTGTCTAGTTTTAAAAAATGTGCAGGTTTGGTAGGTTTCCCTAGGTGCCGGCTGAGCTAGAGGCCAAAATCCACAGCTAGGCACTTTGCAAAAAACAGCTCTGTTTTCTTTGTGAAAATGTGATGTGTCCATGTTGTGTTTTAGGGCATTTCCTTTCGCGGGCGCTAGGCCTACCCATAGAAGTGAGGTACCATTTTTATCGGGAGACTTGGGGGAACGCTGGTTGGAAGGAAATTTGTGCCTCCTCTCAGATTCCAGAACTTTCTGTCACCGAAATGAGAGGAAAAAGTGTTTTTTTGGCCAAATTTTGAGGTTTGCAAAGGATTCTGGGAAATAGAACCTGGTGAAAGCCCCACAAGTCCCCCCATCTTATATTCCCCTAGGTGTCTTGTTTTAAAAAATGCACAGGTTTGGTAGGTTTCCCTAGGTGCCGTCTGAGCTAGAGGGCAAAATCTACAGCTAGGCACTTTGCAAAGAACATGTCTGATTTCAATGTAAAAATGTGATGTGTCCATTTTGTGTTTCCTGTCGCGAGCACTAGACCTAACCACGCAGTGAGGTACCATTTTTATCGGGAGACTTGGGGGAACACAGAATAGCAAAACAAGTGTTATTGCCCCTTGTCTTTCTCTACATTTTTTCCTTCCAAATGTAAGACAGTGTGTAAAAAATACATTTATTTGAGAAATGCCCTGTAATTCACATGGTAGTATGGGCACCCCGGAATTCAGAGATGTGCAATTAACCACTGCTTCTCAACACCTTCCCTTGTGCTCATTTTGGAAATACAAGGGTTTTCTTGATACCTATTTTTCACTTTTTATATTTCAGCAAAAGAATTGCTGTGTACCCGGTATAGAATGAAAACCCATTGCAAGGTGCAGCTCATTTATTGGCTCTGGGTACCTAGGGTTCTTGATGAACCTACAAGCCCTATATATCCCCGCAACCAGAAGAGTCCAGCAGACGTAACGGTATATTGCTTTAAAAAAACGTGGAGAAAAATGGCTGTTTTTTTTCACCTCAGTTTAAATATTCTTTTATTTCTGCTGTTATTTTCTGTAAGAAACACTTGTAGGATCTACACAAATTACCCCTTGCTGAATTCAGAGTTTTGTCTACTTTTCAGAAATGTTTGGCTTTCTGGGATCCAGCATTGGTTTCTCACCTATTTCTGTCACTAACTGGAAGGAGGCTGAAAGCACAAAAAATAGTAAAAATGGGGTAAGTCCCAGTAAAATGTCAAAATTGTGTTGAAAAATTGGGTTTTCTAATTCAACTCTGCCTGTTCCTGAAAGCTGGGAAGATCATGATTTTACCACAGCAAACCCTTTGTTGATGCCATTTTCAGGGAAAAAAAACACAAGCCTTCTTCTGCAGCCCTTTTTTCCCATTTTGTTTAAAAAAAAACCGAAATTGTTGCTGTATTTTGGCTAATTTCTTGGTCTCCTTCAGGGCAACCCACAAAGTATGGGTACCTCTAAAATCCCTAGTATGTTGGGAAAAAAGAATGCAAATTTGGCATGGGTAGCTTATGTGGAGAAAAAGTTATGAGGGCCTAAGCGCAAACTACCCCAAATAGCCAAAAAAAGTCTTGGCACCGGAGGGGAAAAAAGCCTGGCAGCGAAGGGGTTAATCTCTATGTCTTGCATACGACATACCTTGCACCTGGGAGGATCAAGAGATATTACAACTTGAATGATGAGATATAACCCCGATGCGGGGAAGTAGGAGCCGAGTTTTTTCATATGTTTTAGAGCTGTCCTGAACTGACTCATTATTTGGAGAGCATAGCAGGCATGTTAGCTGAGACCACCAAGGGGGAGGTCCTACGCACTCCGGCACATTGTCCATTAAGTTGGGTCCCACACACTGCAAAGACTAGAGGCACAAACAAATTTCAAGATTTGGCTTTTGTCCTTGCGAAAAAGGGAGATCACTAGATACTGGAGATCTCCAAGGGTACTCCGGGTAGCGATATGGAAGAGAGACCTGCTGAAGTGGGTAGGATATGAAAGTGAGGTGAGACTTCTAGAGGCCAAACGAGGCCAGGACTCCATTGATGTGGCCAGAGTGTGGGAAGCATTAGTGGACACACTGATGCATCCCGACCCCTCAATGCCTGAGGAGCTATAAGTTATCCTCCTCTATTGCTAGGTGATGCCAGGAGGTGACACGTGACATAAATCCTCTATATAGCTACTTCCGGAGGCAGACACACATAGCAGGCTGTATGTCTACTGGACATCAGACAGAGTCTCTTTCACTGATGTGTTCACATATACTCTATACAGTCACAAGACATTCTTGGGGCATGCACCAGGGTGGGTGGGGGGCGATGGGAGGGAGTTCTGAATCTTATTTCAACAAGAACAAAGAGTTTATGCTTGAATGAGCAGGGCACGTCATGATGCAAAGCCTGAAGAACCGGTTCAAGAAAGATTTTGCTTCCACTTGCTATTTCATTTCTTTGTGTAGCCAAACAGTTGTCTATTATGCTCATGTACCACCATACTTCATTGACGATGTGCCCTGAGGGGTGTTGTATTGTTATTGAAAACTGCAATAAAAGATGTTTAAAAAAAGAAGGAGGTATGCCATGTGCTAAGAAAT
This sequence comes from Pleurodeles waltl, assembly GCF_031143425.1. Classification (NCBI taxonomy): domain Eukaryota; kingdom Metazoa; phylum Chordata; class Amphibia; order Caudata; family Salamandridae; genus Pleurodeles; species Pleurodeles waltl. The sequence goes on from NC_090443.1 coordinate 330,735,219, forward strand.
GAGGCTTTGACTTTGATGGATTTGGCAAGGGCGATTGGTTTGTTTTTGTTCTCAATTCAGGTATTTTTTCCATGGTCCCTACATTATCGGGCATTGCAGAGAGTAAAGGCAGAGGCATTGAGGAAAGGACTGTGGTATGGTGACAAGATAATGCTGAATCAGGATGCAAGAGAGGAATTATGTCGGTGGTTGCAGAATCTGGAAGCATGGAATGGTTGTGCCATTTTTGGATGTCAGACAGATGCCAGTCTGAAAGGATGGGGTGCTTGATTGAGAGATCAGGAGACTAGTGGCATATGGTAAGAATTTGAGAGGAACCAACATGTAAATTATTTGGAGTTGATGGCAGTTTTGTATGTGTTGAAAAGCTTCAAAGAAGTGTTGAAGGGTCAGACTGAACTGTTGAGAATGGACAATGTATCTGCAGTGGCATGCATAAATTAATTAGGAGAGAGCAGGTCTCGTTGTATATCAGATTTAGTGACAGAGTTGTGGATTTTTTGCGTGGAGCACAAAACAAATTTGATAGCGGAGTATTTGCCAGGACAGATGAATTTTATTGCAGATTGGAACTCAAGGAATTTAAAGTATTAAAGTGAGTGGAAGTTGGATAACAATTCTTTCAGAAAAATAGACAATATTTGGGGGCCTATGGATTTAGATCCCTTTGCGAGCAGGTTGACTTTTCGAATACAGAGATATTTCATTTGGATTCCAGACCCAGGAGCATCAGTGGTGGATTCATTTAAATAGGATTGGTCGAAGATGCACGCCTATGCATTTTCACCATTTGCTTTGATGCAGGTTTTTGCTTAAGGTGAGGAGAGGGCTGTGTCTGTTGGTATTTGTGACTCCGTTTTGGGTGTCCCTAAGCATGGTTTCCCATGGTAATGGAATTGGCTTGCAAAATATCTTTTCATATTCTGGCGAGGAAAGGTTTGCTTATAAATGGAGAAGGAGAAGAACATTCATTAGTGCAGAACGAGACATTGAGCCTTCTTGTTTGGAGAGTGTCAGGAGATCTTCAGATTCCACAGGACTTTCGAGCAAAGCTGTTGAGCTGCTCAAGGAATCTTGGGCACCAGGAACTAGGCAAATGTATAAGAGAAATTGGAATGTATGATATCATTGGTGCATGGAGAGGAGTTTAGATCCTGTGAAGGCCCCTGTTGTAGAAGTTGTGAATTTGTTAGTGGAACAATTCAAAAAACGTTTTAGTTACAGAACTATGAATTGTTATAGATCAAGGCATGTACAAGTTGGTGTAAAAAACAGTAGGAAGACGTGATGGTGTGTAGGGTTATGAAGAGTATGAGCAAGATATGATGTCCTAAAGCAAGATATGATGTCTTGTGGATGTGAACTTGGTGTTGCGTTTGTTTACTTCTTGGCAAGATATCAGGTTTTTAGATTTAAAAAGACTTTACATCAAGTAAGCCACACTCTTATGTTTAGTTTTTTGTTGAAGAATTTCTTATGTTAAGGCTTTGGATGTAAATATGTGGGTTTATGGCCCAGACAGAGTATTTTTTAAGATTTAGAAAAGAACCAAGAATATGTCTCCTTCAGTGTTTTATCCAAAGTATGATGAGGGCAATAAGCTGTACGTGGTTGAATGTTTGCAAGAGCATGAGAGTAGGGTCCAGGAGCTGAAGCAACAGAGTGAAAATCAATTGCTGTTATCATAATTTAAGCCTTCTAGGGCAGTGAGTGTTAAGACAATAGCGAGATAGATTAAATATGTAATGGAGAGAGCATGTGTAAGTCTAGGAAGATGTAAAGTGCATTCCTTGAGAGGTGCAATAGCAAGTAAAGTCTTTTGGGCTGGTAGAAGAGTCGAGGGAATAATGAAGGCTGCTGATTGGTCGAACGTAGGTATGTTTGCAAAGCACCACTTTAGAGCAATAGAATATATTGCAAACGTGGTGTCGAAGGGCTTTCAGCCTGCGTAATGGGAGTCTCTGGTCTTCTAATGAAATGATAATTATCCGATTGATATGAGTAGTGAATCAAGATTTCTGGTGTGCGCTCTCGAAGCCTCACTGTTTGACACCAGAGTCTGGATGGCAGTATGCAGCATGACACGCACGAGGGGGCGGGCCTGTTTCTCTGGGACTCGAGACTGCCTCTCCTGGGCTAATTCTGGTTTCAGGCCTCATTTCTTTCTTTGGAGGCCCGCGTTCGCCCCCTACCCAACAGGTAGAGGGCTGTGTCTAGTTCGCACCTCCGTGCTCCTGCAGCCCCACACAATAGGCGTGGTGAGCAGTGAGAGACCGCCAGCCCTGGGGTAACAACTGAGGCCCTTCCGACAGGAGCAGGAAATTTAAAGGAGGAAGGGTGTGACCAGGTGCGGTGCCATGCAGCTCAGAGGTGAGCAGGATGAGGTGAAGTGTGGGAGGCAGAAAAGCATTAGGCTACAACACTGTATATTGTGTGGAAATGAATGGTGTTAGGTCGTGCGGCTTGTGCTCGTTGCAGTGACCGCCAACCCTGCCCTCCTCTATGCTTTCATCTCGCCGACACACTCACTCCTTGCCCACCTGTCCTGCTCAAAAGCTTTTTGTCCCATTCCGTCTAGCCCAGCAATCTTACTGGATAGCTACACAGGCAAAACTAGACCTAAGCAGGACACCAACCAGGACACAGACCTGAGCTGAGCTGAGCTGAGTTGAGCAAGACTCCTGCAGATGTTCAGAGTCAGGAGTAAAAGAATAGTGGAAGACACCATGAGAACACGGAGCTCACTCCTCCGCATGGGCCACTATAGGGCACAAAATTTAATGAGAAAGCAGAAGGCCCACTGGAATAAAAGGGTGAGGCTCACGAAGGAATGCGAGCCCCCTCCCCCCCAAAGTTTGGGGAATTCACAAATCTTTGAAAAGGCAACAGCTGCATCAACTTTAAGGTCCGGACACAGTGAGCAAGGATAGGGGACAAGATGGGGCAAGTCAATACAGGATTACTTTATTCACCTAATGGAAAATACCCTCCAGGCAGAGACCACTCAAGGAGCGCAACAGCAACAATCAGGGATGGAGCACCTAAATGGAGTTCCCTCAGCGATAGTGCAATTATTATAGGACTAACATGGGAAGGTCTCCCTATTCTGATGCCAGTCCAGGAACCTATTCCTGACCTAACGACCCCAGTAAAGATCCCAGTAGGCTCGCCACATAAAATCCCCCAAATAAGTCCCTTGTAGCGAGGCACTGCGGGGCCAAGGGGGTTTACCTCCCTCTCTCCAATAGTCATTATAAAGGGCAGCAAATCAGATCACAAGGAAACGTCCATGTCCAGGATTTCAAGTGGGTCACAAAAAAAGGCCCCCAAGGCACCAAGAATCCATGAACATAAAGGACAGCTTGTGACGATTGGGAATGGACTAACTGGTTAAAATCACCTCCTTACTGGTCAGCTGATGATGGGTTTGAATTGAACAACCTTTTATCCCTGCAATCGAACAAACTTTTATCCCGGGGCGTGGCTGGCTTGGAGTATCTTGGCTCACAGGACCCCAGCAGCCACTGGCAATGTGTAAGATAGAACAATTTATCCATGGAAAACTTTGAGAAATGGAAAACAAGCCTACCTCTGTTGCAAAGGGAATAAACTGAGCCTATCTCCGAGTGGGAGACAATGCAGTAAGTCTTAAAAAAACAGTTAGGCCAACAACATCCAAAGACAAAAATACATGAGCAATGCAAACATAACTGGTTTACTCCAGCACTATTGATGTGAAGGCAGAAATTAAACAGGGAATCCAGAATCCTCAAGTCCACTTAGGCTGTCGGAGTACATCTCAAACAATTTCAGGAATTATGAACTCACTATAAAAGGGCAGTGTGGGAGGCAAAACGAGCACACAGGAACCACAAATGGATAAGAATTGTGAAGGTCCTGCAGGGCAAAATAAAAGCAAGCTGCTCTGGTCTGTCCTCAACCCCCGAGAGCAGGGGCTGACGTGGACACTAGCCAATACAGTAACAGAAGATACATGGGTAGAGCACATCTTGAAATTATATCGGAACCCAATTAAAAGTGCCTCCCCTTTGGGCAACCCAAGTAGAATTCCAAGCCTAAAGTTCACTGAACATTCTGTTGAGGCAAGAAACTTGGCTTGTAGAAGCCTAATGGCCGACCCTCTGCACTAATTAAAAATGACACTGTGTTTTGGAAAAGCTACCTGGTGAGAATATATAACACCTGCCTATCAGAAAAGAGGATCCCAGATTCATGGAAAGGGGCAATCATATATCCAATTTACAAAAAAGATTCATAGACCTACCCCGATAGTTACACCAGGATTGCGTTGCTCGACATTGCTGCAAAAATATTTGCAGGACTGCTACTCACTGATTTTGAATCCTGAACAGCGAAAATGAACCTAATTCCTATAAATCAAACATGTTTTCGAACAGCATCAAGCACTATCGATAATCTGACAGTTTTAGCCTTGCTCACAGAAAAATATACAAGGAAAACAAACTACTGTATACACCTGCTTTGTAGACCTAACCAAAGCATTTGACATGATCAATAGAAACTGCTTGTTGCAAAAACTCACGGATTGGAACATCCCTGTGAATCTGCGTAGAGCAATACAGCTTCTGTATTCAGAAAACTGGGCCAGGGTCACCCTTGGAAGTAATAAGAGTCTAACAGCTAGAATCCAGATAAAGGGAGGTAACATACAAGGCTGCTTCCTGGCTCCCACGCTATGTAATCTTGAGTGTCCAATTAGATTCAACCCACTTACATACGCCAAAAATGGGCCAACAACTGATAACTGCATTATGATATGCCAATGATACAGTTCAATTGAATCTACCAGGTATAGCCCTACAAAACCCTAATGAATTCACGATTCCAAGGCCGCACGTCTCACAAGCTGACCGTAAACCTCTGGAAAAGTAAAGTAGTTGTCTACAGGAACAAGTTCATCCAGAAGAAGACCTGGTTTTGTGGTGGAAGCCCTGTGGCCACAAGCGGGAGTTACAAGTATTTAGGTATATAATTGCAAAACAGTTGGTCCCATCTCTTGCACTTGAACACATTGAAAGTTAAGGTGGCTTCTCAAATCACAGAATTACAGACCCTGACCACAGAACTGCAAAGCCCCTCCTGGCAGTCTCTGGTAACAGCAATAAAAGCAACGTTTCTGCCTTCCTTGGCATATGTATGGCTTGGAAATCGTCCAAGGGAAATTCTCATGTTCCTTGCACAAAGCTCAGACCAAAGTTTATTGTTTCATTTTTGTTTGCCACAAAGCACCTCACCGGCACAGATTAGACTGGAATTCGGCCTTTGAGAACAGGAGGTCGCACAGGAGGTGCCTCACCGCAGATTTACTTCCATACTTAAGCAGGCAAAAGCCAACACGTTAAGAGGGATTGTTATGGCAAGAAATCACTTTTAACACCTCCCAGAACACAAATAGCTGGTCAGAAAGAATATCAGCTTCAATAAAACGTCTGAAAGTGGAACAGATTGGGAACACCTACATGTTTCATCAGCTGTTTAAGTGAGTACCGAATTAACAAGACGGAAATCCTGGTGGGAAGACAAAGTAAAATTTAGACTGCACAAACGCATGGATGACCATCTACACCTGTAAGGATCCAATTCCATAACCCTACATGAATACCATCTTGAGAAATCACGTAAAAATTAAAGTCTTCCAGGAGAACAAAGCCTGTAGTTCATGCCACAGCCCACGAGAAGACGTCTTGCACATATTACATATTTGCCCAGTCTTGCTGCTATGGCACAGAATGTACCACCAAATATTTTTAACGCAAATGGCTTCAGAACCTGCGAACAAGCAGTATTATTCTGCATGAAAAGGCCCTCGTTGCAAATCATATAGGCCCTCATTACAACCCTGGTGGTCGGTGTTAAAGCGGTAGTAATACCGCCAACAGGCATGCGGAAAGAAAATGGGATCGTGACCGTGGTGGAATCTGCCAACATAGCCAGCCACTTTAACAATCCGACTGCCACGGCGGTACAAACAAACAGCGCAGCAGACACCGCCAACAGACAGGCCGGAGACAATGTACCGCCCACCCTATCACAACACGCCTATCCGCCACCTTTCCCGTGGCGGAACCAACGCAAATAAAAACATGGCGGAAACAGTACACAGAAGGGAAAACACTCACCTCTCCACACCCCACGAGGAACCAGGACGCCATGGAGCCCAAATTGCAGATACTGCCGGCGATGGTCTTCCTGCTCCTCTATCAGGAGCTCCAATGACTGTGGCGATGACCACGTGAGTATTGCACCTACAACACAGGGGAGGGGGGAGGGAAAAGAGGGTGACACACACACGCAACACTCCCACCCCCACCCTCACCCACAACACCATACACACAAATACGTGCTGCAACATTACATATACACCCCACTGGAAGAATGCAAGGACAAAAGGAAATTATTGTAATGATTGTAATCAATAAAAATCCATTAGACAAAAGTCAAAATCCAGCATATACAATTATGTACACCAACTACACAAGTCCGGATAGTGCAACAATCATTTTCTGTGGACCACTGGGCCCAAAATGCATGGGCGAGGCCCACACATGATACCCGACTCCAAACGGAGAGAACACTGTAGGGGCATCACATAGAAAATATACAGGCACCTCAGGGGGAGGGGTAAGAGTGGGACCTCAGCCTGATGAACACACGACGCCGCTGCTCCACGAGGGGGCTCCATGCCCACTGCTTTATCCTGGGGAGTGCAAAGCCACAGTGTCTCAAGTCCTTTCAGTGGGTGGTTTGCCCACTGCTTTATCCTGGGGAGTGCAAAGCCACAGTCTCTCAAGTCTTTTCAGTGGGTGGTTTGCCCACTGATTTATCCTGGGGAGTGCAAAGCCACAGTCTCTCAAGTCTTTTCAGTGGGTGGTTTGCCCACTGCTTTATCCTGGGGAGTGGAAAGCCACAGTCTCTCAAGTGGATAACAGTCTCCACTGGTTCTGGAGGGGGCTTTGTGCCCAGAGTGCTTCATCCTGCCAAGGACTGACGTAGTGGATGAGATACTCCACTGGTTCTGGAGGGGGCATTGTGCCCAGAGTGCTTCATCCTGCCAAGGACTGAGGTAATGGATGAGATACTCCACTGGTTCTGGAGGGGGCTTTGTGCCCAGAGTGCTCCACGTGCAATTTTGGACGGAACAATATACTCGCCTGGGTGTGTGTGCGCCACGAGATCGCCGAGGTACAGGTAGGATGATATGCCATGGAGGCAGAGACATACCCCACACTGCTGCGGCTTCGCATTCCATATGCAGGTGACAACTGTGATGACAGTGATGCTTCATGGAAGCTGGCTGTCCTGGAACTCACCACCAGCCTTGGACGACTGACCACTGGGGTTGGTAGCCATGTCTGCGGTGGTGCCACTGTCTGAGGATGTCGCGGGGCCGCTGGCGGTGCTTGCGGCGGTGTCAGTCGCGGCGGTGCTGGCTGTGGGGTCTGTGGAGGCGGTGCTGGCTGCGGGGTCTGTGGTGGCGGTGCTGGCTGCGGGGTATGTGGCGGCGGTGCTGGCGGCGGGGTCTGTGGCAGCGGTGCTGGTGGCGGGGTCTGTGGCAGTGCAGGTGGCGGTGTTCTCCGCTGTAGAGGTTGACGTCGACGTGGACAGAAGGTGTGGCACTGGTCCCTCAGTCGGTGCCACCATGCCCTCTCCTGACCTACCCTTCAGTTTTTGGCCCTTCCCCACCTTTGATGGTGGCGCAGCTGTCTTGCCACTATCCCCTTTCGTTTTCCCTGACCCCTTGGTGGCAGGTGTTTTCGGCTTCTCCCTCTGGGATGTGGGCACCTTTTTCACCTTGGCAGGTGGCGGAATGTCCTTGCCCTCGCTCTGTGGCACACTGGCAGCCCTGATGGTTGGCGCACTCCATGACCCCGCAGTTGCTGGCACCACTGTGCCTGGGGATGTGGTGGCTGAGGTGCTGGCCTGGGACCTGGAAAGCCTGGCCCTAGGGGAAGGACGGGGGGAGGTGTAGGGAAGAGGTCAATATTAGCCAGGAAAAGTTTTTTAGACACACTGGGACGGGTAGATGGAGGGGGATTGGGAGTGGAGGTAGAGGTAGTGGTTGTAGGAGGTGTACGTCTGCTGAATTTGAGTGAAGGTGCATGGCCTGGAGGCTGTTGTGACGTGGATGGCTGTTGGGTGGGTGTGTGCCTGCGTTTGTGTACTTTGGGAGGAGGGCTCACGGACACACTGGGAGAGTGTGAATGGTAGTGGGGTGGTGAGTGCACGTGAGCGGTGTGTGGTGATGGACGTGCTGGTGATGGAGGTAGTGGCTGAGGATGTAGTGCATGCAGGTGTGAGTGGAAACGAGACTGAGAGGGAGGAGGGAGACGTGGAGGAGGGGGACACAGTGGAGGCAGTGGATGTTGGTATGTGTGCATGGGTATGATGCTTGTGTGAGTGCCTGTGGGATGTGTGGTGCTTATGTTTGCCTGAGCCACCCTTGTGTGTTGATGTGTGTGCATGCTGGTCTGATGGTGTGCTTGGGATAGGCTGAGGTACAGGGGATTGGGTCTGGGTGGAGGAAGTTGGAGGGGGGAGGCTGGACACAGGGACAAAGGCTGCCATCAGTGCTGAGGCCAGAGCCTGAAATGTTCTCTGTTGGGCTGCCTGGCCAGAATGAATGCCCTCCAGGTATGCATTTGTTTGTTGCAAATGCCTCTCATCACCCTGGATGGCATTCAGAATGGTAGACTGCCCAACAGTGAGGGATCTCAGGAGGTCAATAGCCTCCTCACTGAGGGCAGCAGGGCTGACTGGGGCGGCGCCTGGGGCGAAGGAGATGCCCACCCTCCTGGGTGAGCAGTCATGGGACACACACTGAAGGGCTGCTGGGAGGGCGGTGCTGGTGGGGGGGGGGGGGTGGCGGCTGTACCTGTTGATGCGGGGGGCACAGAGGGGCCAGCCACCGCAAGGGAGCTCCCATCAGAGGAGGAGTCGCTGTCACTGCTGTCTGCTCCTGCCCCTGTCATGGAGCTCCCCTCGCCCTCCGTCCCACTGGTGGCTTCAGACTCCGTTGTTTCGCCCTCCAGGGCCACGTGGGATGCAGCTCCCTCCTGCTCCGGTGCCAGTGCTCCTCCACCTGATGATGCTATTGCACACAAGAACAGGGAGGCCACAAAAAGGGGGGGGGAGACAGAAGAAAGACATGTTCAGTGCATGCAACACCACTACCGTTGGCGGACACTACAGACACAGCAGCCCTCTGCACTACGCCATGCACTTATAGTTCCTAGAATAATCACAAGCCCATGGGGTTCAAGGCCTAAGCCCGATTGCTGCACACATGGAAGTCACAGGAGCCTGACTAGGTGTAGATGGCACTAACCACTAGTGGGGTTGGGGTGCCACTGAGCCTGCGTCACAAGGGACCTTGCCTACCAAGATCCCCCTGGCATAGGGGAACCCACTGCCCACCTCCCACACCCAGACACCTCGTAATGCGCAGAGTCAGCTGAATGAGTGTACTCGCCCCCTTGTGGCTGCTGTGATGCCCTCAAGCGCCCATCCAACTCCGGGTACGCCACCGCCAAGATCCAGAACATTAGAGGGGTCATGGTGCGACGGTCACCCCCTCCCACGTTGGGAGGCCATCCCCAGCTGGGCCTCCGCCGTCTTCTTGCTCCAGCAGCAAAGGTCCTCCCATCTTTTCCGGCAGTGGGTGCTCCGTCTGTGGTGGACCCCCAGGGTCCGGACGTCCTTGGCGATGGCATGCCAAATAGCCTTCTTCTGGTGGGTGCTGACCTAGAGGAATAGTACAGGGGAAAAGAAAAATCTTTACCCGTCCGGACCGTCATACTCATTGGCCCACGTTCCCACCCTTGCCCTGACGCACATACACTCACCGTCCGCACATGCAGGCCTCAGTCCCCCCCCCATTTATCTTGCATCCACACCACTCCAAACAGCTGTTGCCCATGCAGCATGCTCAAAGTCTACTCACCTGTTTGTCTGGAGGACCGTACAGTTGTGTGTACTGCGGGAGGACCCCATCCACTAGTTTCTCGAACTCCTCCGAAGTGAAGGCAGGGGCCCTTTCCCCAGACACATGAGCCATCGTCACTTCCAGACTGAGGTCACAGCAGCACTTGCAGTGTAGGTCCTCTCCTGTTGAAGGTCAGGTATCAAGTGAGTGAACAGACAAAAAATTGCGGTCACGTCCTTGGCGGTGCGTAACGTCACCGCCGGGATACATCGTCATTGGCTCCTCGGACCCATAGGGTCCAATGTTAACTAATGCAGGATTGTGCCACTGTCTTCGACTGCCCACCGCGACGGTGTACAACGCCAGTGCAGTTACCACATATCCCCTTGTCCCACCTTACAGGTCAGGCAGACGCCATTTCAGGGGGCCACATGGCATTAATATTAACTGCGTCACACCAATTTAGGCCTTGAATACACAAAGTAACAGGCACATTGCGGATTAATAAATGTGTGCAAGTGACATTTTGCGATACCTCAGTGTTGGCTGACTCTCTGCTCGCTGTTCTCATCCATACGGCACGTCTGCTGGGGCAGGTAATGACATCCTCCGGTGTACAGACCGCTGGTGGACCTGTCGACAATGGACGAGAGACACGTAATAGTCACCTACAGACTTGATCATGCAAAAAATCCATGAACTGTGTGCACAGTTGGAGCCAGACCTGATGTCAGCTATCCGCCATCCCACAGGAATCCCCGCTCGAGTGCTGGTCCTGTTAGTAGACCATTTCCTGGCAAGTGGTTCCTTTCAAACAACAGTGGCCATTGCATCAGGGATGTCCCAGCCAATGTTCTCTAACGTGTTGTCCAGAGTATTGTCCGTCCTGCTGAAACACATGCGCAGCTGCATTGTGTTCCCTCAGGTGGAGGATTTGCCCACAGTGAAAGGTGACTTCTATGCCCTGGGACATATCCTCAACATCATAGGTGCCATTGATGGGACACATGTGGCCTTGGTACCCCCGCAGGAGTGAACAGGTGTACAGAAACCGGAAGAGCTACTATTCTATGAATGTGCAGATGGTGTGTTTGGCCGACCAGTACATCTCCCATGTGAATGCCAAATTTCCTGGCTCAGTGCATGGTGCTTACATTCTGAGGAACAGCAGCATCCCTTATGTGATTGGGCAACTCCAGAGGCACCTCGTGTGGCTAATAGGTGAGGACAAGGACCCTATACAGTACAGTGTGAATAGTTGTCTGGGTATGGGGTTGTCCCTACGGGTTAGTGTGTGTCTAACAGTTGTCCCTCGACATTTGCAGGTGACTCTGGTTACCCCAACCTCTCATGGCTAATGACCCCAGTGAGAAATCCCAGGACAAGGGCAGAGGAACGCTACAATGAGGCACATGGGCGAACTAGGAGGGTGATTAAACGCACCTTTGGCCTCCTGAAGGCCAGGTTCTGGTGCCTCCATATGACAGATGGTTCTCTCTACTACTCACCAAAGAAGGTGGGCCAGATCATCGTGGCCTGCTGTATGCTGCACAACCTGGCTTTGTGACGGCAGTTGCCTTTTCTGCAGGAGGATGGTCCAGCTGGTGGTCTTGTGGCAGCTGTGGAGCCTGTGGACAGTGAAGAAGAAGAGGCAGAAGAAGAGGATATCGACAACAGAAACAACATAATCATGCAATACTTCCAGTGAGACACAGGTAAGAAGATGTCACTGCCTCCCACATCTCATACTATTGTTGGACCTAGCATAAGTCTGTCATTTTCACTCAGTGTATGGACCCTGATTTGTCACTTCGCCTTTCCATTTCACAGATGTGGGTCCCACTTTGTGCCCTCTGCTATATTTCCTCCAGCCCTCCAGCTGTGTTACAACGGTATGTGAACAATTAAATTGACATTGCTATATTCCATGGTTATTGCAATTACACGTTTGTGAAAGCACAGACTGACTCCATATTGTTTTGTGATTGAAGTGTGTTTATTTCTGTGCAAATAAGTGGAGGGGGTTGTAAAATGGGCAAGGGTGATGGTGGAGGAATGTCCATGGCAGAGTCCAGTCTATTTGTTTCACAGGTGCATTGTCCAAAGGGGCATAGGAAGTGGAGCAATGGCAGTTGAAGGAAGGACAGGGTGGCAAAGTGGGACAAAAGGGTGACATTCAGGGGGTCTCATTTCCTGGCGGGGGTCTTGGCAATGTTCTCTGTCTTGTTCCTGGATCTCAGGAACCGTTTGCGGGGTGGTTCTCTACCTGCAGGGAGTGGGGTGCTGGTGTTGTGTTCCTGTGGCGGTGCCTCCTGTTCACTAGCACCGGCAGAGGTGGAGGGCTGTTCATCGTCCAGGCTAGTGTCAGGGGCCCCTTGTTGTGCCGCAGTGTCCCTCCTGGTGTTGACAAGGTCTTGCAGCACCCCTGCAATGGTGACCAGGGTGTTGTTAATAGACTTCAGGTCCTTTCTGATTCCCAGATAGTGTTCCTCCTGCAGCCGCTGGGTCTCCTGAAACTTGGCCAGTACCGTTGCCATCGTCTCCTGGGAATGATGGTAAGCTCCCATGATGTTGGAGAGGGCCTCGTGGAGAGTGGGTTCCCTGGGCCTGTCCTCCCCCTGTCGCACAGCAGTCCTCCCATTTTCCCTGTTTTCCTGAGCCTCTGTCCCCTGAACCGTGTGCCCACTGCCCTAGGTCCCTGATTTTCTTGGGTTGGTGGGTTTGCCTGGGTTCCCTGTAGTGGTGGACACACTGCTGATTGATGTGTCCTGGGGACATAGGGATGGGCCCGCCGGGTGGGTGCTGCGCTGGTATTTCCTGAGTGGGGAGGGTCTGTGGTGGCTTGTGCCAGTGTCAGGGGGAACCGACTGTCCCGAGGTCCCTGATGGGCCGGGCTTGTCATCTTGATCCAGTTGTGCAGAGCTGCTGTCATCACTGTGGGTCTCTTCTGTGGGGGGACTGGACATGTCTGGTACCTCCTGTCCGGCGACGTTGGGTTGGGGTCCTGCAGGGGTGTAAAGGCATGATTATTGCATCTGTGTGTGCCATCGTGTGCAATGGGTGAGTGACCCTGTACCCCAGTTCTTGCATTCTTGTCTTGGTCCTTGTGTGATATCTGGTTTGGGGTCTGTGTGGGTATCTGTAGTGGACATGCTTTGGTGATGGGTGTCCATGCTTTGGTGTTGCATGCAGGGCTTGGTAAAGCTTTGACTTACCAGAGTCCAGTCCTCCTGCAAGGCCCTCAGGATGCAGTATTGCCAAGGCCTGCTCCTCCCATGTTGTTAGGTGTGGGGGAGGAGGTGGGGGTCCACCACCAGTCCTCTGTACAGCAATCTGGTGTCTGGAGACCACGGAACGCACCTTTCCCCGTAGGTCGTTCCACCTCTTCCTGATGTCATCCCGTTTTCTTGGGTGCTGTCCCACTGCGTTGACCCTGTCGACGATTCTGCGCCATAGCTCCATCTTCCTTGCAATGGAGGTGTGCTGCACCTGTGATCCGAATAGCTGTGGCTCTACCCGGACGATTTCCTCCACCATGACCCTGAGCTCCTCCTCAGAGAACCTGGGGTGTCATTGAGGTGCCATGATGTGGAGTGGGTGATGTGTGAGGTGGTGTGTGTTGTGATGTGTGAGGGGATGTGTTGTGTGTTGTTTGAGGTGCGTGGATGTTGTGTAAGTGATGGTGTTGTGTGTCTGCGGATGCTGGTGTTGTTTATGGTGGTGTCTCTCTCTGGCGTGGTATCAGAATTCTGGTAGTAAGGGTTTGTGGGTGATGTGGGTGTGTGTTTTATATTGGATTGGGTGTGTGGGTGTGGTGTGTGTATGTGTGTCAGGTGTGTGTATTTCGAATTGTCCAATGTGGTTGTGTTTTGTAAATGTGTGTGTATTTTGAGCGCGGCGGTGTGTACCACCAATGGAATACCGCGGTTGAAAGACTGCTGCATGGATTCGTGGGTCGTGATACTGTGGGCGTATTCCTGTCGGCGTGACGGTGGAGGTTTTGTTATCACCAGTTTATCACTGACCTTTGGTGTGGCGGACTTGTGTGGATGTCTGGATTATGGCGGATTCCAAGCTGTGGGTCGTAATAGCTGTAGCGGAATTCCGCGGCCGCAGCGGTATGTTGGCGGTCTTCTGCACGGCAGTAAGCGGCATTTACCGCCAGGGTTGTAATGAGGGCCATAGTCCTTTGCCAAATTTCTCCAGAAGTGGACCAACTATCAAAAGAGAGCAACACTAAACGTAAGGCAAACCGATTGTTCGGGGCTTGAGACTAATGTCTTGATAAGAAGCACTGTCTACAGGGAAAAGCCCCTATTTAAAAACTGACTAACAAAATCGGACTGCTGTTTTGTTCATTCGGGGGCCCAAGAAGTGGACTAAGCAAACAAGACTCCTGAAGGAACTGTTTCACATATTTGCATTACTCGGCCAATCGTATTGGGTTGGCCTGATGATAACAGACGGTTATTAAACCCTTCGAGCTGACACACAATTCTTTCCTTTTACATTGTTAGCATCGTTTTAGCTGCTGCTACTAAAGAGAGGAATGATTTTACAGCCAAAGTTTATGTTATACTAGTTTAGATTATTGAAGTTTATTTTTAAATGAGAATATTGAACAGCCGCATGTATTCTCTTTAAGGTTTGGTGCTTTAAAAACAGTTGTAGAATTGCACTTTCACGCTTAGTTTCACAAACACATCCTTGTATAATACCTATTTTTAAACAGAGTTTTTTTAATGTCTTAATATGATCATACAAACGCCTGAAAGTAGTGATGAATTTTCAGTGCTCTATTGCTTTTATTCGATAACTGCAATGGTTTTTATTTACTGTGCGGATAAAGATTTGATTCACAACTAATTAAAGACATAGAGGTTTACATTACCCCTCGACCTCTACCAATCTATAGTAAAAAAAAGGGGATGAGGTGTAGGAGAGTTTATTTTAAGAAATTAAGAATTGAGAAGTAAACAGTTTGATTTGATTGTTTTTCATATAGAATAGATAATATTTCAAAATACAATGTGCTTCTTTTTAGATGTACAGCCCTAAAGGAGATGAAAAAAAGAGAAGAGTGAGAGAGTTTTTTGGACAAGAAGTTTAGATGGATAGAGTGATGTAGTTTTTTGTGCTCTAAAAGAGGAGGACTATTCTATTTGGAGATTACCTATGGGTTTAGAGAGTTCTAGTTCTGGATTGTTTAATTTTTGTAATATTTAAGCTCTTTAAAGGCACTACCCGAGTGTCAATTAAAAGATTATTATGCATGATGTTAGCCTCCGTGTCTTTAATAAAAATCTTGATTCTCTAGTTCTATAAATCAGAGAATCGCCATTCTCATACAGCGGAAAGCAAATCCTGAATAACAATACAAGGGTCGCATCCATTATTCACCTTTAAAGGTGAGGAGCAACAAACTAACAGGCAGAACCGAGCCAAGGGTCTGGCTCGGGTCACAGAGCCCCTGCACAAGTTGAGCCCTGAAAATATGTGTTATGTATATCATACCACAAACCACATAAAATATGATAAAGGGCCTGATTTAGGTATTGGTAGACGAATTACTCTGTCACAACTCTGACGGATATCCCATCCGCCATAGGATATAATGGGATTTAGATTTCGGCGTCCGGGATATCCGTCACTGCTGTGACGGAGTAACTTGTCTGCCAATTTCTCAATCGGTCCCAAATTCTCTTCAAAGTTAAAAAAAAGTGTATTTCTTTAACATGTGAAAGCTTTGACACTAATAGGGCACGTTATAGCACTGTACTGAGAAGTACTTATTAAAAGTGATAATTTTGTACAATTGGTTGTCTGAACTTGCATATTCGAAAGTGCTTTGATACACAATAATAAAGAAAATGGTTTCGGAGTAATAAAGTATTAGCCTAAGATCACACATTTTCAGCAGGGAAACTGCATTTTATCCAGGTTTTCTGGTTTCACTCTGTACAAATCAGCCAGTAAGTGGGTGTCTTTTTGGCTTTCCTTCTGTTAAGGCTTTGTTTTTGCCTCTTAGTACATTCCTTTGCAGTTTTTAAAATATAACACATTCCTTACCCGAAGGTATTGGAGCACTTTACATGAGCACACTTTACATTATGCATTGTTATAGGTATGGGGAGAGTAAGTGCTTTGCCCAGAATCACATGATGTTGAGCCAATGCCGAGACTCAAACCTGATTCCCAAGTTTCATATTCGGCAGTTCTGGCCATAACACCACATCCCTGGTAGAGGGAGGGAGGCAGAAGCGCCATGAAAGCTCAGTTCATTATGGGCTCGAGGCTCCAATAGGATTACGAGCTGAGCTAGAGTCAGGCTTTAGACTCAAGCGTGGCTCCAGCTTTCAGTGGTTCACCCACCTCTATTCACTGTAACGTACTATGGCACCTACCAAACACTTGAGGGAATGGGCAGCAAGGAGGGGAAGAGTGAAAAGTGTAAAATAGGGGCACAGTGTATGAAAAAATATGTAATACATCCTTCCTCTTACAAGCAAGAATAGTTAGTCCTAAAGAATCCTCCAAGAAGGAGTCCTAACTCTAGAGGATGATTTAACCCTGTCATCTGTGGTTTCTTGTGCAATGTCAGAAGGTACTGGTTCTTAGTTGATCCCATCGTTCCCTCGAGGCTATGAGCTAGCATCAAGGACAGGGTCATCATTTTGTAAAGCAGGAAGGGAAATGGAAGGTATGAACTTTGAGTCATACGTGTGTACACTACAGTTGTCCAAATACTGTTCCTTATCAGAACTTCTTTTGCCATCCATACATTTGGCAATCCTTCTGATGCTCCAGCACCTTCCATACTGTGCAATATCACTGCACTTATTCAATTTTACAAGTTTTAGAGGTTTAGAAAATTTGGACTTTGCTTTCCCCACCCTCACTGGCAATCTTATGTATACAACATACAAATCAGGATACCTTACTTTGTGTGTAATGTCATATTTCTTCTTGACAATCAACTGCTTTCATTCCACCCTTTTGTCTTATGTGATTGTAATACAAACTTCCACCATTATGTTGGCTGTTGGGACACTTTTTGAGTGGCCACCATGGACCCAAATAGAGGATGGGAATCTTCCCCTTAATAATCAGAAGGGGCTGATGCCAGTGATGGAATGGGGACTTACGTGGTTTGCCTAAGCTTTCTCTGACCATTCTGAGAACTGGAATCCTGTTTTGCAAAGCCATATGAACACCGTCTTTGAAAAAATAGGTAAACCTTTAAGGCCATGGCTCTGCGGGTCATAAAAAGTTGTCTTGATATGCATGCCTAGTGTCATGTGACTTAAATAATCCTGCCATTTCATTGGATGTAAATTGTATACCGCTGTTAGTAACAGTGGATTCTGGGTAACCCTCTCTGCTGAAACTGTCTCTCAAGAAATTCAAGACTGCCTCAGTAGACACTCTCTTTACAAAGACTACTTAAGACCACTTAGTAAAATATTCGGCCATCGCAGTTGCATACTGCAGGTGAACCGGTAGTTTCTTGAAGGGGCACACCACATAAAAGATAAGCTTCTGACAAGGAAATTGGGGAGATCGAACAAGTTGCCTGGAGGGTGAAACAGACAAGGGTTTTATCACACATGGAACATTCCTCACAAAGTTTTACAAAATGATCTGCTTCTCTGGCAATGTCTGGACGCCACAATTGTGTCCTCAAAGAACCCTCCCTGAGGTATATTTTCATACCTAATTCATCCACAACCTGGGCGAATGAAAGCAACTCACCATATTTTGATAGGTGGCCACCCCATACATGTGTACCCCTTATCTTTCCCAAAATAACACCTTTGGCATCTTCTCTAAACCACATATCTTCCGTCAGAGGCAGATGCTTTTCCTGGATACATGCAAAAAATTGAAACAATATTCTTGTAATTTAGAGTACAACCTAGTGATGCATGCAGTAGATTTGAATGCACACCAGGCAATAAGATATGAACAAGAAGTTTATGATCTGTTTGCAAGTTGAGTTTGTTGCCCCCAATGAAATGTCTTAAGTCATCACAGCCCAAACACAAGCCAACAATTCCTGTTTAATCACTGTATAACGTCTTTGAGTTGAGATACATGTTCTGAAGGCATAACCTACTACCCACTCATCATGTCTTGGCTATTAGGACAGCACAGCACCTAACCCATAGGCACTGGCATCTACAGTGAAGGTACATTATTTGCCAGTGGTGAATGATCTGAAGTTGGGAGCATTGGGTATGTTCTGTTTAATGAAATTGAAAGCTTCTTCCTTTCCCCATTTATAATCTTGGTCCTTGTGAAGCAGAAGCCTAAGAGGTTCCATGACTGTGGCAAAATGTTTGATGAAAGGCTACTTAAGACCACTTAGTAAAATATTTGACCATCACAGTTGCATACTGCAGGTCGACCAGTAGACCAGTACACATATAGCCACCAAAAGTAGAGTGTCTGTTCCTTGTAATCTAGTTGTGGTGCCAGGATAATAGCATTCTAAAGTGACTTTGAGATTCATACAACTATTCGGAACTTACGGTGTCTGTATCTTATAATATCTTTTGTTGTTAAATCACTTTATGTACAGTGCGTCGTCTGCACTACTCATTTCACATTGTCACACCTTGCAAGATATATATGTATGAACGTAATACATGTATCATTGAAACCAGTTGGGTCCAGCTTTTTCATTGTGTATTTCTCCTTGCAATTTGTTTCACGCCATATGATAATCATAGATATTTTGTTGGTTTAACAGTGGGCATGGAGCATGTGCAGCATTGGTAATGACCAAAGGAGATGTAACTCTTATGTTTTATTTTCTAACAGTGGACAGGCCGCATCTGCAGCACTGTTAATGTTCAATTGAACTGTTACTTTTAATATTTTGGGTGCTGTTGAGAATCCTCTTTTTATCGTATGAGAGTTCTCCATTTAAAGGAGTCCTACGTGATGTTGTGTATTACTTGATATACTGTGTGTGGTGCAGGCAATTTTAAATTGAGTTCTCATCTCAACAGCAGAATATATGCGATGTGGTCAAATTTCTTGTGACAAGTAACAAAGCGAACCAGAGCATTTAGAACCGCTCTGAGTGGAGCTAAATCTGCTTAGGAATGCCTGAGAGGAGTTAGCTCCTCTAGTCTGGAAAGAACCAATGCTGAAACAACTGATTTTAAGTCATGTTCTGGAATGAGCTACCTGAGCCCTCAGAGCAGCCTTAGTTGGAACAAGGAGCTCTTGGCCATGGCTGTTTTTGACTCTGGAGGTTGATCCAATTATTGAAGATAAAAGCCAGACGACTTGTCATTCTGAATAAATGTCAGTTGCACTCCCTGACAAGGAGGTATTCTATCCATTCTTGTACGGTAGTTTGTATGTCTTCGGGGATATAAGAAGGAATTCTGTTTTCACAGGGTTGAATTTAAGGTGGTTAGTTGACATCCATGTTTGAGTACTTGCCAAGGTGTAAGAGAGAATAATTATCTCATATGGAGATGAGACCTTCAGATAGAGTTGGGTATCATCAACGTACAATTAAAAGAAAATTCCAGAGTTTCTAAGAGACTTACAGAATGGCTCAAGATAGAGGTTAAATAGGGTTTGTGAAAGGATCTAGCCTTGAGAAAGCCCTTGTCACAGGCTGAACTTGATTAGGGGCAGAGCCCCAATTTTCACGGCTTGTGATTGGTTCGTCAGATAGGAAGTAAAGCAGTCAAGAAGTACCCCTTCGGAGCCAATTTGAATTCTTCAGGTTGCTGATCAAAGCATTGTAGTTGACTGCATCAGTTGCAGCCCACAAGATTAAAGAGAACAAGAAGACATGATTTCCAGTTTCAGTTATCAGAATGAGCCATAAAGGATCTGCAGAATTGCAGCCTTGGTGCTGTGACCCTGTCTGAAGCCATATTGGGGAGGATTTATGAGATTGTTTTCATGGATTTAAGATGATAGTTTGGAGTCTGCACAACTTTCTTTCACCTCTCCCAGGAAGAGAAGAGTGAAGACAAGAGGAAAGTTATTTAGGTTATCAGGGTCTAGTGAAAAGAGATTTGGACAACTTTTAGGCAGTCTGGGAAAGTACTTTTTTTAAAGGAAACAATGGACCAAGGTGGACCAAAAGGCTAAGAGGTGTTTTGCAAGATCTTTACTGATAGACCCAGGAATGGCATCAGAAAGTCGGTTTCATGGTTTTAACTTAGTAATAGGTTTCAGTTGTTCTGACTCTGGAGCTGGGGTGAAAAGGGACCAGGACTGCTGCGAATTGCAAATTGAATTGTCCTCGGCTTTATTGTCAGTTGGCCGACAGGTAAATGTTTATGGACTTTACTTTTTGTTGAAAACCTCCACAAAGTCATTGCATAGGTGCTTAGAAGACTTGGGTGTGGTTTTAGATGAATGGTTGTTGGCCTGCTTGATTTATTCTAATAGAAGTTTAGGTGTGTTGCATATCCAGGATACATTTTGATATGTGTTGACTTGGGTCTGAAGATGTGGTCTTTGTAGCTTTTCTTGCTTTTCTTAGCCTAACCAGTCTCAGCAGAGAGGGTGATTATCTCCATTATTTTTCATGCTTTCTGAGGTACTTCCTTTCATCATAAAGGTCTTTTGAGACCAAGAAGGTTCGGGTTTGTTGTTCTTGCTGTTGATAGGTGCATATTCCTTTATCTAGGATTCTAGGCGGTCATTAAATAGGTCTGTGACAGTGCTGATGTTAAGTTGGGAAACTACAGTGTAAGATTTGAGTGTGTCTGGTTCGCAAAGGCCTTAATATCGATGTTACCTATGTCCCTGAAACAGATTTTCTCTTTCTTTTGTTGACCAGAGGTTTCACTGTGGGTAAAAGTCACTGCTAAGGGGATTAGAAGGTGGTCAGACCAGTCTACTGGTAAGAGTCTTGGCTGTTAGGTGCAAAACTTTGTATATCATCAAATCCAGAGTAAAGCCCTTGCAATGTGTGGGTTTCTGGCAGTTTTGCAGGAGATCATTGTCACTGAGAAAGGAGAAAAACCTGTCCATTGGTTTGTTGCCCTAGGTACCCCACTGCAGATTAAAGTCTCCTATAGAGATAATGCTGTCAGAGCTAATTAATTAGGATGTGAGTAACTCCTTGCTTTCTTTGACAAAAGTATTACTTGTGCCTGGAGGGTGACAAATTATGTTCACTCTGAGAGTGGAAGCAGTGCTGGAGGCGACGTCTACAGATACACACTCAAAGGAGTGAAAGCACTTGAAGGGAAGGAGTCTACAACTTATAAAGTACTTGAGAATGTCTGTTAAAGCCCCACCATGCCTCCTTTACCGGCCGCGGCTCACAACGAAGTACAGTGGAGGCAGAAGAAAATGTAATGTTTGAGGGATAATTGAGACAGCTTTCATTGAGAAACATGGTATCCAGGTTGAAACTTGTGATAGTTTCTGAAATTTCAAGGCAGTGTTTAGCTGCTGAGCACCATGTATGAAGCATGCATCTAAGAGAAGAGCGGGTGAGTTTAGGCATGGGATACTAGGGGTGTGCAATGGACACATGGATCTAGTTTGTGCGATTTTGGGTGGTTGATTGCGGTGGGTAAGGTGGTCTGTGATGATGGTGGGAATGGGTAGGTAGCCTTGCATTTAGTTGTGTGACTGTTTGTCAGTGAATTTGGGATTTTTGTAGCTCTCAATGAGAGTGCATAGGTCTTTCTCCTAAAAGGAGACAAATGTCTGTTTGAGATTACGGAAGCTGTTGTCTCTGAGAATACAGAGCCTCTGTGGCAACATCTATGTATTGAAAGTCAATCGCTGAACAGAGAGAAAGCTTGTGTTAGGATGTCTGTTTTCTTTGTCAGATGGGTTAGAGAGGAAACATTTCCAAGATGCGTCAGGAGCGGGTAGAGGCTTGTGTTGCACTTTTAAGTCAAGTCTAAGGTTAGGCTTGTGTTTCCAATATACCAGTGGTAGGGAAAGTGAGGAGGGAAGAGAGGAAGAGTCCAGCATGGAAAATGGAGCAGGGGAAGGTGTGATGTATCAGGAGTGGATAGTTCCTGACAGGAGTAGGGTATATGAGGTAGAGAGAGTGCTGGGGTATGAAGGTTGGCTATTTAATATCTGATAGTTGGAGGCGAGGTAGCCCAGTGTGGGCAAAGAGGGGCGGAGATGTTGGCTGGATAATACCTAGACGTGTTCAAGAGATGTCAGAGTTTAGGGAAAGATGATAGGAGAGGTTTCCAAGGGTGAGAGGAGGGAAGTTGGTAAAATTCGGAGAGGTAAGGCTAGGTGGGTGGAGGAGGATGACCAAGCAAGTGGGGATGGGTGAGGGTTGGAGGAAAGGGATAGGTGGGCGAATGGTTGAGGGCAAGTATGAAATAAGATGGGGTGAGAAGAACAAGTTATTGAAGTGTAGGTAAGATGATGAGGGTCTTTTGATGTGGGAGCAGGGGTGAGGGTTGAGGTGGATGAGCTCACTCTGAAGAGGTTTGTTGTTAGGGAGGGAAGCCCTGTGAGTGAAAGAGTTGGGTGAAGTATTTTAGGTAGCAGACTGCCTAGAGGAGGGAATGACGGAAATATGAGCAGAGTTTGTGGCTTACTGACCAGATTGGGATGGTCATGAGTCAGAGGGGAGAGATCTAAGAGTAGGAAAGAGATGGTCGACCGTGGCCAAGATTGTGTCATTAGCTTGGAACATGATTGTTAAAGAAGGAGATTAAAGAATACTTTTCAGGCGGTGAGGTTATACACATTTAAGTTTATGTCCAAAGGGAATGTTTGTCATTGAGGAGACGTGTGGATATTTCTATGAAGAGCTTTGAGGGTTCCTTTCCAAACGCAGTGGTATTGGTTTGTAAATAGAGTTTTTCTCAGGATTTTGTTTTTAAAGATTTTCATCCAGTATTTTGAGAGATGCGGAGGATAGGTGCTCTTAAATGCATTGACTCAGGATTTGGGGAAGTGTTTCACCAGCAAAGTGAAATTACAGTGGGATATCAGAGTTGGGGGGGTCTTGGTTCGGTCTGAATAGGTCAGCTGAAAAGAGAGCCATGGGCACCTCGAAGATTCCTGTCAGCATCCCGGAAGAAGGATATTTGTAATGGGCTTATAGAAGGAATTTGAAGCCATTTCTTCTGTTACTGATTAGAGCTCCAGGAATGGACATATACAAAGACGGAGGTACCATGTGCACAAATACACCATTTTTATTTCTTGTTGTGTAGAGACATGATGAGTTGTAGGCGGTGAGCTAATTGAGGGAAGAAGAAGACTTTGTTCATTAAAGATTATTTGGCCCTGCCAGGGCTGCTAAACATTCACTGTTATGACTGCTCTAAGAGCCCTCAATGGCGCACTGTACCTATTTTCTCATGCTCATTGAGCTGGTGTACTCTACTACTAGGGTTAAAGACGCATTCATCACCCAGGTGTATTAACCTTCGATTTCTTCAGGGCAATTCAGTACTTTGTAATCTGTCAATCTCAGTTAAAGGTCAAACACACCACCAGTTTCAAATTAGTTGTAGGGAACTATATATGTTCCAAATTTTCCAACATATAATTCCAAATCGTACTTCCCAAGTATTCAACCCTCTTATACCCAAAGGAAGAGTACTCGAAATATCTCACGTGTGCGGTCAGCATAACGTGTTGGCTGCATTGTTCAATTGGAATAAGGCTATTCTGTACATCTAGAAAGCTTGTCGAATACGAAGATTACAAATAAAAAACCTGTTTTGGAAAGCATGAACAATTGACTTCATCAGTACTGCTTTGGCTGCTCAGGGGCTCAGTGATGTTTGAATAAGGAACCTTGGCTTCTATACTGTTGGAAATGGCAATTTTTGCAGGGTCGTCCCCAGTCTTTTTGCCTCCTTCCTCCTATTTTTTCTGACCTGTTTTTGTTGGCTTTAGGACTCTGGGCACTTTACCACTGCTACCCAGTGCTAACATGCATATGCTATCTGTGTAAAGTGTACTGTTGATTGGTTTATCCATGATTGACATATTTGATTTACTGGTAAGTCCCTAGTAAAGTGTACTAGAGGTGCACAGGGCCTGTAAATCAAATGCTACTAGTGGGCCTGCAGCACTGGTTGTGCCACCCACATTAGTAGCCCTGTAAACATGGCTCAGACCTGCCACTGCAGTGTCTGAGTGTGCATTTTCTAACTGCCAATTCGACTTGGCAAGTGTACCCACTTGCCAGGCCTCAACCTTCCCTTTTACTACATGTAAGGCACCCCTAAGTTAGGCCCTATGTAGCCCTGTGGGCAGGGTGCAGTGCATGTTTAAGGTAGGACATATACTAGTGTGTTTTATATGTCCTAACAGCGAAATACTGCCAAATTTGTTTTTCACTGTGCAAGGCCTATGTCTCTCCTAGGTTAACATGGGGGCTGCCTTTAAGTATCCTTAAAGTACAGATTCTCTTTAAGAGCAGATAAAAATGTGGAGCTTAGTGTCTCTGAGCTCACAATTTAAAAATACATCTTTTAGTGAAGTTGGTAGCTTGAAAATGCCACTTTTAGAAAGTAGGCATTTTCTTGCCTAATCCATTCTGTGACTCTGCCTGATTGTGGATACCCTGTCTGGGCCAGTTTTGACAGTTGGGCTGTTCACACCTCTCCTCTAGACAGTGACACAAAGGGGGCTGGGGTGTAGCCTGCATATCTTGATTAGCCATCTGTGCTGGAGGGGAGGAGTGATCACTTACACCAGAAAGGACTGTGCCGGCCCTCACACAATGCCGTCTCCGACTCCCTGGTGAGTGTCTGGGGCCTGGCCTGGACAAGGAAGGATCTTGCAAACACTTGAGACTTTGCTTTGAAGTTTGCCAACTTCAAAGGCAGAACATCGTATAAGAAGAAGACCCAAAACCCCAGACTTTTAGAATCTTTCTGAAACCAAGAGGAACCTCTGCCCAGGAAAAGAGCTGAAGAACTGAAGGAGAAGTACTGTCCCTTTGCTGTGTTGCTTTGCTGGACTGGCCTGCAGTTGCTGCTTCTGCCTGAAAAGAGTGCAAAGGGTAAACTTTGCTGTGTGTCCTGCTTGAGAAAATTCTCCAAGGGCTTGGAGTAGAGCTTGCCTCCTGTTGGAAGTCTCAGAGAAAACCAAAGACTTCAGTTTCCTCGATCTGCAGCACTGGGAACTGTGTGTTTTGTGCGGTTCAAGAGGAAAAACCACTGCAGCGCCGCCAATGATGCAGCTGGCCTGCACCGTGACCTGCCGAGGCCACACGGAGTCACATTGACCCGCTTCGCACCTTGGTCTCCCCGACGCCATCATCGGACAACTTCACCGAGCCGCTGATCTCCCGTGACCTGTGGGCCCCGCACTCTGGCATTGCCTGCTCACACTGCAGCCTGTGCATCCCCGATGCCGGCCCTCCTGCTGACACTGGCGCTGCTGCCTGCACCATGGCCTGTGGACACCACTCGTGAGGTACACGTAGCACCGTCCCGTCCCGCACCACAGCCACGGTCCACCGACGCCAGCACCATCGACTCCTGTGTCGTCACCAGGCATCCTGCCTGCACCGTGGCCTGTGGACACCGCTCGTGAGGGTCATGAAGCACCGTCCCATCCAGCACCGCTGGCTTGGGCCTACCGACAGCGCTTCAGCAACAACGACGCCGGTGCCTGCACTGTGGCCTGTGGACACCGCACGTGGCACTGCCCCGCTTCACACCGCAGCCCTGGTCTCACTGACGCCGCTGGATGCCGTCACTGAGCTGCTGCCTGCACCATGACCTATGGGCTCCGCACGTCGCATTGTCCCACTTCGCACCGCAGCCCGACGCAATCCACGCCGGCACACCTGACTTCATCAGCCTGGAGTTGGATCTGCAACGTGTGTGACCTCAAGGGCCCGATGACTCCTGCACCAACTTCGGATCCGACACTGCGACGTCAGCGACGCTGCTCTCCGGAGCTCACCACGAGTATCACGACACCCTGCAAATCAAAGGTACTGTTTGCGGGTCTTCCCGACACCGTAGCTGGCCCGCAACACTGCGGCTGGCCTGAACTGTTGGTTTTGTTGATCATGATGCCGTGATAGCGCCAGGTGGAGCTATCGACTTCAAGGAACTGTATTTTTGAGTAAATCTTGCAGAATTTATATTTTCATTACTGTATGTTGGATTTTTATCGTATTTGGCCTTGTTTTATATAGATAAATATTGGCTATTTTTCTAAAACTGGTGTGGTGTCCGTTTGTAGTGTTTCACTTATTACTGGATGTTATGTGCAAATGCTTTACACATTGCTTCTGAGATAAGCTGGATTGTTTGTGCCGAGCTACCAAGTGGGTGAGCAGGGGTTACCTGAGCAGGTATCTCCCTTATCCTGACTAGAGTGAGGGTCCCTACTTAGACAGGGTGCAAACCGACTGCCAACTAGAGACCCCATTTCTAACACATACAAAATTTTAAATGGTCCTTCTGTCCTCTCTTGAGCACCATATACTTTGCTATCTGTTTAAAATTTATGGTGGTACACCTGGGTTGTGCCTTTATATACCTAGCCACTTGTTCCTGTTTACTCAAAGAGCCTTTCTCTTGCTGGCGTAGGAAACACATTGGGACTTATTTGCAAGCCCCCATGCCACCGAAGCGTCACATATTTTGATGCTCTGGTGGCGCACAGTGCAGACCCATATCTACAAGGCCATGCAAAGCCGCCCTACGTGACTTTACATGGCCTTGTAGATATGGTGTAAGGCAGCGCAGCGCAAGTTGCTACGTTGCCTCACAAAGCATCGGGGATGCATGCCATTGGTGTTGCTGTGTGTGTTCCCGCTCAACACTCATGGATTTTGACACTGCCCAGATTTACAGCATAGCGTAAATCTGGGGCAGCACCAAAAATGTACGCCTCCCCAGAGCAGGCGTAAGTCTCCTGGTTTTTTCCTCTTTCTACGTGTGCTGCATTCTGCAGCACATATAAAACGAGGAAACCACCTCTTGTGATTGTTTTTTGTGCAGGAAGATGCCCCTTCCTGCACAAAAACAATTGTGCCAACAACACAGACAGCATTGCACCATGGTGCAAGGGTGCCTGCGTTGAAGCTCAGTAGCAACTTCTGCACCAGTGCTGGCTGAAAGGACAGGAATGCATGGGATTTTGTAGATGCGGTGCATTCCTGTCCTTTCCATTTGGCATAGGGCAATGCAGCTAAAAGGGTTGCCACGCTGCCCTACGCCAAATGTTTGTAAATAAGGCCCAAGGGGTTTTATACTAAAGAAGCATGCAGGGGGTTGAATTTACATATCGTGCACCAACCCGTCACCCATTTCTAATCAAACGTATTGTGGTAAATAGAGAGAGGAGAAAGAGGGCAAAGGTTAGGTGGACTACTGCTGATTTGGAAGCTCGAAGAAAACCTGACTAATGTGGTAAAAGCACTCTAAACATGGGCTCTGGATTCTGTTTTCAGCAGTCTCCAGGCCGCACGAAGGCGTGGTGGAGCATGGTGCAGAAAGCATTCTTCTCGAAAGATGAGATAATCACCGATAGGGAGGGATGGGGAAGGAAAAAGTAGAGGAGACAGGGAGCCTTGAGTAAGATGGCTGAGAACGAGCAACATTTCCTTCCATGTTGGAGCACAGTGGACAGGAGGCAGGTCATCTAATCGGTGGGGCTCAGTGGAGACAGTGCCTTCTTCAAGCAATGGTCTGAATTGCATTTAAGGATAATGCCCTTGGTCCTCATTGGGAGAACACATTCATGGGAGCCCATATGAACAAATTAGACCAGGCCTGGAGATTATGCCAAGACAAGATAGATAGGATTGGACCTCACATACAGGGTTATTGTTTTGAAAAAAAAAAGAAAATCTTTCTTGGACAAGTAACAGAAGGGCCATTTTGACAAAACAATGCATAATATTGTGTCAAAAATAATGGGATGTCAGACATATTCAGGGACCGAATATAGAAGGTAAGAATATCTTTTATAAGCATTTAATATCGTTTTTTTAAATAAAGTTGTGTATAATATTTTTATTTAACATAGTTATATAACATATTTTACATTTTTTTGATAAATACTAGCTATTTTAGTATTATAAGTGATTAGTGTTATAATCTTTTAGTTTAATTTGTCTTAGTATAGATTGTAAGATTTTATATTAAACTTTTGTTTAATGTAATTAGAAATTGTTAATTTAGTGTTGTTTGCTGGGTTTGTAGGGAATTAGGGTGGAAACATTTGTAAAATGTAAATAATTATTGTTTTTAATTTATAAATATTTTTAGGTGATATCATTTTCAATCAATTAAGTAAATTTACTACTTGTGATTTTAAAGTTCTGTTGTTTGTAAATAATTTGTAAGTGCATGATCAGTTAAATACATTTTGTTACTTTATGTTACTGTTTACATTTAACTTGTTTTATTTAATAGTGAATGTAATATTATCACTTTTTTATTCTTAGAATTTTTGTGTTCATTGTAATTGCTTGTTGGTGTGTTTTGTAGAGGAATAGGGAGGGAAGTGTTTTAATTTAAAATAGTTGTCTTTCAGTTTCTATTTATAAATATACCATTTTTATTTTTTAAAGGTAGTTGTGTTTGTTCCATATTTAATAAATGCTTCTTTGAAATGTATTTTACTTTTGCTATCTATATTTAAAAGTTAAAAAAAATAAAATAGCAGTAGGTATAGTAAACATGACCCCTCCGAAGTCTGACACATTCCCTACGTTTGCTTATGTTGGAGGTGGGAATAGTAAATCTGATTCCTTCAAGGTCCAACACTTTCCTTACTGTTGCTTGGATTAAAGTGGGAATAGTAAATTTAACCCCTCCAAGGAACAACACTTTCCCTATCTTTGCTAATATTGGATCTAAATCTGAACCTTCCAAAATCCAACACTTTCCTTGCTTTTCTTAAAGTTGAAGTAGAAAATTTGCCCCCCTTCCCTAAAGTCCAACTCTTTCCATTCTGTTGCTCAGATTGGAGTGTAAACTGTAAATTTGGTAAATCTGGCCCCTCCAAAGTCCTACACTGTCCTCACTGTTGCTCAGATTCAAGTGGGAATAGTAAATCTTATCCTCCAGAGTTCAAAACTTTCCCTACCTTTGCTTAAATTGGAGCGGGATAAATACATTTAGTTTTAACCCCTTAAATACCAAAAATATTCCCACTGTTGCTTAGATTGGAGTGGGTGTAGTATAGTGGTTCCCAAACCTTTTAGGACCGCAACCCACTTTTTAGCAAGACAAACTTTCTCAACCAACCCAGCTTTAATGGACATGAGATGGACATTTTTTAATGTAACTTAAGCATCATGTGGTTGCGCACTGCCATTTACAAAGCCACATTTTACATTGAAATAGCTATGCAATGTGAACAGAAATACAGTTTACCTGATTAGACTATAATGCAGGCAAATTATAATGTGTGGAAATTATATTTCAGGGAATATTTATCATTTATGCGCCACCAAGAAAAAGTGTCTTGAATTGTTTTGATTGTATTAAAATCTTCCTTTTCCATCACACTTAAGAATTACTAAAAAAAAGTGCTTCATTTTTTCATTTTGAGCATAATAAACTTCGCTTTTCTTTCTCTCCCTTCAAAGTAAGAGGAGTTTATAAATGCTAATCCATGTGTTAAAAAACCTAAGCAGTAGTTTGTCACAAGACATACCCTTACTTTTGACCTCTGTCATTGAAGCACAGCAAATCCAAGATAAATACAGAATGTAACTGCATCTTTATCTATTGCTGGGACTTTACTGACCCACCAAAAATCGACTTGCAACCCACAGTTTGGGAAACACTGGTATAGTGAATTTAACTTCTCCAAGTCTAATTGTTTAATTTGATTCTTTTAAGTTGCTTTAATATACATTTTGTTGTTTTCATTTTATTTATTTTCATTCTAAGTTAGTTTAATGTAAATTCAGTTTTTTATTGATTTTTTGTATTTTTTGTATTTGTTTACATTATAATCATATTTTTTAAACATTACGTTTAGTTTGCAATAATTCTAAAGTTTATATTTTTAATTTATGCTTGTAAGATATACCTTCATGTACTTTTTATATAAGTATACGTTTCCAAAATGTAAAATTATTTTTTGACTTTTTGTATGTTTTAAAGTTAATATAATGTATAATAGTTAAATTTGAATATACTTAGCCATTTCTGAAGATATTGTGGTGTTTTTGTCAATATTTTTGACTTTACATAGAAAGTATATGAAGGTGATATTTGTGTTCTCAATATTTTTGTCACCTGGATTTTGTCTGGCAACTCCAGGAGGATTTTTGTCTCCCAGTGTGGTGAATGGTACACGCACTTAATCTGCATTATAGAGGTAATGCAGAGGACGTTAATGCCTTGTCCTTCGCTTTTAAAAAGTTAACTGTTGCTGTATTCTTTCTTCAACTAAGATTCCTTCCATTTTACTGAAGTGGGCACAAATATGATTGAACAGCCCTTCCTTTTGGAGCTGTTGTCCACCCCATGTTGCTTTGCCAGATTCATGAGACCAGCCATGGACTACCTCTGCACCCTGGGGAGTCTTGTGAACATTTACTTAGACATCATGATCATTAGACTGAATTACTCTTTTTTTAATATGTGACCTCAGCAATAGACCTATTGCAGAGTTCTTTTATCTATCATCTTTGTTTAAAACTGAGTCTAGCCCTGTCAAGAAAGTTGGAGTTCCTGCTATTCAAGAGACTCTCTCTTTCTCTATGCCAACTCGAAAATCAAGGCAATCAAGAAAGAAATTCGAAAAAACCCTGGCTCTCGACTGACATTTTTCTGTCATGCCTCGATTTAGGCAGTCTTCCTAGGCCCTCTGCATTACGGAGCCCTTTCAAAGTCACAGAGCCTTTACTCGAGGAGAGGCCTCTCATACACAGGCTTAGACATTTGTTTCGCTGGAGGCTTGTCAGGAGCTACTGTGGTGGCTTTCTCACCTAGAAGTCTGAAATGGCAGGACAATCTTCGGATCCTTGCGGGACCTCATCAAGGAATATGACACCAGCAAGTTGGGCTGGGGTGCAAGATATGGAATGTTTACCAGGGGTGAAAACTTAGCAGAAGACGAGAGAAGCCTGAACATCAATTTTTTAAAGCTCTTGGCACAATCTTTTGTGGCCAAGTGCCTGACCAAGAACCTGATGAACTGCAGTGTTCTATTTAAAATGGACACCATTTCTTCATTCATTTTATAACCAGATGAGGCAAGGCAAGGTTGAAGGTGCTAGTAGATTAGGCCAAAAGCATCTGGCACTACTGCCTGGTAGATAACATTTTGTTCTTTGATGAGTATTTTCAAGGAAAAAACTATGTTGTGGCGGACCTGAACTTCAGGTATGTGGAGGACTCCAATGGCGCGAAGTTGGATCCCAAAGTATTTCTAAGTCTCATGGTGCTTTGGAGACTAGGCAAAGTCGATCTTTTTGCCTCATACTTTAATCACAGCTACCACAATTCTTCAGCTGGCATCTGGATTGAAAAGTGTTGGCCAGGGATGCTTTCCTACATCAGTGGTCTGGACATCTTTATTATGCCTTTCAACTGTTTGTAATGATCCCATGTAATGATCCCATGCTTGATTATCCAACAGAGGCATCACAGATCAGAGTTGGTCTTGATTCCAGTACTACCCATCTCCTGAACACCTCAAAGAGTCAAGCCCACCCTCCTCTGGTGCCAGATCAACTTAATCTAATGACCTGGAGAGTCTCTGGTGTTGATGGAAAGTCACAGGATGTTCATTGGAGTCTATCTTTTATATTTAACAGACCTGGGTTGGTACCTGAAAAGGCAATATCAATCTGCCTTGAACAGATGAGCTTTTTGGTTTCTGGAACAGAACCTGGTGTCAGGAGCATCAATGCAGTACGCTTTACGTGTAATCCAAGTAGGAGAGGATTTATAAATGGGGGCAACCAAAGTTATATTGAACATAAGCATTAAGTACATTTATGTTCTCTTACAGTTAGTCATTCAGAACATTTATTTAACATTGAATGTAGAGTAACGTTTTACCTTTAACCCCTTCCCCGCCACGGACGTAATGGTTACGTCCATGGCAGCGCCCGTGTGGCGCCATGGACGTAACCATTACGTCCTGGGACTGGCAGTCGGGGGAAGCGCTAGCGCTTCCCCCGAGGGCCGCCCCCCAACACCCCCAGGCCAGGGCTGAAAGGGGAATCCCTTCCCCTTTCACGCCCACCCCCCCCCGCCCCCCCCATGACGTCAGCGCGCGATCGCGCGCTGATTTCAGGGAAAGGGGGAAAGACGCGCTGGAAGCCATTTGCTTCCAGCGCGTCTAAGGGAGAAGGTGAGTTTTTCACCTTCGTGCGGGGTGGGGGTGCTCTCAGAGAGGCATTGAGGGAAAGGAAAGGGTTTTCCTTTCCCTCGATGTCTCTTTGAGCATTCCTGCTGCCCGATCGCGATGCGATCGGGCAGCAGGAATTCCCACTAGACACCAGGGATTTCAGTATGTGTGTGTGTGTGTGTGTGTGAATATTAGTGTAGGGGAGCGACCCCTTGGGCAAGGGTCGCTCCCCTTTGGGGGCACATGCATTTTACGTCGTTTCTGCCCCCCCTGGGGGCAGATTGGCCCTATTTTTAGGCCGATCTGCCCCCAAGGGGGGCAGAAAGCCACTAGACACCAGGGATTTTATTGTTGCTTTGTATTTTTTGTGTTGGGGGGCGGCCCCTTGGGCAAGGGTCGCTCCCCTTTGGGGGCACATGTATTTTACGTCGTTTCTGCCCCCCCTGGGGGCAGATTGGCCCTATTTTTAGGCCGATCTGCCCCCAAGGGGGGCAGAAAGCCACTAGACACCAGGGATTTTATTGTTGATTTGTATTTTTTGTGTTGGGGGGCGGCCCCTTGGGCAAGGGTCGCTCCCCTTTGGGGGCAAATGTATTTTACGTCATTTCTGCCCCCCCTGGGGGCAGATTGGCCCTATTTTTAGGCCGATCTGCCCCCAAGAGGGGCAGAAAGCCACTAGACACAAGGGATTTTATTGTTGATGTGTATTTTTTGTGTTGGGGGGCGGCCCCTTGGGCAAGGGTCGCCCCCAGGGGCCCTCATGTATTTTTGGGCAGTTCTGCCCCCCTTGGGGGCAGAGAGGCCTATTTTTTTTAGGCCTTTCTGCCCCCAAGGGGGGCAGAATCCCAATAGCGCCAGAAATAGTATGTATGTATGTGTGCTTTGTGTTGGGGGGTGGCCCCTTGGGCAAGGGTCGCTCCCCCCAGGGGCGCAATGTATTTATTGTCGTTTCTGCCCCCCTTGGGGGCAGATTGGCCCTATTTTTAGGCCGATCTGCCCCCAAGGGGGGCAGAAAGCCACTAGACACCAGGGATTTTATTGTTGATTTTTATTTTTTGTGTTGGGGGGTGGCCCCTTGGGCAAGGGTCGCCCCCATGGGCCCACATGTATTTTTGGGCAGTTCTGCCCCCCTTGGGGGCAGAGAGGCCTATTTATTTTAGGCCTTTCTGCCCCCAAGGGGGGCAGAATCCCAATAGCGCCAGAAAGATATGTTTGTATGTGTGCTTTGTGTTGGGGGGTGGCCCCTTGGGCAAGGGTCGCTCCCCCGGGGGCGCAATGTATTTATCGTCGTTTCTGCCCCCCTTGGGGGCAGATTGGCCCTATTTTTACGCCGATCTTCCCCCAAGGGGGGCAGAAAGCCACTAGACACCAGGGATTTTATTGTTGGTTTTTATTTTTTGTGTTGGGGGGCGGCCCCTTGGGCAAGGGTCGCCCCCAGGGGCCCACATGTATTTTTGGGCAGTTCTGCCCCCCTAGGGGGCAGATATGCCTATTTTTTAGGCCTTTCTGTCCCCAAGGGGGGCAGAATCCCCATAGCGCCAGGGATACTATGTGTGTGTGTGTGCTTTGTGTGGGGGTGTGGCCCCTTGGGCAAGGGTGCCCCCCCCCCCAAAGGGTGCAATGTAATCTGGGCGATTTCTGCCCCCTCCCCTTGGGGGTAGATTGGCCTATTTTTTTTTAGGCCCATCTTCCCCCAAGCAGAGAAGACTAGACACAGGGGAAAATGAAAAAATGGTTAGTGGCGGAGTGTTTGTCAACTGGCGAAGTATTTGCTTTTATGATAATAACAGTTTTTCTCCTTTTTGTTTTAGTTCAAAGCTTTTGCTGACTTTGCTGTGGCTTGTTGCAGTTTTGGCAGTAGTTGTCCTGCGGTTTGCGTAGTTGCATGTTTTAGGTAAGTAAATAAATTTACTCCAAGTGAGTATTGTTGCAATGCATGAATGACATGTTTGTAGGTGGTGTACTGAATGCAGGATTGTGTGTGAAATTGTCCTTAGAGTTATGCACAATGATTATTGTGTTGTCTTATGTCTAATTTGCTTTTTTTTTTCTCTTTTTAGTGGGATATCGTTGGTGATTGCTGTGGCTGTGCAGAGTAGTTGCTGGTGAGTCAAGCTTTTTCAGGCAAGTGAGCAGTATAGTTTTTGAGTTTATAATTCTTAGTGATAAACCTATACTTTGTTACTTATCTTACACAGTGCTGGTTGTTGGTGGTGTATTTGTCCAGTTAATTTTAGTAGGAAGGATCATGGCCAGCCGTAGGATGACCGCTCAGCAGGTTGTTAGTGTGCTTTTTTAGTCATCTTCTGACCATGAATATGAGACTGACTCTGCATCTGAGGCAGAGGAGGAAGTGCAGGATTCTGGAAGTGAATTTTCTGTCAGAGATGAATCATCTGATGATGAAGCCACTCTCAGTGCTGATGAAGGGCCTGTTTTAGAGGAGGACAGTGATGTGCCAATGGTGCAGGAGCCAGCGGCTGAAAGGCTTCCCATTGGAAGACCTGACGCATGGGTTGCACCAAACATGGAGCAGCCACAGTTGCCTGCGTTTACTGGTTTTCCAGGGTGTCGAGTTAATACGGAAAACTTTTTGCCCGTCAACTTTTTTGAGTTGTTTATGGACGATATATTTTTGGAAGAGATTGTTGAGCAGACTAATTTGTATGCAGAGCAGTTTTTGAGGGACAACGCTGCCAGACTTAGGCCACACTCAAGAGCTAGCCGGTGGATTCCCACAAATCTGGAAGAGTTGAAAAAGTTCTTGGGTTTAACTTTTTTGATGGGGCTGATAAGGAAGCCGTCGCTGTCTTCATATTGGTCTACTAGTCCCTTGATGGCAACTGCTATATTTCCTGCCATCATGAGTCGTAACCGGTATGAGCTTCTTCTTCGGATGTTGCATTTTGTAGATAATGCTTTAGCCTTGCCACGAGATCATCCTGATTCTGACCGTCTTTTTAAGATTAGACCTGTCCTTGATCATTTGGTAGATCGGTTTTCAGAGATCTATGTTCCAGGGAAAGAAATATCTGTAGATGAGTCTTTGGTCCCGTTCAAGGGTCGTTTGGTTTTTAGGCAGTACATTCCTAGCAAGAGGGCACGGTATGGAATTAAATTGTATATGCTGTCAGAAAGTAGTACAGGATATGTTTATAATTTCCGGGTCTACACTAGTAGGGATTCCAATATTGACCCCCCTGGTTGTCCTCCCACTTTTGGAGTTAGTGAGAAAATTGTGTGGGAACTTGGTAGACGACTGTTTAACAAAGGTCACCATTTATATGTAGATAACTTCTACACTGGAGTTCGGTTGTTCAAGGAGTTGTTCAGAGTGGACACTGTTGCTTGTGGCACAATCCGCTCTAATCGGAAAGGCTAAAAAACTTGAGAAGGGACAGTGCAGTGCCTTGCGGAATGATGAGCTGCTAGCTCTGAAATTTGTAGACAAGAGGGATGTATACATGCTAAGCACCATCCATGATGAGAGTACTTCACCTGTGGCTGTTTGGGGTCAGGTTGCCGAAGTGCGCAAACCTGTGTGCATCTTAGACTATAATAAGCACATGGGTGG
This sequence comes from Pleurodeles waltl, assembly GCF_031143425.1. Taxonomy (NCBI): domain Eukaryota; kingdom Metazoa; phylum Chordata; class Amphibia; order Caudata; family Salamandridae; genus Pleurodeles; species Pleurodeles waltl. The sequence continues at coordinate 330,771,032 of NC_090443.1, forward strand.
TGTTGATAGAGTAGATCAGAGGTTAGAACCTTACACTGCTGCTCGTAAGTCTTATGTGTGGTATAAGAAATTAGCGCTTCACTTGTTCCACTTGGCAACTTTTAATGCTTTTGTTGTGTTTAAGGATAGTTCTCCAGAGTCAAGGATGACATTTGTGAAATTTCAGGAGTCTATCATAGCTAGCCTTGTTGTGCTGGAACAGGCAAGAGTTCCTAGAGAAGCAGTGGTGGAGGATGTGGCTAGATTGAAAGATCGTCACTTTGCTGAGCACATTCCTCCCACGGCCAAAAAAAACTTTCCTGCTAAGAGATGTAGAGTCTGTGCTCGAAGAGGTATCAGGAAGGAGACTAGGATGTACTGCCCTGATTGTCCTTCAAAGCCTGGGCTGTGTGTGGGTGGCTGTTTCAGGAGCTACCACACACAGAAGAATTATTGGGAAATTCCGTGAGCGTAAACTGGTGTTTTATATTTTTATATGTTCGGTTTCACGGTTGGCATTAGTCATGTATTCAGTTAGAGCTTTTGTGTTTGTAGTTTTGTACTAATTTATGATTAGTGGTTTCTTTGTTGTTTAAAAACAAAAAAAAGGGGATGGCATGTGTAGAGTGGCGCTTGGCTGGCGGCGTGGGTGTGGTGGCGCTTGTCTGGCGGTGTGTGTGGGGTGGCGCTTGGCTGGCGGTGTGTGTGGGGTGGCGCTTGGCTGGCGGTGTGTGTGGGGTGGCGCTGGGCTGGCGGTGTGTGTGGGGTGGCGCTTGGCTGGTGGTGTGGGTGGGGTGGCGCTTGGCTGGCAGTGCCGGCCAAACGCCAGTCCACACACTCATCAGCTGGTGTGATTGCTGTATCAGGCATGTGGGCGTATGAAAGTGATGGGCCCTTGACTGGCGCTGTCTGTGGATGCGAGTCTTGTAATGTGCTGGGCCCGTGGCTGGCGGCGTGAATGGTCTAGTGCATGTCATGTATGAAAGGTGTGTGAATGGACTGTAAAGCGGTTGGTGCCTTGTCGTGGCTTTACAGCTCACGAGCTGTGAGTCATTGGTTCAGTTTTTTGGCCTTTCAGTTATTACCAGTGCATTTCACTTTTGTGAAATCTCTTGTTAATAAAATTTGATCTACTGAACCATCACTCACCCTCGTGCCAAATCCAACCAGTATGTGTGGTACAAAAGACAAAACCTGCTCCGCTGTAATCAGGCGTCGCAGCACACTTGAGACACGCTAGGTGCCTCAGGTGGGACCCCGATGATGAAGCATGCCACCAACTTGGTTGGTGGGTGAGGGGTCTTCTTCACATAACCTAAGTGTGTTTCTTTTCACAATTTTAGTGTTTGGCACATCACGGACGTATGTGCACACATCAAAGTGATATATTCCAAAAATACCTGTGTTTGGGGGGGAGGGCCCACCTATGTTTTTGGTCCTGGGTGCGGCCGTCATGTAGGGAAACCTACAAAACCCAGAAACTTTTTAAAACTAGGCACCCCAAGGAGTCTAGGGAGGTGTGGCTTGTGTGGCTCCCCCAACATTTTCTTACCCAGACTCCTCTGTAAACCTCACAATTTGCATAAAAAAGCATATTTTCCTGATTTTTCTTAGTAGGATCACCGCTCCAGCACAAAATTCCTACTCCCCAGTTTTCCCCTCAGTCTCCCAAGTAAAATGACACCTCACTTATGTGGGTCCCCAAAGCAGAGTCCGTCTAAAGATGTATAAAAGAATATGCCCTTATAAACTTGCTGTGCTATCCCTTCTATCCCTTCAGGTTTTGGGCCTTATTATGTTGCAGGCACCTGGGCCACCCACACAAGTGAGGTATCATTTTTATCGGGAGACTTGGGGGAACGCTGGGTGGAAGGAAATTTGTGGCTCCTATCAGATTCCAGAACTTTCTGCCACAGAAATGTGAGGAACATGTGTTTTTTTAGCCAAATTTTGAGGTTTGCAAAGGATTCTGGGTAACAGAACCTGGTCCGAGCCCCGCAAGTCACCACTCCTTGGATTCCCCTAGGTCTCTAGTTTTCAGAAATGCACTGGTTTGGTAGGTTTCCCTAGGCGCCGGGTGAGCTACAGGCCAAAATCCACAGGTAGGCACTGTTTTCTCCCAAAATTGTGGATGTGTCCATGTTGCGCTTTGGGGTGTTTCCTGTCGCAGGCGCTAGGCCTACCCACGCAAGTGAGGTATCATTTTTATCGGGAGACTTGGGGGAACGCTGGGTGGAAGGAAATTTGTAGCTCCTCTCAGATTCCAGAACTTTCTGCCACAGAAATGTGAGGAACATGTGTTTTTTTAGCCAAATTTTGAGGTTTGCAAAGGATTCTGGGTAACAGAACCTGGTCCGAGCCCCGCAAGTCACCCCTCCTTGGATCCCCCTAGGTCTCTAGTTTTCAGAAATGCACAGGTTTGGTAGGTTTCCCTAGGTGGCGGCTGAGCTAGAGGCCAAAATCTACAGGTAGTCACTTTGCTAAAAACAGCTCTGTTTTCTGTGATATGTCCACGTTGTGTTTTGGGGCATATCCTGTCGCGGGCGATAGGCCTACCCACACAAGTGAGGTATCATTTTTATCGGGAGACGTGGGGGAACGCTGGGTGGAAGGAAATTTGTGGCTCCTCTCAGATTCCAGAACTTTCTGCCACAGAAATGTGAGGAACATGTGTTTTTTTAGCCAAATTTTGAGGTTTGCAAAGGATTCTGGGTAACAGAACCTGGTCCGAGCCCCGCAAGTCACCCCTCCTTGGATCCCCCTAGGTCTCTAGTTTTCAGAAATGCACAGGTTTGGTAGGTTTCCCTAGGTGGCGGCTGAGCTAGAGGCCAAAATCTACAGGTAGTCACTTTGCTAAAAACAGCTCTGTTTTCTGGGATATGTCCACGTTGTGTTTTGGGGCATATCCTGTCGCGGGCGCTAGGCCTACCCACACAAGTGAGGTATCATTTTTATCGGGAGACGTGGGGGAACGCTGGGTGGAAGGAAATTTGTGGCTCCTCTCAGATTCCAGAACTTTCTGCCACAGAAATGTGAGAAACATGTGTTTTTTTAGCCAAATTTTGAGGTTTGCAAAGGATTCTGGGTAACAGAACCTGGTCTGAGCCCCGCAAGTCACCCCTCCTTGGATCCCCCTAGGTCTCTAGTTTTCAGAAATGCACAGGTTTGGTAGGTTTCCCTAGGTGGCGGCTGAGCTACAGGCCAAAATCTACAGGTAGTCACTTTGCTAAAAACAGCTCTGTTTTCTGTGATATGTCCACGTTGTGTTTTGGGGCATATCCTGTCGCGGGCGCTAGGCCTACCCACACAAGTGAGGTATCATTTTTATCGGGAGACGTGGGGGAACGCTGGGTGGAAGGAAATTTGTAGCTCCTCTCAGATTCCAGAACTTTCTGCCACAGAAATGTGAGGAACATGTGTTTTTTTAGCCAAATTTTGAGGTTTGCAAAGGATTCTGGGTAACAGAACCTGGTCCGAGCCCCGCAAGTCACCCCTCCTTGGATCCCCCTAGGTCTCTAGTTTTCAGAAATGCACAGGTTTGGTAGGTTTCCCTAGGTGGCGGCTGAGCTAGAGGCCAAAATCTACAGGTAGTCACTTTGCTAAAAACAGCTATGTTTTCTGTGATATGTCCACGTTGTGTTTTGGGGCATATCCTGTCGCGGGCGCTAGGCCTACCCACACAAGTGAGGTATCATTTTTATCGGGAGACGTGGGGGAACGCTGGGTGGAAGGAAATTTGTAGCTCCTCTCAGATTCCAGAACTTTCTGCCACAGAAATGTGAGGAACATGTGTTTTTTTAGCCAAATTTTGAGGTTTGCAAAGGATTCTGGGTAACAGAACCTGGTCCGAGCCCCGCAAGTCACCCCTCCTTGGATTCCCCTAGGTCTCTAGTTTTCAGAAATGCACAGGTTTGGTAGGTTTCCCTAGGTGCCGGCTGAGCTAGAGGCCAAAATCTACAGGTAGGCACTTCGCAAAAAACACCTCTGTTTTTTTCCAAAATTTAGGATGTGTCCACGTTGCGCTTTGGGGTGTTTCCTGTCGCCGGCGCTAGGCCTACCCACGCAAGTGAGGTATCATTTTTATCGGGAGACTTGGGGGAACGCTGGGTGGAAGGAAATTTGTAGCTCCTCTCAGATTCCAGAACTTTCTGCCACAGAAATGTGAGGGACATGTGTTTTTTTAGCCAAATTTTGAGGTTTGCAAAGGATTCTGGGTAACAGAACCTGGTCCGAGCCCCGCAAGTCACCCCTCCTTGGATCCCCCTAGGTCTCTAGTTTTCAGAAATGCACAGGTTTGGTAGGTTTCCCTAGGTGGCGGCTGAGCTAGAGGCCAAAATCTACAGGTAGTCACTTTGCTAAAAACAGCTCTGTTTTCTGTGATATGTCCACGTTGTGTTTTGGGGCACATCCTGTCGCGGGCGCTAGGCCTACCCAAACAAGTGAGGTATCATTTTTATCGGGAGACGTGGGGGAACGCTGGGTGGAAGGAAATTTGTAGCTCCTCTCAGATTCCAGAACTTTCTGCCACAGAAATGTGAGGAACATGTGTTTTTTTAGCCAAATTTTGAGGTTTGCAAAGGATTCTGGGTAACAGAACCTGGTCCGAGCCCCGCAAGTCACCCCTCCTTGGATTCCCCTAGGTCTCTAGTTTTCAGAAATGCACAGGTTTGGTAGGTTTCCCCCTAGGTGCCGGCTGAGCTAGAGGCCAAAATCTACAGGTAGGCACTTCGCAAAAAACACCTCTGTTTTTTTCCAAAATTTAGGATGTGTCCACGTTGCGCTTTGGGGTGTTTCCTGTCGCCGGCGCTAGGCCTACCCACGCAAGTGAGGTATAATTTTTATCGGGAGACTTGGGGGAACGCTGGGTGGAAGGAAATTTGTAGCTCCTCTCAGATTCCAGAACTTTCTGCCACAGAAATGTGAGGGACATGTGTTTTTTTAGCCAAATTTTGAGGTTTGCAAAGGATTCTGGGTAACAGAACCTGGTCCGAGCCCCGCAAGTCACCCCTCCTTGGATCCCCCTAGGTCTCTAGTTTTCAGAAATGCACAGGTTTGGTAGGTTTCCCTGGGTGGCGGCTGAGCTAGAGGCCAAAATCTACAGGTAGTCACTTTGCTAAAAACAGCTCTGTTTTCTGTGATATGTCCACGTTGTGTTTTGGGGCATATCCTGTCGCGGGCGCTAGGCCTACCCACACAAGTGAGGTATCATTTTTATCGGGAGACTTGGGGGAACGCTGGGTGGAAGGAAATTTGTGGCTCCTCTCAGATTCCAGAACTTTCTGCCACAGAAATGTGAGGAACATGTGTTTTTTTAGCCAAATTTTGAGGTTTGCAAAGGATTCTGGGTAACAGAACCTGGTCCGAGCCACACAAGTCACCCCTCCTTGGATTCCCCTACGTCTCTAGTTTTCAGAAATGCACAGGTTTGGTAGGTTTCCCTAGGTGCCGGCTGAGCTAGAGGCCAAAATCTACAGGTAGTCACTTTGCTAAAAACAGCTCTGTTTTCAGTGATGTGTCCACGTTGTGTTTTGGGGCATATCCTGTCGCGGGCGCCAGGCCTACCCAAACAAGTGAGGTATCATTTTTATCGGGAGACTTGGGGGAACATAGAATAGCAAAACAAGTGTTATTGCCCCTTGTCTTTCTCTACATTTATTCCTTCCAAATATAGGGGTGTGTGTAAAAAAGACATCTATTTGAGAAATTCCATGTAATTCACGTGCTACTATGGTCACCCCGGAATTCAGAGATGTGCAAATAACCACTGCTCCTTAACACCTTATCTTGTGCCCTTTTTGGAAATGCAAAGGTTTTCTTGATAGCTATTTTTTACTCCTTATATTTCAGCAAATGAATTACTGTATACCCGGTATAGAATGAAAACGCACTGCAGGGTGCAGCTCATTTATTGGCTCTGGGTTCCTCGGGTTCTTGATGAACCTACAAACCCTATATATCCCCGCAACCAGAGGAGTCCAGCAGACGTAACGGTATATTGCTTTCGATAATCTGACATTGCAGGGAAAAGTTACAGAGTAAAAAGTAGAGAAAAATTGATGTTGTTTTCACCTCAATTTCAATATTTTTCTTTTTCAGCTGTTATTTTCTGTAGGAAATCCTTGTAGGATCTACACAAATGACCCCTTGCTGAATTCAGAATTTTGTCTACTTTTCAGAAATGTTTAGGTTTCTGGGATCCAGCATTGGTTTCATGACCATTCCGGTCACTGACTGGAAGGAGGCTGAAAGCACAAAAAATTGCACAAATGGGGTATGCCCCAGTAAAATGCCAAAATTGTGTTGAAAAATTGGGTTTTCGGATTCAAGTCTGCCTGTTCCTGAAAGCTGGGAAGCTGCTGAGTTTAGCACCGCAAACCCTTTGTTGATGCCATTTTCAGGGGAAAAACCACAAGCCTTCTTCTGCAGCCCCTTTTTCCAATTTTTTTGAAAAAAACGAAATTTTCACTGTATTTTGGCCAATTTCTTGGCCTCCTTCAGGGTAACCCACAAAGTCTGGGTACCTTTAGAATCGCTAGGATGTTGGAAAAAAAGGACGCAAATTTGGCTTGGTTAGCTTATGTGGACAAAAAGTTATGAGGGCCTAAGCGCGAACTGCCCCAAATAGGCAAAAAAAGGCCTGGCACAGGAGGGGGAAAAGGCCTGGCAGCGAAGTGGTTAAAGATAGAAGCCAAAATGGTGAGTGTCTGGAATATCCTTTCCAAACCAAGATGGCGCCCACATATTGACGGGCCCATTCTAAACTACAACAAATGTGTTCATGAATGTTGCAATCATCTTTGAGCTCCACTATATCAAGGAGCTTGCCCTGGGGAAGTTTGCTTCCCAATGGCTATTTTTGTCTGCTTACGGCTCACTCTGTTTGAAGACTGAATTGTGCTTCGATAATCTTTGGGAAATCCTCATCTTGGTATCAGCTAAAATTCTTCAGTAGAACCGATTATTTTCAAAGTTTTGCCTTTTCAGTTTTTATGGACTTGGGCATTTCTTTAATGGCGGTATTGTTTCATGACTGATTCTACTGAACTAAAGTTATGTTTTCATCTGTAGAGTGGCAATCTCCCATTATTTCTAAAGACTTTCAACCACCTACTTGATTTGTTTTTCTTGACATATTATAAACTGCATTTGATATAATTCAAGGTGGTTGAGGGATTCAATTTTGTGGGCATATATCATCACACTGCAGACGAGTTGGACATCAGACGAACATTTCATATTATATGTTGCAGGCAAACCTTTTGTATTTACAAGCATACTTAGCACAACAGTGTTACTCAACTATAACAGGTTTATCATATGCAGATAATGGGAGATAGTTCCGTTCAAAAGACTGTGGTGGTCATTACGAGTCTGGCAGTCTCTTGACCGCCAGACTCGCTGTGACGTTCTGAGCGCCACATTATGACCACATTGGTGGGACTGCCAGCACCGCCAGAATTAGTTGTCCCAGCGGTCTGGCGGTTGTGGCAGACCTAATCGACCAGGGCACTGCTGCCCTGGGGATTACTACTTCGGTCTCCGCCAGCAATTTCATGGCAGTAAAACCGCCATGAAAAGGCTGGCAGAGAGCAGGTGCAGGGGGCACCGGGGGACACCTGCACTGCCCATGCACTTGGCATTGCCAGTGCAGGGGCCCCACTGGCCAGCACCATCTCAATGGTCACTGTCTACTTTGCAGACAGTGAACACTGCGAGGGTGCTGGTGCACCCTGCATCCTACAGCATTGCCGCTGGCTTGATTACGAGCCGGAGACAATGCTGTAGGGTGTTTCCCACTAGACCGGTGGGCAGAAACTCATGATTCCCCTTGCGGACCTAGCGGGAAACCCGTAATGGGCCCGGCGGGGAGATAGCCACTATGGTGGCAACCTCCCCATCAGAAGTTCGCCAAACTCAGAATCAGGCACTATATGGTATTTATTGTTTGCATATTGCCTTCAGGTCTCAAAATGCATAAGGTGACTTCACACGAGATCAAAGAGAGGGTGCTAGACAATGATTTGTGTCTTTCCCAATTCCATTTGTGCTATATTACCGGAAGTGGCTTCTTTGCCTGAGCAGAGTACAAGGTGGGGGAGATGGAGCAGCACTGAAGTTCAGACATCCCCGCCGTGAAACCTTGAGTCTGACAGCTGAATCCTGTGTAGACAGATATAGTACACATTGCCAATTATGTGGCAGAGATGGAGGAGTCATGGATGAGTTATAGGAGTAAGGACTCGCAAAGACTGCTATTTCCACTATTCATATTCCAGCGGCCAGTACACCAATAGTTAAATTCCAGGAGATCAGGACATTTCTGAGGGCCGTAGGGATGACAGTCCCTTCAGGATGCAAGTTATTCATATTTGTGGGATTTATCCTTAGTTCTTAAGTTTTCTGAGTTTGGCCTTAAAAATCAGATCTCTTCAGAAAACAGTGATCAGCTAAGTTAGCTATGCTGCTGTGTTTGTTAGGCAGAAGACTGTCAGATGTTAAGCTGTAGACTTGTATGAAAAAAACGTAGCCCCTGATGGTGTTACCTTAATTATAGCGAAAGGACAAATACATCTGCAAGTACGATTTCCTACCCATCCTTCCCAGACAATCCTAAACTGTGCCTGGTATACTGCTTGAAGGAGTATGAGGAGAGGATGAGAGAATTCAGGTCCAGGTGGCTAAACAACAATATCATTTTTCAAACCTTTCAACCCAGTATCTACAGCTACTAAAGCTCTTTGGGTTGAAAGAGTAATCTCCTCTACTCGGACTCATGTAAAAGTGTACTGCCCATTCTTTCGGAGGAGCAATGGCTTCTAAATCTTTATTAGCAAGGATGACCTTGAAAGAGATAATGACATCTGTGGACTGGCTTGATGTAGGAGGCTGGCCTGGTTTGTAGTGGGTACCTTGGGTACTTACACCTTATACCAGTTCCAGGTATCCATTATTAGTGAAATGTAGTAGTATTCTAGCAGCTTAGGCTGATAGAGGTAGCTATAGCAGAGCAGCTTAGGCTGTACTAGGAGACATGCAAAGCTCATGCAATACCACTTATAGTTACACAGTACTTATACACAAGTAAAGACAATACTCAGTGTTACTAAAAATAAAGTTATTTATTTGGGTGACACAGTACCAAAAAAATCTTAGAGACAATACTCCTTCTGGAGGTAACTATTATACATAATATATACACTAGACACCAAAATTAGACAAGTAAATAGTCATAGAACAATGCAAGCAATAGGAAATGCTATTGATTGCAATGGGAGAAAATGGGTCTAGGGGCAACACAAATCATATGCTAAGAAAGTGGAATGCAAATCACAAATTCACCCCTAGACAAGTGTAGTGTGTGCAGAATCGCTGGGAGAGTAAGAATACAGTAAAGGTAAGTAAATTACCCCACCACAGAGACCAGAAGAGCAGGAGTAAAGTACTGCAAGTTTCCTTAGAACACACTACACCTCATGTTTGGGATTTTGCAGCAGCCAACCAAGTCTGCAAAGAACAACTGCTGGATTCCTGGACCCGAAGACCTGCAAAGGGAGGGGACCAAGTCCAGAAGTCAAAAGAAGTTCCAGGAAGGACAAGAGCCCCTGCCAACCCAGAAGAGGGTGCAAAAGAAGAGTCCCTGGTTAGTCGAAGACTGCAGGAAAGCACCCTAAGAAGATTCCAGCAGGTTCCTGCATGATGCAAAAGATGTCCCATGGCGTGAAGATAGTTGCAGATGAGATTTTGTGTTGGAAGTTGCCAACACGCCTTGGCTATGAAAAAAGTGCGCTTTGCGTCAAAATGGCACTGGATGGACCCAGGAGGGAGGGGGCCTCAACTCTATGTGAGGAGGAAGAGGGGAAGAGGGGGCTAACAGCACTTTAGAGAGCCCTCGGGATGCCAGCCAGTACCCCCAGGAGTCGCAGGATCCTGGGACAAAGGAGGTGCAAAACGCGGTTGATGCAGCACAACAAAAGAAGTTTCCATGCCGCCGGAGAACAACTCATGGAGTTGAGCGTCACAGGATGGAGTGCTGGGGACCTGGGCCAGGCTGTGCACGAAGGAATTTTGCAAAGAGTGCACATAGGCCTACAGGGGTACCGTCGCTCTCACGGAAGGCAAGGTCTTACCTCCTCCAAACTGCGTCAGCAGGACCTCAAGACAGTTTATGTCGATGGTGTCCACCCTATGTGTCCTTAGGATCACGCTCCTCACTGTGGGAGGAGTCCCAGGGTACCAGTCGTTATCTTCGAAGGTGCCTGCTTGGAGCAGGGGAGTGACTCTGTCACTCCACAGGAGATTTCTTTGGCCCTTCTGGTGCAGGATGAAGACAGGGAGTCCCCAGAGCGTGCACACCGTGGAAACTGTTGCAGTTGCTGACTTGGAGCTGAGGTTGCTGAAGAAAAGTATCTCTTGTGGATACTTTGTTGCAGTTACAGCGTTTCTTGGAGCAGACTGCGGTCGATCCAAGGTCAGAGGAGTCTGAAGTTGTTGCAGAGGATTCCTGAAGAAAACTTGCAAGCAGAATCTGAAGGGAACCCACCGGAGAGACCCCAAATAGCCCTGAGAGGGGGATTGGCATTCTTATCAGGTATGGACCTATCAGGAGGGGTCTTTGACGTCACCTGCTGGCACTGGCCACTCAGAGGCCTCCAGAGTGCCCCCACACCTTGCAAAACAAGATGGCTGAAGTCTGGGACACGCTGGAGGAGCTCTGGGCACCACCCATAGGGTGGTGATGGACAGGGGAGTGGTCACTGCCCTTTCCTTTGTCCAGTTTCGCACCAGAGCAGGGGACAAGAGGTCCCTGAACCGGTGTAGACTGGCTTATGCAAGGAGGGAGCCATCTGTGCCCCTCATAGCATTTCCAGAGACTGGGGAAGGCTACCCCTCCCCAGCCTGTAACACCTATTTCCAAAGGGAGAGGGTGTAACACCCTGCTCTCAGAGGAAATGCTTTGTTCTGCCTTCCTGGGACTGGGCTGCCCAGCCCCCAGGAGGGCAGAACTGTGTCTGTGAGGTGGCAGCAACTGTAGCTGCAGTGCAAGCCTCAGAGAGCTGGTTTGGCAGAACTGGGGGTCCCTGGTGGAGCCCCCAGGATGCATGGAATTGGCTCCCCAATACCAGATTTGGAATGGGGGGACGATTCCATGATCTTAGACATGTTATATGGCCATAGTCGGAGTTACCACTGTGAAGCTACATATTGGTATTGACCTATATGTAGTGCACGCGTGTAATGGACTTCCTGTACTCACAAAGTCTGGGGAAATGACACTGAACTATGTGGGGGCACCTTTGCTAGTGCAAGGGTGCCCTCACATTTAGTAACTTTGCACCTAACCTTCAGCAAGTGAAGGTTAGACATATAGGTGACTTATAAGTTACTTAAGTGCAGTGAAAATGGCTGTGAAATAACGTGTGCTTTATTTCACCCAGGCTGCAATGGCATGCCTGTGTAAGGGCTTGTTTGAGCTCCCTATGGATGGCAAAAGAAATGCTGCAGCCCATATGGATCTCCTGGAACCCCAATGCCCTGGGTACTTAGGTACTATATACTAGGGACTTATAAGGGGGGGTCCAGTGTGCCAATTGAAATTAGTAAATGAAGTCACTAGCCTATAGTGACAAATTTAAAAGCAGAGAGAGCATAAGCACTGAGGTTCTGGTTAGCAGAGCCTCAGTGACACAGTCAAGCTCTACTGACAACACATACATTAGGCCACAAACTATGAGAACTGGGGTCCTGGCTAGCAGGATCCCAGTGACACAGTAAAAACACACTAACACACACTCACGAACAGGCCAAAAGTGGGGGTAACCATGCTAGAAAGAGGCTACTTTCCTACACTGGAGGAGTCAACAGTTAAGAAATTTTATTTCAAACCAATTCCATTAGTGGAGGCAAGGATTATCCTTCGGGTATATGCTATAATATTACATCAGAATCAGTTTGATGTGCTATGTACATATGTATTGTTTCTGGTTATTTGTTCTGCCCAAACCCTTAAAGAAATGTAATGATTATACAGTATTTGTTGTTTCAACGGGGGAACCATTTTACAGGGAATGATGTGAAATAAGGTCAAATGTAAGCCATCAAGAATTACATCTTTGCTTCTCACAGCAAGGAAAGAGGAAGAGGCACTAATGAGAAGCAGTGTCATTGATTGAGTGACCATAATGACACATAACCATTAGTTTTTTTAAAGTGGCTTTTAATCAGCTGTTTTTAAATAAAGTGAGAGAAAAAGAAGGCTTAATCTTCACTTCTGTGTCCTCCCTAGGGTTTAAACTTTCAGGCGTGAAAGCTAGTAAACTGTGCGCTCTAAATCCTTTCATGGAAGAGCTGTGGAAAGTAACCAGCTCCCCAAGAGTCTTGCAGCTTATTTATCAGTCCAACTCCAGTACTTTTTAATATTTTGGCAAAAGTCTAAAATCCCCTAAATATTTTAAAATTGTTGAAATATTGAAATTTAGCAAAAGTGGGAGCTGCTGCTTTGAGGGCACAAGTGAAAGCAAAAAAATATGAATACTAATAAAGGCAGGAGACTGTAATATAGTGGCCATCTTTAAAAGGGGCACACAAATAGGATGTTATGGAAGTGCTGTTTTTTGTGAGGGACATAAATGTTTTTAAAGTGGTCTTCTCTATGAATTGCTTTGCATCTCTTTTAGGACCTCAGCAGACATAGTTGTCAGGGCACACCCCATATCTTTCACGACAATGTCAGCCAGTCCTAGTGTTTTTGTAGCCAGCATTACTATCATACATGCCAACCGTGCCGATTCAAGCGGGAGACTAAAACAATTTCTAGCCATCGTGTCTAGAATTTTCAATTCTATTAAGGACACGGAGGCGAGGATTATGCTTCTCTTTCCATGCTTTAATAACTCAGCAGCCAATAGGAAAGACTTTGGTACAAAAAACTACAAATCCCATGAACCCATTATGACATAACCACAATCATAGAGACCAGCCCTATAAAACCTTTGTTACCCAGTGTCTCTTCCTCTTCCTTTGCACATAGACACAGTTAATTCACTGATGCCCAAAAGTCACATAAACGAAACCTCAAGTCCAGAAGAAACAACGGAACATCCAAACCAGGACGAAGCAGCAAAAAAAGGAGAGGAAGGAACCGGGTCCCAACTAGGTATCCAGACGAAGATATGCAATCACTTGTCCTCTTGACCTAAGACAAGAACAAAAAACACATAGCCGTGAACACTGCCTTGAGTGACAAAAGCAAAGTTAAATCACAACAAAATTATTTGAAACATGACATTTTTTATTTTATTTTTTATTTTACATATATAATACAATGTTAAAATCAGGGTGGGAAGAGCAAGTAATAACACATGTAAAAGACTTCCAGAAAGACTTTATTAATGAAATTTCCAACAAAGGGAGGGATAATCCTCGTCTCCGTGTCCTTAATAGAATTGAAAATTCTATACGCAATAGCTAGAATTGTTTTTATTCTATGTCAGGACCGGAGGCTCTGATTAGGCTAGTTTAAAGTTTAGCAATTACCACTGAAGACACGTCCAGAATAGGTTTATAATAAAACCTCTTAAACGTGAAATCAGATGACCAATCTGCTGCATTTAATATGTCCTCTAGACGAGAACCTAAGGCACAGGATTTCAATGTCGTAACACCTCTCACAGAATGTGCACCAAATTTGGAAACGTCAATGCCTGCTTCAGATAAAATCCACTTCACACATCTGGCAAGGGATGCCGAAGCAACCGGGCGAAAAGGCTTTTGAAGAGAAATAAGTAATTGACCCGACATATCAGAACGAAATTCGGCCGTACTCACCTCGTAATCCTTCAAACATTGTACTACGCAGAGTTTCTTGTTATCAGGAAATGCTGGATAGGATACTACCCTGGTATTGCATTTTGTTCTTCTGGATATGACAAAAGAAACACCTTCCGGAGAAAATCTTCTTCCTGCCAAGTCCAGAGGTTTAACATCAGACACTCGCTTACAAGATACAAGACAAAGTAAAAAGGTAAGTTTAGCAGACAGTTGTTTCCTGGAGAGATACTTATTGGAAGGCCAGGAGTCTAAAAACTGTAAAACAATGTTAACATCCCAAAGATCTGAGTATTTGGGAAGAGGCGGATTCAACATTCTAATGCCTTGAATCAGTTTACAAACCATAGGCAATTGACCAATAGGTCTACCCTCACCGAACACATGTCCCACTGAAATGGCTGAACGAAAATTGTTGATCATTTTATAAGCCATCTCAGAGGCGGTCAGGGAAGCTAGAAAATTCAAGATCAAGGTGCAATCGACAGTATGGGGATCTGAACCCCGTGAAGAACACCAACTAACACCAACTCACACCAAGCTGAGGTATAGCGTTTATGAGTGCTGGGGGCCCGGGATTGATTGATGAATTCCTGAGCTTCGCTCGAAAGGCCTGGTAGGCTCCAATTTTGCCTGAAAGACGCCAGGCCAGAAGAGACAGTTGGCCTGATAAGATCAAAGGATGAGGAGATTTCCCCTGGTCCAGGAGGAGATTCCAAGACCAAGGTAAGAGGCAGGGAGGGGCGCAGGCCAACTCCATAATGATGGGGAACCATGGTTGTGCTCTCCAAAATGGTGCAATCAACATCATTTCTGCCTCCTGTCTCCGAAGATGTGCTAGGACCCTGGGGATCATTACAAAGGGGGGAAAGGCATATGCGAGGAAAGGAGTCCAATCCTGGAGGAAAGCATTTGTCACTCTTGCTCCCGGTTCCGGACGCCAACTGAAGTATGTCAGGAGTTGAGTGTTCAGATGGGAGGCGAAGAGGTCGATTGAGCACGGACCCCAAATCCGCATGACTGCTCTGAAGACACGAGGATGCAATTTCCAATCACTGGCATCCCGCTCAGATGACGGGAATGCCAATCCACTATCACATTTCGTTGTCCCGGAAGGTACTCTGCTGTCACGGAAATTTGGTTCTGGAGACAGTAATGCCAGAAGTCTTTGGCAATCTCAGTCAGTATCTGTGACTGGGTTCCCCCCAATTTGTTCACATATTCAACTGCTGAAATATTGTCCATCCGGAGTAGAATGCAACATTTCGCTCTACCCGCAGAGAAACTGCGGATAGCAAAGGAACCTGCTAAGAGTTCCAGGCAGTTGATATGCATCGACAGTTCCTCCTGAGACCAGTGGCCCGGAAAAATTGCCTGAATGGAAGATGCTAACAGTCCCACTATGTGAGCCAGGAATCTCAAGGAGACAGTCATCTTGGACAATGCTAGTCTCAATTCTCTCTTGATTTTCTTTACTTTCACTTGGGGAAGAATCAATTGAGCGGAAGGCGAGTCCACCAAGAAACCTAGGAATTCTATAGATTGAGAAGGAATCAGGATGGATTTTTGGACATTGATAACAAAGCCCATTCCAGGTGGAGCATAATCGTTTGGGGGACTGAGACATGATTATGATGTTGTCTAGGTAAATGATCAAACAAACACCTATAGCTCTCAGGTATTCCACCACCGGCCTCATCAACTTCGTGAAGCACCACAGAGCCGACGACAGACCGAAAGGGAGAACCTTGAATTTGTATATCTTTCCTTCCCAGCGAAATTGCAGGAATCGTCTGTGGGGGGGGAGATAGGAATGGACAGGTCCTTCAGGTCCAAACGGACCATCCAATCTCCTATGCGAAGGATGTCTCTAAGTAAGTGGATCCCCTCCATTTTGAAATGTCGGTAAAGGATCCACTGATTGAATTCCTTCAAATTGAGAACCAATCTTGAACCGCCTCCCTTTTTGTCTACTAGAAAGTGGGACTCACAAAACCTTTGGGATGTAAACTTGTTTCTTCTATCGCCTCCTTTGACAGGAGAGCAAGAATTTCTTTGTGAATGAAAGACTGATTGGAGAGGGAAAAATACATTGTGTTTGAGGGAGCTAACTGATGTGGAGATTGAAAAAATTCTATTTTGAATCCGAGAATGGATTCGAGTACCCAAGGATCGTTTGAGAGTTTTTGCCAATTGTGGTAGGAAAAACAAGTGCGACCCCCTAACGAAATCTCTTCCCAAGGGATAATTCTCACCTGCAGGAGAGGAGTCTTGGATCGCGGCAGCTGCACCTCTGAACCTTCATCCACGAAAACGGCCTCAGAAGGACCGCCTTGAGGGATAGAAGATGGAGGACTGATCTTGGTAACTCTGCCCCTATGGCCTTGGAAGCTATCTCCGGTGGAATTCTGATATCCTCAGCCGAATGGTCACCCCCTAAAGCATCCGGCCCGAGAAAAAAGAGGGTGAAGAGCTCTCTTGATAGAACCCTGAGCTTTATCCAAACTGGAAAAGGTAGCAACAAACTTGGAAAATTCTTTCAAGAATGGAGCTCCGAATAAGAAACCATGGGTCGCTGGGCCCGCTTCCGAAGATGCAAGATCTGCTAAATTAGGATCAGAGTCCTCTGATAAATCATCTGAGTGCAGAGCTGTAGGAATACTATAAGGGTGTTCAGTCATTAAAGATGCCGTTAGTTTTTTGCAGGCTTCTGCATGAATGTCTTTGGTGGGTGGATTAGAAGAACCTTCAATCATACCTCCTGTGGGGGGAAGCCAGACCTGCTGCTGTGCAAACCCTTAAAGGTGGTGTTTAAAGGGGGTTATGGCCTTGGCTAGTGCATCATTAACCATCTGGCGCACACCTGCATCCAGCGCGTGCACAAGGTCTTGCTCAAAGGAGCTTGCGTGGGTTTCTTCATAAAAGTAGTCTTCATCCCCCTCAAGATATTCTTTGTACATGGTCAGTATTAACAGAACGTCTTTAAATTGGTTGAAACACCACTATAGCAGGGGGAGAGGGGGAGCTTATCAATATATAAATAAATATATATGAATGAACCCCAATGCAGGTGAAAACAAGAATTCAAATGTGGAGGGAGCACCTGCAAAAAGCCTTAGGCTAAAGCCTATAAACAGACAATTCTGCCAGGGCGTTCAGAGGGAGCTCAGGGCTATTAGGCAGTAGAGGTCTGAATAAGACCTTAAATTCAGGCACCGAACACGCTGTCAGAAGGGGGTACGTCTGCCAGGAGATACGCGCGAGTCAGCAAGCCCTCAAAGAGGAGGAAGAACGCCAGCTGGCTTGTGCGTGCACCGCCCATATTAGAAATAGAAATAGGACTGCACGACCAGGTCACGCAGTCCCGCTCCCCAAAAAAAGCCTCCTGCTCCACAATAGATGTAGACGGCAGGCCGCCCGTCGTCTTACTGAGGCAACAATAGCTGTAATACACGTGGCAAACATGCGCTAAATTCTGAAAGTAAGCATTGCAACGCACTAAGAGGAAAAGGTGACTTAACTGGCTGTGGAGCAGCAAAGAAAGAGGAAGAGACACTGGGTCACAAAGGTTTTATAGGGCTGGTCTCTATGGTTGTGGTTATGTCATAATGGGTTCATGTGATTTGTAGTTTTTTGTACTAAAGTCTTTCCTATTTGCTGCTGAGTTATTAAAGCATGGAAAGAGAAGCATAATCCTCACCTCCGTGTCCTTAATAGAATTGAAAATTCTAGACGCGATAGCTAGAAATTAACATAGCTGACATAGAATACCGATTTTAAGGCTAGCCTCCCTATTCTTGCACGTAGAAATCTGATGTGGAGTTTTGTAAAACTGTAAAAAATAAAATAATGATGTCTGTCACACATGCTCCAATCTCCCCCTCCAGGATTTACCTCCAACATCAAAGGTTAACGCTTTGTCCTTAATTCTTGGCAGTTTTACATAAGCCAAACAAAAGAAGAGTTTAAAACTCTGGTTTTTATTTAGACTATGTTGTGAAACTGCTAAAAATGAAATGCTGATTGTCTGTCACCATACATACCAATAGACCTGATTTAGGCAGAATGCCTCTGCTTCAATATGACAGTCAGAAAATACATTCTCCCAACAATTATTTTTTTTAATTTCCCACTTGTCTGCTCTAAAATGTTGGCATGTATGATTACTATGTATGTTGGGGAATTAATACCCACACTTGCAATTTTTGAAATGCAGTTGCAAGTCTCAGAACTGCAAGACAAGGTTGACTAAAATCAAGACTGGCTGAAGATGTGACATATGAGATGAGGTGGGGAGGATTTTGGCAGCTCTCAAACATTATAATCCTTCAAAAGTTGTAGTCCTACTTTCAGATGCCTGACAACTCTTTTGTAGGCTGGTTTTTTTTAGGGGCTCTTCCGAGCTCCTTTGGGGCAAGTGGGTGTTCGTATTTAGAAAGTCCTCACACATTTAATTCTACTTAATACCCCTTTAGGAGGTACTTTGTGAACCAGACAGGTAAACAACTGACTATTGCCACCACTGTATATGACCACATGGGAAAACCAGATGACAACCTGTGGCTCAAAAAAAAGACCTGCATCTGGAGAAAATCCATGCACCAAGGACCTGCGGCAGTAAAATGGACACCGCTTGCAGAATCAACGCAGCGCCGGTCTCTCGGTTGAAAAATCGATGCAGGGCCTGCAGAATCAATGCAGTGCCTGTCTCTTGGTTGAAAATTGATGCAGCACCTGAAGAATTCATGCAGTGCCTGTTTCACAGCAGTTCCACCATAACAGCACATCTAGATTTTCCACGCATCATCATTGGGCGCCAATTTCTCATTGACTCCGCACCGCAGTAAAGAACCGAGGTTGCGTGTCCAGAAATCAACCCATTGCCTTTCATGCGAGAAAAGAATCGATGCATCACCTCCCCTGCCAGTAAGGAACCAATGCATTGCCTCTCCTGCGAGGAAAGAATCAATGCATCACCTCCCCTGCACAGTAAGGAACCCACTTATCACTATGATATTTCGGCAGCTCACCCCCCCTGCGGCCCACATCGTCTTTGTTTTTGACACATCCCAGGTACTTTGTGCTAAAAAAAAATGCAACCATTGATTCCTATGGACTAAGACTCATTTAAACCTTTAAAAAGTGATATCTTCACTTCTATATGTTGGAGTTTTGTAATTTTGGTCTCGTTTTACTCAGATAAATATTTGCTACTTTTTCTAAACTGGTGTGGAGTACTTTTGTGGTGCTAATGTGTGTGTACAAATACTCTACACATTGCCTCCGAGATAAGCCTAACTGCTTGAGCCAAGCTACCAAGGGGGTGAACTGGGGATATCTTATCTGTGTGACTCTTTTACCCTGACTAGATGGAGGTTCCCTACAAGGACAGGGTGCAAGCCACTGCTAACTAGAGACCCCATTTCTAACATTAGTGGCAGCAGTGGGATAGGACTCGTATTTGTACTTCACATACAGTGATTGGTGTATACTACTTCCATGTTGCAGACCATTATGTGACCACATACTGTTTTTCCTTTTTCTTTTATCGGTCTCTTTGCTTTCTTGAAAGTTTTCAACTTTTCAGTTTTATCCAGCATCATGTCTCAGTCTGGTGAGCCATGAGTTGGAGCTGCAGATTTGGTGTTTAAACAGGAGAGGTTGGAGCCTCAGCTCAAAAAGTTCTGTAAGGAACTCAAATGTCCTATTAAAGGCCTCATTAAAAAAGAGGAGCTGCAAAAAGTGCTGAGGGCATGGTTGGCAGCAAAGAAGGCTGGTGAGCCCACAGAGGAGGAGAACGCTATTGTGGATAGAGAGGAGCAGAGCTTGCATGGAGAAGTTTTGGATGATCTGAATCTCTGTGGGGGAAAGGCACCCTCCAGGGCAGGCAGCAGTGTTTTTTTCAAAAGGGCTGATCCCAGAGGAACTGGGGGACAGGTGGAAAGTTAAGAAGCACAATTCAGAGCTTGAAAGGCTCCAAATGGAGGCATAGAAACTGGCCATAGAAAAAAAGAAAATGATCTTAGCTCATGAACTGAGCTTGAAGGAGCTGGACTTAAAGAGCAGGTCCAGCACAGATGGTGACAGCAGCTCTACAGTGCAGTCTGAGGGAATAGTACATATACCCAAGGATGTGGTGAATGATTTTGTTGTGAGGGATGACACAGAGCAGTTAGGGGGCTATGATGTGGCACTGAGAATGAACAGGGTCCATGAGACAGATTGGGGGGTAGAAGTATTTCTCAGTGGAGGGGAGATACACCTTGTTGGCTTTAGAAGACAAAGATAGGAAGAGGTACCTTGCTATGAAGGAAGCCCTAACCAGGTTATATGGGCTCACCCCAGAAAGTTACAGGGTAAAGTTTAGGGAAAGTACTAAACTTGGTTCTCAGACTTGGGTGGAGTATGTTGATTCATTTTGCAGAGCAGTGGATGATGGGTGAAGAGCAGGGAGGTAACAGACTATCAGGGGCTGTACAATTTGATTCCATGAGACCACTTGTCTAGTCGTTGCTTTCCAGAGCCACTTTATTGACAGCAAGCTTACTGGCCCCAGGAACTTGCCAAGGAGGTGGACCGCTGGCTCAGCACCAGGGTCCAAAAGAAGTTGTATGTGGGAGACTCAGCCAAGGGTGAGCAGGGTGCCCAACAGAAGAAAGGGGCCAAAGGATAAAAGTAAGGAGTTCTTTAAAAGGCCCAAAACCAGTTCCTTGGGTAAGGATTCCCAACCCTCTGTTGAGAAGAAGAGTTGGTTCTTGTTAGACCTGACAGCCTTAGGGTGGTCATTCCCCAACTTTGTGCCAGCCTCCCTCTACTTTTCTGACACTGTTTTTGCTGGTTTTAGGACTCTGTGCACTTTAGAACTGCTGTCCAGTGCTAAAGTGCATATGCTCTCTCCCCTAAACATGGTAACATTGGTCCCTACCCAATTTGCATATTTAAGTTGCCTGTAAGTCCCTAGTAAATTACGCTACCTGTGCCCAGGGCCTGTAAATTAAATGCTACTAGTGGGTCTGCATTACTGATTGTGCTTCCCACATAAGTAGCCTCTTAACCATGTCTCAGGGATGCCATTGCATGGTCTGTGTGTGTGCAGTTACACTTCGAATTGGCATTTAAAACTACTTGTCAAGCCTTAAACTCCCCTTTTTCTACAAATATGTCACCCCTGAGGTAGATCCTAGGTAACCCATAGGGCAGGGTGCTATGTAGGTAAAAGGCATGACATATATGTATGTGTTTTACATGTCCTGGTAGTGAAAAACTCCTAAATTTGTTTTCCACTACTGTGAGGCCTGCTCCTCTCAGACTAGCATTGCCCTCATTTACTCTTAACTGGTATATTCTGATCTGGAACGAGTAGCCTTATCTTGGTTGGTATTGCCAAACTGGTAATAGAAAATCCAGCTTACTGGTGAAGTTGGACTTAATATTGCTCTTTTAGAAATTTTAGACAGTGGGCCTTTCTCTGCACTTGCAGTCATCTGTGCCTTACAGCCTGTCTCCAATCCACGTCTGGTCTGTGCTGGTTGACAGCTCCCCTTGTTCATTCCACCCAGACAGCCATAAACACAGGACACTCAGTCACATCTGCATTCACCTGCATACTGAATGGGTCTTCCTGGGCAGGAAGGGTGCAGGGGCTCACACTTACACTTCAAAGGCCAGTGGCCTGCCCTCACACAAAGGACTGATAATCCCCCACAGGGATCCTGGCAGAGAGGACTGGGCTAAAAGGGGAACATGTGCACTTCAAAACCACTCTTTGAAGTTTCCCCCACTTCAAAGGCATTTTTGGGTATATAAACTGGGTATCTGACCCCACTAAATCGGACATTTCTGGACCTACACCCACAGCCTGTCAGAGGAGCTGCCTGGCTGCCAAAGGACTCATCTGGACTGCTTTGCTGAGAAGGACTGCTGCCCTACTTGTTGTCCTGCTGTCATGCTGGCCTCTGACTCTGTTGGAAGGACTCTGCCTTCCTCCTGAAGTGCTCTCCAAGGGCTTGGATTGAGCTTGCCTCCTGTTTCTGAAGTCTCAGGGACAACAAAGCTTCACCTCTTCAAGAAACTCTTTGTGCGTTGAAAATCTACGCAACGCCTGCAGAAATCAACGCAAAGCCTACATTGCAGCTGGAAAATCACTGCACCGCCGATTGGAACTACGCAGCACCGACTTCCCGACGTTGAATTTAACACAGCGCCTGCCTTGCGACGGAATATTCTATGCACGCCTACCAGATCAATGCAGCACCTGCTCCTTCTACCAACAGATTTTCAATACATCGTCCTAGGGCATCAAATTACCCGTGCATCTCAGTGAAGAACCAAGACTATGACCTGGAAAAACAACGCAAACCCTTGAAGCGTGGAAAGCAACAACGCATTGTCTGTGCCGCGCCGGAAAAATCCGATGCAACACCTTATTTTACTATGCATTTCCTCCTCTGTGGTCCCTGTGTGTTGTTATTTTTGACTCATCCCAGGTACTGTGTCTTACAAAGAAGCAATTATTGATTTCTAAGGAGTGAGATTCTTTTAAACCTTTTAATGGTGATATTTCAACGTGTTTTTATTAGACCTTTGTCGTTTTGATCTTATTTTATTCAGATAAATATTATCTATTTTTCTAAACCTGTGTGGTGTATTTTTCTGGTGTTTTCACTGTGTTACTGTATGAATTATTGCACAAATACTTTACACTTTGCCTTGTAAGTTAAACCTGGCTGCTCAGTGCCAGGCTACCAGAGGGTGGGCACAGAATATTTTGGATTGTGTTGTGACTTACCCTGACTAGGATTATGGTCCCTACTTGGACAAGGGTGTATACCTCTGCCAACTAGAGACCCCATTTCTAACAGTTCCCTTCAGGAAAACATGTAGGGAGGGGACCCCTAACGTGTTTCAACTGTAATCTGGAAGGACATTTTAGGGGAAGTCCCAACTGTCCCAAGCAGACACAGCCCAACACCAGTGGGATGCCACTAGGGTTGGCCAGTGTAGCGCTTGTGGAGGAGTTGACCCCAGTTAGTGGTGGGGAGCCAGCTGAATTGACCCTAGTCTCCCTGTCTGAGAGTCAGGTGGTCCAGAGAACCCTCATGCCTGACAACACTAACAGGCAGTGGGTGCCCATCAATAGCAGGCGGGTTAAGGCTCTGAGAGACACAGGAGCCAGAATGTCCACTGTAATCTACTGTCTGAGGAGCAGGTAATCCCTAATGTGGTCCACCAGGTTGTAGCAGTAGACAACAGTAAGGACCAATGTTTAGTAGCCCAGGTTCCCTTTGAATGGGGGGTCTCAGATTCCTTGATGGTAGCTGTGAGTCCATCCATGCTGAGTTGGAGAACTTCAGTGCCACCTACCTAGATGACATTGCTGACTTCAGCTTCAGCTGGGAGGACTACCTGTACCACCACCAGGAAGTGCTGAAGGCTCTGCAGAGTGCAGGCCTCACTATCAAGGTCAGTAATTGCCAGATAGGGCAGGGGTCTGTGGTGTACTTAGGACATCAGGTAGGGAGCGGCCAGGTGGCACCCCTTCAAACCAAGATTGACACCATTCTGGTTTGGGCACCCCCTAAGACTCAGACAGAGAGATGAGAGCCTTTTTACTACAGGGGATTTGTGAAGGAGGTATGGCACCATTGTGGCCCCCCTTGACTGAGCTGACTTCCAAGAAGCATCCATGTCAGATGATCTGGAGAGATGCATGCCAACAACTTTTGACACCTTGAAGGAGGCCATGTGCACAGCACCCGTGCGCAAGGCTCCTGACTTTTCCAAGGAATTTGTGGTGCAGACAGATGCCTCGGGCATGGTTCGAGAGCTGTGCTCTCACAGCTAAACAAAGAGGGCCTAAATCAACCTGTAGCCTTCATTAGTAGGAGGTTATTTCAAATGTTACAGAGGTGGGGCGCAATAGAAAGGGAAGCTTTTACTGTGGTCTGGACACTGAAGAAGCTAAGACCCTACTTGTTTAGGTCTCACTTCTGAGTTCAGATAGAACACAGGCCCTCAGAATAATGCAAAAGAGGAGTGAAAGTCCTAAACTGTTGTGGTGGTCCATCTTCCTTCAGGGAATGGATTTTAAGGTTGAACACCGTCCTGGAACACAACATGCCAATGCTAATGGTCTTTCCAGGTTCTAACCCCTTAGTGATGAGAACTCCCAAGAGGTTAGGTAGTTCTCCCCACTATCAGCTGGGGTGGGTGTTGGGGTGGGAGGCACATGGTAGATCTGTCAGCTCTTGGTGTGGTTTTCCCTGTCTTTTTGCTTCTGACCTCCTATTTTTGATCCTGTGCTGAATTTCATTTTCTCTGGCCTTAGGACTCTGTACACTTTACCACTGCTGGCCAGGACTAAAGTGCAAGTGTTACCTGTCTAAAATGTATTTGTGATTGCTTTATCCATGATTGGCATATTTGATTTACTAGTAAGTCCCTAGTAAAGGGTACTATGTGTGCCCAGGGCCTGTAAGTCAAGTGCTAATAGTAGGCCTGCAGCACTTATTGTGCCACCCACAACAGTAGCCCTATAAACATGTCTCAGATCTGCCACTGCAGTGTCTATGTGGGCAGTTTTAAACTGTCACTTCGGTCTGGCAAGTGCACCCACTTGCCAGGCCCAAGCTTTCCGTTTCACTACGTGCAAGCCACCCCTAAAGTAGACCCAAGGCAGACCCAGGGGCAGGGTACTGTGTATTTAAAAGGTAGGACATGTTGTAGGAAAGTACCCTCTTTTTGGCATGTTACCCCCAATTTCTGCCTGATGTCAGTGTGTTTGACTGTATTCACTGGGATCCTGCTAATCAGGACCCCAGTGATTATGCTCTCTCTCCTCTAAAGTTTGTCACAGCATACTGGTAACCGGGTATTTCACCTAAAATTGGCATACTGGTCACCCCTTATAAGTCCCTAGTACCTAGGTAGCCAGGGCCTTGGGGTTCCAGGGGATCCCTATGGGTGCCGCATTTCTTTTGCCACCCATAGGGAGCCCTGGCAAAGGCTTCTACAGGACTGCCATTGCAGCCTGTGTGAAATGGTGCATGCACCCTTTCACTCCCATTTACACTGCACCAGGTCACTTATAGATCACCCTTATTGCAGGCCTTCTAGCCCTGAAGGCTGGGTGCAGAGTACCTGTGTGTGACGGCACCCCTGCACTAGCAGAGGTGCCCCCACGACCTCCAGGACCATTTTCCTACACTACGTGAGTGCGGGGACGCCATTTTACGCGTGCCCTGACATAGGTCACTACCTATGTCCAGCTTCACAGTGGTAACTCTGAATTTGGTCATGTTTGGTATTAAACATGTTGAAATCATACCTCAAAGCTTTTGCAAGCATTGGTTGTATGATTCCATGCACTCCGGGGGCTCCTTAGAGGACCCTCCAGTACTGCCATTACAGCCTTTGAGGTTTTCCAGGCAGCCCCAGCTGCTGCCACCTCACAGACAGGTTTCCCCCCTCCTGTTGCTCAAGTAGCTCGAGCCCAGGAAGGCAGAACAAAGCATTTGGGAGGCGGGTGTTACACCCTCTCCCTTTGGAAATAGGTATTACAGGCATGGGAGGGTTAGCCTCCCAGAGCCTCTGGAAATGCTTTGAAGGGCACAGATGGTGCCCTCCTGGCATAATCCAGTCTACACCAGTTCAGGGACCCTTAGTCCTTGCTCTGGTGCAAAACTGGGCAAAGGAAAGGGTAGTGACCACTCCCCTGTCCATCATCACCCCAGGGGTGGTGCTCATATCTCCTCCTCAGTGTCCCTGGGTTTTGCCATCTTGGATTCCAAGTTGGCAGGGCACTCTGCAAGCATCTGAGTGGCCAGTGCCAGCAGGTGACATCAGAGTCCTCCCTTGATAGGTGCTTACCTGTGTAGCTGGCCAATCCCCCTTTCAAGGCTATTTAGGGTCTTTCTCTTGGGTGGTTCTTCAGATTCGGATTGCAAGACTCCAGCAGGAATCCTCTGCATCCTTTACTTCACCTTCTTATGAAAGAAACTGCATCTGGACCCTCCAGGAACTCTACAATTGCAACAAAGAAGCAAAGACGACTTCTGCAACATTGTATCTTCAGCCCCTGCCAGCAACTGTAACTGTTTCCCGGTCGTGCACCCGCAGAGGACAGCCAGTCTTCAGCCTGCCTCAGTAGAATGAAGGAATCTCCCTTGAAGTGAGGAGTCACTTGCCTGCTTTAGCAGGCACCCCTCTGCAATGATGACTGGTGGCTTGGGTCTCCCCTCCTGATGAAGTACATGGGTCCAGCATCACAGGTGGTGGACTGAAGGCATCCTAACAGTCCTGACATCCAACTGTCCAACTTTGGTGGAGGTAAGAGCTTGCCTCCCCACTCAAGACAGTACCTCCATGCACCCCATGTTTTGCAGTTGCCAAGGCTTGTTGGCATCTTTCCTTGAATGTCTTTGTGCACCGTGCAGCTCCAAATCCCAGCACTCCTTACTGCAATGCACAGCCTCCTGCGTGGTTCTCCAGCAGCCTGGGATCCCTTTACGTAGTGCTGTGTGGGCCTCCTTTTGCACCTTCTTTGTCCCTGTGCTGTGGGACTCCTGTGCACTCTGCCTGGTCTTCTAAGGGCTCTCTGAGTTGCTGTGAGCCCCCACTGCCTCCCTCTCCTGGGTAGAGTCCTCCAGGTCCCTCCTGGTCCCGGGCAGCGCTATTTTCCACTAACAGCGAGCTTTGCATGTGCCAAGGCTTGTTGGTGGAATCCAGTGACGCAACCCAGACTGCAATCATCCATCCGGCATGGGACATCATTTGCATCAACCAGGAACCCGCATCCATCTTCTTGGGTGCAGCACTGACTGTTGTTCTTCACTGGTGGTTCTTTTTTTGCACCTTCATCTGGGTTAGCAGGGGCTCCTGTTCTCCCTGGACTCTTCTGTGCTTCTAGGACTTGGTACCCTTCTTCCACAGGTCTTCAGATCCAGGAATCCATTGTTGGTGTCTTACAGTCTCTTCTGGTTCTTGCAATATCTTCTTTCCCTTGTTCTTGTGTGTTCTAGGAAAGTAACTGTGATTTACTCCTACTTTCCTGGGCTCTGGGGTGGGTTCTATTACTTACCTTTGGTGTTTTCTAACACTCCCAGCGCCCCTCTACACACTACACTTGTCTAGGTGGGAAACTGACTTTTGCATTCCACTTTCTTAGTATATGGTTTGTGTTCCCCCTAGGCTCATTTCTAACTATTGTGATTTTCACTAGTTGCACTGTTTTCTGTTTTTACAGCTATTTCTGCATACTAGTGTACGTAATTTGCGTATTACTTACCACCTAAGGGAATAGAGTCTCTATTGTATTTTTGTCATTTGTGTCACCAAAGTAAAGTACCTTTATTTTAGTAACACTGAGTATTTTCTTTCATGTCTGTGAGTACTGCATGACTACAGTGGTATTGCATGAGCTTTGCATGTCTCCTAGTTAGGCCTTGGCTGCTCATCCACACTACCCCTAGAGAGCCTGGCTTCTAGACACTGACTACATTTCACTAATAAGGGATAACTGGACCTGGTATAAGGTGTAAATACCTTTGGTGCCCATTACAAACCAGGCCATCCTCCTACATTGGTGGCAGCGATGGGATAAGTACTTGCAATTGCCTTATCACTCCGTCACATGTGCTTTCCATAGAAAAGAATACTCTGTACCTAGAGCTATACAAATATACCTAGTTACAGGGGTCTAGTCTCTTACTTTTCTTTTCTAAGAGACTAGAAATTAGGTAGGGTAGGTTATCCTTACACTTCACTAACACTCACACTACATCATGTCTACTTCTGGGCCTAGCTCTGAGGTCATGGGTACTCCCTATGAGGGCATGACCTTCAAAGAACTGAAGGGGCTTTGCTCAGAGAGAAGCTTAGATGTAGGAAGAACCCTAACAAAAAGTTTCTTCTGAGCCTCCTTCTTCAAGATGACCAGGAACATACTGGTAGCCAGGAGGAGGAGGACAATTTCACACCCATAGAGTCAGGGAATCATCCTGTAGATTCAGGGGAAAGCTTTTCCAAAGATCTTTCCTCTAGCAAACTTACTAGTGGGAGGGGTAGTCATGCAGGGAGGGCCCCCTTCACACCTAGAGGTCAGGTCACTAGAGTTAGCAAAGTTAGGGAAAAGATACACCTCTGCCCATTCCCATATCACCTCAGTTTCTGAGGGATCCCAGGGTTCATCAGTGGGTGATGACTTCATAGATAGGGAGCTCATGAAACTGAGACTGGCGGAGGCCAGGCTAAAACTGCAGCAGCAACAGCTAGCCCTAGATGGGGAGGCCTTCGCTGTGGAAAGGGAAAGGTTGGGGTTAGTTCCCCATGGTGGCAGCAGCAGTTTTAGGAGTAACGGAGTTACGTAGGACACCATTGATCTCTAGAAACTTGCATAA
Source organism: Pleurodeles waltl (assembly GCF_031143425.1). Classification (NCBI taxonomy): domain Eukaryota; kingdom Metazoa; phylum Chordata; class Amphibia; order Caudata; family Salamandridae; genus Pleurodeles; species Pleurodeles waltl. The sequence continues at coordinate 330,799,231 of NC_090443.1, forward strand.
AATTGTTCCCCCATACAAGGTGGGGGATAATATTTACAAGTGGTTTGCTGCACTTGAGAGGGCCTACAAAGTTCAAAGGGTCCCTCAAAGGCAGTGGGCTTCTATTATATGGTTGTCCTTTTAGGGGAGGGATAGACTTCTCACTGTCAGAGAAGAAGACTCAGAGAACTACACTATTCCTAAAACTGCACTCTTGGATGGATTTGGCTTAACCACTGAGCCACATAGCCGAACTCTTTGGGGCGGGGGCCTGCTAGGGAGGAGTTAAGTGTGGCTCAGCAGACCTGTCCCACACTTGAGGGTTTAAGACAGCAAGCTGTCAAACAAGAGGCAGGGGATGTCATTGACACTCACAGAGTGTACTGGGAAAATAACCTCCTTTACACAGAGGCAAGGGACCCAAAACCTGGTGGTACCAGGAGATTGGTCATTCCCTTGCAGTATAGGGAGTTTCTTTTGACCTTAACATATGACATTCCCCTTGCTGGACATCTGGGGCAAAGCAAGCCCTGGGACAGACTGGTCCCTCACTTTCAATGGCCTCACATGGCAGAAAGCACAAAAGAGTTTTGTCGCTCTTGTTTCACTTGCCAAGCCAGTGGTAAGACTGGTGGCACCCCAAATGCCCCCTTTGATCCCACTGCCAGTGGTTGGGGTGCCCTTTGAAAGGGTAGGGGTTGACATTGTTGCCCCCTTGACCCTCCTACTGCTTCTGGCATTAGGTGCATTTTAGTGGTAGTGGACCACGTCACTAGATATCCAGAAGCAATACCTCTGAGGACCACTACAGCTCCTGCAGTGGCAAAGGCCCTCCTGGGAATATTTTCCAGGGAGGGCTTTCCAAAAGAGGTGATGTCAGACAGAGGTAGCAACTTAATTTCTGCTTACCCAAAGGCAATGTGGAAAGAGTGTGGTGTAACCTACAAGTTCACCACACCCTATCATCCCCAGACAAATGGGTTGGTTGAGAGGTTTAATAAAATTCTCAAAGTTATGGTTATAGGACTCTCTGAAAACCTCAGAAGGAGATGGGGTGTCCTGTTACCATGCCTCCCTTTTGCCTTCAGCGAGGTACCCCAGAAGGGAGTGGGCTACAGCCCATTTGAAATCCTTTTTGGTCACCCTGTTAAGGGTCCATTAGCTTTTGTGAAAGAGGGGTGGGAGCAACCGTTAAAGCCCCCTAAACAAGATATAGTGGACTATACGCTTGGCTTAAGATCTAGAATGGCTGAGTACATGAAAAAGGCCACTAAAAACCTTCAGGCAAGCCAGGAGTTATAGAAACAATGGCTTGACCAGAAGGCTGTCCTGACTGTGTACCAACCAGGACAGAAGGTGTGGGTACTGGAGCCCGTGGCACCCAGGGCACTCCAGGACAAATGGAGTGGCCCACACATATAGTGGAAAAGAAGGGTGAGGTTACTTACTTAGTGGACCTAGGCACTCCTAGAAATCCTCTTAGAGTACTTCATGTGAACCGCCTAAAACCCTAATATGATAGGGCTGACTTAACCCTACTCATGGCCACTGATAAGGGACAGCAAGAAGAGAGTAACCCTCTCCCTGATCTCTTCTCCAACACTGCAGTTGATGGCTCAGTGGAAAGAGTTATTCTTGCAGACTGCCTCTCTGAGGAGCAGAAGGAGGGCTGCAGGAACCTCTTGGGTCAATTTTCAGAACTCTTTTCTCTGACACCTGGTCAGACCACTTGGTGTGAGCACACCATAGATACTGGAGACAGTTTAACTGTCAGAAGTAAGATTTATAGACAGCCTGACCAGGTCAGATACTGTATTAAATCAGAGGATCAGAAAATGCCTGACCTACAAGTGATTGAGCACTCTGATAGCCCGTGGGCCAGCCTAGTAGTGCTTGTACCCAAGCCTCATGCTCAAAATGGAAAAAAGGAGATGAGGTTCTGTGTAGATTACAGAGGGCTCAACACAGTCACTAAGACTAATGTTCACCCTATAGCCAGGGCAGATGACCTTATTGATATGCTGGCATCTTCCAAGTATCTGAGCACTTTTCTTTTTTACTGCAGGGTATTGGCAGATCAAAATATCAGAATATGCAAAACCCAAAACAGCTTTCTGTGCTATTGGAAGGCATTATCAGTTTACTGTTATGCCCCTTGGTTTGAAGAATGCACCTGACACTTTTCAGAGGCTGGTGAACACAGTCATCCAAGGTCTGGAAGCTTTGAGTGCAGCATATCTTGGTAATATTGCTGTCTTCAGTTCCACCTGGGATGAACACCTAGTCCACCTCTGGAAAGTTTTGGAGGCCCTGCAAAAGGCAGGCCTCACTATCAAGGCTTCAAAGTGCCAGTTAGGGCAGGAAAGGTGGTTTATCTGGGACACCTGGTAGGTGGAGAACAGATTGAACCACTACATGGGACAATACAGTCTATTTTAGACAGGCTCCCCTTACAACACATACCCAGGTCAGAGCCTTTCTTGGTCTCACTGGTTATTACAGGAGGTTCATTAAGAACTGTGGCTTCATTGTTCCCCCTCTTAATGATCTCATCTCAAAGAAGATGCCTAAAAAGGTATTTTAGACAGCTAGCTGTCAGAAAGCTTTTGAGGAGCTTAAGCAGGCCATGTGTACTGCACCTGTCCTACAAAGTCCAAACTACTCAAAGAAATGTATTGTCCAAACTGATGCTTCAGAGATACGGGTTGGGGCTGTGCTATTACAACTAAATTGAGAAGCCCCAGATCAACCTTTTGCTTTTATCTTTAGAAGGTTTACCCCTAGAGAAAAGCGTTGGTCAGCCATAGAGAGAGAGGGCTTTGCTGTGGTCTGGGCCTTGAAAAAGTTGAAACCATACATCTTTGGGACTCACTTCATAGTTCAGACAGCCCACAAACCTCTCTTATGGTTAAAACAAATGAAAGGTGAAAACCCTAAATTGGTGAGGTGGTCCATTTCCCTACAGGGGATGGATTTTACAGTGGAAAATAGACCTGGGAGTAACCACTCCAGTGCAGACGTACTCTCCAGATATTTCCACTTAGACAATGAAGACTCATCTGGGCAAGGTTAGCCTTATTGTCCCTCATTTGGGGGGGGGGGAGGGTTGTGTAGAAAAGTACCCTCTTTTTGGCATGTTACCCCCAATTTCTGCCTGATGTCAGTGTGTTTGACTGTGTTCACTGGGATCCTGCTAATCAGGACCCCAGTGATTATGCTCTCTCGCCTCTAAATTTTGTCACTGCATACTGGTAACCCAGTATTTCAACCAAAATTGGCATACTGGTCACCCCTAGTATGTGGTACCTAGGTACCTAGGGCCTTGGGGTTCCAGGGGATCCCTCTGGGCTGCAGAATTTCTTTTGCCACCCATAAGGAGCCCATGCAAAGGCTTCTACAGGACTTCCATTGCAGCCAGTGTGAAATGGTGCATGCACCCTTTCACTGCTATTTACACTGCACCACTTACAAGCCATCCTTATTGCAGACCTACTAGCCGTGAAGGAGCCCTGAAGGAGCCCTAAAGGCTGGGTGAAGAGTACCTGTGTGTGAGGGCATCCCTACACTAGCAGATGTGCCCCATGACCTCCAGGACCATTTTCCCGGACTTTGTGAGTGTAGGGATGCCATTTTATGCATGCACTGGACATAGGTCACTACCTATGTCAAGCTTCACAATGGTAACTCTGAATATGGTCATGTTTGGTATCAAACATTTTGGAATCATACCCCAAAGATTTTTGAAAGCATTGGTTGTATGATTCCATGCACTCTGGGGGCTCCTTAGAGGACCCCCAGTACTGCCATTACAGCCTTTGAGGTTTTCCAGGCAGCCCCAGCTGCTGCCACCTCACAGACAGTTTTCTGCCCTCCTGTTGCTCAAGCAGCTCGAGCCCAGGAAGGCAGAACAAAGCATTTCCTTTGGGAGAGTGGTGTTTCAGCCTCGCCCTTTGGAAATAGGTGTCACATGCACGGGAGGGGTAGCCTCCCAGAGCCTCTGGAAATGCTTTGAAGGGCACAGATGGTGCCCTCCTTGCATAATCCAGTCTACACCGGTTCCGGGACCCCCAGTCCCTGCTCTGGTGTGAAACTGGGCAAAGGAAAGGATAGAGACCACTACCCGATCCATCACTACTCCAGGGGTGGTGCTCAAAGCTCCTCCAGGGTGTCCCTGAGTTTTGCCATCTTGGATTCCAAGTTGGCAGGGCACTCTAGGAGCATCTGAGTGGCCAGTGCCAGCAGGTGGCGTCAGAGCTCTCCCCTGATAGGTGCTTACCTGTGTAGCTGACCAATCCCCCTTTCAGGGCTATTTAGGGTCTTTCTCTTGGGTGGTTCTTCAGATTTGGATTAGAAGACTCCAGCAGGAATGTTCTGCATCCTTTACTTCACCTTCTTCCTGAAGAAACTGCATCTGGACCCTCCAGGAGCTCTACAACTGTAACAAAGAAGCAAAGATGACCTCTTCAACATTGTATCTTCAGCTCCTACCAGCAACTGCAACTGTTTCCAGGTCGTGCATCCTCAGAGGACAGCCAGCCTTCAGCCTGCACCAGAAGATTGAAGGAATCTCCCTTGAAGTGAAGGAGTCACTTACCTGCTTCTGAAGGCACACCTCTGCAGCAATGACCGGTGGCTTGGGTCCCCTCTCCCGATGAAGTGCGTGGATCCAGCATCACGGGTGGTAAACTGAAGTGGTCCCGACAGTCCTGACGTCCAACAGTCGAACTTTGGTGGAGTTAAGAGCTTGCCTCGCCACGCAAGACAGTACACCTGTGCACTGCGTGTTTTGCAGATGCCAAGGCTTGTTGGCATCTTTCCATGAACTTCTTCATGCACAGTGCTGCTTCAGCCCCCAGCACTCCTTCCTGCGTTGCACAGCCTCCTGAGTGGTTGTCCGGCGGCATGGGAACCCTTTGTGTAGTGCTGCATGGGCCTCCGTTTGCACCTTCTTTGTCCCCGTGCTGTGGGACTCCTGTGCGTCGTCTTCTGAGGGCTCTTTGAGTTGCTGAGAGCCCCCTCTGCCTCCCCCTCCTGGGTAGAGTCCACCAGGTCCCCCCTGCTCCCGGGTAGCGCCATTTTCCGCCAACCTCGAGCTTTGCGTGTGCCAAGGCTTGTTGGCGGAATCCAGCGATGCAAACCAGACTGCAATCATCCATCCAGCATGAGACATCATCTGCACCACCAGGAACCCACATCTGTCTTCTTGGGTGCAGTACTGACTGTTATCCTTCACCAGTGGTTCTTCTTTCGCACCTTCAGCTGGGTCAGCAGGGGCTCCTGTTCTCCCTGGTCTCTTCAGTGCGTCTTGGACTTGGTCCCCTTCTTCCACATGTCTTCAGGTCCAGGAATCCATCGTTGGTGTCTTGCAGTCTCTTCTGGTTCTTGCAATGTCTTCTTTCTCATGTTCTTGTGTCTTCTAGGAAAGTTGATTTACTCCTGCTTTCCTGGGCTCTGGGGTGGGTTCTATTACTTACCTTTGGTGTTTTCCAATACTCCCAGCATACCCCTACACACTACGCTTGCCTAGGTGGGAAACCGACTTTTGCATTCCACTTTCTTAGTATATGGTTTGTGCTCCCCCTAGGCCCATTTCTAACTATTGTGATTTTCACTATTTGCACCGTTTTCTAACTGATTTTACAGCTATTTCTGCATTCTAGTTTAAATAATTTGTGTATTACTTACGTCCTAAGGGTGTATAGTCTCTGTGGTATTTTTGGCATTTGTGTCACCAAAATAAAGTACCTTTATTTTTGTAACACTTTGGCCCTCATTACAACCCTGGCGGTCGGCGTTAAAGCGGCAGTAATACCGCCAACAGGCCGGCGGTAAAAAAAATGGAATCATGACCACGGCGGAAACAGCCAACACATACAGCCACTTTAACACTTAGACCGCTACATCGGTAGCAACAAACACCGCAGCGGTAACCACCAACAGACAGGTGGAAGTCATTGTACCGCCCACCCCATCACAACCCGCCCATCAGCCAGCTTTTCCGGGGCGGTAGCAACTCCATCAAAAGCACGGCGAAAACAGTACCCAGAAGGGGAACCACTCACCTCTTGACACTCAATGAGGAACCAGCACGCCATGGAGGCCGAGCTGCACGTCCTGCCCATGCTGGTCTACCTCCTCATCTACCAGGAGTACGAACGACGGCGGCGACGACCACAGTGAGTACAGCACCTAGTACACAGGGGAGGGGGGAGGAAAAAGAGAGTGACACACACACGCAACACCGCCACCCCCCACCCTCACTTACAACACCATACATACAAACACATGCATCAACATTACATTTACACCCCGTAACCACCTGGAAGAACGCAAGGACAAAAGGAATAGTGTCAAATCAGTGATAGTTTAGAAATAGTCAGATATATGTAATAATTTTTAAAACAGTATTTACAAAAATATACAATATGTACATAAGGCTTTACATTGTCCACTCAAAATGTTCGTGGGCCACTGGGCCAAAACTCATAGGCCAAGCCCACACTTGACTCCTGCCTCAATACAGAGAGAACACTGCAGGGGCATGAGGTCGAAAACACACAAGCACCTAAGGGGGATGGGGAAGGGGGGGCACCTCAGCCAGAAGATGGAATTACGCCACTACTCCTGGAGGGGGCTCCATGCCCACAGCGATGTCCTGGGGAGTGCAAGGCCACAGTCTCTCTAGTGGGTGGTTTGCCCACTGCTTGGTCCTGAGGAGTGCAAAGCCACAGTCTCTCTAGTGGGTGGTTTGCCCACTGCTTGGTCCTCGGGAGTGCAAAGCCACAGTCTCTCTAGTGGGTGGTTTGCCCACTGCTTGGTCCTCTGGACTGCAAAGCCACAGTCTCTCTAGTGGGTGGATTGCCCACTGCTTGGTCCTGGGGAGTGCAATGCCACAGTTTCTCAAGTGGATGCCTTCTTCCACTGGTTCTGGAGGGGGCTTTGTGCCCAGTGTGCTTCATCCTGCCAAGGACAGGGTGAGTGGATGCATTTTTCCACTGGTTCTGGAGGGGGCTTTGTGCCCAGTGTCCTTCATCCTGCCAAGGATAGGGTGAGTGGATGCAAATCTCCACTTGTTCTGGAGGGGGCTTTGTGCCCAGTGTGCTTCATCCTGCCAAGGATAGGGTGAGTGGATGCATTGCTCCACTGGTTCTGGAGGGGGGTGAGTGGATGCATTTCTCCACTGGTTCTGGAGGGGGCTTTGTGCCCAGTGTGCTTCATCCTGCCAAGGATAGGGTGAGTGGATGCCTTCTTCCACTGGTTCTGGAGGGGGCTTTGTGCCCAGTGATGCAACACTTGGGGTGTTGCAGTTCACAGTCCCTCACCTGGGTGTCTGAGGCACGAGATTAGCAGGGACCAGGTTGCATGATAGTCCATGGAGGCAGGGCTAGACTCCATCTGGCGGCGCTTACGGCTGCAAACTGGTGGTAGTGCCGGTGCTGGTGGGGGTGCTGCCAGTGGTGGAGGGAGGCTCCAGCCCTTCTCCTGCAGCCTCGGACAGCTTCCTACTGAGGCTGCTGCTGCTGGTAGTGGTGCTACTGTCAGCGGTGCAGGTGGCAGTGCTTGCGGCAGTGCCTGCAGCTGTGCTAGCGGCGGTGTAGGTGGTGGTGCTGGCTGTGGTGGAGGGAGGCTCCAGCCCTTCTCCTGCAGACTCAGACGGCTGCCCACTGGGGCTGCTGCTGCTGACAGTAGTGGTGCTTGCAGCAGTGCAGGAGACGGTGCTTGCGGCGGTGCTAACGGCGGGGCTGCTGGTGGTGCTTGCAGCGGTGCAGGCAAGTCCTCTCTGGTGATGTTGAGTAGGGGTCCTGTGGGGATGCAAATGCAGTGTTATTGTATCTGCGTGTGCCATCTTGAGCATGGGTGTTTTGCCCTGTATGGTTGTGATTTCCCTGTCAGCTTTGCCTTGTGTGCATGGTGATTTTGTGGGCTAGGTGATTCTCTCTACTGGGCATGCTGTGGAGATGGGTGTCCATGCAGGTCTGTGATGGGGGTCCATGGTTTGTTGTGGCATGCATGTCTTGGTATTTGGATGGGTGGGTTGTAATAGTGGGGTATGTGTGAGGTGGTGGAGTGATGGGAGTGAGGGTGGGGGTATGGGATGGCATGCAGGTTGGGGGGTGATAGTAGTAAAGATTTGACTTAATAGAGTCCAGTCCTCCTGCTACTCCTGCGAGGCCCTCAGGATGCATGAACACCAAGACTTGCTCCTCCCATGTTGTTAGTTGTGGTGGAGGAGGTGGGGTCCACTGCCAGTCCTCTGTACTGCTACCTGGTGTCTTGCAACCACGGAACATACCTTCCCCCGTAGGTAATTCCACCTCTTCCTAATGTCATCCCTTGTTCTGGGGTGCTGTCCCACGGCGTTGACCCTGTCCACAATTCTCCGCCATAGCTCCATCTTCCTTGTAATGGACGTCTGCTGCACCTGTGATCCGAATAGCTGTGGCTCTACCCGGATGATTTCCTCCACCATGACCCTTGCTCCTCCTATGAAAACCTGGGGTGTCATTGGGGTGCCATGGATGTGGTGTGAGTGGTATGAGTGAGGGTGTGTGGGGTGATGTGTTGGGGTGTGGTGTGCGGTGCGTGGATGGTGTATGGGTGATGGTGTTTTGTGGCTCTGATTGAGTGGGTGCTCCTGGCTTGTCTCTCTCTGTTTGCTATCTTTTTTTTTGTCGTAGAAAGGGTTGTGGGTAATGTGGGTGTAAGGAAATGCCTCCTTGGCATGGTTACCCCCTGACTTTTTGCCTTTTGCTGATACCAATTATGATTACACGTTTGCTGGGACCCTGCTAACCAGGCGCCAGCACCAGTGTTCTTTCCCTAGAATTATACCTTTGCTTCCACAATTGGCACAGCCCTGGCACCCAGATAAGTCCCTTGTAAATAGTACTGCTGATACCAATGGCCCTGATGCCAGGGAAGGTCTCTAAGGGCTGCAGCATGTCTTATGCCACCCTGGTGAGCCCTCACTCAGCACATGCACATTGCTTCACAGCTTGTGTGTGCTGGTGGGGAGAAAATGACTAAGTCGACATGACACTCCCCTCAGAGTGCCATGCCAACCTCACACTGCCTGCGGCATAGGTAAGTCACCCCTCTAGAAGGCCTTACAGCCCTAAGGCAGGGTGCACTATACCACAGGTGAGGGCATTTGTGCATGCATACTATGCCCCTACAGTGTCTAAGCAAAACCTTAGACATTGTAAGTGCAGGGTAGCCATAAAGAGTATATGGTCTAGGAGTTTGTCAAACACGAACTCCACAGTTCCATTATGGCTACACTGAAATCTGGGAAGTTTGGTATCAAACTTCTCAGCACAATAAATGCACACTGATGCCAGTGTGGAATTTATTGTAAAATGCACCCAGAGGGCATCTTAAAGATGCCCCCTGAATACCAGTCTGACTCCTAGTGCTAGGCTGACCAGTTTCTGCCAGCCTATCACAACCAGACGAGTTGCTGGCCACATGGGGAGAGTGCCCTTGTCACTCTGTGGTCAGGAACAAAGCCTGTACTGGGTGGAGGTGCTTCTCACCGCCCCCTGCAGGAACTGTAACAGCTGGCAGTGAGCCTCAAAGGCTCATGCCTTTTGTTACAGCACTCCTGGGCATCCCACCTAGTTGAGATGCCCGCCCCTCCGGCCACTGCCCCTAATTTTGGCAGAAAGGCTGGAGGAGAAAATTAGAAAAACAAGGAGGAGTCACCCACCAGTCAGGACAGCTCCTAATGTGTCCTGAGCTGAGGTGACCCCCAGCCTTTAGAAGTCCTCCATCTTGAGATTGGAGGATTCCTCCAATAGGATTAGGGATGTGCCCCCCTCCCCTCTGTGAGGAGGCACAAAGAGGGTGTAGCCACCCTCCAGGACAGTAGCCATTGGCTACTGCCCCCAGACCTAAACACACCCCTAAATTTAGTATTTAGGGGCACCCCAGAACCCAGGAATCAGATTTCTGCAACCTGAACCAAGAAAAAGGACTGCTGACCTGAAAGCCCTACAGAGACGACGGAGAGGACAACTGCTTTGGCCCCAGCCCTACCGGCCTGTCTCCTGGCTCGAAGAAAACTACAACAGTGACGCATCCGACAGGGACCAGCGACCTCTGAAGCCTCAGAGGATTGCCCTGAACCAAAGGACCAAGAAACTCCCATGAGCAGCGGCTCTGTTCAACAACAGCAACAACTTTGCACCTTTCTTGCAACTTTCAAAGACCTCACTCTTCCCGCTGGAAGCGTAAGACTTCACCCTCTGCATCCGACGCCCCCGGCTCGAGCTCCAGGGAACCAACACTACAGGGAGGACTCCCAGGCAACTGCGACCTCATAAGTAACCCGAGACGACCCCCTTGGACTCTCACATCGACGCATGCAGAGAGAATCCAGAGGCTCCCCCTGACCGCGACTGCCTGTAACAAGAAACCCGACGCCTGGACCAAGCACTGCACTCGCAGCCCCCAGGACCAGAAGGAACTGAACTCTAGTGCAGGAGTGACCACCAGGCGACCCTCTGCCTAGCCCAGTCAGTGGCTAGCCCGAGAAGCCCCCCTGTGCCCTGCCTGCACCGCTAGAGTGACCCCCGGGTCCCTCTATTGTTTCCTATACAAAACCCAACGCCTGCTTTGCACACTGCACCCGGCCGCCCCTGTGCCGCTGAGGGTGTGTTTTGTGTGCCTACTTGTGTCCCCCCTGGTGCTCTACAAAACCTCCCTAGTCTGCCCTCCGAGGACGGGGGTACTTACCTGTAGGCAGACTGGAACCAGACCACCCCTGTTCTTCATAGGCGCCTATGTGTTTTGGGCACCTCTTTGACCTCTGCAGCTGACCGGCCCTGTGCTGCTGGTGTGGTAACTTTGGGGTTGCCTTGAACCTCCAACGGTGGGCTGCCTATGCCCAGGAACTTAGACTTGTACGTGACTTACTTACCTGACAAACTAACCATTACTTACCTCCCCCAGAAAGTGTCCACTTTTAAAATATCTTATTGCCATTTTTACTAAAACTGTGTATGCTATTGCTCTAATTCAAAGTTCCTAACTTACCTGTGTGGAGTACCTTGTATTTTATGTATTTACTTCAAATCTTGAACTTGTGGTTCTAAAAATAAATTAAGAAAATGTATTTTTCTATATAAAACCTATTGGCCTGAAGTTAAGTCTTTGAGTGTGTTCCTCATTTATTGCCTGTGTGTGTACAACAAATGCTTAACACTACCCTCTGATAAGCCTACTGCTCGACCACACTACCACAAAATAGAGCATTAGAATTATCTAATTTTGCCACTATCGTACCTCTAAGGGGAACCCTTGGACTCTGTGCACACTATCTCTTACTTTGAGATAGCATATACAGAGCCAACTTCCACCAGTGGGTATGTGTTTTATATTGGATTGGATGTGTGGGTGTGGTATGTGTATGTGTGTCAGGTGTGTGTAGTTGAATTGTCCAATGTGGTGTAGTTTTGTTAGTGTGTGTGTATTTTGAGCGCGGCGGTGTGTACCGCCAATGGTTTAATGCGGTAGAAAACCGCTGCGGTGATTCATGGGTCCTGATACTGTGGGTGTATTCCTGTTGGTAGAACGGTGTGGGTTTTGGTACTGCCAATTTATCACTGACCTTTAGGCTGGAGGACTTTTGTGGGTGTCTGTATAGTGGCGGATTTCTCGGTGTGGGTCATAATACCCGTAGCGGAATACCGCCGCAGTCACAGTATGTTGGCGGCCGTCAGCACAGCGGTAGGCGGCATTTACTGCCAGGGTTGTAACGAGGGCTTTAGTATTTTCTTTCATGTGTGTGAGTACTGTATGACTACAGTGGTATTGTATGCGTTTTGCAAGTCTCTTAGTTAGGCCTTGGCTGCTCATCCACACTACCCCTAGAGAGCCTGGCTTCTAGACACTGACTACATTTCACTAATAAGGGATAACTGGACCTGGTATAGGGTGTAAGTACCTTTGGTGCCCACTACAAACCAGGCTAGCCTCCTACACATCTACTGGTGTGTTTTACATGTCCTGATAGTGAAATACTGCTAAATTCTAGCAGATGGAGATATGGAGTTTGGGGACTCTGAATTCACAATTTAAAAATAAAATATTTGGTGAGGTTGGTTTTTAATTTGTAAGTTTGAAAATGCCACTTTTAGAAAGTCGGTATTTTCTTGCTTAACCATTCTGTGCCTCTGTCTGTCTGTGGAATATACATTGGGGTCAGGGTGACAGTTGGGCTGTTTGTGAATTTCACTCTGACAGTCACACAAAGGGAGCTGAGGTGTGCCCTGCACTTCTGTAGTGGATCCTATTTAGTTTTAATGGGAATCATGAGTTTAGCTTAGCCTTTGGCTTGCAGGCCTGTGCCCCCATCCCCTATTGGCTTTTAACCTACTTAGTTTGCTCTGTTTTAGCACATTTAATTATTTCTTCCAAGATGGCTGCTATGTTTATAGTTAGGAACATGTTTTAGTCTCACGCTATCAATGCCACTCTGTTTTAGCATCAAAGATAAATGAAATACGTAGATATTCACATTATGTACTTTCCCACTTTCGTGTGACAGTTACATAATGTACCTTTTCATGGAATTGTTCATATAATTGCCGCCCCAAGCATGTCTCCTTATTTATTGTTTAGGGACATACCTGCATCAGGGGTCCTACAAGATCTGTATAAATACATCTCACACAGACAAGATAATCAGAGGGGTTCCTACCAGATGCCATCAACGCTATTTATGCTACATGTCGCCTTGATGCTGGTTATTTCGTTGACCTTGATGAGTTTTTTTCAACTTCATCTGCACCTGAAACAGTTTCAAAGACACACAAGATGTACATATGGCTTAACTCTATCTGTGGGGAGCCCCAAACATTATTCAGATAAAATAAAATATTTTTCTGGGCATGACGTCAAGAATGCAGTCATAATATTTAGAATTACCACCTTCAAAGATTAGAATTTTTTTGCTAACTAACACACAATTAATTTACTCAGATTCCTTTGTTTCCCGTCTTGCAGTTGAAGGTTACAAATACTGGAAGAACACTATTGATGTAAAGAGTGCATGGGGAAGACAGGATTGGCAAATTCAGGGTAGGAAAGCTTTATTTAGAGCATGCCTTATTCCTGTGCAAATTATCTTTTTAAATGACACAATACAACAAACATTTTGTCTGGGGTTAGCAAAAATGAAGGAAATGAATGCGCCCAGTATCCCCACACCAGCGAAATTTACCAATTGGCAGTCCTTCCTCAATGTCACTGAGGAAGAAGTAGATGCAAAGGTTCAGGCTATGTTTATAGTTAGGAACATGTTTGAGTCTCACGCTATCAATGCCACTCTGTTTTAGCATCAAAGATAAATGAAATACGTAGATATTCACATTATGTACTTTCCCACTTTCGTGTGACAGTTACATAATGTACCTTTTCATGGAATTGTTCATATAATTGCCGCCCCAAGCATGTCTCCTTATTTATTGTTTAGGAACATACCTGCATCAGGGGTCCTACAAGATCTGTATAAACACATCTCACACAGACAAGATAATCAGAGGGGTTCCTACCAGATGCCATCAACGCTATTTATGCTACACGTCGCCTTGATGCTGGTTATTTCGTTGACCTTGATGAGTTTTTTTCAACTTCATCTGCACCTGAAACAGTTTCAAAGACACACAAGATGTACATATGGCTTAAATATAACTATTTAGTGTATCCATGGAACTATCTGTGGTTATTTCTGACATTGCTAGCATTCTTTCTATGGATTGGTTTTGTGACTGTTTTCTTCCTTGTAAATGGTCATTACTTTCCTGAATGCTCTTCTTTTGAGCCTATGGATGAAGTCTTAACTCCATATCTTTCCTTGCATAAGGTCCGAAGAGACTTGTCCCTTATGAACATTCCAGCAGAACCGATTCCTGATGGGATTGTGTGGGATAAATTTCCATTTGATATATACGGGCCTACTGAGGTCATTCGAATTCCATATGTCTTTAAAATTTAAGTGACTGATGTAAATACACCTGGTGTTGTTTCTGATGATTGGGATGTCCAAACAGTTGATTCCATGTCACACTGTATTTGAGAGTGATGATGTGTACACCAACACAAACAATTATGGGGAAATGTTCTGCTTAACAACTGGGTACATTACTACCTGCACCGTGCAACTAGCCACAGATCAGTATTCAATTACACACAGTGGGAACACTGTTTAACTCTATCTGTGGGGAGCCCCAAACATTATTCAGATAAAATGAAATATTTTTCTGGGCATGACGTCAAGAATGCAGTCATAATATTTAGAATTACCACCTTCAAAGATTAGAATTTTTTTGCTAACTAACACACAATTAATTTACTCAGATTCCTTTGTTTCCCGTCTTGCAGTTGAAGGTTACAAATACTGGAAGAACACTATTGATGTAAAGAGTGCATGGGGAAGACAGGATTGGCAAATTCAGGGTAGGAAAGCTTTATTTAGAGCATGCCTTATTCCTGTGCAAATTATCTTTTTAAATGACACAATACAACAAACATTTTGTCTGGGGTTAGCAAAAATGAAGGAAATGAATGCGCCCAGTATCCCCACACCAGCGAAATTTACCAATTGGCAGTCCTTCCTCAATGTCACTGAGGAAGAAGTAGATGCAAAGGTTCAGGCTGGTACCTATAATTCTTCACTTTTCAGTTCTGGCAGGTGGTTATTATGGCCAATAGACACAAATGGGTATCAGGTATGTTTTGTGAATTCCTCAGGGGGTTTCAAGATTAGCCGTCCAGACCGTCTCTTTGTCTCAGGTCAACGTTCAGGTATAGTTACTACATAAAGTGTGGGTAAATTGTGCCAACAGTGGTTACAAACTAACACCTTAGCAGTAGTTAAGGAACATCTTGATACTCATTCTGAGGATATAGATCCTCCAAGATCATGACTACTGTTAAATAAATTTGACCATTGCCTATTCTAAAGCTTTGAAGTTTCCCAATATTGCCTTTAACTTTGGCCTGCTGTGCTTGTCATGGTCGACATTATGTCTCGTTGTATGTTTTAGCTATTTTAATAGGGTTTTAATTAGATTTTAGTTAAATTTTAATATGATTTTAGCTTGTTTTATTGTAGAGCATTTTTAGATTTTTAGCCGGGTTCATTTACTTTCTCTTGCATCTTCATTATGGCGTCATATTTGTTCTGGCAATGGGGAGGGTGTAATGAATCCTATATAGCTTTAATGGAAATCAGGAGTTTAGCTTAGTCTTTGGCCTGCAGGTCTGTGCCTCCGTCACCTAGTGACTTTTAACTTACTTAGCTTGCTCTCTTTTAGCACATTTATTTAATTATTTCTTCCAAGATGGCTGCCATGTTTACAGTTAGGAAGATGTTTTAGTTTCATGTTATCAGTGTCTCTCTGTAAAGGTGTCACTATCAGCGTCAAAGATAAATGAGATACGTAGGTATTAACATTATGTACTTTTCCACTTTCGTGTGACAGTAACATAATGTACCTTTTCAGGGAATTGTTTTTATAATTGCTGCCCCAAGCATGTCTCCTTATCTATTGTTTGGGAACATACTTGTGCCAGAGGTCCTATAAGATTTGTATAAATACATTTCACACAGACAAGATAATCAGAGGGATTCCTACCAGATGACAGTGACGCTATCTATGCCTCACGTCGCCTTAATGCTGACCCGGTCTTGGAGGCACCACGGAGTCTGATCTAGAGACCTCATTCTAAGGTAATGAGGTTTGGGGGGCTCTTTTCATGGACATTGTACTGGCAGATTAGGTTTAACATACCTAGCTCTCTTTAGGTTAGAGATTCTGTTCATGCTACAGTACTAGGGTTTATTTCACACCTGCTTTACATCTTATTTTATTGAAGATGGTGGGGGTCTTTGTAATAATGACTCTCGTTTTTACTATTCTGCTTCTTGCATTGTTCATTATCCTAATCATTGCAGCCCATGCAATTTGCACTAGATTGCAGTCTTGTTAATAAAACCTATTGAAAACTTTACAGCATCTCTTTCATTGCTTGTGTATGACTGGGACATGTTGCTCATGTGAGAAAAGGGTGATCTCCAATTAACCACGACCTCCTTGAGATGTCACATTCCTGAGTCCATGCGTAAAGGCTGCCACAAATCACCTTTTACTGTTTTGGGATTTTGGTGATGTACTGCTTGTGAGCTGGGAGGGTTGGGCCGACAGTTGGACTTGTTGTAGGATTGGCCTAGTCGCCTACAAACAAAAGTGCTGTCATCCCTAAATCAGCAGTCTTGCCTAGAGCAAGAGTCAAACTACGACACTTCCTGATGGGTCTACCTGAGCTAGAGTGTTGGGAGGAGCTCACACTTGCACCTGAATAGGGTTGTGCCTGTCCTCACACAAAGCAGTCTCCAACCCCCTGGAGTGTGTCTAGGGCCAAGGCAGGGTAAATGCAGTGTCTTGTACACTACAAAGACGTCTCATTGAAGTTTGCCTACTTCAAAGACAGAAATGGGTATAAGTACTGGACCTCTGACACCACATGGTGAGAACATATCTGGACTGAGGACATTCTGCCAGGATAAAGAGCTGGATGCGGTTGGAGGGACTGCCACTCTGCCTGTTGCTTTGTTGTGCTGGCCTGCTGCTTGCTGCTTCTATCCTGGGAGTGAAAGGACTGAACTTTGTGTTCAACATCCTGCTTTCTAAGGTTCTCCGAGGGCTTGAACTGAGCTTACCTCCTGTTAAGAAGTCTTAGGGACATCAAAGACCTCATCTGCCAGTGCCGGCTCTTCTGCTGAGAGTCCTGGCTTGTCAAATGATGCCAACTCTAGTCCCTGGCCCCTTGAAAGTGTAAGCTGGTGACCTAAAGAAGAAAATCCATGAACCAATGTGCTACGGCTGAAAAAGCGATGCAACACGTGCAGAATCGATGCAGCGCCTGACTTGCAGTTGAAAAATTTATGTAGTGCCCGCAGAATCGACGCAGCACCTGTTCCACCACAGTTCCATCATCACAGCAGATCTGGATTTTCCAGGCATCATCCCTGGGCATCAATTTCTCATCATCCTGGCACCGCAGTAAGGAACCAAGGCTGCGTGCCCAGAAATCAACACATAGGGGGTCATTCTGACCCTGGCGGTAATTACCGCCAGGGCGGAGGTTGGCGGTAGCACCGCCAACAGGCTGGCGGTGCTCCGCCGGGCATTCTGACCGCGGCGGTACAGCCGCGGCCAGAAGCGGAAAGCTGGCGGTGTACCGCCGACTTTCCGCTGCCCATGGGAATCCGCCATGGCGGCGCAGCTTGCTGCGCCGCCATGGGGATTCTGACACCCCATACCGCCATCCTGTTCCTGGCGGTTCACCCGCCAGGAACAGGATGGCGGTATGGGGTGTCGAGGGGCCCCTGGGGGCCCCTGCAGTGCCCCTGCCAATGGCATGGGCACTGCAGGGGCCCCCGTAAGAGGGCCCCACAAAGATTTTCACTGTCTGCTTTGCAGACAGTGAAAATCGCGACGGGTGCCACTGCACCCGTCGCACCCCTTCAACTCCGCCGGCTCAATTCTGAGCCGGCTTCCTTGTTGACGGGGTTTTCCCGCTGGGCCGGCCGGCGGTCTTCTGGCGGTCGCCCGCCGGCCCCGCGGGAAAGCCAGAATGACCGCCGCGGTCTTTCGGCGGGAACCGCTTGGCGGGCGCCGACCGCCGCGGTCAGAATCACCCCCATAGTCTTTCCTGCAAGGAAAGAATCGATGCTCTACCTCCCCTACCACGAGGGAACCTACAAATCATCTTACCTGCATGGAAAGAATCAACACATCACCTCCCCTGCGCAGCAAGGAACTGATGCGTCACTTTGCTCTTTCTGTGCCTCACCTCCCCTGCTGCCTGCATCGCCTTTGTTTTTGACGTATCCCAGGTATTTTGTGCTAAAAAGATACAACCATTGATTCCTATGGACTAAGACTCCTTTAATTTTTTTTAAAGTGATATCTCCACTTGTGTATGTTGGATGTTTGTCGTTTTGGTCTTGTTTTACTCAGATAAATATTTGCTATTTTCTTAAACTGGTGAGTACTTTTGTGGTGTTTCCACTGTGTTACTGTGTGTGTGTACAAAAAGTTTACACATTATCTATGAGATTAGCCTAAGTGCTTGAGGCAAGCTATCAAGGGGTTAAGCATGGGTTTACTTAGCTTTCTGACTCCCTTACCCTGACCAGAGTGAGGCTCCCTACTTGGAAAGACTGCAAACCACTGCCAATTAGAGATATAAATATACATATATACATATATACAAATCTCTCTGAAAAATCCTACTATGGTGGTAATATCTAGATAGTAGCCATCCAACATAAATCACCTGTCGGCATATCATCTGTCCTCTAGATGCTAGTTTCTCTCTTATATGTGTCAGTTTGCTTCCATTATAATGCATTCAAACTTTTGGTAAAGAAGAACAGCATTAATCAAACAAGGAACGCATTCAAAATTAACTTCCTTGTATAGAAAGTTGTATATCAGAATAGTCTGCCTTATTTATGCAACCTAATGCTGCTGTTGTAGCTTCTCAAGAATCTCAAATTCAGGGATCCTCAAGCCATGAAACAGCCCTTCAGTGGAATTGCAGCCAGTCTCTGGATCTTCTCCCTGCTCATTTGAAAACCCAACCGATTGTCTTGCAAGTGAGAGGGTGACTAAAACACAGCATTGTGAAATGCTTTTAAAGAAGATCTCTGTAACTTTGAACCTGTTTCCACAACTACACATCAGTGAATGACAGTATGGCAAATACACTGAATTCTCTTCAGCCTAACAGCTTATTTTCAGTCCCTTGGTAACAATCCTGGTTCTACAATGGTTTTCGGTTAACTGTATATGATGGTTATTATCAGTAGCAGCTGCTAGCAGACAGGGCTAGTGTGGCAGCGTCCTGAACAGGAGGGGGGAATATATATATATTTTTTAAAGCACTTACCTGCTGCCTCGCCTCTGCTGCTCCTGCCGCCTCGCCTTTGCTGCTCTGCTGCCTCGATGCTGCAATTGATCCCCTCCCCACCCAAACCAGACCCTTCTTTCATGCTATTACACAGCATGAGAGAAGTGCCGGGATTGGCCTGAGCAGGCTGAAATGCCACTTAAGGGGGGAGTGGGAGCCTGTATTTGGTCTCCACCTGGCTGTGAAATACAGCTCAGGTGAAGAGGTCTAAGTGGGCATGTCAGTTTGACATGCACACTTAGAGTGCACCACAACTCCGCCTCCCTCCTGATGTGGAGGATGCTGTCCCCGCCCCACCCTAGACAGCAGAAAAATAAAATGATAATTATGTATTATCATTTTATTTTTCTGCTGCCTTATTAGCAGTGGGGTGACGCTCCTCCGACATAGCGGAAGGACCACCCCTAGTTATTATTTAAAGTGACCTCTACTACATAATAGCGCTATCCTACATGAAACTCTTTCTAACC
The DNA here is from genome assembly GCF_031143425.1 of Pleurodeles waltl. NCBI lineage: Eukaryota > Metazoa > Chordata > Amphibia > Caudata > Salamandridae > Pleurodeles > Pleurodeles waltl. Next base: position 330,818,664 of record NC_090443.1, read on the forward strand.
CTTATCCATCTTTTTTATAGTGTCGCTCTTTCCCACCCCATTGTTTTTCTTTCCAACCTTGGTGGACCTGTTTCTTATCCTAAGTATCCCTTTCCCTAAACTTGGATTTCTTCCATTGTAACCATTAGTGTACACCTTTTTCTCACTGTGTCCCTCTTCCTGGCCCCAAGTTTCTTTCTTTCTGTCCTTCAGCGTTTCTGGTTTTGACCTTAGGTGTCTCCCTTTCGAACCCTTGGTGTACCCCTTTTGAACCTTTCGTGTTAGTTTCCAAAAGCAAATTCTTCTTTGCGACTGCATGAGTTCCTCTTCCACCACTCCCAATTTTTGGCTCGTATGTTCAGGTTAGAGGGAACAAATGTGTCTTCAGGACCTTTATTATTTTCCGACAAGATCAATGAGCCATGGAGACTTTTTTTTTTTTTTTAGATTGGAGGGAACCGTAGTACTATAGGGGCTTATGTCTGTGTCTGGAGAAAAGGTAATGTTGCATTGCTAGGGCCTAGCACAAACAAAAGGTAGCATCCTTACCCATCTCATGCCTATCATTTTCATTGGTTCCTGGGCCTGCCTTTCAAAAATCCCTTGATGTCGTTGGTAAATGCTTTACATTTGCCCCACCTTGAGGCTGTTTTGTTACCGCCTTGCAGACTGACCCTGTTACATTGACTGTTGCACGATCGGGCATGAACCTTAGAATGGCGCTCTATTTTTTATTTTGCCTCACCACTTCGTGCTCAAGACAGTATGTTGTTTCTTCCTCTTCCTTGTTTTCGGGCATCTTGCTGTTTCTTTGCAATGTTGCAGGGTCTTTTTGTTTTTGTGCAGTTTTATGTAGCACAAACTTGACACAAAAGTATTGGAGCACTTTATTTATTTATTTTTTTGCAGTTTTATATAACGCAAACTCGATACAAAGGTATTACAGCACTTTACTTGAGCACCGGTTACAATACACAATAACACATTCATTTTAGGTAGCAAGGGTAGATTAAGTGATCTGCCCAGAATCACAGGATTTTGAGCTGATGCTGAGACTCGAACTGTGTTTCCCAGCTCCAAAGTCAGAAGCTCTGGCCCTTACACCACATCCTCTCCCCTAGAGTTCTGTGTCTGGTGTATGTTGGGGCAGTCTGGGAATAACTAATTTTTTATATAGTGCTTGGTAATACCGGTTCTGCCATTTCAGAGCGCTGCAAAGCAGGTGCCATTCTTTAAAAAATCACTATAATTCATTTGCATCAACCCTGCAGAGATGAAGAGGTGAAAAAGCTATGTCAGGATTGTAATCTGTGACATTCCGTTCTGTCAAGACCTCTGCAGTGGGTGCATTAACCAACTGACGTGAGTAGAGCTTAACTCTGGGCGAAAGCACATGCTCTTGTAACCTCTGGAGGGTCACCAACCAAGCATATAGGTTAGTTCTAGGCAAAAGATGGCAAAAGGTGTTTCCTCCAGAATGATAGAAATGGAGTCAAGACGCCAGCCCCAAGCACTTCACAGCCTCAAGATTGATAGCACAAAACATCCTTCCTTTGGATGTAAATTGTGCCTCTTTGAATAGCATTCAGTTATGGAGGCATCCATTTGTCTAACCCTGTAACGCAAAGAAGCTAACACAAGGGTGCCACAGTGAAAAGATAAGCGTATCATAGGGCACAAACTAGGCCAAGACTTCAAATTTGAGTAGCCACCCCAACAGAGATAAGTCTCACTTCAAAACCATCAGCCAGTGCACAAATGTATTCACTGAAAAGGCACCGTCAAGGTCCAGGACATTTGGGTACACTTATCTGTTCTACAGAGTCCAGTCCTGAGTCGAGGACTGCCATGAGACTATTAACCCAAGGCAGTGCTTTAAATGAACACAGAGTACCAGCCCTTCTGCATTTCCATTTGAAACACTGACCCAAGGTCACAGATGTCACACCTCTGGAGCCTATCCTGTCGGCCCATCTACCACTGAAGTTCTGTTTCACCATTCTGGACACATTCAAAGCCTCCTGTTCAGTTAATATGCCTCTTCTGTTAATCTCTTTGTATACAGTTAATGTTTTTAAAATTGGGCTGGAATAGCCAATGTAGAGGAATAATTCATTTAAAAGTTTAACCAACAGAAATACATGCCTGGCCCGGTTGCTCCTAACTCTTTTGTCCTCTCATTCTCTGCCAGTAAGGTGCTTCTGTGTGGCTTGTTTGGTGCTATAAAATTTTAGGCAAACACGCTAGAAAGAGTTGCACCTCTAGGTTATCACAGCTAGTCTGTAAGAATGAGGCGAAACACTCCCAAAATGGCGGCCTTGTTGCGTCAGCGATGCTGTGGTACCTTGCGTATATCCACCACACTCCAAACCACAACACGTCATTGGTAAAACACATTGGCCCTCATTACAACCCTGGCGGTCCAAGACTGTTCTGGAGGAAGCACCGCCAACAGGCTGGCGGTGCTTCCCAGGGCATTACGACCACCAGGAAAAGGCTGGCAGTACGGGGAGTCGCGGGGCCCCCTGACAGGGCCCCGTGCAGCTTTTCACTGTCTGCTATCCGACAGTTGAAAAGCGCGACGGGTGCAACTGCACCCGTCGCACGCCGCAACACCGCCGGCTCCATTTGGAGCCGGCTCCTGGGATCTCCAAATGGTTGTGGCGGGGGTGTGGCTGCATTGGCGGCCGCCCGGCGGTCCAATCTTGGTAGGCGGCTTCAGCCACCCGCCATGGTCGTAATGAGGGCCATTGTCATTTACAACGCCAATAGCTCTCACAAATGCAAGACCACGCCCCCCCACCCCCACAGTTATCTTTGCAACCATGTGCCTTCTTTGTCTCTCGCCATTTCATCTTTCTCACCAAATATTTTTAGCTGAGCTGTAGTGTATCATTTTCAGCCCTGCCATGCGTCACTCGTCAGAGGTTTTACGAAACCATTCTGGGATTTCCATCACATCATCCCCGAAAGGTCACGCACATCAGGTGACTGAACTGACAGCCTGTTTCTTGGTCACTGCCCTGCAGGAAACCAGCTTGAGACTGCCACACCCCTTGCTGGCTCAGGCAGGCAATGGGGCGTGAGGTTATGGTCATAAACATGTTAGCCTCGCCTCTAATGAGCGCTTCGGTCGTAGTTGGATTTTAAGCAACTTACTTTCCGTTTAGCACTGTGTGCGTCTGTCCTGTCTGTAGTGTCGGCGACCGCCGGCACTTCGGTTTTTAAGTAAACACTCAGATCCAGCTTGCACGTAAATGTTGTGATTGGAGTGTGTTTACCACGCCAATGAAAAACTGGCTAGCGCTATATATCGGAAGACTTTGGGGGCCAAGAGACTTGAATGTGTCCCAATGACCATCTCTGGGACTTAATCCTCCGTGTTACCTGCCTAAAGGAGTCCGCTGAAGGCAGGAGTAATGGTCCTTTGGTTGCTTCGTGCAAACTAAAGAAGCGGCACTGAGACCTGTTACTGTTCAATATTTTGCATGTCATACTGACGTGGCCTCAGTGAGCTGGAATCATGGGATGTCTCTTACAGCTGGGTAGTATTAAATGGAAATGCTACAAACACTTTTTAATCAGAAAATGTAAACACAAACAACATACTTGATTCAGAGATACCGCCTTGCACTGACACTACCACTTACCAGTACGGTACTACCATCCTTACCATCCTTACTCGTACGTTACCACCTGAAAGTACCTCATTGCCATCCAACACCACACTATCTATCACATCCCTGCAAATGTACTATAAACTCAGCACCATCATGTGCACACTGCACTTCAATCCCACCTCATAACACAGAACTGTTATTGCACATTTGTTTGCCACCTGACCGTTTTATTTTTTTTACCGGCATGACCAGTAGTTTAATATTCTGGTTGGTACAACAAGCATTGACAAAGCCAGTAGGTGTCGCCTATGAGTCCATAGGGCAGATGCATCAAAGGGTTTTACCCATTCTTTGTCTATAGGAAAATGCTTTGGTACATATGGCCCCTAGTGACTTTGTTAATATTTTTAGCTTTGAAGAACAGCTTTGGGGCTGGCGTGCACCAGGGCGAAAAAAAGACATAGGGGGTCATTACAACCCTGGTGGACGGTGTTAAAGCGGCGGTAATACCGCAAACAGGCCGGTGGAAAAAAAAAAAGGGAATTATGACCGTGGCGGAAACCTCCAACATAGACAGCCACTTTAACACTCCGACTGCCACGGCGGTACAGACAAGCAGCGCGGCGGTCACCGCCAACAGACAGGCGGAAGACAAAGTACCGCCCACAGTATTACAACAGGCCAATCCGCCCCCTTTTCCGGGGCGGATTCACCGTGGATAAAAACACGGCGGAAACAGCCATTTCAATGGGAAAACGCTAACCTGAACAAACTCCACGAGGAAGGAGGGCACCATGGAGCCGGAACTCCAAATACTGTTTGCGCTTGTCTTCCTGCTCCTCTACGAACATCAGCGACAGCGTCGCCAAAGACAACGGGGAGTACTCCACCTACGACATAGGGGAGGGGGGAGACAAAAGTCACGGACACACACATGCAACACCCCCACCCCCAACCTGACCCTCACCCACTACAACACACACACCAATGCATTTTCGAACATCACAGTAACAACCCCCAACCCCCCCGGAAGAATGCTAAGACAAAAGGAAATGAGTTCAACCATTGTAATGCATCAAAAAACAGTTAGCTCATATATACATCAATATATACACATTCCAAATAAATACATCACGATTAGTAGTACAGGTATGCACATTTCAATGTCCGTGGACCACTGGGCCCCAAATGCATGGGCGAGGCCCACACACGATACATGTCCTGGAACGGAGATAACACTGCAGGGGCATCAGATAAAAATACAACAGGCACCTCCAGGGGAAAGGAAGGGGGGGCACCTCAGCCGGATGACTGCACCACGCCAGATCCACGACGGGGCTCCATGCCCATTGATGTATCCTGGGGAGTGCAAAGCCACAGTCTCACAAGTCTTTGCAGTGGGTGGTCTGCCCACTGTACCATCCTGGGGAGTGCAAAGCCACAGTCTCTCAAGTGGATAACAGTCTCCACTGGTTCTGGAGGGGGACTGGTGCCCAGAGTGCTTCATCCTGCCAAGGATAGATGGAGTGGATGCATGTCTCCACTTGTTCTGGAGGGGGACTGGTGCCCAGAGTGCTTCATCTTGCCAAGGATAGATGGAGTGGATGCATGTCTTCACTGGTTCTGGAGGGGGACTGGGGCCCAGAGTGCATCACTCACCCCGTGACGGTCCCTGTTGCGTCACTGCCCCTGCCGCTCATGGGCTAGCGGTGCTTAAGTTGGCGGTGCTTGCCCTGTTCGGCAGTGCTTGCATGGCGGTCTTTGCCCTGTTCAGCAGTGCTTGAGTTGGCGGTGCTTGCTCTGTTCAGCGGTGCTTGCCATGGCGGTCTCTGACCCGTTCAGCGGTGCTTGCCATGGCGGTCTTTGCCCTGTTCAGCGGTGCTTGACTTTGCTGTCTCTGACCTGTTCAGCGGTGCTTGCCATAGCGGTCTTTGCCCTGTTCAGCGGTGTTTGAGTTGGCGGTGCTTGCCCTGTTCAGCGGTGCTTGAGTTTGCGGTGCTTGCCCTGTTCAGCGGTGCTTGAGTTGGCGGTGCTTGCCCTGTTCAGTGGTGCTTGCCATGGCGGTCCTTACCCTGTTCAGCGGTGCTTGAGTTGGGGGTGCTTGCCCTGTTCAGCGGTGCTTGCCATGGCGGTCTTTGCCCTGTTCAGCGGTGCTTGACTTTGCTGTCTCTGACCTGTGCTGCGGTGTGTGCCATGGCGGTCCCTCATTTCCCAGCAGGGCTGTAGCAGCAGGGGCCCTCCTGGGCACTGACTCCGGTGGTGGTCTCCTGACCAGTGACGATAGTGCTGCCCTCCTGGGCACTGACTCCGGCGGTGGTCTCCTGATCAGTGACAATAGTGCTGCCCTCCTGGGCACTGACTCCGGTGTTGGTCTCCTGACCAGTGACGATGGGGCTGGCGGTGTCGTCTTGGGCAGCGGGGAGGATGGCGGCCTTCTCCGCCGTGCTGCTCTTCCCAGACTTTGGAGACTTCTCTTCTGCCCCTTCACCACCTTGAGAGGAGTCACAGCTGACTCGACACTCCCCCCGGGACCCTTGTGGGCGGCTTTGCCGGCAAGTGTCTTCCCCCTCTCCCGTCGGGCACTGTCCAACTTCTGGTGCTTCACAGGGGGTGGACTGGCTGTGCTTTGGCTCCGTGTCACACTGGCTGCCCTGGTGCCCGGTGCACTCCACATACCTCGAACAGGCACCAATGGTACCAGAATCTTTTTGGCTGAGGTGCTACTACGGGACCTATGAATTGGAGGGGGGGGTGATGGGACAGAGGTCAAGGTTGCTCAGGAAAGTTTGTGACGAACACTGGGACAGGTAGCTGGAGGGGGTCTGGGAGTGGAGGAAGAGGAGGTGGTTGTAGGAGGTGTAACTTTTGGTGATTTGGGTGCAGGTGCATGTTCTGGAGGCTGTCGTGAGGTGGATGGATGTTGGGTGTGTGTGTGCCCGCGTTTGTGTACTTTGGGAGGGGGCGTCACAGACACACTGGGAGAGGACACAGGGGACGTGTAAATGGTAGTGGGGGTGGTGAGTGCAGGTGAGCGGGGTGTGGTGCTGGGTGTTCTGGTGCGAGTCCTAGTGGCTGTTGTGGTAGTGCATGCAGGTGAGAGTGTAGACGAGACTGGGAGGGAGGAGGGAGACGACGACGAGGGGGACACAGTGGAGGCAGTGGATGTTGCTGTCTGTATGTGGGTGATGCTTGTGTGAGTGCCTGTGGGATGTGTGGTGCCTATGTTTGCCTGAGCTGCCCTTGTGTGGTGAGGTGTGTGCAGGCTGGTCTGATGGTGTGCCTGGGATAGGCTGGGGTACAGGGGATTGGGTCTGGGTGGAGGAAGTTGGAGGGGGGAGGCTAGACACAGGGACAATGGCTGCCATCAGTGCTGAGGCCAGAGATTGCAGGGTTCGATGAAGGGCAGCCTGACCAGAATGAATGCCCTCCAGGAATGCATTACTGTGTTGCAACTCCCTTTCTACACCCTGGATGGCATTCACAATGGTAGACTGCCCAACAGTGAGTGACCTGAGGAGATCAATGGCCTCCTCACTGAGGGCAGCAGGGGTGACAGGGGCAGGGGCTGAGGTGCCTGGGGCGAAGGTGATGCCCACCCTCCTGGATGAGCGGGCACGGGGCGAAGGCTGAGGGGCTGCTGGGAGGGCGGTGCTGGTAGGGGGGTGGCGGCTGTACCTGTAGAAGTGGGGGGCACAGATGGTGCCGCCACCACAAGGGAGCTCCCATCGGAGGACGAGTCCGTGTCGCTGTTTGCTGATCCGCTGACCGCCGTGAAGCTCCCCTCGCCCTCCGTCCCACTGGTGTATTCGGAGTCCGTGGTGTGGCCCTCCATGGCCATGTGGGACGCAGCCCCCTCGTGCTCCGGTGCCCCTGTACCTCAGCCTGATGATGCTGATGCACAAAAGAAAATGGGAGACCCCAAAAAGGGGTGGGGAAACAGAAGAAAGACAGGTTGAGTGCATGGTTGACCGCTACTGTTGGCGGACAATACAGACACAGCAGCCCCATGCACTACGCTGTGCTCTTGGCCTCTACAGATGCAGTTCCTGGGATATTTCCTACTTGCCTATGAGTGCCATCTGCCCACATAGATGACACAGGGGCATGTATACCTGTTTTTGGCACTCTACAGAGGTGGGGTGGAGTGGCACATTGCCTGCATTACGGAGGGGCCTAGCCTACGGAACTCGCCCTGACCTGGGGAAACCCACAGCCCTCCTTCCCCACCCAGACCCCTCCACTGCGCGCAAAGTCATGAAATTGTGAGTGTACTCACCCCCTTGTGTCTGCTGTGATGCCCTCATGCGCCCATCCAACTCAGGGTAGGCCACCAACAGGATCCGGATAATCAGGGGGGTCATGGTGCGACGGGCATCCCTCCCACGTTGGGAGGCCATCCCCAGCTGAGCCTCCGCCGTCTTCTTGCTCCAGCGGCGAATGTCCTCCCATCTTTTACGGCAGTGGGTGCTCCGTTTCTGGTGGACCCCCAGGGTCCGGACTTCCTTGGCGATGGCACGCCAAATATCCTTCTTCTGGTGGGCGCTGACCTACATGAAATGTACAGGGGAAGAAGAGAAGTCATTAACAACTGCACCGTCGAAGTGAGTGGCCCACATCCCTACCCTTGCCATGTGGCACATGTATTCACAGTCCTTCATGCTCGCATTACTCTGCCCCCTTCATACTTACATCCAGCCCTCTCCAACCAGGCATAGCCCATACAACTTGCACCCTAGGGTACTCACCTGTTGGTCTGGAGGACTGTAGAGTAGCGTGTACTGGGGGAGGACCCCGTCCACGAGCTTCTCTAACTCCTGTGCAGTGAAGGCAGGGGCCCTTTCCCCAGACGCACGTACCATTATCTCTTCCATACCGAGGTCACAGCAGCACTTGCAGTGTAGGTCCTCTCCTGTCGAAGATCAGGTATCGAGTGATTGAACAGATAGAAAATGGCGGTCACGTCTGCGGCGGTGACGTCTGCGGCGGTGACGTCCGCAGCGGTGCGTATCATCACCGCCGGCGCACTTCGTCATTGGCTCCTGGGACCCTTAGGGTCCAATGTTAACCAATGCAGCATTGCGCCGCTGTTTTCGACCGCCTGCGGTGTACAATGCCAGCGCAGTTACCTCACATCCCATTGTCCCACTTTAGAGGGCAGGCATCCGCCATTTCAGGGACCCACATGGCTTCATTTACAACTGCGTCACATATACATAGGCCTGGACTCAACACACATACAGGAAGATTTTTGTATTTTGTGTCGTGTTCTGTGTAGCTGTGGGTACATACCTCTGAATTGTTTGACTCTGTGGTCGCTGTTGTCCTTCCTAGGCACCGTCAGCTGGGACATGTGAGGAGATGGCGGAATCCTCTGGTGTACCGACCGCTGGTGGGCCTGTTGACAATGGAGGAGCGACATTTAATCATCACCTACAGGTTTGACCGTGCCACAATCCAGGAACTGTGTACCCGGTTGGAGCCAGATCTGATGTCACTAATCCGCCATCCCACAGGTATCCCCCATCAAGTGCAGGTGCTGTCAGTACTCCATTTCCTAGCAAGTGGGTCATTTCAGACAACAGTGGCCATGGCATCAGGGATGTCCCAGCCTATGTTTTCTAACGTATTGTCCAGAGTTTTGTCTGCCCTGCTGAAACACGTGAGGAGCTACATCGTTTTCCCTCAGGTGGAGGATTTGGCTACAGTGAAAGGTGACTTCTATGCCCTTGGACACAGCCCCAACATCATAGGTGCCATTGATGGGACCCATGTGGCTTTGTTCCCCCTCCACAGGAGTGAACAGGTGTACAGGAACCGGAAGAGTTATCATTCCATGAATGTACAGATGGTATCTTTGGCAGACCAGTACATCTCGCAGGTAAATGCTATGTTCCCTGGCTCAGTGCATGACGCCTACATCCTGCGGAATAGCAGCATCCCTTATGTGATGGGTCAACTCCAGAGGCACCGTGTGTGGCTATTAGGGGACTCTGGTTACCCCAACCTATCATGGCTATTGACCCCAGTGAGGAATCCCAGGACCAGGGCAGAGGAACGCTACAATGAGGCCCATGGGCAGACTAGGAGGGTGATCGAACGCACCTTCGGCCTCCTGAAGGCCAGGTTCAGGTGCCTCCATATGACAGGTGGTTCCCTATTCTACTCAGCAAGGAAGGTGTGCCAGATCATCATCGCCTGCTCTATGCTTCACAATCTTGCTTTGCGACGCCAGGTGCCTTTTCTGCAGGAGGATGGTCCAGATGACGGTGTTATTCCAGCTGTGGAGCCTGTGGACAGTGATGAGGAGGAAGCAAAGGAAGAAGACATTGATAACAGGGACTCAGTCATACAGCAATATTTCCAGTGACACACAGGTGAGAACAATTTACCTCTATCCTGTCTGTCAATTTGAAGCAGTATTTGCTAACTGAGTAGTACATTTCCATTACGGTTTCACAGGTGTGGTTACCAACGTGTGTCATCTGCTTGCATCCTTCATGGACTTGTGATGTGTGACATAGGTATGTTGACATTACATTTTCGAACGGATTTGGCCATTGTCATAGTTAATACACATTTTCATAATCACAGACTGACTCCAGATTGTTTTGTGGTTCAAGGGTGTTTATTGAAGTGCTAATTATTGGAGGGGGTGGCAAAATGGTGATGGGTGATGGTGGAGGAATGTCCATGGCAGAGTCCCATCTATAAGTCTCACAGGTGCACTGCCCATATGGGCATAGGAAGTGGAGCTGGAACAGTTCCAATCTGGACAGGGTAACAAAGTGGGACAGTGGGATGACAATCAGGGTGGTGTCATTTCCTGGCGGGGTCTTGCCATCTTGCTCTGTCCTGTTCCTGGATCTCAGGGACCGCTTGCGGGTGGTTCTCCGTCTGCAGGGGGTGGGGTGCTGGTGTGGTGGTCCTGTGGCGGGGCGTCTTGTCTACTAGAGCCGGTGGAGGTGGTGGTGGGCAGTTCATCGTCCAGGCTAGTGTCAGGGGCTCCTTGGAGTGCCACGGTGTCCCTCATGGTCTTCTGAATGTCCTTCAGCACCCCTACGATGGTGCCCAGGGTGGAGCTGATGGTTCTGAGCTCCTCCCTGAACCCCAAATACAGTTCGTCCTGCATGCGCTGGGTCTCCTGAAACTTGGCCAGGACCGTCGCCATCGTCTCCTGAGAGTGGTGGTATGCTCCCATGATGGAGGAGAGGGCCTTGTGGAGAGTGGGTTCCCTAGGCCTGTCCGCCCTCTGTCGCACAGCAGCCCTCCCAGTTCCCCTGTGTTCCTGTGCCTCCGTCCCCTGGACCGTGTGCCCACTACCACTGCCCCCAGGTCCCTGTTGTTGTTGGGGTGGTGGGTTATCCTGGGTTCCCTGTAGTGGTGGACACACAGCTGATTGACGTGTCCTGGCTACGGAGGTATGGCCCGCTGGGTGGGTGCTGTGCTGGTGTTACCAGAGGGTGGAAGGTCAGTGTTGGGCTGTGCCTGTGCGAGGGGAACCGACTATCCCGAGGCCCACGATGGTCTGGGCTGGTCATCTGGATCCAATTGGCCAGAGCTGCTGTCATCACTGTGGGCCTCTTCTGTTGGTGGGGTAGAGATGTCTGGACCCTCCTGTCTGGTGACGTTAGGTAGTGGACCTGTAGGGGTATAAAAGCATGATTATTGCATGTGTGTGTCTCATGGTGTGCAATGGGTGGGTGAGCGTGTACCCCAGTGCTAGCATTCCTGTGTGTGGGCTTGTGTGATGATGGTTAGGGGGTGTTATGGGTATGTGCAGTGGGCATGATTAGTGATGGGTGTCCATGCTTTGTTGTTGCATGCAGGGCTTGGTGTTGGGATGGGTGGTTTGTGTAATTAGTACATTAGTGAGGAGTTTGAGTGATAGGGGAGGGGGTGAGGGTGGGGGGGTGTGATAGCATGCAGGTTTGGGTGGGGGATATGATAGTTAAGATTTGACTTACCAGTGTCCATTCCTCCACCGACTCCTCTGAGGCCCTCTGGATGCATAATGGTCAAGACTTGCTCCTCCCATGTTGTTAGTTGTGGGGGAGGAAGTGGGGGTCCGCCGCCAGTCCGCTGTACCGCGATGTTGTGCCTGGAGACCGTTGAACGCACCTTCCCCCATAGGTCGTTCCACCTCTTCCTGATGTCCTCCCGATTTCTTGGGTGCTGTCCCACTGCGTTGACCCTGTCGACTATTCTTCGCCATAGCTCCATCTTCCTAGCTACAGAGGTGTGCTGCACCTGTGATCCAAATAGCTGTGGCTCTACCCGGATGATTTCCTCCACCATGACCCTGAGCTCCTCCTCCGAAAACATGGGGTGTCTTTGGCGTGCCATGGGGTGGTGTAGGTGATGTGTGGGGTGGTGTATGTGGTGATGAGTGTGGTGATGTGTAGTGGTGTGTGGTGTATTGTGCGTGGATGTTGTGTGGGTGATGGTGTTGTGTGCCTCTGTGTGGTGGGGTTGTCTATTGCATATTGCAGTGCTCTCTCTGTCGCCTTCGTCTCTATTTTTTGGTCATAGCGGTTTGTGGGTGATGTGGGTGTGTGTTTTATATTGTGTTGGGTGTGTGGGAGTGGTGTTTGTATGTGTATCAGGTGTGTGTATTTCGAATAGTCCAATGTGGCGGTGTTTTGGAGATGTGTGTGTATTTTGAGCACGGCGGTGTGTACCGCCAATGGAATACTGCGGTTGAAAGACCGCCGCGTGGATTTGTGGGTCGTGATAACATGGGCGTGTTTCTGTTGGCGTGACAGTGGAGGATTTGTTTTCGCCAGTTTATCACTGACCTTTGGTGTGGCGGAGTTGTGTGGGTGTCTGAATTTCGACGGATTCCGAGATGTGGGTCATAATAGCTGTGGCGGTTTTCCGCGGCCGCAGCGGTGTATTGGCGGTCTTCTGCACGGCGGTAAGCGGCTTTTACCGCCAATGTTGCAATGACCCCCATAATGACAAAACTGTTGCATCAGTTTGTAGGTACATGCATGCGTTCAGCACACATGCACCCATTTAAATGGGCCCTGTTTTGTCTTTATTTACAGATCAAGATATATCAGTAAATTTAAAAAAGTAGTGCAGAAGCACAGTTTTAAAATCGAGCTCGAAGCGTTTAAAAAAAAATTGGGCAAGCTGGCTGCAGGAATGAGTGGGGGTGAAGTATCACGGCAGGTGGAGAGAAGCAACAAGTAGGATATAACATACGTGAAGAACAGTGTGGCGTGTGGGGGTAGAAGCACATGGTGAAAGAGAAAAGTGGAGTGCGCAGGTGAGAAACATAGGGGAGAGCCAGCAACACAAGTGTGGGCGATAGGAGAGAAGCACATGAACAAAGCGAGAGGGGATAAAAGCAGTGCTTAATTTGAGCCGGTGTTTTCCGGTGCAGGGCACAAGTACTTATTTTTAAGGGCCGGCAATTAATTTTCTGCATCATGCATTTACTGTGTGCAAAAGAAACATATGGGAAAGGGGGAGGAAGAGAAAAACAAAAAAGCATCACAAAGGGAAAAAGCAGAAAGCTGCAAGAGTGAGCTGAATGGGCAGGGCGTGGCTGTTAATGGATTAAAGAGGCCGAGATGTCTCACACATTTAAATACAGCAGCTGAATACGTCAAAAGAGAGGTTTGGGAACCGGCATATTTTTATTTACAAATTAAGCCTAGATAAAATCACATGAGGGAAGCAGCTGAAAATCACATGCATTCTCATGGAGTTCCGAAACAAAAAGAAAAACAGCAGTTCCCTAAAAGCAAGTAGTGGATATACAATACCCAAAGATATGACTAAAGAGGCTATGCTTAATGACAGGGACAAACACAAGACTGACAAAAAATCTAATAAGTAGCAGGAAAATTAGAGTGATAGGAAAAGCTAATGGTAAGCAATGGGTGGGCTCCAAGCTCCTGTATGTTTTTGGAAAGTCCAAAATATTCCTTTTGCAACCAGATGTGTTGTCAGGGATCCCTTACCTAAAAATAGCCTTTTTTAGGTAACACAACACACAGAAAAAGCAGATATAGCCAGATTTTAGTTCAAGAAGTACAAAAATTAAGAAGCTATGGTTAGGGAAAAGTAGAAACTAAATCTCTGGCAACGTTATTAATCACGTTAGCTAGCATAAAACAGTCACTCACTTTTTTTTTTCAAAACATGTACAGCTTTGTATGTGATGCAGTTGTCCCCTTAATGGTTCTTGGAGGTGACAATAGTGTACTATCTTAATTTCCTTCGGGGTAAATCTCTTGAAGTCCTACTGGTAAAACTCACATCATGGATTGAGTTTTATTTTTCATTTGCAGATTATCATGCATACGTTTGCCAACATTTTTCTACCTTGTCTCTATCTGCCAGTGTTCAATAGGTTGCAAATAAATACATCTTGTGCATGTGTGTATATATTTATTTATTATACCTAGTATATGATATATAGAGTTCGATTATGGAAGATAAAAAATGCTAAAACAAATGCATATCAACTGGCAAAGCGCTTGCTACAGTAATGTTATATGCAATAAAGCAATTGTTAAACAAGTTCCCCATTAAAAAAAAAAACAGGGCTATTAACAGAGTATGCATTTATTACTCAATAAATCCCACACAAACATTATTGTGAACTTTTAGTCTTGTGACTATAACTACATGATATGAGTGAGACTGCAAATCAGTGCCAGAGAAATGATAAACAATAATAAACAGGAAACAGCCTTTACCATCCATCCTTTACCACGCGGATGCCTTTACCACACAAGATAGGTATATTTAAGGTAGGTGTATAAACATATCAATTTTGCCTTACCGTTAATATATAACTGTAACTGCTGAATGTCTATGTTTTTTTTGTGTGTAAAATCTGAGCCTAACTATAACGTCCCTGTCAACTTTTGTTTTTTTCAGAGAATTTCTAAGTTTTTAGTGCCATTTATTATCTATAATGTCCCTGTGACCGGGCTGTTTTTGGCCCCAGGGACCCCATCCCCTGCAGCCCACTGCTGGATTTATGGGAGAGGGGGACAAGCAGCCCCCTCGCTGGGCTGATTTTGGCCCCTGGGGCCCCCATCTCCTGGAACACGGCCATATTGTAAATGGGGAGGGGGCAGGTAGCGCCCTCCATGGGCCAATTTTGTCCCCACCCCAGGACCCCATCTCCCTGGGCTCGGTCATATTATTAAAAGGAGGGGGGAACGCAGGCACCTCCCCAAGCCTGGATAATTACTCAAGGGGCAGGGGGGCGCGCAGCCCCCTTCCCAGGCCGATTTAGGTCCGGGGGCCTAGCCTAAAAAGGGTGGATGCCCGAGACCCCACGAAGAGCACCCACCATATTGCTTTTGAGGGCCACCTGGGTGCCCCAAGGCCCCATCGGCTCTAGCCATTTCCCTGCCTCTAGCGGGTGTTGGAATTGATCCCACCCACAGAGAGCATCTAAAAATGCTGCTCACTGCAGAAGGCAGCAATATTGTCATCAGTGGGGGCAGGCAGGGAAACAGATGAAAAGTCCGCTCCCAGCGGGCAGGAGCATTTTTCATGCATCAGTTCCCCCCTCACTGGGAACAGACTTTGGAGGTCATTACGAGTCTGGCGGTCCGTGGTGATGGTGGCGGTCTTACCGCCACGGCCCCAGCGGAGCAGACCGCCATATTATGAGCACAGGGATGGAACCAACAGAACACATCCAAGTCACCACCCGAACAGTGACCACAGACGGACCGCTGCAGCCGGGAGCAGGCATATCCAGGATGGCAATGAGGCTGTTTCCCACGACCATATTACGAGGCTGCACATCGCCAGGATTTCCGGAGTGGTCGCACCACCATGATAAGCCTGGCGGAAACTAATCACTTAAAAGGGAACACTCACCTTCAGGAACACAGGCACGTCCGCAGGCACCATGGCATGCGGATTGCAAGTCTTCCCAATGCACCTGCTGGCTATTGAATTCCAGGATCAGTGACGGTGACAAAGACACCAACTGTAAGTACACCCGCCTAGCACACACTGGAGGGAAGGATGTTAGTACACACACAACACACACACATGGCACAGCAAGCCACTGCCAAACACACACACACACACATGTACCAACACACACACACACACTGACACACGCCCAATTGCATATACACAACACATACATGTTGAAAGAAAGCCAGGATCTACACCAGCGGCGCAGTGCTGTATATATAGATATATATGACTATGAAAACATTGCAAGCAACATAATGAACTATGTACAATGGGGCCCGAGGCCCAGTCCATTAAGTCCATTGTGCCCCTTTCACACTGAGCACAGAATGAGGGCCCAACTTGATTCCTGACTGACAACTGATGGCCTCCACTGGGCAGTGGCATCAGTGGGGCATGCAGGCACCTCAGGGGCGAGAAGGGGGGCCAGGGATGGTGGTTTTGGTATGGTGGGGGGGCCCTTAGGCTTGGATTGGGGGGGTTGGCCTTATACTTTGTTTGATTTTGGTGGAGTGGCTTTGGGTCTGGGCTTTGGAGGGGTGACTGTGGACTTGATGGGGGTGGAAGTCATCAACGGGGAAGGGGCAGGGCGACGACCAGGGGAGGACGGGGAGGTGGAAGACAGGGGTGTGGGGAAGGTAACAGTGTGCTGGGGGGAGAGGGACAAGTTTACTGGTGGGAAACAGGGAAAATTCACAAAGGAAACGTTTCTTAGGGGCAAGGGGACGGTCATGGCAGAAAGGTATGGGAGTGGAGGTACAGGGTGTGGGAGTGGTTGAGAGGTGAGTACATGGAGGTGATTTGGGTGCAAGTGCGTGTTTGGATGCCATGTGTGTGCTGCATGACTGTTGGGTGGGTGACTGTGGGCGTTTAGATGTTGTGGAAGGAGGGGGAGGAGATGCAGGGAGATTGCAGGGTGGATGTGTGAGTAAATGTTGTGGTGGTGTCTGCAAGTATGGTGGGTGTGCTGCATGTGGGGGTGTTGACAGTTGTGCTGAGTGCTCATGTGGTGTATGGGGTGCATGCATGCGGGTCTGATGTTCTGACAGTGACAGTGAGGATACTTGTGGCAGGATCTGGGACTGATGAGATGGAGACTGCAGGGGTGAGTGGTGTAGTCCATGTGAGTGGTGAGGAGGGGGGGAATTGGTGTAGGGAGGGGATGTTGCCTTGTCTGCATCTGAATGTTGTGTGTGTGCGCATGGCAGTGCTGATGTTTGTGGTGCTTATGTCTGTCCTTGAGTACGGGGGGCGTGGCCGAGCAGCCGAAGATGGCGGCCGCATAAACCTTTTGCTGTGAAGGGGCCCACAAGTTATCCAATAAAAATAACCCCGACCTAGGGGCCATCCACACTGCCGCTGCTGTTGGGGAGCAGCTGACCAGTCGGGGAACCAGACGCGCTGCCTTGAACGCCCGAGGGTGCTAGCTGGAAGTGGAACAGGAGCGAGGAGCCGTCGGCCTGGCGCCCCACCTTGAGATCGGGGACCAAAGTTACTGAGCGGGCCCGGGCTGGGTTCGACTGACCGCCGAGCGTACCAACCACAGGGGGGAAACTGCTCCATCCCCGCTAAGATAAACAGTGGTGAACCCAGATTGTAATCGGAGGTCCGGCGCGATCTGAACGCTGCAAGTGCAATTCACCACAAGGTGAGGAAACTAAGAAGAATTCCCGCACACGGCGCAGCCGAGGCCCGATAAAGAAAGACTGAGCCCAGGAGATCGGGAGATGCAAAAACTGAAGGCGTGGTGCTGTGCCTTAACACGGACGTCACCGCTGCCCTGAACACCCGAGGGTGCTCGCTGGAAGTGGAACAGGTTCGAGGAGCCGGCGGCCTGGCGCCCCACCTTGAGACCGGGGACCAAAGTTACTGTGCGCGCCCGGGCGAGGTGCGACTGACCGCCGAGCATGCCAACCACGGGGGAAGTTGCTCCATCCCCGCTAAGATAAACAGTGGGGAACCCGGAGTGTGGTCGGAGGTCCGGTGCGATCTGAACGCTGCAAGTGCAACTCACCACGAGGTGAGGAAACTAAGAAGAATTCCCACACACGGCGCAGCCGAGGACCGGTAAAGAAAGACTGAGCCCAAGAGATCGGGAGAAGCGAAAACTGAAGGCGCGCCCTAACGCGGACGCCGCTGCTGTCGGTGCTAAGCGGCGGGTCTGACAAGGAGCCGGGCGTGCTGCCTTGAGCGCCCGGGGGTGCTCGCTTGAGGTGAAACAGGAACGAGGCAACAGTGGCCTAGTGCCCCACCCCGTGACCGTAGACCAAAGTTGCCTTGCACGCCCAGGCGCGGTATGACTGACCAACGGGTGTGCCTACTGCGGGGGGAAGGTGCTCCGGTCTCGCTAAGACAGACAGGGGTCCCGGTGTGAGGTCAGAGTCCCAGCGCGACAGTAGCGCTGCATGTGCAGCACACCACGAGGGGAGAAGAACCCATGCGTGCTACGCTGCCGAGGCCCGGGTAAAGGAAAGTCGAGCCCGGGAGAAGCGAAAACGGAAGGCGTTGTGCCATAGTGCAATACGGACGAAGGTGCAAACAGCGATGACTCGGACAATGCACACAGGCTCGAAGTACCTCCACACTGGAGCAGACGGAATAGCCCTATTCATGGCCTGAAGTAGAATGTGTGGAAAAGAAAGGAGGTAAAATAAAAATAAGTTAAATAATAAATTAAACCAAGGTGAACAAAAGGTGAATAATGAATATAAGGAGGCAATAACGCTGTCCATACAAAGGAGGACGAGTCCCTCCCTAACCACCATAAGACTGCCACTGCAACCCCCAGGGGAACACAGAATGGAGAAATCGGGCGGCTGCCGGGAGCGAAGAAGGACGGAGGGAACGGAGCGGCTCTAATAACACCAGAGGTAGACCCAGCTGATCATAGCTTCTCGCCCTGCAGAGACAGGGAAGCGGTGGCACGGACTATCCGACAGGCCTGGGAGGACGGGAGAGATAAGCCTCATGTGAGCTTCATGGCCCTGCTGGGCACGCATCCTACTTGAGATGGGACCTGGTGAGCACGGTATAGTCGCTCTTTGGGAGAGCAACCCATAAACGCGGAAGGGAAGAGGGAACGGTGAGGTCACCAAAATCGCTGGAGAGGTGTTGAAACAGCTGGCAGGCCCCCCGCTGTAAGCCTGTGGACGCGACCCACAATATCCCCGATGTCTTCCAAGAACAGGCACAAGGGTAAAACCATGGATCAAACCCCGTCCGTGGAATGCGGTGGTGGGGAGCCCCAGGACCCACCGCAATCTAAAGTGCAGGATACCCTGGACAAAATCCTGAGTGCAATTGAGGACACAAAAACAGCGTTGCAGCATGACATTAGTCAAGTCGAAGTGGGCCTCTTGAGGGCGGATTACCAGAAGCTAGCCGACAGAGTCAAGGAAACGGAATCCGCCCTGACTGTAATAGCACCGGCACAAAAAGATCTAACAGCCGCAGCAATGAACCTCACAGACAGAGTGACACAGCTAGAACAAAGAGCAGAAGACACTGAGGGGAGAAACCGTAGGAACAATGTACGGGTCGTAGGACTTCCAGAAGGAGCAGAGTGCTCGAATATGGTGGATTTCCTTGAGGAGTGGCTGCGCACAGTCGTGGGACCGGACAGGCTGACCCCCTTTTTTGCATTGGAACGGGCACACTGGGTGCCCTCGAGCCCCCTGGCGCCGGGTAGACCACCCCTAGTGGTGGTTGCTAGACTGCTTCACTACAGGGATAGGGATACCTTGCTGCAGCGGGCCAGAGAAGCAGGCCCTTTTAAGGTGGTGAATGGGGAAGTGACGCTGTTCCTGGATTTCACACTCGAAGTCCAGTCCAAACGTGCCTCATTCTTGGCGGCTAAAAGGGCCCTCAGAGATGATGGAATCCAGTACTCACTCCTCTTCCCGGCGAGGCTGAGGGTAGCTCTTGAGGACAAGACTACATTCTTCCAATCCCCGATGAGGCGTGGGAATGGTTGGAAGCACGCGGATGCCGGCCTGGGCAGCGCATGAGGAAGGAACGAGCTGAGGGCAGTCCCCGCAGGGGCCCGAGGAGGCGGCGGAGCAGAAACTGCAACCGCATGCCACCAACACGGGCACAGAGGGAGTTGGGAAAGAAAGTGGCCCTGGAGGTGGCGGCGAGAGGCGTCCCCTCCTGAGGGATCAGGAGGTGAATCAGATGACACAGCGGGGTCCTCCATTGTGGGCTCGGGGAGCTCGGCGCGTGCCCCGAAAGTGACTCCACAGACAGCTGATGAACTTGGATAACTGAACGGTACAGTTGGCCTCTAGGTGAGGAGAGTTACATGAGCTTAGGGCCCCCCTGAGCACGCCACCCCCCACCGGATTCTCGACCATCCACCAGTCTGGCGAGAACTAGCACTAAACTGTTGAATATGTTGCACTGTTGCACAGTTCTTTGGGCAACCTACTGTTTGAGGGGCGCCCTGGGGAGGGGGAGTTGGGTTTTATTCTTACAAGTTCAGATGGTACCTGTGGTGCGGGGGTGTGATGGTGTAGGGCATGCAATAAGATCTGGGGGGGATTGGGCCACCGGGGTGGGATGGGGAAATGGCAATGCTTATGATACATCAACATGGAAGAGTATAACTTCATAACGTGGAACATACAGGGGATGGGGTCTCCAGCCAAAAGACATAGAATATTGTCCTATTTAAAAAGAAGGGGTATCCAGGTGGCAATGCTACAGGGGACCCACTTGGCAACAGGGGAAACAGAGAAACTGAGTCGCAGGTGGAGAGGGCAGGTGTTCGCCACGGAATATTCCGCGTACGCACAGGGTGTGCTGACTTGGGTCCGGGCCGGGGTGCCATTCGAGGTAGTCTCAACCAATATAGACCGTGAGGGCTGATTTGTGATAGTCAGTGGGAAGCTGCATGGTACCTCGATTGTCCTAGGTAGTATTTACGCTCCCAATCAGAATCAGGTCACCTTCATGGCTCACCTGTCGAGTCAACTCACCTGGCAGCAGACAGAAGAACTGATAATAGGTGGGGACTTTAACAGTATTCTAGATGTGGACATGGACCGCTCCACCCCACCGATGCCAGGGGCGGCAACACACAAGGTATCCAGGAGATTGAGGGAGTGGTTGGACTCCTGGGGCTTGGTGGATGCTTGGCGAGAACTACACCCCTCTGATAGAGACTACTCATATTACTCAGGTCTCCACCGGGTGCACACCAGGATAGACAGAGTGGTGTGCACAGCAAACATGGTACGGGGAATGACCCACTCTGAATATCTTGGTCGTACCCTATCTGACCACAGCCCTTTACTGATCACATGGAGAGTAACCGAAGACAGGCCCCCCATCCCAACGTGGAGACTGTCCCCGGCTTCACTAGAAGATCAAGCATACAGGGATGACCTCCGCTCATACCTGGCAGACCATATTAAAATTAATAAGGGGTCCACCTCCTCTAGATCGACGGAGTGGGAAACGCTTAAAGTAGCAACAAGAGGTCACTATATGGGACAGACGGTGGGGGTGAGACGAGCATTGGAGCAGGAGTTGACCAGTCTCGAGGAGAATCTACACGAGTGGGAACGTAGAGGGAGTGGGGAGGGGCCAGAATTAGAGGAATATGAACGAGTGAGGAGGTCCCACTCCCAGGTTGAGGAACAACTACGCTGCCATAATATGCAAAAATACCTAGCCTCATTGCAATCTGAGGAGGGCAGATCGGGTAGGATGGTGGCGTGGTTAGTGCGACCAGGAGGGGATAGTGAACCCATCACGAGTGTAAGAGACAGTGAGGGGGAGCGGAGATGTAGACCGGGCCCTATAAATGACGCCTTTAAAGAATACTACACCCACTTGTATAGGGACCCAGGCGAGCTCAACACAGAGGAACTTGACGGTTTCTTACGCCAACTCCCCCTGACCACCCTGACGCATGAGGAACGTGACAGACTGGGAGGGCCGGTGACAGCAGAAGAAGTGCAGGAGGCCATCTCGCAGCTAGCCTCAGGGAAGACTCCGGGGACGGATGGCCTTCCAATAAACTTTTACAAAAAATATACGACGCCGTTGACCCCACAACTAGTGGAGATGTACACAGAGGCATTGCATCACGGCAGGTTGCTAGACTCGCTCAGGGAAGCACTAGTGGTCCCCCTACCCAAACTGAAATCTAAAGAAGCATCGGTAACTGACTTCCGCCCCTTATCAATGCTGAATAATGATTTCAAAATCCTTAGTAAGATTCTGGCCAACCGCCTGCTCCAATGTATACTAGCTTTACTACACACAGATCAGAACGGATCTGTTCCGAACCGCAGTACCTCCCTGAATCTCAGGCGGTTATTCACCATACTACACATGCCCATAGAGAAGAAACCTACTTCGGGAGTATTACTAGCGGTGGACTTTGAGAAAGCCTTTGACTTGGTCCGCTGGGACTACCTCAGGGCAGTGATGATGCGGATGGGCTTGGGGGAGGGTTGGGTAAAGTGGGTGGACCTATTGTATGGTGCTTCATTGGCAAGGGTCAAGACGGGTAGGATAGTATCAGATACCTACCCCATTTATAGGGGAACCAGGCAAGGTTGTCCTCTGTCCCCACTATTGTTCGCCCTTGCCATTGAGCCTCTGGCCACCAGGTTGAGGATGGACGGAGTTGGTAGAGGAGTAGAGTGGGAGCAAACAGAGCACGTCGTCTCATTGTACGCTGACGACATTCTCATCTATCTCAGGGATGGAGAATCTGGTCTCCCTTGGGCCCTCCGTAACTTGGAACAATTTGGTACCCTGTCGGGACTGCACCTCAATAGGTGCAAGACGTTTGTCTTCCCCATTCTGCCAAGGTGTGAGAGCCCCACCACGTGTCCAGAGGACATGGTGTGGGCACCCCGCACCTTTAAATATCTGGGCATCCAGGTGTATCATGAGCTGGGGGACCTCAGGGACGGTAACATCTGGAGGGTATTTCGCTCCTTGAGGGCATCTGTCGGATTCTGGCGCTCCCTGAAATTGTCTATAATGGCCAGAATATCATTAGCCAAAATGATCATGTTACCCCGTCTCCTTTATTGTTTCGCTAACTTGCCGCTATTGATCCCATCGGCATGGTTCCGTGAGTTGAATACCCTGCTTCGGGAGCTCGTATGGGACGGAGGCCGTAGGCACACATCGCTTTCTATTCTTTGTAGACCGACTCAGTCGGGGGGCCTAGGAGCCCCAGACTTTGAGTCCTATTACCTAGCATCCCAGCTGCAGTGGGTTTCCAGATGGTTCACCAGAGAGGGTCAGCTGGACAGATGCACTGCCAGCGGGGTGAAGGATATGGATCTGATTATTGCACGCTTGATTAATCGGCGGGTTGCACACCATACTGACAGCCTCATGACGAGAGTCGCTGCATTGTGCTGGAAGAAATGCGCGAAACGTGTAGGAGTGGGTCCACCCTACTCCCCCACCCTACCACTATAGGCGCTGATACTGGGAGCAGTTGAGAGAAGTCAAACGGGCCCCGGGTTGGGAACATGGAAAAAGGCGGGCGTGGAGACAGTGGGGGACCTATTTAGGGATGGGGTAGTGAGATCCTTTGCCGACCTGGTGGAGAGTAATGGGGTACCACAGGGACAATTCCTTCTATACCAGAGGTTGCTCCACAATCTGAGGGAACACTGGGAAACAGTTAATGCGGAACCCCCTACCCACCAGATATTACACCTAATATTGGTATCAGGGGGCGAGGCCCACCTAATTACTAGATTATACCGGGCCCAAAATGAACACGCCCTGGACCCTTTCCAAACACAAAGGGAGAAATGGAAAAGGACAGTGAGTAGGGACCTAACTGACACGGAATGGAAGAGAATACTGGCGTACTCCCGGACGGTCTCACGAAACACACGACTAAGATACATCTAATACAATTATATTCACAGAACGTACCTTACCCCACACCAACTGTCCCTGATATATGGTGGCCCCCCGAGGTCATGCCCCAGATGCAAGGACATGGATTCAGACTTCGACCATATGGTGTGGAGTTGCCCAGAACTCCAACGGGGTTGGGGAGCAGTACTGACTGACCTGAATAAATTATTTGAAGTGGATCTGTCCCTGGCCCCAACGCTGTGCCTTCTGGGTCTTGGAGCAGGACTCCCATGTGGGAAGGTGTGTGGTCGATTCCTGGACCTTGCCCTGGCCCTTTATAGAAGGTTGATCACATTAGGCTGGAAATTGCCCAGATGCCCTCTACTGAAAGTATGGAGACAGGATGTTACAAAATGGGCGAGGGCAGAATTGCAGGTCCTGATTAGCGAGGAGGATTTCGGGGAGTAGGATAAGGGAGATGGCAACAAAGTCATATCAGCCGGGGCATGGTGTATAGGGAAGACCTGAGGCTACACATGCAGGGTAAAACAGGGGCGACTACACCCTGAGGACGAGCACCCCAAACCACAAAAATGGAAAATGGAAATTAAAAAATGAAATGATATAAAAAAAAGGAAAAGAAAAAAATAAATAATAATAATAGACAATGTGGGATATGGAACGGACATGAGGGATAGGTAGGAGCTGAACGGGTCTACCCCCTTGGAACCTGCCGGGAAGGTATGGGAGTCCCATCCCACAAACCAGTGGAGAAGTATATGATCCTTCCCTGCAGATGCTCTCGCCCGCTAACACTGGTGCCATCACGTAAATTTACTGTTTTCCCTTTTTTTTTTTTTTTCCCCTCTGTTAGTTAAAGTCTGTCATGTAGACTTCGCAGTAGAAAGGACAATATGGTGCATCCACAAGATGTATATATGATCAGGAGACCCGAGTAGACCGAGTACGTAGTAAAACTAAACATGGAACACGGCTAGAAGGTACAACGAAACGATTAATAGTATATACAAGCAAGAGATAAGATGTCTACAAGGTTGAGGGTGAACAGAACGGTGGCCGGTGTCCGTCAAGCCATGAACAGTATGTGTATGATAGCAAAATGTTAATGTTAATAAAAATGTTAATAAAAATATATTTAAAAACAAAATGTCTGTCCTTGAGTACCGTGTCTGTTGATGTGGATGCATGTGGGTCAGAAAATGTGCCTTGGATGGGTGAGGGGAGAGGGATGTGGGATTGGGAACAGGTAGCTGGAGGGGGGACGGAAGAAGTAGGGACTCTGGCTGCCATCAATGAGGAGGCCAGAGCCTGAAACAATCTCTTCAGGCCAGCCAGGTTACAGTGAAAGCCTTCCAGGAACACATTGGACTGCTGCATTTGTGATGCCAGTCTCTGGATTGCATTCACAATGGTTGACTGTCCCACAGAGATGGACCTCAGGAGGTCAATAGCCTCCTCAATGAGGGCAGCAGGGCTGACTGGGGTGGGGGCAGAGGTACCTGCGGCGAAGGAGATGCCCACCCTCCTGTGTTAGTGGGCACGAGCAACTGGGTGGGGTGCTACAGGGAGGGCAGAGCTGGAAAGTGGGCTGGCGGACAAGGATGTAACTGGAATGGTCCAGATGGGTCCGCCACCTCCAGGGAGCCGCCATCGGAGGAGGAATCTGAAGATGGTGTGGTCCATCCTATCTCCCACGTGGCACTCCCCTCGCCCTCTGTCCCACTGGTCTCCTCAGCTCGATGGATTCAGCCTCCTGGGTCCCATGGACTGCAGCTGCCCCAATCACCTTCTCTTGCACCAGATGATGCTGATGCACCCAAAGACAGAAGAGGAGAGGGAGAGAAGGAGGGTGGGAGAGAGAGACGGGGGTGCAATGGGTCAATGCCAGCACAACAGTCACACAGTGTAACAACATCATCATCGGCTGCCATGCCATGCCACGCCATGCCCTCACCTATACATGCTACAACAGTGGGTCACCGTGGGCCAAACTACAGCAATGCTGATGTGTACTGCTCATAGTGGTACAATTAAACCCATGTACTTGATGTGAGTCACACCTTTCACACATGCCAGTACTTGCCAACTCCACATGGCCGTTTAGGGAAACAAACCCTGTACTTCTGAATCAACTGAATCCTGCATGGGTAGGCAGCATGCCTACTAAGCCAGTGACATCTAGAACACTGACATCTTGCCCCACTCTGCCTCGCCTCACATACAGTAGAAGGCAGCAGAATGAGGACTCACTCATCACTCCTGGCCCAGTGGTCGTAAAACACAGATGACAATGTCCTGACACCTCAGGTGTACTTATGACGTTGGCAGGAGCTGGGTACCAACACTTGTTTGAGGGGGACCACACAAATTACAAATTGGAAGCACTTGCCCTCATAAGTCACTGACTGCATGGTATGGGCTCACATCTGAGATATCAATCCTGGCAGGGTGATTGAGACCCATAGTGGACAGGCATCTACCGAGTGCCTATGCTACAGCTTCCCACTAGTCCACAACCCAAAAGCACCTAAGCAACACATTAAGAAGGAGAAAGTGTGTACTTACCCCTTGTGGTTGCTGTGCTGCCCTCAAGCACCCATCCACCTCAGGATAGGCCACCACCAAAAAGCGGGCTATTAGGGGGGTCATGGTCCGATGGGCACCCCTCCTTTGTTGGAAGGACATCCCTAGCGGGTCCTCCACGGTCTTCCGGGCCCAGCATCTCAGGTCCTCCCACCTCTTTCTGCAGTGGGTGCTCCGCCGGGCATGGACCCCCAGGGTCCGCACTTGCTTGGTGATGGCCCGCCAAATCCCCTTCTTCTGATGGGCGCTGACCTGCATGGGTGACCTAGACAGAAGGAGAAGGTCATGTACAGTGGCGTCACAGGGACAGCAGTGGACAGCACACATCTCACACATCTCATGCCCACACTCACATGTCTACACTCCACTAACGGTCAGACTCCTCACCCATCTCCCTGCATCACCTCTATCTGCCAAGTCCCAATGCCTTACATCCACATACACATTGCTATCAGACAGGACGGTGACATCAAACTCACCTGCTTCTCTGGTGCCCCATACAATTGTCCATACAGGGGTAGAACCCCGTACACAAGCTTCCCAATTTCCTCCTGGGAGAAGGCTGGGGCCCTATCACCTGCTGGACGTGGTATCTTGGCTACCAGAGTCAGAACACAGCAACACACGCAGTGGATGTCTTGTGTGCAGGAGTGTCAGGAGTCAAGTGAGCATTGCCACATGAAATGGTGGTCACATATGCTGCAGACATCACCATCACCGCCCTCGGCAATCACCATTGGTTCCACTCTCCCACAGACAACCATGTTATGCAATGAAGAGTTGCACAGCAGTTGCGAGCGCCTACAGCCAAGACATCTAACGCTGGTGTTGCGACCGCCTACAGCCAAGACATCTACGCTGGCGGTATGAGGTCACTTCCATCTGTTCTGTGCATGCAGGACAAGCGGCTGCCATTTTACGTGTATGTTGTGAATAGGGGTTGAACGTCAGCTGCGTCGTGGGTTGAAATTGTACATTTTTCACAGCTTTACTGTGTCCACACAGTCAATGCAGCTTTTACTAGCTTCTCCCTCTCCTATTCCCAGAAGCGGTGCAATGTTGAGGATGAGACATGCTCCTGTGTATCGCTAGTCAACCTTGCCACCCTGGAAGAGCGACACATCATTCAGATGTATTGCCTGGACCGTCAAACCATCATGGAGTTGGTGACCTATTTGGAGCCTGAATTGTTGCCTGCCATCCGCCATCCCAGTGCCATCCCTCCCACAGTACAAGTGTTGTCAGTCCTCTACTTTCTTGCCGTAGGGTCATTCGAGGTGACAGTGGGCTTGTCAGCAGGGATGTCACAGTGATGTTCAGTAACGTTTTGAGGGATAGACTGTTTGCCCTGCTAAGACATCTGCCCTGCTACATCAGGTTCCCGCAACGTGCTGATTTAACCACTGTCAAAGGTGCCTTCTATGATTTGCGCATGTCCCTCATGTGATAGGGGCCATAGATGGCACACACATTGCCTTGGTGCCACCCAGGAGAAATTAACAAGTGTTCAGGAACAGTAAGCATTTCTGTTCTATCAATGTGCAGGTGGTATGACTCGCTGACCAAAGTATCTCAGAAGTGACTGCCAAGTTCCCTGGTTCAGTGCATGATTCCTACATTCTGTGGAACAGCAACGTCCAACACATGATAGCACCACTACAGAGGGACTGGGCCTGGCTCATTGGTAAGTATCCAATAGTATGTGTGCCCGTGTACACTCAACTCTCTTCACACCCTGCCCTATCTCCCTCCCGATCTTGACATGGTTCCTACCTCTGTGCACATAGGTGACACTGGCTATCCCAACCTTCCCTGGCTACTGACACCTGTGAGACATTCAACTGCATATGCTGAAAACCTTTTCAATGAGGCCCAGGGTAGGACAAGGCGTGTGATTGAAAGAACCTCTGGCCTACTAAAGGCCAGATTTCGGTGTGTACACATCTCCGGGGGTGCCCTACTGTACAAACCACAGAAGGTGTGTCAGATCGTGGTTGTCTGCTGCATGCTACACAATCTGGCCCTGATGTGTCAATCCCATTGCTGGATGCAGAGGAGGTGGCAGCTGGACCAGTGGCTGATTAAGGGGGCATGGGGAGTGAAGAGGATGAAGATGATGAGGGTGCAGCTGACTCCAGAGCAGAGTTGATACAACAATACTTCCACTGAGCTACAGGTATGTGTCAGGTGTATGTTATGTGATCTGTACTCATGGCAGCCTTGTGACATTGATCCTCCTGGTGTCTGCTAACACTGGTGGAATTGGGTTCAACTCTGCCTCTTGGTGGGTTTGGAGGGGTGTCACATTTCACCATCAGTGGGATTGTTACTGTGCACATTTCAGTTCAATCATCTCCCTGCTGTTATGTTGCTTCACATGTGACATGTTTGTGCCATTGTTCCCTGTACTGGCACTTCAACTGCAATATGTGTGCTACACATTGTGGTGTCAACAGTATTGCTACCTCTCCTAAGAGTACACACTGGGAGGCAGTGCAACATTACTGTATTGACTTTGGAACATGCCTTAAGTTTGGCTTTGTCTGCTGTGATGGAGGGACCATTGAGGATGGTTGTGCTGGAAATGTGGGCCTGGCATGGACATATGGCCAGAGCTGACAATTGCCAGCTCACCCTTGGGACTTTGTAATTGTGGTGCATGTGTGTTGTGTGGACATATTTAACCCCTATAGTAAATGTTGTTCCTGTCTTGTTCAACTTGCAGGGCCTTTGTATGGTGCACTCTGGTTCCTGCATCACATGTTGCCTCCCTTGACACATGTGTCCAGCCTCTGCCTGCTCCACTATCATCCATGCTGAATATTGCTCCCCCTTCTGTCACTTACAAACCTTTGGCAGGACAATGGTTTGACAGTTAAACATGTAATGCCACAATAAAACACATAGACAGTAGCTGTGGTCAATAGTGTTTATTTGTGACTGACACGTGCAAGGGGGATTGGTGGGGTTATGGTGGGTGAACTCATCAGAGTAGTCTGGCCAGCTGTGTGAGTCCGGGTCCAGTATTGAGGGCCGTGGGAGAACGGAGAGAAAACAGTGGACAGTCAACAGGGTGTCTCTGTGGCATACAAGGGACATTTTTCAGGAGAGGGTCACTTCCTGGTGATGGTGATGGTGATGGTGTTGGTCTTGGTATCAGTACCTGCAGGATGTCTGGTTGGACGTCCTCGCTTGCGTGGGGGTCCCTCAGCTACAGGTGGAGGGGTGCTGGTGTTCTGCAGGTCCTCAGGCAGGGCCTCCATTCCACTAGCTGCCGCTATAGTGGAGGCTCTACTGGGATGTGGCTAGTGGAAGGGGTTTGCTGGTGGGTGGAGGACTCATGCAGGATGCTGGTCAGTTCCTTCTGCACCTCTGCAATGGTGGCCATAGTGGCATTGAGGGCCTGCCACTGCTGCTTGGCCTCCTGATGGTGTTGCCCCTGCAGCCTCTGGTTCTCCTGCACGGTCGTGAGTATCTGGCCCATCGTGTCCTGGGTTTGGTGGTATGCACCCAGGACTTGCGAAAGGGCCGCCTGGGCAGTCTGATGCTGTGGCTGCCTCATCCCTTGGACCACAGGTCCCCTCCCACTATCCCTTGCCCCCTGTGCTTGTGCCCCTGGCATAGTGTGCCCACTCCCAGTAGCACCAGGACCTTCATTGTCTTGAGTGTGTGCCCTTGACTCAGGCCCCCGTTCTGTGGGCACACTTCTGTTTGACCCATCCCTGGGGCACTAGTTTGGGGAGGAAAGGATGGCTGAGGGAGGGGGAGTTAGTGTGTCCAGGGTGGGGCTGCTGGGTATGGACTGACCAGTCGTCCCTGATGGGCCAGGCAAGTCGTCACTGTCCGGGCATCCACTCGAATGTTCATCTTGGGGAGGGCTGTATGACCATGGCATCCGCTGGCGGGTGGCAGTGGCAGCGGGACCTGTGGATATAAAGGGAGTGAGTTCAATTTTGTAGAAGTCTTTGTTGGCCACATTGTGTGATGCATGGTGTAGCCTAACTTGCTTCTCAGTGATGACAATGACAGCTGCAGTGATGCAGACATTGTTTGGGGGATGCACATTGTGTCACTGTTTCCATATGCCATTGAGGGTTGAGGATTGTTGATAATATTGCTGTGTGCTGGAATGCAGTTGAGGCTGCCAGTTGGTGTGGCATGTGGTTTGGGTTTCCATGCAGGTGTTCCACTGTGAAATGGGAATGTGTTCTTCTGATGTGTAGGGAGTGTTGCGTTGTGGGAGTTGTGGTGCTTGGCATTGTGCTTGGTATCGGTGCATTGGGGGATGATTGTGTGAGGATCGTGGCAGTGGGGTGGTATGGCATACAGGGGATGGGGATGGGGTGCCAGGGGGTGCAGGAGTATGGGATCGGGTGGATTGGGGAGTGATGGGTGGTGGGGACGCATTCTAGACAGGAGTGGCAGATGCCTGGGGGTTTTTGTTGACTTACCCGAGTCTATCCCTTCGATGATTCCAGTCACGCCTCAGGATGCATGATGTCCAAGACCTTCTCCTCCCAGGATGTTAGCTCAAGGGGTGGAGGTGGGGGCTCACCGCCAGTCTTGTTCAGGGCGATCTGGTGCCTGGACACCATGGAACGCATCTTCCCTCGTAGGTCGTTCCACCTCTTCCAGATGTCCTCCCTTGTGCGTGGATGTGTGCCCACTGAGTTGACCTGTCGACGAACCTCTGCCATAACTCAGTTTTCCTTGCTATCAATGTTTGCTGGACCTGGGCTCCGAAGAGGTGTGGCTCTACCCTGACGATTTCATCTACCATGACCCTCAACTTATGGTCAGTGAAACGTGGGTGCTTTTGACGTGCTATTTTGGTGGGGTGGGGGTGTTTGGTTGTGGGTGCAGGTGTGTTGTTGTGTTGGTATGTGTATGTGATGTGTGCCTAGTGCAAACCGTGCTGTTGCGTGGTGGGTGCCTAGAGTGCAATGTGAATATGCCTGTGGTGTATGGAATCTGTGTAAATGGGTCATCGCTATGTGTGTTGTTCGTAGGATTCCCAAAGGAGGGTGTGTGTGGGGCTGTTTTATAGTGCCGTGAGCAGGTGTTTGTGGTTTGTGTATGTGTCTCAGGTGTGGGGTATTCAAACTGTCCAATGTGGTGTTGCCTACTACTGGCGGAACCTTTTAGAACCATGGCGGTGTGCACCGCCAAACGTGTTCCAGCAGTGCATGAGCCGATGGGCAGGGAACTGACACGTGATAGGGTGGATGGAATGTTGTCGCGTGGCGGGGCTGGTTTTGGACAGTCATTCTTTTGCTGTTGGTCGGCCTGGCGATGTTGCATTTATGGCTGTTTTTGGGCTGTTTTCACTTTGTGACTCGTAATAGGGGGGTCACTGTACCGCCAGCACTGACGGTATGGTGGCGGTATTCTGCACAGTGGTCTTGCCCGCAAACCACCAAAGTTGTAATGAGGGCCTTAGTATTTGCTCTCGCTTGACGGTTGCTTTGAAATTGCTCCCCCAAGAAAACACAGAGAAGCCACTATGTCCTATAGGCACCCCGGGACATAGCAGGAGCTGGCCCTGGAGGATGGCCTCCCCTCACCATTGAATGCACAGCTGGGCCCTGGGGGCTATGGGGCTAAAATTGACCGAAGGTGGGGGCTGTGTGGCCCCCCTCCTGTTTTCTAAATCGACTGGGCCCTGGGGAATGGGGTCCCTGTGGTCAATGGCAGCCCAGGGAGGGGGGCCACCAGCATAGTCCTCCCCCATTATATAATATTAATCCCTCCCCCCCCGGGATCCGGTTCACCCAGGGGGCTAATAAAAACAAGCACGGGAAACCATGCTTGCTTTGTAATAAAATGTTCCCGCGGATCCGCAGAGAAACTTTTGAAAAAATGTTTAGGATGTTTTTGGCCCCCGACGGAGTCCCTGAGGGACCCCAACACCAAGCATAGCAGGTCATGTTATTCCTACCCTGCCTCCTTGTGTTTTTTTTTTCTTTTTTTTCTTGGTACTCAGCTGAGGCCAGAGTCCCAAGATGGCTACCATCACTTCTTATTTGAAGTGGTGGCAGCCACTTAGATCTCATTTTGATATCTGTCAGATCCGCGGATCGTCCACGTCTCTAAATATACAAAAATCTTTTTTCTTTAATACCTCCAAAACTACTTAACAGATTTACACTAAAATTACAAAAAGAGATCTTTCTGGACCAAGATATAGCTTTCTGCCAAATTTGGATAATTAGTTTCAACGAGTTGGGCTACAGTCATGTCTAAAATCACTATAGAAAATTGCATGGGGAAAATGAGTTTTGGGACCGCCCTCAGTCCCCCAGCCCCCACCCCGCTTGACGAATCACCCTGGAAATTTCCAGACAGCAACTGAAGTGAGTGGCAAACTTGTTTAGAAAATTTTGTGAAGATTCGTCAAATTGCATTAAAGTTATTAGCAAATTTCCACTCGTATGTCCAGATGTCCCAAGGAGCAGGAGAACGCTGTTGCACCTACTGCTGCAAACCATGGAGGGTCGCAACCTCAGGCAAGTCTCAGGGACCAGGATCCACAGTATAGGGAGGTGGTGGGAAGGGAACCAAATAACAGGTCTCCCTTAAAAGCATTCAGGGAGTTTTGTCGCTGGGTGAAGCCGCGAGACCTGTACCGGAACATGGGCACGGGTGAAACAGTCACCAAGGGCATATTTACACTGTATCAGGACACACAGAAAGACATCCCGATAGAAAACTAAATAAAATTGTTAACTACTGCAAAGTGTCACTAGATTTTCTAAAGAAGCAGCTGATGAGACAGGGATGTTTGTTTGCATGCTATAAAGAACACACCATGCTCTTTTCGCTGCTAATTGGCCTACAGATCTTAGCAGTTATAAAAACAAAATGATAGCTTCTGGCATCCAAGTGGAAGGCATACTGTGGCAGCTAGTGGAGCACACCCTGTGCAAAGTGATCTCTAGACAAAACATACACTTTTAGGCATAAAAATGTGCCTCAAAAACAGAGGCAGAAACCAAAAGAGCTTCTGGTAAAGTTATTGCAGGACCCAGAAAACACCTCACAGAAGCCATACAGAGAGTGGTAGGGAGGGGACACATGCGATGACAGACATCTTTAGACATGCATTCTCATGAACTGTTTCACAAAAAGAGGTCCCACAAAGCAAATCGTCATAGAAGAATACAAGGAGTCAGACAGGGAGGTAATAAACAGGTTAGGTTCCATGGGAAGCTGGACAGCCTAAAACAAATAAAGCCAGCAAAAGGAAAGCCTGCAAAGGTGAATGACAAAAGCCAAAGCCAATAATAAGCAAGGGTTGGAATACTTTTCTAGGTCAACTTCCAGCATGTCCCCAATATTTCTATGGTACCAGACACCTGCGCTGTCTGGTAGGCTTCGACCTAAAAATTAGGAAAATCACTGAAAGCCGGTATCTTTACCCCTTATAGGTACATACAATAATAATAAGAGGAAAGCACTCTAGAATGTGTTCTAGTGCTGCCTTAATGACCCCTGACTGATAATTAAAGTAAATAAAGAGAAAAAAGCCATGTTAACATCCAGTCTTGTTGAAGTGGCAAGCTATATGTATTATCTTGCAGCTTATTATCTTCCCCTCCCTCTATCTTCCCCCTCCTCTTCTGTCAGTTTTTATGTTAGTTCAGGATGCTAGTTTATTGTCGTTGTACTTTGTATGATCTTTTCCTTTATTTCTTAATGCTGAGACTGATTTTCACACAGATCTTCCAGTGTATGCCCTGTAAGGATAAACAGCCAAGACAATTTCTTTTTATAGAGAAGTGTACCTTTATATCTAGGTATTCTTACTGTGTTCCCGGTATGAGATGCTCTATTGATTTACATTTCCCTTATCTGCACCTTTACGGTGTATTGTAAAAGATATGACATTATTGTTCCTGGTTGGGTTAGTGTTTCTCTTTCTTTTAATTAGCTTTTCCTCCCTTTCTGTAATTAAAACACAATTGCATTGAATCAAAATGAAAAAAAACGTTAAAAATGAATGCAGGCACTTTTCTATAAAGTTATTTTTAAGTATCATGTCCTGGCTTTTTCAGACTCTTAAGACGTGAACAAATCGCTGGTATTTTTCTCTGGGAAACGTGGTAACTCTAACTGCAGACAACCACACTACTAAAAACATGATATCAGTACTGCATCTCCCATTATACAACATCCCAAAAAACAAACATCAAGCACCACTCACATCCCGACCACATTACCACACTATCAACTCTTAGTTGACACTGCTAACCCAACCTTACAATTAACACCACAAACCTACTTCAAAGTTCTGTGAGTTTTTCCATCACTTACACCCTTCAACACTGCAGTGTGAACCCACCACTGTACTGTCAGCTAACAGAACCACAGTATTATCCACCAACATCACACTGTCAAATCCCACTACTATAATACCACCTCCCACCAGTACCCTCTTACACCACTATGACACTGTCACCTAATAGTGCCACATTATCAATTCTCCCCAACAAGCTGCACCAGCCACCACTGCCCTACCTTCATTGACTGTTGCATCACCAAGTCATAGCACCGTTCTAACCCTACCACTGTTCTTCCTTTCCTAAAGCCACACCAAACGC
Organism: Pleurodeles waltl; assembly: GCF_031143425.1. NCBI lineage: Eukaryota > Metazoa > Chordata > Amphibia > Caudata > Salamandridae > Pleurodeles > Pleurodeles waltl. Next base: position 330,853,270 of record NC_090443.1, read on the forward strand.
CCACAGCTGATGGACTGTAGTTGAGGAACAGCAACAACAAAATATAATGCCACCATATTGCAATACCACAACACACAATCTAATGGAACTGTACAATATTAACAACACACCACCCATTGCAGCAGCCCCAAAAACAGTACATTATAACAATATTACACACACAAAAAATGGAAATTCTCCATTCTCATTCTCATTCTCTATCTTTGCCCTAGTTTACCTCCTCTCTATCCTTGCTTTCCCCTCCTTTAAGCCCTTAGGTGCTAAGAATGTGCTAGATAGGCGTTAAAGACGTGTCCAGCACGTCCTAGCACCCAATCCGCTGGGAGAAGGGTGCTGGAACCCCACCACATGCCTTAATTGCAGACCTGCCAACTCACACAGTGCCACCAAGTGACACACGATATTGGCTCCCCTCACAAGGTCACCCAGTGAGAAGCCAATATCTGAGGGTGGTCGAGAAAACAAGCTGAAAACCACTGTAAGTAGTAGTTTTCAGCTCGTTTTTGGAGGCTTATAACTGTTGGTGTCTATTAATGGGTATGAAACCACCCATTAATTAGATGAGGGGGTTTGGAGCCGGGATTGGGGGAAGTGCCTCTTAGGTGCTTCTTGTCATGAGGCCACGCCCCTCCAAGCCCCGCCCCCTCCTCACACAGAGGTTTTTGGTGAAGTTGGCAGGTCTGTAATTGGGATGGCAGTGAAAGTACTGCTGCCACCCGAACCCTCCTCATGCAAGATAATGACATCAGTGTGCACTCTGTACACCAATGTCATGATTACCAGGCGGGAACACGGTGAGTCCTCTGGGGGTGTGGGGATCAGCCGGGCAGAGAGATACCAGGGGAAAAGGAAAGAATGTATCCTTTCCCCCGGTGTCCCTCCTGAGTGCATTTCTGCTGCAGAATCGCTGGTGGAATCACACAGCAGGAATACACCCCACTAGGCCACCAGGGATTTTTAGTTAGTGGGGAGGAGCCCCTTGGGCAAGGGTAGCCAACTCATATTGATACGCAAATTACATTTGTTTTATGCCCCCTTGGTGGCAGATTAGTTATTTTGTGGGGCCATCTGCCCTCTGAGGGGAGTGGGTGTAGGAAAGTCACGCTTTTTGGCATGGTTACCCCCACTTTTTGCCTGTTACCAGTGTGATTAGACTGTTTTCACTGGGATCCTGCTAACCAGGACCCCAGTGATTGTGCCCTCTCCTCCAAATTTGATTGCTTTGGTAATTCCTTTAAATCCAACAATTGGCATACTGGTGTACCTCTGTAAGTCCCTAGTATATGGTACTTAGGTACCCAGGGCATTGGTACACCAGGGGTCCCCAATGGGCTGCAGCATGTATTATGCCACCCATGGGAGCCCATGCAAACTGTGTCTGCAAGCTTGCCATTTGCAGCCTGTGTGAAAAGGTGCATGCACCCGTTCACTGCGGTCACTGCACCAGGTTATTGTAAGTCACCCCTATAGTAGGACCCATCAGCTCAAAGGGTTGGGTGCAGGTTTCTGTGTGTGAGGGCACACCTGCATGAGCAGATGTGCCCCTATGAACTTCAGTTCCAATGGCCTGGACTTCGTAAGTGCGGGGAAGCCATTTTACCCGTGCACTGGTCATAGGTCACTTGTGGTCCAGTTGCATAACGGTAACTCCGAACCTAGGCATGTTTGGCATCAAACATGTCGGAATCATACCCCAATACAAATGCCAGTATAGGGGGCATGATTCCATGCATTATGGGGGCTCTTTAGAGGACACCCCAGTATTGCTCCTACCAGTCGTCCAGGGTTTGCAAGCAGCCCAGGCTGCTGCAGTCCCTCTGCTGATTGACCAGCTCAAGCAGGAGAAGGCAGAACAAAGGCTTTCCTGAGCAAGAGGGGATGCAACACCCTCCCCCTTGGAAACAGGCATTACTGGGCTGGGGAGGGGTAGCCTCCCCACGCCACTGGCTTCCTTTAAAGGGCACATTTTGTGCTCTTTTAGCATAATCCGGTTTGCACCAGTTCAGGGACCCCTGATCCCAGCTCTGGCACGGAACAACTCAAAGGAAAGGGAAGTGACCACTCCCCTGTCCATCACCACCCCAGGGGTGGTGCCCAGAGCTCCTCCAGGTGGCCACTTGATTCTGCCATCTTGAAAACAAGATGTGCAGAGGCCCCTGGGAGCATCTGGTTGGTCAGGACAGGTACCTAACGTCAGTGACCCACCTTCTGATAGGTGGACACCCTGCAGAGTGACCAATCCTCTTTAGAAGGCTATTTAGGGTCTCCCTTGTGGGTGGGTCCCCAGATTCAGCATGCACGATTCCCACAGAACTCCTTTGCATTGACCTTTTCTGCTAATGGCCACCGGAACCGCTGCTGGACTTCACAGGAACCAAACAAGCATGCAACTCCAGAGACAACCTCTTTTTGCAAAATTCTTTCTCCGGCTCCTTCCAGCAATCGCAACATCTCCATGGCTGTGCAAGGAATCTCCCTTGGAGTGAAGGAGTCACTCCTCTGTATCCACAGGCACCTAAGGCAACGATGTCCGGTTGCTGGGATCTGCTCTCCACTGGAATTGCTTGGATCCTCCAACACAAGTGGTGATTCTGAGTGGTCTTTTTGTTCCTCTCTGCCTTCTGTCCAAATTGGGAGACAGTGAGCCCTTGCCTCTCCTTGCAGGACAGAATCCCTGTGCACAGTGACTCTTGCAGCAACCAAGGCTTGTTGGCTTCTGCTCCAAAGGATCTTCAGGCTCCAAGTAGCCCCAGCCTACAGCACTTCATCGTTGCAAGGGCAGGCTCCTCTCTGCTGCTCCAGCGACGTGGAACTCCTCTCTAGGTGTGCTGACTGGGCCTCACTGCAACTTACTGTGCCTGCTGCCAGTGGGTTGCCTGTGGGGGGTTAGGACTGCTTCTTCTGGCTCTCCCGACTGCTGAGGGTCATCCCAGACTTCCCTCCAAGGGTCGAGTCCCCTGGACCTTGCTGGTCCTCTTCAGCTCTGCAAATCCTCTTCTTTCCAGATTTACACTTGCCAAGGCTTGTTGGTGGTTCGCCTGACCACTGACCCATCTGCGACCCCTCGACCGGCGTGGGACAGCTTCTGCCCAACTTCAGGGACTCCTCTACAGCTCCTGGGCTCCACAGCTGACCTTCATCTTCCACCGACGACCCGGATCTTCATCCACAGAAGGGTGGGTAGTAGCTCCTGCCCCACTTGGAAACTCCTGCGTGGATTGGACTCTGTCCCCTTCTTTTGCAGGTCATGTTCATCCAGAATCCACAGTTGAGTTCCACTGGACTGGTCCTATTCTTGCAAACTTTCCTTTCCAAGTCCCCTTGTTAGTCTATGGGAAGACCAGGTAATTTACCTCTTCCCTCCTGATCGCTGGGGGTCATCTAGGTACTAACCTCTTTGGGTTCCAAGTTCTCCCAGCTCCCTACTAATTACCCCACATCTTGGGTGGGGGACCTGACCTGGCATTCCACTATTTTAATATAAGGTTTGCCCCCCTATAACTCCCCCTTCTACTATTTCTTACTGATGCTTGTTGTGTTTTTTATGATAATTCCTAGTACTTACCGTGTGTATATAGTGTATACTTACCTCCAGTTGGGGGTCTGCCTATAAGTAATCTAGTTCAGTGTTACTGTAATAAAGTACCTTTATTTTTGCAACACTGTGTGGTCCCTTTCATGTGAGATAAGTTACTGTGGTATTGCAAGTGCTTTACATTCCTCCTAGATAAGTCTTGGCTGCTCACCACAGCTACCACTAGAGAGCCCTTGCTTCCTAGACACTGTTCATTAACTAATAGGGGTTGCCTGGACCTGGTATAAGGTGCGAATACCATAGGTGTCCACCACACACCAGGCCAGCTTCCTACAGCGGAGAGAGTGTGAAAACCACTAGACACCAGGGACTGTCAAATTATATGAGGTAGGGGATCAGCCCTTGGTCAAGTGTCACTCAGCCTTAATTGTCCACACATATCCTTTGTTATCCATCCCCCAGGGGTTAATCAGACTCTATCCCCAGCATTGGCAATCCACTATACACCAGGGATATTTTTTTAATATATGTTGGGGAAGTGGCCCTTTGGGCAAGGGTCACTTCCCAGTATAGGCCACAAACGTCCTTTGTTTTTTGCCTCCTGTGGGGGGCAGATCACATTTTTTGTAAGCGAATCTGCCCCAGGAAAGGTTGAAAACTACTAGATACGAGTGTATTCGTTTTTGTCATAAAGATGTTAGGTGAGCTGCCCCTTGGGGAAGAGTCGCTGTGCAGTATTGGCCACAAATGCCCCTTTTTAGGTTGATCTGCCCTAGGTGGAGTGGGGTGGAGTGTAGGGGAGTTGGAAAACCACTAAAAACGAGGGTATTTATATAAACATACATATATATTTTGGGGGCATGGTCCCATGGGCAAGGGTTGATGCCTATATTTGGTAATATATGTCATATGGTTCCCGCACACTCAACCCACCCCCACACTCCCCCACCCTGGGAGGCAGACTGGGTATATTTCAGGCAAATCTGCTCCCAGGGTGGCAGAATGATACTAGACATTATAGATTTTTACCTATGTATGTCGGAGAGCGGCCCCTCTGGCAAGTATTGCCCCCATAATGGGCCACACATGTCCTATGTTTTCTTTTCCTGTGGGGCGGATCAGACTTTTTAAGTCTATGTGCCTGGGTTGAGGGTGGTGATGGAAAACCCTTAGACACCAGGCACCTGTGTGGCCAAGGGTTGCTCCCTGATATTGATCATATATGTCCTTTCTTTTTGCCATTTTTCAGCCCAGTCTGACCTGTGGGGACGGGGGGGAGTGGAAAACCACTAGACACCAAGGGATAAGTTTCTTTATGTTGGGGGAGCTTCCCCTGGGGTAAGGGTCGATCCCCTCTGAGGTGCCAGTTCTTTGTCTTTACTATGTGGCCTCTTTGGGGGCAGGGCAAGTGTTTTTGATGCCAGAGGTAGACTTTGTTGTGTTTTATAATGTTAACTGTTTTAATTCTTATCAGTGTTTGCATTTGTGGACTTAATGATTTATTTTTCTGTTTGATTGCAGTGCAAAAAGCTTTTGATTTTTGAATCCTGCTTGCATTTTTGGCATTGATAGATCTGCAGTTCATGTAGTTGTATGTGTTTTGTAAGGAAATATTTTCTGTAATGTTTACTTCTTTGCTGCCTCCTAATTTGCCAGTGCGTGCCAGGTCTTACTTCCTTTTCTTTGTGTGGAGCATGGACCAAGCACAGATTGATTCATCTTAATTAGTGACCATTCTTGGCTCGTGCTGTGATTCAGGTATTATTTCTTTCACTGCTGCACTTTCTATATACATCTTTGTTTTAAATGTTTATATTGCTTATCACTCCATAGCGCTCCATGCCACTCTTCACTATACCATTGTGCTCTACGCCACTCTACTCTACGTCACTCCACTCTATTCTACCCCCTATACTCTATGCCACTCCACTGTAATCTACCCCACTATTCACCACTTCACTCTATGCCACTCCATTCCAGTCTACACCACTCTACACTATCCACCCTACTCTATGCCACAGTGTTCTATCTCACTCTGTGCCACTCAGTGCTCCCTTAAGCCACCCCATGCCACTCCACTCTACGCGAATCTACTCTATGCCACTCCATGCTATTTTATGCCACTCCACGTTATGCCACTCTACTCAAGGCCACTTTGCTCTATACCACTTGACTCTATGCCCTCTATGCCACTCTGCGTCACTGTGTTCTATGCTACTCTACTCAATGCCACTCGATTCTCCACCACTGCACTCTGCTCTGCCCCATTGTTCGACATTCCATCCTATTATACTTCATTCCACTTTACGCCACTGTACTTTGCACCACTCCATTCGACTCTAAGCCTCTCTATTCCACTCTAAGCCACTCCATGCCACTCTACACACTCTACTCCACTCAATGCACTCTACTCTAAATGACTCCATGCTGGTGTAATGCTAGCTGTATTTAACCACCTGCTCTATCTTGACCACTGAATCCATTTTGTGCTTTGCTTAGCTGCAAATGCTGTCACATTGGTGGCACAGGTATTTTCCCACGCACAGCTTGTGCAACGTGTTTTGCTCTTTCTCACCAAGGATGGGCACATAACATGGGGGAGTAGTAATGATAAGATGTACCAGGCTGAGAATGTTTATGGTAAAGCAGGGAACAGTTCAGTCTTGGAAGTGTACCTTGGGATTTGGTCAGTCTGTAAACGTGCTCTTTCAACACTGACCTGGTGGGGCTATCGTTTGAACAACAACTTACCCGATGGGAGGGGGGGGGTTCTAGAACCTTTCTCTTAAGGTTCTTTAAAGTATAAGGTAGTGTAGGCTTGACAACTGGGAAGAAGGAACTCATCTGAGAGGGGACTCATTGTTCAGAAAATAATCCCATTGCAGGTAGTTTTCCTTTGTTCCGTTTGTCCGAGTTTCATGACCTGAAGTTGGTAGACAAAGGGATGATGTCAATGTCAAGCCCCATGGTAATGCATTTTTTATTTTTATTTTTAGCTTTGCGTTGTACATGCATGAATACGTAGTCTATATGTATATATAATATCCATTGTTGAAGTGTTGCATTTTCTCTGTTTCTGTGATCATTAATATTATACTGCTGTGATCATTTTTAGAACTGCACGTGTGTTGCTGCACTTGAAATAAAAGCTCTTACGTTATTCTTTCCATGTATAAAACTTGGGAAGTGCTTTAATAAATTCATTACTCAGACTAAGAGTGCTGCATTCTTTGCATTCCATTCACTTCATTTTCTCTCAGTCTAATGTAGAGCAGGGCAATTTGGCGTAGTCGAGCAGTACGAGGGGGAAAGGCTGAAAGGTGTAAGATTTAAAAGTGAAACATGTTTGGCAAGAAGTCAAAAGCAGCTTTACAAACCATTTCTCAAGTTTCATGTGAGATTCCAGGGTAGATCCAAGACTCTTATAATGTCCTTGCGAACAAGTGATCTTGTGGTTCAGGGCTTTCAGGGTCCTGGGATGAATGTCTTAGTGAAGCTGAGCCGAAAGATGTACTCATATGTTTACAAAAAGCACCTCTTGAACGGGGTGGTAATTTATCTATTTTAGTTCGGAGAGGATGGATTTTGCTATCTGCTTATAGAAAAATGCATAAAAAATGTAAGCAGCTGGAACATGAAAACCAGCAATTTGAGAGGCAGCTCGCTGAAACTAAAAATACTGCAACCATGTGTAATGATATTTGTATTTTGACTACTAACTCCATATTGCACCACGTTGCACTTAGCTTAGCTGTCCACCTTAACATTAGCGGTCACCAGCTACAGACTCCATTTTGTATTCAGCTTAGTCCTAGTTTCACCACCACGTTATAGATGTAAGTATTTTTCTGTGCACAATATGTTATGCAACATGTTTTTACTCTATGTATCTGCTTGTTCTGATGGATACAACTACCTGTGGATTCCTCACCTCATGAATACTCCCATGGCGCCAGCCTTCGACGGAAATCTTCTTACTAGTCTCTGCACGTCGACGAGGACGTCACTGTCTCGCACGCGACGCCGTCTGACGTCATACAGGCAATAAGAGGTCCTCGACGACGTGCGGACGTCAGTTCCCTTTTTTCCGTGCATTCGAAACGGTTATCTTCGAGGGAGCAACTGTTACTCTTGCGGTTACAGTGTATATCTTGCTGCGTACTCTTTCTCTGTGGAAATAATGTCGCAGAGAAAGTCTGGATTTAAGCCTTGTCGTGAGTGTGGAGGCAAGATGTCGGTGACGGATCCTCATTCCGATTGCCTTTGGTGTTTGAGCTCCGACCACGACGTCTCGACTTGTGATTCGTGTCAGCACATGAATCCGAAGGCCATTAAAGAACGCGAGGCGAAGCTGTTTATGGCCAAGTCAAAGGAGAAGCATCACAAGAAAAAGTCTTCTCCAAGACATCGGCGTCATCGAGACTCCCGGCGCCGTAGAGAATCTCGGCGTCATTCAAGGGAGGCTCGTTCCAGGTCTCCGGATCGGCGCCGGAGGACATGGGAGGTCAGCCCCACGGTGACGCCGCATCCTTCGACGCCGTTGCTCTCTCCGACGTCTCCAACTTCGCCTGGACAGGCGTCGGTGATTGAGGTATTGGAGCCTCAGGTGTTTTCTCCGGCGCAGACGCCGAGGCCGGCGTCGGGGTCGCCTCCGAGTCAGGCACCCCAGTATCCGGCTTTTCCCACCCCTGGAGCCGATAGTTCCGCATTCTTGAATGCGATGTATGCCATCTTCCAACAGATGGCTCCAGGGGGTGCTCCGGCTGGGCCTTTGGCCTTTTCTTTGGGTGATCCTGCGCCTCTTCGGCCGGCACCCTTTATGCCCTTTCTCCCGTTTGGGAACGTGGGCTCGGCGCCAGTGTCGGCGCCGGTGGCCGCTCCGATGGCTTCGGAGGGATTGGCCCCAGGGATTTCCATCCCGTCGACGTCGAGATTTCGGCCTGTGACTCCGGTGGGTCCATCCGTTTCATCTGCTCTTCAGTCGGCGCCGAAGTTACCTGTGGCGCCGGATGCGGCGTCGGTGGCTTCGGAAGATCGGCGCCGATCTCCGACTTCGGCGGAGGTGTTGTCGACTCCGCGGATTGAGCAACGACTGCATTCAAGGAGGCGTGCTCTCCGGGTACTAGAGGAGCAGGAGTACCAACGAGCCCTAGAGGAAGGAGAGCTAGAGGACTCGGGTGATGGGCTGCGTGGACTGGAGTCGGCCAGTGGGCTGGACACTTCCCCTGAGTGGGACCTTTCGTCCCCGGGGGAATATACCGAGGAAGCTGCTTCCTTTCATACAGTGGTACGGAAGGCAGCTAGTTTTTTGGACCTGCCTTTGCCGGTGGTGGAGGCGAAACAAAACCTTTTGACAGAGGTGTTGCATCCGGCCTCAGCCGCGGCGGAGCCTCTATTACCTTTTAATGACGCTCTGCTGGATCCGGTTTTAGAGGTGTGGAAGAAGCCGGCATCTTCCCCAGCAGTTCACAGAGCCGTGGCCAGGAGGTATCGGACGGCTCCAACTGATCCTGGTTTCCTATCTAGGCACCCTACGCCGGAGAGCTTGGTTGTGCAGGCCTCCTGTTCGTCCAAATCAGCGCCTGGTTCTTTCCCGACGGTGCCTGGGGACAGAGACTCAAAAAAGCTAGAGGCGCAGTCGAAGAAGATTTTTTCGTCCTGCAGTCTGGCGTTAAAAGCCACTAATGCGACCTGTATCCTGGGGAGGTATATTCATGCTCTGATGGATGACATCTCCTCTTCGTTTACAGAGCTTCCCCAGGGTCTTTTGGATCTTGTCTCTGATACCCAGGCTGCTGCGACCCAAATTATCCAGACGGGACTGGATACCACCGACTCGGTAGCCAGAGCAATGGGCACAACTGTGGTGGAAAGGAGACAGGCCTGGCTACGTAACTCGGGCTTTTCGGCAGATGTACAGTCCACATTGTTGGATCTCCCGTTTGATGGGGACAAACTGTTTGGGGCTAAGGCTGATTCGGCCTTGGAACGTTTTAAGGAGAGCAGGGCCACGGCTAAGTCGTTGGGACTCCAAGCTCCTTCTTCCACGGCCTCTTCCAGATTCTTCAGGAGGTTTCGTGGATTTGGGCGTGGCTCTTCCTCCTCTTCCTTTCGGGGAAGATATCAGCAACCTGCCTCTTCCCATCCCTATAGATCTTTTAGGGGGAGGGGTAGGGTCCGCACCAGGGGAGCCTCTCAGCAGCACTCTGCCTCTTCCTCATCCTCTGGCGGGGTGCAGCAGGGGAAGCAGCCTTAGGCTTCCACCATTTCCCACTCACTCCTCTCCTGTAGGGGGAAGATTACAGCATTTTCTCACCAAATGGGAGACTGTTACGTCGGACACTTGGGTTCTCAGTGTTGTGGGAAAAGGCTACACCCTTCCCTTTCGGGAGTTTCCGCCCCTCATCCCGCCCCGCCCTTCGTATTGTTCACAAGAACACCTCCTGTTGCTAGAACAGGAGGTAGAAGTCCTCCTTTTAAAGGGCGCGGTGGAGTTGGTCCCGGAGCAGGAAAGGGGTCAAGGAGTTTACTCAAGGTATTTCCTGATTCCCAAGAAGGATGGTCGTTTGAGACCAATTCTGGACCTGAGGATCTTGAATTGGTTCCTCAAGCAGGAAAAGTTCAAGATGCTGACCCTAGCACAGGTGCTTTTGGCGTTGAACATGGAAGACTGGATGGTGTCTGTCGACTTGCAGGATGCTTACTTTCATATCCCGATACTCAAGTCACACAGGAAGTATCTCCGGTTTGTGGTGGGATCGCAACACTACCAGTTTGCGGTCCTTCCGTTTGGTCTTACTTCAGCACCTCGAGTCTTCACGAAGGTGATGTCGGTGGTTGCGGCAGAGCTCAGAAGGAAGGGGATAGCAGTATTCCCTTACTTGGACGATTGGTTGATCAAAGCCAAGTCCCCGGAGCTTGTGTTGCGTCATCTGCAGTCAACAACCCAGTTGTTGTTCGACCTGGGCTTTTCGGTGAACGAGCCCAAATCTCACCTGGAGCCCTCTCAGCGCCTCCTGTTCATAGGGGCAGTACTGGATACGACATTGGGTCGGGCCTTTCCTCCGCCTCAGCGGATTCAAGATATTCAGGATTTGGTTCCAATGTTTCGAAATGGAGCGGTAGTTCCAGTCCTCAAGGTCCTTCGTCTGCTCGGTCTTTTTGCCTCCTGCATTCTGTTGGTCACGCATGCTCGCTGGCACATGAGGGCTCTTCAGTGGTGCCTCCGAAGGCAGTGGTCTCAACACAGAGGGGATCTAGAGGGTACTGTCAAGATCTCCAGAGATGCTGCTGTGGATTTGAAGTGGTGGATTGCAAGCAACAATCTTTCACAAGGAAAACCGTTCCAGCAGTCGCCACCAGTGGCCACAGTCATAACGGATGCTTCCACTCTAGGGTGGGGAGCTCATCTGGGGGATCTGGAGATCAAAGGTCTTTGGTCTCCAGAGGAACAGATTTTTCACATCAATCTGTTAGAGTTACGGGCTGTACGTCTGGCTCTCAAGGCCTTCCTCCCTTCCCTTCGTGGTCAGTCGGTACAGGTCCTAACGGACAATACTACCACGATGTGGTACATAAACAAGCAGGGAGGAGTGGGGTCGTACCTTCTCTGCAGAGAAGCTCTTCGACTATGGTCCTGGGCAAAGGACCATCGGATTTGCTTGATAGCAAACCATCTGGCCGGAGTCTTGAACGTGCGTGCGGACAGTCTCAGTCGCCACTTCTCGGCAGACCACGAGTGGCGTCTCCATCCAGATCAAGTCCGTTTAATCTTCCAGAAGTGGGGGTTTCCTCGGGTAGATCTGTTTGCCACTCGAGAGAACGCGCATTGTCCGTTGTTCTGCAGCCTTCAGTATCCGATGCAGGAAGCGTTGGGGGACGCGTTTCAAATGACCTGGTGCGGCCAGTTGCTTTACGCGTTTCCTCCCATACCCTTGATTCCTCGAGTATTGAGGAAGATTCACCAAGACCGGGCTCTAGTAATCGTAATAGCTCCGGATTGGCCAAGGAGGGTGTGGTACTCCGACCTTCTCCAACTCTCAACGTGCCCGCCGCTCCGTCTCCCTTTCAGGGCAGACCTCCTCTCGCAGTCGCAGGGGCAGGTTCTACACCCCAACCTCCAGAGTCTGCACCTACATGCCTGGAGATTGAACGGGGCAACCTGAGTTCCTTCTCTCTCCCGCCTGAGGTAGTGGATGTTATATTAGCGGCCAGGCGACACTCCACTAAATCTATCTACGCTAATAGGTGGTCTAAATTTGTTGCGTGGTGTGGAGAGAGGCAGATTGATCCTTTACAAGCTCATCTATCGGACGTTTTGTCTTTTGCTCTATCTCTGGCGCAGAAAGGTTGTGCAGTGGCTACCATTAAAGGTTATTTATCGGCCTTGTCAGCCTTCATATGTCTTCCAGACCAACCATCTTTATTTAAATCCCCTATTGTTATCAGATTCTTGAAAGGTCTTCTAAATCAATATCCTCCAAAGCCATTCGTTATGCCGCAATGGGATTTGTCCTTAGTCCTGACTTTCCTTATGGGGTCCCCTTTTGAACCTATGCATTCTTGCCCCTTGAGGTATTTGTTTTTAAAAACAGTCTTCCTGATAGCTATAACATCAGCAAGGAGAGTGAGTGAGTTGCAGGCCTTATCAGTAAAACCCCCTTATACAACTTTTTATGGGGATAAGGTGGTGTTGAGGACCAAGGCTGCTTTCCTCCCGAAGGTTGTTTCACCCTTCCATTTGGCTCAGGCAATTACTTTGTCCACGTTCTATCCTCCGCCTCATCCTTCCAAAGAGGAAGAAAGACTGCACCGTCTGGATCCAAAGAGAGCGTTGAGCTTCTTTATCGATAGAACAAAGGATTTCAGGCTGGAGGATCAGCTGTTTATTGGATACGTGGGCAAGAGGAGAGGAAAGGCAGTCCACAAGAGAACACTATCCAGGTGGGTTGTTCTTTGCATTAAAATATGTTACTCTTTGGCAAAGAAGGATCCTCCTGAGGGCATTAGAGCTCATTCCACCAGAGCTAAGTCGGCCACTTCGGCCTTAGCCAGAGGTGTTCCTGTGGTCGACATCTGCAAGGCCGCAACTTGGTCGTCCCTTCACACTTTTGCAAAACATTACTGTTTAGATTCTGAGGTTAGAAGGGACGGCCATTTTGCACGGTCAGTGCTGCAGGATTTCTTGGTTTGACCATTTAGGCACCCACCGCCGGGCGTGGTACTGCTTTGGGACTCTATTCATGAGGTGAGGAATCCACAGGTAGTTGTATCCATCAGAAGAACGAGTTACTTACCTTCGGTAACGACTTTTCTGGTGGATACATTAGCTACCTGTGGATTCCTCACGGTCCCACCCGCCTCCCCGTTGCCTTTATGGTCTTGCCAAGTAATCCTTGAGTGCGCTCCTCTTGATCTTTGAGGGTGCAATAGATGTATATATATAATATATTTATATATATATAGGTATAGGTGTATATATCTTTATGTATATACTTGGTGTGTGTATATATTTTAAAAGAAAGAGTTTTATATATATATATATATATATGTACATAAAAAAAAAAAAAAAAAAAAAAAAAAAAAAAAAAAAAAAGATTTACAGTTATTCATACAATGTGGTGTATTTTTACAATATAATGGATGTTGCTTTGTTCTTTCATTGCATTGCCTGGTTGTTCTCATGCACGTAAAAAATGATTGGTACTGACGTCCGCACGTCGTCGAGGACCTCTTATTGCCTGTATGACGTCAGACGGCGTCGCGTGCGAGACAGTGACGTCCTCGTCGACGTGCAGAGACTAGTAAGAAGATTTCCGTCGAAGGCTGGCGCCATGGGAGTATTCATGAGGTGAGGAATCCACAGGTAGCTAATGTATCCACCAGAAAAGTCGTTACCGAAGGTAAGTAACTCGTTCTTCTTTCTCATCAAGAGCTAAGGCATAACATGGGGGAGTTAGGCTGATAAGAATGTGCTAGGATGATGTTTATGGCACTGCAGGGAACGGTTTGGTTTTGGGAAGAGCACCTTGGGAACCTGGCCAGTTTCAATGTGTTTAAAAACTGACTTGAAGTAGCCTGCATTTTTTGGACAACATCTTGCGGAGCGAGAGCGGGAGGGGTTTTCTAGAAATCTCCTTTCTGGCTTGTTTAAGGTATATAAGAGACCAAAGATTGATAGTGAAGTGATTCAGAGACCTCGGGCAGGGTCGGGACACCAATGCCTGTCATCCTTACCATGAGGGTGGATCTCTCTTTCTCTTTACAGTCGATCTGGGGTCAACGACTTGAAGCTGGCAGGAGAAAGATGAAGGAGCAACTGTGCCCCATGGTGATGAATTTTTAGTAATTATTTGCTTTGCATTGTGTATGAATATACATATATTTATAGATATATGTATCTTTCCATATATATTTGCTGTTTACATATTTTCATTTCATTATTGCGCACATGTTAAACGTGCACTTTCGGTTGTAGTGACCTTTGTTCCCGAACCTTGCAGAGTGGTTTAATAAATGTATTTTTCGGACTAAGAGTTGCACTCCAGAAATTCCTTTCAATGTGTCTGTTTTATCTTGGTCCGCAGTGAAGCAAAACACCATGCTGTCTTGTCAGAATAAGCTATTGCAAGATAAGGCTGATACCTATCAGTCTGTCCCAGAAAAAGCAGCTGTCAAAGTCGCTCAAAACAGATTTCAGAAACGCAGGGGTAAAATAAATCAAAAGAAAGTTCATTTTGCATTTGCTAAAGCAGGGTTAGACTGGTATCCTGGAGAATGGGATAAGAACATTTGGGAAAGTACTGATTTTTCATATTCCAATGATGAAGAGGTCAAAAAAGGTGGGGGTGAGTTTGAGACAGACGATCAAAAAGTGGTTCACGCACAGCCAATATTTAGACGAAAAATACAGGGAGGCCACAGAACCTGGGTGGAGTTGAAATGCATTCACTAAAAGATTACACCCAGCACGAGATTAATGACATTATAGACATATTCAAACAGAAATTTGGGGAAGCATTACTTACCTGGATGGTGAGGTTGTTTGACACGGGTGCTTCAGGAGTGACATTAGATGAGGGTGATTCAAGGAAGTTTTGTACTCTTAGCACTGACCCCATAATACAAGAACAATTTAGAAGTTATGGGAATGAAGGAGTGACTAATTTGTTACAATTTGCAGATATAGGATGTATTAAACAATATCATACCGAATTAGATTGGCCACCAAATGATAAGCCTTGGTGCACGTTGAGAGATGCTATGCAAAGAATTAAAGAAGAAATTATGAAAACTCTTATTCTATTAGATGAAGCTCACAATTTCTTAGAGACTCCACTGACCATTTCAGTACGAAATAAAATAATTTGCCTTGCCCCTCTAGTTTACAAGCAAGTAATAATGACTCTCCTAATTAATCAGACAGGGCAGAGAATAAATGAGGTGCTGGAGGCAGTTCGTGAGCTAGGAAAGCTTGGAGACTGGAGTGAACCAGAGAGAGCCTCAAGACTGGAGTGTCACACAGATAAAAACAGAGTATCTAGGAGAGATATGTTTATGGCATTACTGAAGGATGGTGTCAACAAGGAGCAGATTGATGGGATGAATATCAAAAGCTTGTGGGAGATGTACCGTAAAAGAGGGCTGGACCGAAAAGACGGTAGCAGGAGGGTTAACAAGAACAATAATAAACATGTATCTCAGAGTCAGTCACAGATGCAGGAGGACGGAAAATAAAGGGAGAAAATGTTTCTACACGAGGGACAGAGGAGGAAGATTTGGACAGTTGGTGGTTACCTGTTGAGAGCAGGGAATGAAGAGAATTGGCTCCCAGATATGAAAGCATATATCCAGACCTGACTTGAGCAAAGGTTGACAGGTTTAAATCAGATTAAGAAACAGGCCAAGTTCCGGTACAGGGATGGGCTTGTAAAGATAACAGGCCCAATGTTGATTTAGAAATACACTGGCAACACAAAAATGTTCAGAAGGTTGGGCATTAGTTGACAACGGAGGCCTCTTTAATTTATGGAAATCCCAAAAAGTTTACCGGTCAGCACTACACCATCAGTGGGTTGGGTGTAAAACATACCCCTGCCATGCAGACTACTGTTCAGATGAAAATAAGATGAAAACGAAAAAGAGAACCTACCTTTTTGATTGTGTCCCTTCTAAAATAAATCCCGGGAATTGACATTCAAATGGGGATGACTATTTATTTGGATGATGGTTATCATCAATTTGGACCAAAGAAATACATTTCAGTTGCAGCCATGAGGGTGGGCCATCGGAAGATACCCCCAGTGAAAGTGCCCCTGCAACTAAAGTAATTTGTTTGAAGCAATACTGTATTCCAGGAGGACATGAGGAAATAAATAAAACTATACAGGAATTGATTGAGGCTGGTGTGATAGCTCCAACTACCACTGAATGGAATAATCCTCTGTGGCCCATTTGACGATCTGATGGGTGCTATAGAATGACGGTTGATTACCTCGAGTTGAATAAATATATACCCCCTTTGACAACCGCGGTCCCCGAAACCATCACTTTTATTGAAAGAATCCAAACACATAAAGGGACATGGTATGAAACTATTGATATTGCTAATGCTTTCTTTTCAATACCATTGGCCCCTGAGTGTCAGGAACAATTTGCTTTCTCACATTGTGGCAGACAATTTAAAATGCAATTTTTGCCTGTGGGGTATATACATAGCCCAACCATATGTCACCGGCTGGTGACAGAGCACCTGGATGAAGTATCTGTCATTCTAGGGGTGCAACTGACCCTTTACGTTGATGATTCAAGGAGAGACACAAGAACAGGTGCAGACTCCGTTGGAGCTGGTTGTGGAACTCTTGCAGAATAAACGGTGGATGATTAATCCAGACAAGACACAGTGACCCTCTCAAAATGTGAAGTTCCTATGAATTCATTTGAATCAGGGGCATCAAGAGGTGTTGCCTCAGGAAAAACAAAAGAATTTAGAATGTGCCACTCCCCGCACTAATTAGGAGAAACAGTGATTCATTGGACTGTTTAGTTTTTGTAGACAGCATATTCCTCACTTGAGTCAGATTTTGGTCCCTTTGTACAAAGTGACGCAAAAGAAAGATGAGTTTGAATGGGGTGAACAGCAGCAGTGTGTGTTTGATTTGGCAAAAGAGGCCATTCAACAGGCTTTAGACTTAATGCCAGTACAGGAAGGAGACATGGAGTTGCATGTAACCGTTCAAGGTCAATACGCCAATTGGAGCATGTGGAAAAAAAAACAGGGAAGAATGAGGGTGCCTGCAAAGATTTTACTGGACATTTCTAATGCCACTAACAAGGAAGGAGATGTCTGGGAGACTGGGTTTCTGGATTAAAAGGCCACCTGATGCTGGAGAACGATATACTCTTTTTGAGAAACAATTACTTACTTGTTACTGGACTCTATTGGATACTGAGCAAATGACCCTAGGTCATAATGTGATTTTGAGACCTGAGGTTCCAATTATGCAGTGGGTGATGAGTTCCCCTAAAACTCACCGCATAGGACATGCAGAAGAAGTTAGTATCATACGTTGGAAATGGTTCATATAGGGCAGGGCCTGAGTAGGACCAGCAGGGACTGCAGCTCTACATGAACAGGTGTCACAAGGCCCCGTGCAGGATGATGAGTGGGTGCAGGAGGTACCACAGATAAGAGTCACCAGTGAAATGGGGTAAGCCAATAAAATCCTTGTTCCCTGAGGATAGGAAGCATGTATGGTTTACCGATGATTCAACCAAGTATGTGGGGGCTAAAAGACATCGGAGGTGGGCAGAGATTAGAGGGATGCCCCTAGACTAGATACAAACTGTGATCATGTAATGTCCTATTTGTCAACACACAACAGAGATCTGTCCCGCAAACAGTCAAAGGTCAGTTGGGGAGAGGGAAATTACAGGGACAGATATGGCAAATTGATTACATTGGGCCACTACCAATTAGTCGCAGGTGTCAATAGTGAACACTTATTCTGGTTACCTGATTGCTGTCCCTTGCAAGCATGCCACTCAGTATAACACTATCAAGACTAGACTTGTTAATGTTAAATTATGGAGTCCCACTCTAAGTCCAGAGAGACAATGGGTCATATTTCAAAGGGAAATTGGTGCAAAACTATTGTTTACAACACAATATCGAGTGGATTTATCACATTCCTTATTATCCACAAGCTGCAGGACTGGTTGAGAGAATGAACGGCTTACTGAAAGCCCAATTACAAAAACTATCAGATGGAACTTTAAAAAACTGTAGAGAGCATTTAAATGAAGTCCTCCAAATTTTGACCAGTAACAAATGCAGACACTCCATTGATGAGAATGTTAACCCCAGCATTACAGATACACTCCCATGTGGCAACCAACACTATAATGTACTGGGAAGGAAGGCCTGGTGCCCTAGCTCTCTACTGAGCCACATCTGAATCTACAGGTCTTGATTTACATGCTTTAAAAGCTTATACATTTAAACCAAGAGACATGACACTCTGTGAAACAGGTGTTGGAATACATATTCTCCCAGAGCATTTCGGATTGATAGCTCCCAGATCTGGGTTGGCAGGCAAAGGTATCCAGGTCTTGGGGTAGTGATCGATGCAGACTATTAAGGGAGAAATTAAAATAATTTTCCTGATTAGTGGAGACACCGACTTGATGATACAGTCTGGAGACAGAATTGCTCAAATGATAATTATTCCAGTATATGGAGGAAGAGTGAAAAAGCGTCTGCCCCAGCCATTCTTACAGTATGTGGGGAGGGAGGTTTTGGTTCAACTGACAAAAATCCTGGTCCTAAGGTGTGGGTAGAATCCCCAAACATCCTCAAAAATCAACAGAAATCATTGCCAAGGGCAAGGGTAACATCCTCTTAGTTATGAAGCCCGGAAAGAGAAGTGGGAGCATGTACCAGGTGACAAATGTTATTTGTGAGAATGATCATACTTGTCTCCTTTACAGATCATACTACAAGGTGTCTGTGTGCTAGCTGTGCTACGTGGTCTCCTTTCAGCCATGTTCGTGTGGGGTCAGGAAGGATCGAAAGCCCCCAGCTCCGAAATGATTGATCGACCATGCTGATCGTCACCTTTACTGCACATGAATGAAAATGTTTGGATACAAATGGCACGAGTCGTACTCAGCAGGTCGGATATCTGCATGACTTCCATGCAGAGTACGGTAGATGTCATATCCACCTGTCTGGTGGCCATCCCGACACCTGCAAAGATTTTACTGGATATTTTTAATGCCACCAACAAGGATGGAAATGTCCGGTAGACTGATGTGTTATCCCATTTTATTACCTACGAATACTGTAGGTTTTGCCAAGAAACGACGGATAAAAAATAGGACAATTTGACTCACGTGATTACTGATAATATTACCCCCGGCGATGTATGTTTCAAGTTTACTTGTGATTCACATCAAATTGGAAAATGCACTGAACAGTGCCTAGAGGCAACAATGGGGTCTCCTCAAGAGATACCGTGGGAACAACAAATTCTATGTCACTACTGAACCGATAAACATTGCAAAAGGATGACAAATGACATGACCTGTCTCCACATTGTGACTGCTGCTAGTCACATCAAGCATGTCAAACTACCAGTAGGATGGTTATTCTCTTGTGGAAATACCACCTTTACATACATTCCTGATAATACAACTAGTGGACCATGTACCTTTACACGATTAGGACTAATGATGTTTCCATTCCATTCTGTACAAACTCACTGTCCAAGGAACACAGATCAATTAAGTGAAGACAGTGACTTGAAATTCAATTATTATCTAAATCAGAATATATAAGCTTAAGTCTCTCTATTGTAGGAGATCCAGGATTAGCTGTTTATAATACTCGAGTTATTTACATGTTAGCACGTTTAATGGTTAAGAACATCAATCATACTTCTATTGCTTTAGCTGAATTATTGCTAGACATACGAGGTACTAGAAAAGCTGCTTTGCAAAACAGGGCAGCCATTGACTATTTACTGTTAAAGCATGATCATGTTGCTCAGAATTTGATGGCCTTTGCTGCTTCAGTTTGTCAGACCACTCTAAATCTATCCAGTCCCATATTGACACTTTACATGAATTGGTGAAAGGAGTAAAACAAGATGTAGACAAAGTGTGGTGGGACTGGTTCTCCCAGTGGTTTTCCGATTTTGGGCAATTACTCAATGTTTTAGGCAGGATACTTGTAATAATTTCCATCATAATAATGCTATTTTACTGTGTACAATGTATACCTAACCTGTTTACAATGTTTAAACCTAAAAGAGTTAATTGTGGACCAGTATGTTATGAGAGTCACTGGTCAAAGGGTGGAGTGCAATACTATCTGTATTTAACCACCGGCTCCATCTTGACCACTGACTCCATTTTGTGCTTAGCTGCAAAAGCCGTCACATTAGTGGCGCAGGTATTTTTCCCGCACACAGCTTGTGCAACGTGTTTTCACTCTTTATTACCAAGGATGGGCACATAACATGGGGGAGTAGTAATGATAAGATGTAGCAGGCTAAGAATGTTTATGGCAAAGCAGGGGAACAGCTCGGTCTTGGAAGTGCACCTCAGGATTTGGCTAATCCCTAAACGTGCTCTTTCAACACTGACCTGGTACGACCAGCGTTTGAACAACAACTTACCCGATGGGAGGCGGGGTTCAGAATCTTCCTCTTAAGGTTGTTTAAAGTATGAGGTAGTGGAGGCTTGACAACTGGGAAGAAGGAACTCATCTTAGAGGGGACGCCTTGCTCAGAAAATAATCTCATTGCAGGTAGTCTTCCTTGGTTCTGGTTGTCCGGGTTCCACGACCTGAAGTTGGCAGATAAAGGGATGATGTTGATGTGAAGCTCCATGGTGATGCATTTTTAATTCTTATTTTTAGCTTTGCATGGTGCATGCATGAATACGTAATGTACATATATATATATATATATATATATATATATATATATATACATATCCATTGTTGAAGTATTGCATTTTCTCTGTTTCTGTGATTATTATTATTCTACTGCTGTGATCATTTTTAGAGTTGCACGTGTTTTGCTGCACTTGAAATAAAAGCTCTTACGCTATTCTTTCCGTGTATGAAGCTTGGGAAGTGTTTTAATAAATTCATTACTCAGACTAAGAGTGCTACATTCTTTGCATTCCATTTACTTCATTTTCCTCTCAGTCTGACGTAGAGCAGAACAGCTCCTCCACTCTACGAAATGGCACTCTATGCTACCCCACTCCATGCCACGCTACTCCATTCTGTTCCACACCGATCCACGCCATTCTACTGTTCAACACACCACTCAACTCTCCACGCCGCTCCTCTATTCTCTTCTCTACACTACTCAACTCAACTCTACTCTGTGCCATGCCAGTCTGCGCCACTCTACACTGTGCCACTCCACTGCACTCTAGGCCACTCCAGTCCCCTTCAAACCACTCTATTTTACACCACTCCCCTCCAGGCTACTCCCCTCCACACCATTCTACGCCACACCACTCCACTCTAGGCCATGTCACTCTAATATGCGCCACTCTATTCCACTCTACCCACTCTACTCTTCTCAATGGCACTCCACTCCACTCTATCCCATTCCATCTATGCCATTCCATCCTATGCCACTTTACTCAATGCTACTCCACTCTATGCCACTCTCCGGTACACTGCTAAGCTTTAGCAATGCTGCTGTTCAACATGACTAAAAGACATTGGCAAAGACAATAGCTCTTCCATAGGTGAGACCTACTTTTTTTGCCAATGCTTGTTCACAAAGGTCACCATTTATACGTGGACACTTTCTACGAATGTGTGCAGTTATTTAAAGAATTGTTGAAAGGCGGCACTTTTGCATGTGGCACAATCTGCTCTAGCCGTAAAGGTTTCCCTAAAGAGCTTGTGTGTAAAAAACTTCAAAGGGGACAGAGCAGTGCCTTGCATGGAAATGAACTACTTGCATTGAAATATACAGACAAAGGAGATGTCCACATGTCATAACTACTCACAATGAAAGTACTTTACCTGTGACTGTTTGCTGTAGGTAGCAAAAGTGCACAGACCACTGTGCACTCGAGACTACAGCAAGCACATGGGAGGTGTAGAAAGAGTATATCAAAGGTTAGAGCCTTAGAAAGCTGCTCGAAAGTCATACATCTACTACAAGATGGTGGCTGTTCATTTGTTGCATTTGGCATGCTTCAATGCTTATCTTGTTTTTAAAGATCAGTCTCCAGATTCCAAGATGACTTTTGTACATTTTCGGGCAGTCTGTAATAGGCAACCTTGTTGAAGGAGAGCAAGCAAATGTTCCTAGAATCGGAATGGTTGAGGAGGTGACTAGATTGAAAGTTTGCCATATTCCTGAAAACATTCCTCAAACAGCTAAAAAAGACTTTCTGTGTCAGAGACGTAGACTCTGTGTCGGAAGAGGAGTATGAAAGGAGAGTCATTTATACTGCCTGAGTGTCCTTCTTATCCTGGCCTGTGTGTGCCCACTTGTTTTAATCTGTACCATACACAACTCAAATATTGGGAGAAGCCATGAGAGTAAAAGGTAATTGAAAATATGGCCTGTATTGCTATAGTTTTCCTTTTTGATACCAAGTTGCCAATTGTTCAATGTGTTTTGTAGCACCTGCTATACAATTAAATGGTGTTGGTTTTTTATCTTCCTTTAAAATAACCCACCTATTGGTGGGTTATTTTAAATTTGAAAAAACTGAAATTAATGTGCCATCTTTAGTTTAATGTTTTTTTCTTATATATCTGTTTTGTGTTTATAATCTTTTCATCTGGGAGTGTTTTAAAAATGAAAGTTGCATGGTGCTTCATGGTGATGTCTTAGTGGCGACTGGCTGGCAGTGTGTGCGTTTGCTGTTTGCCATCTGGCAAATGATGTGTGCATAATGGCAGTTGATTAGTGATGTGTGTTTAGTGGAAGTTGACTGGTAGTGTGTGGTGACGTTTGAGTAGCGGTGTGTCTGTATGGTGGTGGTTGACTGGCAGTGTGGGTGTAGTGGCGGTTGACTGATGGTGTATGTAGTGGCGGCTGCCTGGCAGTGTGTTTATTTTGGCTTGCTGCTGGTGTGTTTATAAATTGGTTGATGTCTGAGTGATTGGTGGTATGACTGGTGTGTCAGTCCTGTGGGCGTATGAAAGTGAAGGGCCCTTGAATGGCGCCATTTGTTTATGTGACACTTGTAATGTGTAGTGCCCGCTGCTGGTGTTGTGAATGGTTCTCTGTGTGTGAGGCATGAAAGACATGTGAATGGACTGTATACCTGCTGGTGCCTTGTCGAGGCTTTGCAGCTCTTGATCTGTGAGTCACAGATTCAGTATTCTGGAGTTGCAATTATCTTATTAACAGTGATTTCTGTGTTTCAATTTTTGTGAAATCATTTGTTAATAAAATGTACATATTGAAATTGTCATTCACCCTCGTGCCAAATCCAACCATTATATGTGTGTTTGAGTAGTGGGTGGGTGTGCAGTAATACTTATCTTTTCTGACTTTCACAGCTAGGTGTGCATTTTCTATATCGAAAATATACCAACCTCAGATATTTTTGTAAACTAGACGCGAGGGAACTTCAAAATGGTAAATGTTGTGTGGATCCCACAAATATGTTTTTACCCAGAATCCCTTACAAATCTCAAACGTTTGCTAAAAACACACCTTTTTTTTACATTTCTGTGAGTGAAACTACTGGAATCTGTGGGAAACCACAAATTTCCTACCACCCAGCATCCCCACATGTCTTCTCATAACAATGGTACGCCACTTGCAACAGAAAAGGACCCCAAACACAATGCGGGGACTTCAACATTTCCAATAAAAAAATGTCCTAGCTATGGTATATAAGCCGAGGCTTGGCGGCCACACAGGGAAACTTACCAAACTCACATATTCCTGAAACATAGACATCCTGGAAATTCCAAGGTGGTGTGCCTCACATGGATTCCATGATGTTTGCCTATCCACAATGCCCTGCAAAGCTCAAAGTTTGCCTAAAATCACAGATGTTTCTTGCATTTCTGTGACATAACCTTCCAGGATCTGAAGGGTTCCACACAATTCTTACCACCCAATGTTTTCCTCATTTGTCTCTATAAAAATGCTACCCACTTGAGTGTCTAGGTCTAGTCCCCGCAACAGGAAGAATCAACCCAGGGTCATTGGTATTCCTTGCGAGGAGTCCATGTGGGGGAATGCTGAGTGGTAGGAAACTAGTGGCTCCTCACCGATTCCAGACGTATCCCTGATAGAAATGTGGGGAAAATGTATGTTTTAGCCAAAGTTAGAGGTTTGCAAGGCCTTCTGGGTAAGAAAACCTTGTGAGAGCTACACACATCGCTCCGCCCTTGACTCCCCTGGGTGTCTAGTTTTCAGAAATGTTTGTATTATCCTGGGTACTGACTGAGCAAGGGCCCAAAATCCACAGCTAGCAAAATTGCAAAAAAGGGTCATTTTTCAGTGGAAACATTTGAAGTGTCCATGTTGCGTGTTGGGCTCTTTCCTGTTATGAAATCTAGGCCCACCCACACAAGGGAGGTACCATTTTTATCAGGAGACTTGGGGGAAAACTGTGTAGTAGCAAATTTGTGGCTTCCCACAGAGTCAAGATGTTTCCTTCACAGAAAAGGGAGGGAGTGTATGTGTTTAACCAATGTTTGAGATTTGCAGGGCATTCTGTGTATGAAAATCTGGTGCGAGACACTCAAACCACGCCACCCTGGAGTCCCCGGTGTGTCTAGTTTCCAGAAATGTATGGGTATGGTAGGTTTTCCTGGGATCTGGCTGAGCTAGAGCACAAAATCCACAGCTACTCAAATTGCAAAAACAGGGCGGTTTTCAGTGGAAAAGTCTGAAGTTTTGATGTTGTGTTTTGAGCCCTTTCCTGCTGAGGGCACTAAGTCAAGCCACACAAGTGAGGAACAGTTTTATCCAGAGGCTTCGGAGGACGTTTTGGGTGGTAAGAAGTTTGTGGCTCCCCTCAGATCCCAGATGTTTCCCTCACAGAAATATAAGGAAAATGTGTGTTTTTTTGCCAAAGGGTGAGGTTTGCCAGAGGTTCTGGGTAAGAAAACCTGGTGAGAGCCACACAAGTCATGCCACCCTGGGTCCCCTGTGTGTAGTTTTTACATATATATATATATATGGGTTTGGTAGCTGTTCCTGGGTGAAGGCTGAGCCAGGGGCCAAAATCTGCAGCTACCTCCACTGTAAAAAACACATGGATTTGCTGAGTGAAATATGATGCCTCCAGGTCGCGTTTTGGGGAATTCTGTCTCGTAGACACTAGGTGCAACCAAACCAGTAGGGTACCCTTTTTTATTGGGTAATACGTAGGAACACAGAACAGAGGCATATTGTTATTACCAATTGGATGTTTCTGCCTTTGTGACTTCCAAATGTAACCCAGTGTGCAGCATTTTGCACATAGAAAACATGATAGTATGGATAAATCCAAATGAAGAGGTATACAAATAAACACTGTTACTAAACTTAGTTTCTTATGTATATTTAGGGTTCTTTCATACCAATGTTTTATTATTTTATTTTACCATATGAATTGCTGTAGAATGGATGCACAGTGAAAAATCATTAAAGGGTGCAGCTCAGTTGTTGGTTCTGAGTACTTCGGGTTCTTGAAAAACATATAAACCCCATATGATCCTGTAACTAGAAGGGTCTAGCGACCTAATGTATGTTGCTTTTGTAAATTGCCCATTGTGAGAAGAAGTTACTGATGAAAATCCAGTAACAAATGGCAGTGTTTCCTTCTAATTTTCATTATTTTGGGGGGATAAACGACCCTTGCTGAATCCAGTATGTTGTCTAGTTTTGGAAAAGCTATAGCTTTTTGGGGTCACACAAGGGTTTTGTACCTTTTTACACCACAAACTAAAAGTAGGTTGAAACTACAAAAATGAGAAAAAAATAACTAACTCTTAGAAAAATCAAACAGTTGTGATAAAAAAGCATTTTTGATACAACTGAGCTTGTTTCTGAAAGCTGGGAAGATGGAGGTCAAAGCACAGCAAACCTTTTGTTGTTGCCATTTTTAGAAAAATATGCTTTCTTGTGCAGCACTTCCTCCCCATTTTCTCCAAAAAAAAGAAAAAGAAAATATAGCTATATTTTGGTTATTTCCTCTGTCCACTCAGGGGAATTTACTAACCCTGAGTACATTTAGAATCCCCAGATTCTCAGGAAAAGGATGCAAATGTGGTGTGCATACCCTAAAAGGACAAAGTACTCCAAATAGAAAAATAATGGCTTAACATTCTAGGGGAAAAATGCCTAGCAGGCAAGGGGTTAAACAGATTTTTGCGAGGATACTTGTGTATTGTTTAACAATATATATGTTTATCTTGCTGCCATTAGAGAGAAACTGTTGTTTTTGACAAATATATGTGTGGTACCTAGAAGCTGGACCACTGGCATTTGCTGCACATTAGAAATGCTAATAATAAATACATAAATAAAACACAGAAAAATAACAATACAACAATAAACATAATACTACTACGGAAACACAATATAGAAGGACACGAGCAACAGAAGCAGTTAAAATAGCACAACAAAGCTTGATAGGCAACAATTAAAAAAAAACAACACACTAAATATAGGCACAATAAAACACAACAAATCAACAGACAACACAAGAGAATAGCACAAGAAAAATACATCACGACAACAGACAAAACAAGGTTAAAACAACCATGATCACAGTAAAAAACATCAATACACACAAAACAGCAACAAGCCAATAACAGACAATAGAAGGCAACAATAACACACGCACATTAACAGCATAACAAACATGAAAACAGACAACAAAACAACATGAAAAATTACACAACAATTTGTTTTAGATAATACAACAATAACAACACAAAATAGAACTATCTGACCAACACACCTATAATACAATATAGAAATACAATACAACAAAAACACTAAGACAGCATATCACGAAACCTAATATGAGCAACATAACATACCAACAAAACATCTAGACACAACAAAGTACTACATAAACTACATAATGGCAAAACAGTACCACAACAGACACATAACAATACAATAATAAACACAACAGACAACACAACAACAAAGCAACAACACAAGTCATTTTGGTGTGATGGAGTTGTATTTCTTTTATTGTTATTGCGTTGTGGTTGTGTTTTTGTTGCATGTTGAGCTCATGGTCCGATATTTCTTTAGTGAATTGATTAAATTTGCGAACTACGAAGGTTATGATGACGAAGTCACCAATGAGTAAATAAACTCTATTGAAATAGTCGATTTGGGCAAGTAGGGGAGGAATGTGTGCAAATGGATTTGGGTATGGCTGTGTATGTGATGAGGACATGCTGCCATATTGCTGAAACTCTAATCAAGGTAGCAAATTTACAAGGCAGGTGATTGTCTGAGAACACGACTGTGGATGTGACAAGGGCATGTGGTTAAACTTTTATTAAGGTGAGAGGGAGAAGGCTATGTGACAAAGTAGTTGCATTAATATGAAAGGCAGTTGTTGGACAAGTTGGAGAAAACTTGTGACTTGATTGTCCTGGGTGGAGAAGTGCAGACACAAAGCTCTCCTGCCAGATATGAGATGATGATCTTTCTGCTGTTGTTGTTGGTGTGTTTTTGCAGCCTGTAAATCAAAGATAAGTAAAATTTATTTTTTGAACATTCATGGTATTAGACTTATTTTTTCTTTAACAAGGGGCAGGCTCAAATTTGATTTAATTAATTTGAATAACACTTTATGTTGTTGGGTTGTTGTATTTTGTTTATGTATAATGGCATTTGGACTTCAGCCAGGATTTCAGGCAAATTTCAAAGGCATCATAAATCCTGCGATCTGTATTTGAAGAAAATGGCTTGAAATTGTAACTTTTTAGGTGTTGAGGAAGAGGAGCATTGTCAATGGGTATGCATATGTTTGCTTAACTTTAATGTTATGGCTGTTTGTGCTTGGTGTGCGTCTGTGACGTGCTACATTTCATACTTTGCATGTTGGATTTGAAAAGTAAGATAGGTATGAGCTACCCACTATAGGTGTAATGTGGGCATTTGTGGTATAATGGTGGCCATCTGTACCATGGATAGAGGATAAGGCTATATTTGTGTTGAATTTCTGAAAAGAGAGAAATACACATGCACCTACAGTAAATGTGAATATATTGTGCCATAGTGATGCTAACTAATTTACTTAAATTAGTCATTAATTTGTAATAAATTGGAACTAGTTACAGCGGGGGAAATGGGATATGGTTCCTCCCAACAGAGAGTTTGAGGTTTGTGCAGCCTCTTTGCTGAAGTTGCAGCTACAAGAAAGGCACTTTCTATGAAATGTGTTGAAGACATAATTTATGCTAGGACTCAAAGGGAGGGCCCATTAGTTTTGAGAGGACTATGTTAAGTTCCCATGGAGGGGATGGCCTGCTGACAGGGGAAAAGCCTTCTTTAGGCCATCTGTAAAAGCTTTAATCTCCAGTAAGTTGAAAAATGATATCTGTGGTGAAGTCTTCCTGCAAGCAGTGATGGCAGCCAAATGCACTTTGATTGAAGAGAAGTGAAGGTCAGATAAAAGAGGATATGGAAAAACCATTTCTTCTTGACATGTTCTGGGATCCACCTCTTTCTGAAGACACTACATTAAAAATGTATAATGAGCAAGTGCCTAAACATAGAGGAGGACACTATGACATCAACTGGAGTGTGAATGCAATGACTTCTGGATCAGCCTTAAGGACTGCAATGGGTGGGAGGTCAGACTTGAACACAACAGGTGCAGAAGAATAGGTTCATAACTACCGGTGGACCTCCTCTGCAGCCAGTGGAGTGGACCTCAAGGCTGAATAGGTTAATTGGCCCTGCTTTGCCCTAAGGTGAACTCAGCAGCCTGTTTGACATCTGCAAGCATATTTTACACACTATGAGGCCTTGGGAATCCTGAATACAATGACACACACATCATGTTCGTCCTTCTAGAACTTGTTTCCTCTACATGAAAAGCATATGTCAGAGAGAGCCAGCATGGTGGCTTTAGAGGTGCAAAGAAACACCTCAGGTGGTGGCATAGTTGAAGGAGATGAATCCTCATGGACTCCGTGCTTTAGGGAGTTACCATCTGCCATTGGAATGGGTAGGAGCTCTTCAGCGGCTTCTTAGAAGATGAGACATGTAGGATATGTCTCAATGATATGACCTTCTCACGAGAGGTTGGGATGTGGCCTGTCAAGGTCACAGAGCTAACAGGAGGACTCCTTCTAGACTCAGACACCCTTGATGTCAAAAGAGACCTCAATGGCGAAAAAACAACAAATGTCAGAGAAATTCCTGACACCCTCAGCGTATTAATGCTTTGACATCGAACATCTGGAGATTGAATATCTCGATGTTGAAGCCTCATCGTCGAGTGTCTTGACATCGAGGAAGTCACATTGAAATCGACTGGATTGTAAATGCTGGTCACTTGTGGTTCAGTCTTAAAGACCCAAAGTTAGTCATTAATTTGTAATAAATTGGAACTAGTTACAGCGGGGGAAATGGGATATGGTTCCTCCCAACAGAGAGTTTGAGGTTTGTGCAGCCTCTTTGCTAAAGTTGCAGCTACAAGAAAGGCACTTTCTATGAAATGTGTTGAAGACGTAATTTATGCTAGGACTCAAAGGGAGGGCCCATTAGTTTTGAGAGGACATTGTTAAGTTCCCATGGAGGGGATGGCCTGCTTACAGGGGAAAAGCCTTCTTTAGGCCATCTGGAAAATATTTAATCTCCAGTAAGTTGAAAAATTATATCTGTGGTGAAGTCTTCCTGCAAGCAGTGATGGCAGCCAAATGCACTTTGATTGAAGAGAAGTGAAGGTCAGATAAAAGAGGATATGGCAAAACCATTTCTTCTTGACATGTTCTGGGATCCACCTCTTTCTGAAGACACTACATTAAAAATGTATAATGAGCAAGTGCCTAAACATAGAGGAGGACACTATGACATCAACTGGAGTGTGAATGCAATGACTTCTGGATCAGCCTTAAGGACTGCAAGGGGTGGGAGGTCAGACTTGAACACAACAGGTGCAGAAGAATAGGTTCATAACTACCGGTGGACCTCCTCTGCAGCCAGTGGAGTGGACCTCAAGGCTGAATAGGTTAATTGTCCCTGCTTTGCCCTAAGGTGAACTCAGCAGCCCGTATGACATCTGCAAGCATATTTTACACACTATGAGGCCTTGGGAATCCGGAATACAATGACACACACATCATGTTCGTCCTTCTAGAACTTGTTTCCTCCACATGAAAAGCATATGTCAGAGAGAGCCAGCATGGTGGCTTTAGCGGTGCAAAGAAACACCTCAGGTGGTGGCATAGTTGAAGGAGATGAATCCTCATGGACTCCGTGCTTTAGGGAGTTACCATCTGCCATTGGAATAGGTAGGAGCTTTTCAGCGGCTTCTTAGAAGATGAGATATGTAGGATATGTCTCAATGATATGACCTTCTCACGAGAGGTTTGGATGTGGCCTGTCAAGGTCACAGAGCTAACAGGAGGACTTCTTCTAGGCTCAGACTCCCTTGATGTCAAAAGAGACCTCAATGGCGAAAAAACAACAAAAGTCAGAGAAATTCTGGCACCCTCAGCGTATTAATGCTTTGACATCGAACATCTGGAGATTGAATATCTCGATGTTGAAGCCTCATCGTCGAGTGCCTTGACATCGAGGAAGTCACCTTGACATCGACTGGATTGTAAATGCTGGTCACTTGTGGTTCAGTCTTAAAAGACCCAAAAGGGGTGGGAGGTCCAACATGATCACAACAGGTGCAGAAGAAGAGGTTCATAGCCCTCTTACCCCTTTGTAGCTGATGGACCCCAAAGCTAACCAGGCTCCTTCTCTGTCCCTCAGATGCCTATATGGCATCTCTAAGCATATTTTACACTTTATGATGGATTAGAAATCCAGAAGACAGATATGACACACATCATGTTCGTCCTTCTATAACTTCTTTCCTCCACACAAAAGGCATTTGTCAAAGAGAGCCAGCATGGTGGCTCTAAAGACAGAGGTGCAAAGAAACACCTCAGGGAAAACAAGACATGTCTATTGTAGGTTGTCAGCCAGAACAAGTCTTGAAAGAGTGCAATGTTTGCTGTTTTTTTTCAGGTAAGCTTGAACTGCCTCAGTGATCCTGAATTGCATGACAGGAAGGCTGTCAGCCTCAGAATTTCTTAATGATGCAGTGCCAAATTTGCACTGTATGTATTTAGCATACTAGATGCTATGTTCTCTTAAGTTCGGGTTTAAAAAAAGATGTTATTTCAGCAGTGTTTTCAGCCAAATACACTAAGGCCCTCATTACGAGTTTGGGGGTCATGAGACCACCAAAACTCTGTTGGCGGTTTAACCGCAACAAACCCGGCAGTAAAGACCGTCGCATTACGAGTTGTGGGGATTGGGCTGAAGCCAAACTGCCACAATGCTGCCTGTCCTGCCAGTCCGGCACTCTTGTTGCTGGCACATGCACCCCCACACGTCCACACACATGCACACCCCCCCACCCATCCACACACTTTTAAACACCCTACCCACTGCACACATCCATACTAACACCCCCATCCACTCTCACACTGACATACACAACCCTCCACTCACACATACGCACCCCCATCCGCAATCATTCACACTGTCCCTCGTCCTCACACCTCCATACAAACACCCCCATGTCTGCACACTTTTTCATACAAACACCGCCACATCTGCATTCTTTCACACAAACATCCCCACCTGACCGCACGCCTATACAGACACCCCACTCACTCGCACACACACAGACACCCCCTCACTCGCATGCATACACACAGACACCCCCACTTACTCACAGACTTGCACACATGCATCCTCACTCGTATGCATTCCAATACACACACCTTCTCACTCTCACCCCGACACACACCCCTCCACATACACAGACACACACCCTCCATGCACACATACGTACACACGCACTCAGGCACATCCATTCCGCTACAAATACATGCACACACCACACACTTGCACCCAACACCTTCCCCCCTCCGGACAGTCCAATTACCTTTTTCGGCGAGGTAGTCGTCCAGGAGGTGATGGGTCCTGGGGTCTGCCACTGCCAGCACCGCACCACCGTACAGGACATCGCCCACCGTATTACAAGTCCGTGGCAGTGCTGGCGGTGGAACCACCACTCTTCCTCCGTCGGCCAGGCCGACGGGGTCAGATTTCTGCCCGTAAAGAGGTGGAAATTCACAGCAACTCCAAATATGGCAGTGTAAGGAAATGCCTCCTTGGCATGGTTACCCCTGACTTTTTGCCTTTGCTGATGCTAAGTTATGACTTGAAAGTGTGCTGAGGCCTGCTAACCAGGCCCCAGCGCCAGTGTTCTTTCCCTAAACTGTACCTTTGTCTCCACAATTGGCACAACCCTGGCCCCCAGGTAAGTCCCTTGTAACTGGTACCCCTGGTACCAAGGGCCCTGATGCCAGGGAAGGTCTCTAAGTGCTGCAGCATTTCTTATGCCACCCTAGGGGCCCCTCACTCAGCACAGACACACTGCTTACCAGCTTGTGTGTGCTGGTGGGGAGAAAAGGACTAAGTCGACATGGCACTCCCCTCAGGGTGCCACGCCAAACTCACACTGCCTGTGGCATATGTAAGTCACCCCTCTAGCAGGCTTTACAGCCCTAAGGCAGGTTGCACTATACCACAGGTGAGGGCATAGGTGCATGAGCACTATGCCCCTACAGTGTCTAAGCAAAACCTTAGACATTGTAAGTGCAGGGTAGCCATAAGAGTATATGGTCTGGGAGTCTGTCAAACACGAATTCCACAGCACCATAATGGCTACACTAAAAACTGTATAGTTTGGTATCAAACTTCTCAGCACAATAAATGCACACTGATGCCAGTGTGCACTTTATTGTAAAAATACACCCAGAGGACATCTTAGAGATGCCCCCTGAAAACATACCCGACTTCCAGTGTGGGCTGACTAGTTTTGCCAGCCTGCCACGCACCAGACATGTTGCTGGCCACATGGGGAGAGTGCCTTTGTCACTCTGTGGCCAGGAACAAAGCCTGTACTGGGTGGAGGTGCTTCTCACCTCCCCCTACAGGAACTGTAACACCTGGCGGTGAGCCTCAAAGGCTCACCCCCTTTGTTACAGCACCACAGGGCATCCCAGCTAATGGAGATGCCCGCCCCTCCGGCCACTGCCCCAACTTTTGGTGGCAAGGCCTGAGGAGATAATGAGAAAAACAAGGAGGAGTCACCCCCCAGTCAGGACAGCCCCTAAGGTGTCCTGAGCTGAGGTGACTCTGACTTTTAGAAATCCTCCATCTTGCAGATGGAGGATTCCCCCAATAGGATTAGGGATGTGCCCCCCTCCCCACAGGGAGGAGGCACAAAGAGGGTGTAGCCACCCTCAGGGCTAGTAGCCATTGGCTACTATCCTCCCAGACCTAAACACACCCCTGAATTGAGTATTTAGGGGCTCCCAGAACCGAGGAAGATAGATTCCTGCAACCTGAAGACGAAGAAGGACTGCTGACCTGAAGCCCTGCAGAGAAGACGGAGACACCAACTGCTTTGGCCCCAGCCCTACCGGCCTGTCTCCCCACTTCAAGAAAAACTGCAACAGCGATGCATCCCCCAGGGTCCAGCAAACTCTGAAGCCTCAGAGGACTACCCTGCATCTAAAAGGACCAAGAAACTCCCAAGGACAGCGGCCCTGTTCAACAAAACTGCAACTTTGCAACAAAGAAGCAACTTTTAAAGACCACATGTTTCCCGCCGGAAGCGTGAGACTTTCCACTCTGCACCCGACGCCCCAGGCTCGACCTGCGGAAAACTAACACTACCGGAAGGACTCCCCGGCGACTGCGAGCCCGTGAGTAGCCCGAGTTGACCCCCCTGAGGACCCACAGCGACGCCTGCAGAGGGAATCCAGAGGCTCCCCCTAACCGCGACTGCCTGTTTCAAGGAACCCGATGCCTGGAAAACACTCTGCACCCGCAGCCCCCAGGACCTGAAGAAACCGAACTCCAGTGCAGGAGCGACCCCCAGGCGACCCTCTTCCTAGCCCAGGTGGTGGCTACCCCGAGGAGCCCCCCCTGTGCCTGCCTGCATCGCTGAAGAGACCCCCGGGTCTCCCCATTGAATCCTATTGAAAACCCGACACCTGTTTGCACTCTGCACCTGGCCGCCCCTGTGCCACTGAGGGTGTACTTTCTGTGCCTGCTTGTGTCCCCCCGGTGCCCTACAAAACCCCCCTGGTCTGCCCTCTGAAATCACAGGTACTTACCTGCTGGCAGACTGGAACCGGGGCACACCTATTTCCATTGAAGCCTATGTGTTTTGGGCACCACTTTGACCTCTGCACCTGACCGGCCCTGAGCTGCTGGTGTGGTAACTTTGGGGTTGCCTTGAACCCCCAACAGAGGGCTAACTTGGACCCAACTTTGAACCCTGTAAGTGTTTTACTTACCTGTGAACTTAACATTTACTTACCTCCCCCAGGAATTGTTGAGATTTTCAGTGTCCACATTTAAAATATCTTATTGCCATTTTTGCCAAAACTGTACATGCTATTGTGATATTTCAAAGTTCCTAAGACACCTGAGTGAAATACCTTTCATTTAAAGTATTGTTTGTAAATCTTGAACCCGTGGTTCTTAAAATAAACTAAGAAAATATATTTTTCTGTATAAAAACCTATTGGCCTGGAATTGTCTTTGAGTGTGTGTTCCTCATTTATTGCCTGTGTATGTACAACAAATGCTTAAAACTACCCTCTGATAAGCCTACTGCTCGACCACACTACCACAAAATAGAGCATTAGAATGATCTCTTTTTGCCACTATCTTACCTCTAAGGGGAACCCTTGGACTCTGTGCACACTATTTCTTACTTTGAAATACTGTATACAGAGCCAACTTCCTACAGGCAGTCTTCAGACAGCCAACACTGGCGATCTGTTGGCGGCAGCAGCTTCGGCGGTCTTGCAAAAAGAACGTCAAAGTCGTAATGAGGGCCTAAATGTTGCCTCTGATAGGCTTGTTTTTCTTGGCAAAAAAGTGTTGTGCTGGTGATTCTGCGTGCGTGTGGATATATTCTAATGTTCATCATGGATACCATGCCAGAGAATAGTAATCCTTAGCATTTTAATAACATAATAAGCATTTTATTAACATTAAGCAACATTTAATAACATTAATATCAGATCTTGACCTGTAAGGTTGGTATAATTTGTCTGAATCCATCCTGACAGCAACCCACACACTCACGTTCACTGTGACTCATCCATGAATTCACCCATTCAGTCGTACTTCCATACACTATAACTCTTTAAAAACTTACATTCAGCCACTCATCCATCCACTCATCTCCAGTTGTTTACGTATTCTCATAATAACTCACTCAAAACACAAACTTACCAATCAGCTAAGAAGCACTTTGGCTTAACATGTAAGCACAACTATTAGCTTTGTAACTGATTTTTTTCTAACTCTGTGTTCTTCCTTCTCACTCTGTTCAGTTAATTGTGTGAGGGCTTAAGAAGGGTGGGCACTTTTCTCGTAAAAAAAATGCTGTTTTCCATATATATTTGTCAGGTTGAAAATATACCTGCTTTTAAGAATGTAAGCATTTTAAGCAGCATTGGCATAAAAATACAGGCTACATCGTTAAAACACTGGGCTGGAGACGGGGCTCTGAAGTTTCCTAGTTCCATGCATAACTCATTCACTCCAGGTATTTTCCTTTGCATTTTGCCACCAGACGTGGGCTACATCTCACCCCTGAAGACACAGACACGGAGGATGAGGAGCAAGAGCTACCACATCAACAGCTTGGGGATAGAAGCATCGCAAATGAGGGCAGACAGAGACGGAACCACATTGCAACCCAATACTTTGGAAGGTACGTGCCAACCGTGACCACACTCACTAATGTCAGAAACACATATCCCAGTTGTGTAGTCAGACAAACAAAACATTTTAATTGATAAACTATGAAAAATATAGAATAGTGCTGTATGCCACAGTCTTGAATTGTCAAAAGTCATTTAAGACACATTAATTGCATGTGCTTTATTAAGAGTACATTTTGGTGGCTAACACCCTCCTCCTACTGCAGCCACCATGGCTCATTCCTGGTGGGTCCCCTGACCCCTGCCGTGCACTGCTACTCCGCAGCACACGGGAATCGCTGGCAGACACACTGCTGATGGTCGAGCCCTCCTCGCTGTCCTGCGGGGTATCCCCTGTGTCCCTTGCAGCCTGCCTGGTCTCCATTAGGTCTACCGCATGGCTGATGCGCCCAAGTCCCTGTGCCACATCCCCTGCGAAATTACCTAGTTCAACCTGCAGGCTGACAGTACGCCTTGACAGGCATGTGGTGTTGGTAGTAAGTCGCCCAATGGATGCTGCCAGTCTGTCAAACCGGGCGGCAGTGTTGTGCTCCCTGTGCCTTGCCTGTGCCCTGTCTGCCACAAGTTTAGTGACCAAATGTTCAATGGCCTGTGTCAAATTCCCCAGATGTTGGTTCATGTGTTGGAACTGACTGTCCACATTTGCCATCCCATGGGTCATAGTGGTCTTCAGTCTATTAAGATACCTATTTATTGACTGCTATTGTCTGTTTTGCAGGTGCCGACCCTGAACCAGTGATGCCTCCAGTCCCGCAAACTCTACGTCTGCGACATCATCCCGGGGCACAGACTGCACTCTGTGCTGGCGTCTGCGCACTGTTCCAGCTGCTGGCTCTGTGTGCCTCTCTGTGGGGTGGGCCCAGGTGCTACCCCTGCTGCCTCCATGTCCTGCGTAGGATCTTCCATGGACTCTGGTGGTGTTCAGCTGGGCCCTGCTGTGTCACTGGCCTGCTGTGAGGCTGGTCCATGTTCCTCTCCCTGCATGTGTTCGCTGCTGGGGGTGTCATGTGGGAGACCTGTGGGACATAGGGGATACACTGTTAGTCTTGCATATCTGTTTTATGCCTCATAATAAACATTTGCCTATATTTGAACCACTTTACTACATTGCCCATAATGCACTATTCTAGAGGTTACTAGACTGGAATGGAGCTAGTCTGGTGGTGCCTGCTGCTGTGTACTGGGATAGTGTGTATACTGCATTTGTGGGTGTCAAAGCATATCTCATGGTGCTCACTTTTTGATGTCCCAGGCGCTGAACTGTACAATTCTCCCATGCCCAGTACGGCCTCTGGCTCCAGTGTGTGCTCCACCATGGTTTCCAGGGCTGTGGGTGGTGGTACGGTGGATGGGCCTCCTCCGTGCCCCTCATCTCCCTCATGCGCTCCGCAACCCTCTCCTTGGTCCTGGAGCGCAGTTACCGCAACCCTCTCCTTGGTCCTGGAGCGCAGTTCATACCACCTTTTTCAAATTTCCTCTAGGGTGCGGTGGCTTACCCCAATGGCATTGATTTTTTTCTTGTATTTGTTGCCATATTCTTTTCTTCTGAGTGTCAGGGACACTCATTGCTGCCTTGCCGAAGAGTTTGTCATGGTGCAGGCAGCACTCTTCTGTAAGGACCTCCAACTCCTTATCTGAGAATTTCAGTTTTCTCCTCCTGCCAGCACTGCCTGTCTCCTCCATGGTTGCTGCAGCTCCTCTCACCTGGGTGTGGCTCAACAGTTTGGGATGGGTGTGGTCCTCCCTCCTCCCAGTTCTTTTTGGTGACTTCCTGGTTCTGATGTCATCACCAAGAGCCAGGAAGTGGGTTTCCCAACTGTTATGTTGCACCTGCAGGCAATTTGCGAGGCAGTCGCAATTTGCGTCATTGGACCACACCATTAGCGCAAATTGTGAGCTCGCTTTTAGCGAGGTTGCAAATTGCGACCTCGCTAAAAACGAAGTTCGCAAAAAATGCGGTGCAACACCTCTGCGACTCGCAATTTGGTATCGCAAGTCTTTCTTGCATTTGGTTTTGCGAGTCGGAAATAGCGCTTTGCATGGAGTCGCTATTTCCTATTCGCAAAACTTTACCTATCTACATCTGGCCCTTTATCTCCATGTGCTTGTTTTCTTCTCTGGAGCTGGGCCAACTACTGCTTGATTTCTTGATTAACGTTCTTCCATGCTGTTTGCTCTCAGATTGTGATACCTTTCTTTATTTTGCTTTGCTTCCAAGACAGATGGAACCCATCAGATTTGAAGCACATGCTTCCCAATAATTCAAGAGCGTAATGCAAACAACTAGTAATAATGAAACTTTATGGTATGTACCAGTGTCCGAAACATACATTTTGGTCAACTGGTCTTTTAATTGATGATGAGACTGTTAACATCCTCACTTTGTTTAGGACTGTTGTCATACAGTATGTGTTTTTCTGAATTAATATGTGCCACTGTCACATTTACTTATTTGTTAAGTACTTTGTTTAGAATTTACAGGATGTTTTATATATCGTCAAACATGCAGTGATTTCAAAAGGTTTATGTTTCACATTTACCTCCGCCTACCTCTGACCTTTAAAATCATCCTTACCTTTACCCTCCAGGCACCGTCATCTCCCTTTACCCATTACTGAGCCCTCAAAACATCCTCACCTCCGTTTAATTCTACCCACTGCAGAACCCTCAAGCCACCCTCCCCCTCCCTTACCTCTATCCACCCCAGAGGCCTCAGGTTCCCCCCACTTCCCTTTACCTCTACCCAACTTAAAACCCTAAAGCTACCCATATGTTGCTTTACCTATACCCATGCCCAAACCCTAAAAGCACTTCTTTTAAATAACATAAAATGATGTTATTTATAAAAAAATATATGCCTGCGTGGTAAAGTACTGCATGGTACAGTTACAAATACTTACCATACACATAATTACCTGTGTGGTAAAGACTGCATGAGAAAGGCTGCACGGTAAAGGCTGTTTTCCCTCAACAGGGGTGTGGAATTTAATACAATATCTACTTGAACATGGGACAGGTTGCTTCTTAAATGTACTTGTCCGTTAAAAAAATCTGCTTGTCCCTTTGGTGTCATGTAGTGCGTGACAAATTCCGGCCACAATCTCATTATGGAAGAGCTCTGATAATAGCTTCTCTGATTATATCAGGGCTGCTACTATAGCAGGGCTTGAATACTTGCAATTTCAATCCCTACTATAGCAATTTCCTTATTTTGCCACCTTTCCGCAAATCTACATACTGGGGCTAGTGGAAGCAGTGAG
This sequence comes from Pleurodeles waltl, assembly GCF_031143425.1. Classification (NCBI taxonomy): domain Eukaryota; kingdom Metazoa; phylum Chordata; class Amphibia; order Caudata; family Salamandridae; genus Pleurodeles; species Pleurodeles waltl. Next base: position 330,892,079 of record NC_090443.1, read on the forward strand.
CAATAGTTCCAGGGCTGAAATGCCTTTGAGTCTGAAAATCTACTAACTTGCATGTTTTAAGGATTTTCACCAGCTCTTCTATGATCTTTTCCCATAGTGAGAAAGTTGGAAATTTACTCCTGACAAGGGCCGAAGTTGAAATTCTTCCAGGGTGGGGAAAAAAGTGATTGGTGGGAAAGTGAACTTTTAAATGCTCAATAGATTTTCACATGAGCAAATCTACACATTCATATTTGCTTGTGCTAAAATACAGTTCGCAAATATTTTCTAGGAGTACGAATTCCTGGTCTACTTCTCTATGTTCTTGTGAATTCATGAAAGCCTCTAATTCAAAAACATATTCTATCGGTGCACTTTTGTGACTTTCTTTAAGAATTGGGTTCCTAATTAGGTCTGGCATTAACAAAGACATTTTGTTTTAATTGAACTTTTATTTCTCTCTCTATCCATCGGGTGGTTTTACTGTGAGTGATCGCATTCTGCTCTTCTACAAGGAGCCTATTGGCACACAAAATACTGTTGTTTGCTTTTTTTGTCCTCATTTACCTTCCATCGTTCCACTCAAAGATTGGGGGTGAGGGATCTTTCAGTGCGGATTTTATCGATTGCTCGCAGCCCATCTCCACCAGACCACACTTGTCTGGAAATATGACCATGGCATAACCACTTGCCAACAAATTGTCGACATATGGTGGTATATTCAGAAGTGTATATAATCATAGGACCGTATCAAGCTTACTGCACACCCATACCCAACCATTGTTTCAGTGGATTCCAAAATCTATTTCTCTTACTGACACTTTTTTTGGTGGGTGATGGGATGTAAGCCTGGCCTCGGGAGTGTTTCCATTTTTCTGCATGAAAATAATTGGGATGAAGTTGATGAAGGTATTGTAATTATAGATGTAATCCTAACTTATCCACTGCGAAACTCCTTGCTCTGTCAACGACTGATTGGAGGGACAAGGGGTTCTCGGAGAAGTGAACTGTTACTGCATTGTGATGTAGTGCTCTTTATACAGGTGTGTCTGTAGCTCGTTCCTAAACAGAGTTTGTGAGGCCCTGATAGATACAGGAGTGCTGTTTCACATCCTAGGTGCATTGATGAAGAAGGCCTGTGTCTGCTGTCTAGTCTAACCAATGCCATTTACTTTTGGTCTTATGCTTCTGATCTGTGAGAGTTGCTTATAGATTTTTTTATTAAATTAAACACATAGTCCAGGAATAGATTATGTTTCAAAACATTTAGCCAGGCACCTCCTAAAAGTATTATTTGTTTCTACTAACCATACATTAAATATATACTTTACTCTAATTCTCTAGTCATACTCCTTCAGTTCAGTTCAGTTCTAAGCTTATGCTTTTGCTCAAGGAAAAAGAACATTTGAAACAAAGCTCAAATTAAATACCACAGAAAATCTATTAATTTGGAAGAAAAGTAAATGTCTATTATGAAGCACCTGCTAAAACATATTTAGATATAGAACACTGTTATATAATTTCCGTTCATATTTTATCATAAAATTAGTACATTTCAGACATTTTTATTTTTCACACTAAATGACATTTCAACCAATCCTCCCAAAATTAAATTTGAATTTGTTCAGCAAAATATGTAATCTGAAAAGAACAAGACATCCAGGGGCCTGAAAAACATAATGCTGCACGATGGTCGTGGCATTTCATTCCAAAAACACCCAATTGGCGAAATATAGCTACACCAGGAAGACAGACGGAGACATTCTGTCAACCTTTTCACTGCTCTCTTTGGGCTCTGGGAAGCTTGTGTGAACGTAGTAGCTGCAAAAGTTAAACTAAATCTGCTTTATGGACAGCCGGGATTATGCGATCTTTTAACATCGATTACTGGACTTCACTGCAAAGAAGCCTCATGCATGACAGTGCCTCAGCTAACAAGCTCTCTTCACCTTTCGTTGAGAAGTTTCTGAAGGGGCTAGTTCTGCTTGAAATGAAAGTCTTTCTGTTGTGCATTCAGGGCGGGCATGAACAGTAGGGCCCCCACGTTCAGTGTGCAATGAAGTCAGAGCCCGATTCTGAGTTTTTCACAATGGAATGTGGTTCCTAAACTGTGTGCTTGGTGCACGGCACCTCTTGTGAGATATGAAGGCGCACTGGGGTGCTGCGGTGCACAGATTGGGAACCACTGCATTAACGTTATTGAGTTGAAAATAGATGTGAATTTGGGTACAATCACCATCTTCATTAAGTTAACCCGTCTTATAATAGGGGGAGATTTAACCATCTCTTCATTAAGTGATCTACATCCCTCATCACCTTCATAAAATTTACTTCTGCTAATTTACTTATATCATGCGTTATAGTGATCCCTAAATATTTAACCTCCTCCTTTTTAATTATAGGGCTGTTTATTTCCATATTACAAGCCATAACCACCGTCTTTGATTATTGACTGCATAACCAGTGATCCCCCAAATTCTACCATCAGTTCTTCCAAAACTGGTTTAGCCTGACTTAAATTAGGTGTATAATTCATCAAATCGTCTGCATATAAAGAAACCTTCCTGGATGGATTCATACACACAAATGGGGAAATTTTCTGATCACTTCTAATTCTGCTGGCCAATGGCTCAATATAAAGATCAAACAATAACGGAGATAGTGGGCACTCCTGTCTTGTTCCCCTTTCTATCTTAAAGGAGGGAGTAAGAGAACCATTAAAAAGAATTCTTGCGCAAGGGTCATGGTAGATTTTTTTGTAATGTCCTAGTAAAATGCCCACCAAGATTATAAACTTCACATACAGTATTTAAGTAGTTCTAATTAACTCTGTCAAACGCCTCTGGCGGGTCAACCATTACAACTGCTAAAGGGGCTTGACAAGTGGTAGCTAAGTTGATTGACCCTACCAGGCCGTGTATCAGTTCATGCATATGTCTCCCTTTCAGAAACCCTTTCCAATTTGTGTGTATGAGCTTCCCCATAACATCCCCTGTTCTGTCTGCCAGAATTTTTGCAAAAATGTTATAATCGCAATTTAAAAGAGATATTGGGCGCTATGACTCACAATTTCTAGGGTCTTTACCTGTTTTTAAAATTATTGTAATAATTGCTTCCCTCCGGGGGGGGGGGGGGAGCCTCCCATCGGCCTCTATAATGTTATCACACAACTCCTCCAAAAATTCATAACACTACTTCCCAATGCTCTATAGACTTCAATGGGTAACCTGTCTGGCCCGGGTGCCTTACCTAGTTTGCCAGACTTTATGGTCTGATCTACTTCTACCATTTTAATTGTTTCATTAACTGCCTTATTTTCATCCTCACTCTGGGCAGCCAACTCTAATCCCCCTAGCCATCTCTTCACTGAATCTGATGACACTTCTAATTCCTCTGTATATAATTCCTTAAAGAAATTAAAGAAGCTTCCTTCCACCTCCTTCATACTTTTCCTGACCTCCCCTGAAATTTCATCCCGAATTTCTGCCATCCTATTTCTAACTATATCAGTTTTTATTTTCCAGGTCAGGATTTTGCCACTGTTTTCACCATACTCAAAATGGGCCACCCTTTTAACCTCACATCTCAATCTAATCCTTTTAACTATAGCCGCTGTCAGTTCTGAGCGGGCCTCCTGTTCTTGTTTATATAACTGGTCAACTTCTCCCTCCTCGAGGTCCATACATGCCAATCTCTGCTCGACCTGCTGTATCTGATTTTCTAACCTACTTATCTCTTCATTATATATTTTCCTCCTATATGAGGCTACCCTTATCAGGACGCCCCCTCAAAAAAGCTTTAAAAGTGTCCCATACTAATGCTAGCGAGGTACACACAATTAAGATTGAAGAATTCTTCTGTTTCTGCCCATACCTCCGCAACTACCTCTTCATCTAATAATAGCTTTCTATCTAAGGTCCACCTTCTCTCCCCCTTATTTACCGCCCACCTAAGCTTCAAACTAATAGCTGAATGGTCTGATAAGTGAGCCCAATGTGAATTACTTCCTCCACAAAATCTTTTAAGCTACCATCTATTAAAAAATAGTCAGTTCTAGACTGATGTCTATATTTTTTATTGTTGTAAGTATAACCTCTCTCAAGCCCCCTCTTTTCTCTCCATACATCATGTAGTCCAAATTTGGTCACCATTACTCGCACCTGAGCTTGCATTTTCTCATTAACTCTTGACCTGCTACGCAAGAACCTATCCAACTCATAATTCAATACAACATTAAAATCTCTGTCCATATTATAGGGTCCCAATATTGTAGTAAAAGGTGTGACCAATCTCTTAATGGGGCTACTTCATCTCTGTTAGGACTATAATATCCCACCAATGTGAAGGCACAATCGTACGCAAGTCATTTCCCCACCACCCATCTTCCAGATTTATCTACTGGGACCTCAACAAAGGTAATATTGTAGGAAAGTAGCCTCTTTCTAGCATGGTTACCCCCACTTTTGGCTTGTTTGTGAGTGTGTGTCAGTGTGTTTTTACTGTATCACTGTGATCCTGCTAGCCAGGACCCCAGTGCTCATAGATAAAAACCTATATATAAGTGTGTTTTGCCTGTCTCACTGGAATCCTATTAGCCAGGACCCCAGTGCTCATAGTTTGTGACCTAATGTATATGCCTGTGTAGTGCCTAACTGTTTCACTGAGGCTCTGCTAATCAGAATCTCAGTGTTTATGCTCTCTCTGGTTTTAAAGTTGTCACTGTAGGCCAGTGACTTCATTTACCAATTTCAATTGGCACACTGGACCCCCCCTTTTAAGTCCATAGTATATGGTACCTAGGTACCCAGGGCATTGGGGTTCCAGGAGATCCAAATGGGCTGCAGCATTTCTTTTACCACCCATAGGGAGCTCAGACAAACCCTTACACATGCCTGCCATTGCAGCCTGCGTGAAATAATTCACACGTTATTTCACAGCCATTTTCACTGCACTTAAGTAACTTATAAGTCACCTATTTGTCTAACCTTCACTTGCTGAAGGTTAGGTGCAAAGTTACTAAGTGTGAGGGCACCCTTGCACTAGCAAAGGTGCCCCCACATAGTTCAGGGCCATTTCCTCAGACTTTGTGAGTGCTGGGACGCTATTACACTTGTGCACTACATACAGGTCAATACCTATATGTAGCTTCAAAATGGTAACTCCGAATATGGCCATGTACCATATCTAAGATCATGGATTTGTCCCCCCATTCCAAATCTGGTACTGCGGAGCCAATTCCATGCATCCTGGGGGCTCCACTATGGACCCCTCCAGTACTGCCAAACCAGCTCTCTGAGGCTTGCACTGCAGCTACAGCTGCTGCCACCTCACAGACAGGGTTCTGCCCTCCTGGGGTCTTGGCAGCCCAGTCCCAGGAAGGCAGAACAAAACATTTCCTCTGAGAGCAGGGTGTTACACCCTCTCCCTTTGGAATTAGGTGTTATAGGCTGGGGAGGAGTAGCCTCCCCCAGCCACTGGAAATGCTTTGAAGGGCACAGATGGTGCCCTCCTTGCATAAACCAGTCTACACCGGTTCTGGGACCCCTTCTCCCCTGCTCTGGCGGGAAACTGGACAAAGGAAAGGGGAGTGACCACTCTGGAGGGCTCTGAGGGGCCAGTGCCAGGAGGTGATGTCAGAGACCCCTCCTGATAGGTCCATACCAGATAAGGTAGCCAATCCCCCTCTCAGGGCTATTTAGGGTCTCTCCTGTGGGTTCTCTTCAGATTCTGCTTGCAAGGTTCCTTCAGGAATCCTAAGCAACAACTTCAGACTCTTCTGACCTCGGATCAACTGCAGCTTGCTCCAAGAAACACTGTAACTGCAACAAAGTGTCTACAAGAGACACTTTTCTTAAGCAACCTCAGCTCCAAGTCGGCAACTGCAACAGTTTCCACGGTGTGCATGCTCTGGGGACTCCCTGTCTTCATCCTGCACCAGAAGCACCCAAAAAATCTCCTGTGGAGTGACAAAGTCACTCCCCTGCTCCAAGCAGGCACTTTCCAAGATGACGACCGGTACCCTGGGACTCCTCTCACAGCGACAAGCATGCTCCCATGAACACAGAGGGTGACACCATCAACATAGACTAGCCTGAGGTCCTGCTGACGCAATTTGGAGGAGGTAAGACCTTGCCTTCCCCAAGAGCAACAGTACCCTGTGTACTGCGTCTTCTACGCCTCCTGAGGCCTCTGTGCACTCTTTGCAAAATTCCTTCGTGCACAGCCTGGCCCAGGTCCCCAGCACTCCATCCTGCGACGCTCAACTCGCTAAGTTGTTCTCCAGCGGCGTGGGACCTTCTTTTGTTGTGCTGCATCAACCGTGTTTTACACCTCCTTTGAACCCGGATCCTGTGGCTTCTGGGGGTTCTGGCTGGCATTCTGAGGGCTCTCTAAAGTGCTGAGAGACCCCTCTTCCTCCTCATGCAGAGTTGAGGCCCCCAGGTCCCTCCTGGGTCCATCCAGCGCCATTTTGAAGCAAAACACACTTTTGTTGTAGCCAAAGCTTGTTGGCACCTTCCAACACGAAATCTCGTCTGCAACGATCTTCACGCCGTGGGACATCTTTTGCATCATGCAGGACCCCGCTGGCATCTTCCTAAGTTGAGTTTCTGCAGTCTTCGACTAACTGGGGACTCTTCTTTTGCACCCTCTTCTGGGTTGGCAGGGGCTCCTGTCCTTCCTGGAACTTCTTTCAACTTCTGAACTTGGTCCCATTCCTTTGCAGGTCTTCAGGTCCAATAATCCAGCAGTTGTTCTTTGCAGACATGTGGGCTGCTGCAAAATCCCAAAAACGAAGTGTAGTGTGTCCTAAGGAAACTTGCAGTACTTTACTCCTGCCTTTCTGGGCTCTGGGGTGTGGTAATTTACTTACCTTTACTGTATTCTTACTCTCCCAGCGATTCTGCACACACTACACTTGTCTAGGGGGGAATTCGTGATTGCCATTCCACTTTCTTAGTATATGGTTTGTGTTGCCCCTAGACCTATTTTCTCCCATTGCATTCTATAGGATTTCCTATTGTTTGCATTATTCTATGACTATTTACTTGTCTAATTTTGGTGTATATTATGTATAATACTTACCTCCAGAAGGAGTATGGTCTCCAAGATATTTTTGGTACTGTGTTACCCAAATAAATACCTTTATTTTTGGTAAGTATTGTCTTTACTTGTGTATAAGTATTGTCTTTACTTGTGTATAAGTACTGTGTAACTATAAGTGGTATTGCATGAGCTTTGCATGTCTTCTTGTTCAGCCTAAGCTGCTCTGCTATAGCTACCTCTATCAGCCTAAGCTGCTAGAACACTACTACTTTATTAATAAGGGATAAATGGACCAGGTATAAGGTGTAAGTACCCAAGGTACCCACCACAAACCAGGCCAGCCTCCTACAAATATTAGCATGACTCCTAATTAAGATGGCCACCCCCTTACTACCTCCCGTATAATTGGAACTAACTGCTGTACCCATCTGCATGGCTGAAAAACCTCAAAACATTCTTCCTTGGAGAGTTTGGTTTCCTGCAAAATCAACACATCGAATGGGGCATCCTTCAAATATTGCAACAACCTCTTTTGTCTGCTCTTCACCCACAGACCATTAACATTCCAAGAGAGGAGTTTCAGGTCTTTTACCGCCATTCTTCCGAATAAGACCCAAGCCCCCCTCCTTGTGTCTCTTCTTTCCCCAACTCCCTTTCTTTCCACATCATCAAGGACCTTTTTTTCCTTTTTTCCCTTTATGCTCCCTAACCGATGCTCCCCATCACCACCCACCCCTCCCACAACCATCCCTATATACCCCAGGAGAACCCACCCTATCTTCTTGAATCCGACGGTACTGCCTACGGAGGGTCGCCGTGCCGGACTTGGAGACTCTTCCTATTGACTGACTAACCTTGGCTGGAGGGAGGAGGCTTACACAGAGCCAGTACCCTTCTCTAATTTCTTAATCAGACCATCAACGTCATTCCAATCTCTGAAATTGTACATTTTGTTATTCGCCATTACTCTTAAGGATGCAGGAAACCTTAATTGGGCCGTTGCTCCCAACCTTTTGAATGTATCAATTCCTTTCCCCAACTCACATTGTTTATTTAGGGTGATAGAAGCTAAATCTGATCTGATCTCAAAAGGGACCCCATCCACGCTTTCTTTTTTAATGCCACCATCAAAATGCGTTGTTTAATTGCATATGTATGGAAATAGACCGAGATTTTCCTTGGTTTATCCCTGTTGGGGCACATTTTCACTGGGACCCTGTGTACTCTTTGAATATCCTTTGCGATATCAACCTCCAAATCCTCAAAGTTCAGTTCTTGTTTTATTAATTGTACCACAAGCCCTTTCAAGTCATCTCCTTCCAATCCCTCAGGGACTCTACGAAACCTCAGGTTGTTTCTCCTTTGATTATTTTCCAAAGACTCCATCTTGGCCATTACTCCCACTTCTCCTGCTTTCAAATCTTTGATTTACTCTTTATTTTCCCCCACAGCAGCTCTCAAATCACCAACCTCCTCCTCCAGAGCAGCTGTCTGGCCTGCGAGCTCGTCTATTTTTTTACCGAGATCTTCACATAGATTTCTGATCTCCACCTGATTAGTTTTAGAAGTATCAAAGCCACCCCTCAGTTCCATAGATAATGCTTTTAGCATATCTGTGATGGGGTGACTAGACAGATTTTCATGATCGTTTCCTTTCAGGGGTTCTACTTCACCTAAAGACCTTAACTATCCCCACGTCCTCCTCCTGTTGCTCCTTGCTTTCCCAGGCATACTTCGGGGGAACTATGCTGTACCATAACCACATTATGGGTGTTTGTATCAGATCCCCTGTCCTTACTTCTAGCCAAGGGCAATACACTCTCCGCACATTGCGTTCTCTCCTCACCGGTTGATATTTTTGGGGACCCTGGTAACACTCTAAAATAAGTTCTTAATGACAGAGTAACCCTCACTTTCCTGTGAATTGCGGTTCCCAAATTACTCAGGATAGATTTCCTCTTATTATTGTTGGTTTGCTCTTCCTTTTTCCTCACCGTAATTTGCTTCTGAAGAGTCTCGCAGTCTTCTACTTCTGCCCTCTTTCTAGCCCTTTTAGCACTCCACATGCAGTAGGCTGTGCCACCACGACAACTCCTAGACACCGCCTTCCCTCCTTCCTTTTTGGCCAGAGCCAATGCCTCTGCCCTGGCCTATACCTTGGGAGGCCAGAGATACTTCAGTGCCACTTAATTGGGGAGTGATATTTTGAAAACAAAATGTACCTCTGACACTTTGAAATCCCTGTCCGCATCTTTCTGCAGTTGTTAAAGGAAGCTCCTCTCCACCTCCTCCTAGGCTTCCACCTCTTGTGCCTCCTCTTATGCCTGTGCTTGCTCTGCCACTATTTCCCTGGAATACAATTTTTGCTGCCGCCTCCCTCACATGATGAATGTCCAGCACAGCTCTCAGTAATGGCGCGGCGAGCCTTAGACCTTGGGTGCCGCGGCCAGCCTTAGATCTTGGGTGCCGCGCCCCACCTCCAACGTAGCGTTTTCGTGGTGTCCTTAACTTGATGCAGCAGCCCCTACTTCCGCCTCACACTTCCCCAGCTTCCAGTGAGTCGGACTATATTTAAAATGCTGTTTTATGTCTCCGTGTCCACTGAGCCCTCCGCGACTGGCACCTTAGCCGGCTGCCATGTTCTCCAATGGTTCTTCATATCCACACAAAGTAGTTTTGTTCAGTGCTAGGAACCACTGTGGCAATCAGTTGTGTAACGAAACTGGATGGGGCCCCTCTGCAAAGAACATGGAGGCCCCCCGCCATACTCACTCAGGGCAGGAGCTGTGCTGAGGGGGCCCCCTGGAGAGGGGCTGCTGGGCCTTTGTTACACCTGTCCCAAGGACAAAATAAACATGAAAAATTGTTGCCCTTGACCTCAAACAATATGTGTCAGGCAATAGGAATTCCACATCCCTGCCTTAGATAGTGCACTTTCCTGCCTTTCCCCTAGCGCCCCTCAATGTTTTTGGGGCACTGTCTGTTGTTTTATGCCTATCAGTATGTTTGGCAGACACCGTACCCTTTTTGACAGTTGGTACCTCCCTCTATCCCCTCCACCCCACACCCTACACTTTAGGTTTCATCTGAGACCTCGCATGTGCTGTCGCTTGCAATACATTTTATTTGCTTACATGGGGCTTAGAGCCTGCCCATTACTTACCATTAGTTGACTTTATCTTCACTCTCTTGCTTCTTGTTGGCCAGAAAGTGCAGGGTTCACTTCTTCTTTGTGTGTTTGTCACTACTCTGAGACAATGCTGGAGTGGGAAGAGAGGAATGGGGTGCAAGTAAAGGAAAAAAAGTAACACTGAAAACTGCGAGCAGTGTAAGCAACCCCCCTCTGCACACAGTTGCTTGTCCTTCCCACCACCCTCCTCTTGCATTATTGCTTGTCCCTCCACGCCCATCCCCCATTGTTGCTTGTCCCATCCACCCACCACTACCTCCCCCTTGGTTGCTTGCCCCCACCACACTGTGCCTGAAACGCTCTCAATAATCAAGGTAACAGGTGTGAAGATGCTACAAAGATGCAGAATGTGTTGCTCTCCCTGTTCTGCATGGCCTGTTTGGAGCTGTCTTCATGATGGGCCAACACGACGAACTTCAGGTCAGACGTAAGATAATGAAACGTATTCGTGAAGGCAGAAAATAATTGCATACCAAGAAAACGGATCACACCCCTTGCGGTCAGTACTGGCTGCGTCATAGTGCATTTTTCCCTAACTTTCAGCCATGCTGCACAGCAGCAACGCTGTTGTACAGCATGACTTAAAAAATTGGCAAAGCCAATAGCTGTCTCAAGGCGAGACTTATTGGCTTTGCCAGTGCGTGTGTTCTTTGCATTTCATTACACAAAACAACGGCTCCATTCTCTCTTCTTCACTCTGAGAAGGCGGTAGCAACTGAGTTTTGACATGTAGCATGCCACAGACCGAACGTTGGCATGTCTTTCGTTTTTTTCATTATATAAAACAATTGCCTTCGCTTCTCTTCTTCTCTCGGGGAAGGGGTAGTGGCTAGCTTTTATATGTAACATGCCATACAGCACATGGACAAATCATGTCAATGGTGCCACCATGGTAGTAAGTCCCCATTGCTCATTTTCACAACCATAATCGTAGCTTGGTTTAATAAATCGTTTCATTTTTTTATGCCCGTATACGTAAATTTAATATGGATCAGAATATTCGCAGACCAGGTCGAAGAAGGATATGATTATAATCGTCCTACGTCGGAGCTTTGGCTTCGAAAATCTGGTTACTCTAGCAACGAAGTTGTATTCGTTTTTTGTAGTGGTAAAAATAGTGTTTGGCCGTTCAATCGCAGCATTATGCGAGTACAAGGGCTCATTCTGAGGCCACTTCTGCCCAACTAAAGATGGCGCCCAAAGAAGCAACCGGAGGGTTAGCGCTCCAGTGAGCCTGCCAGGCCCATAAACCACACAGCTAGCATTCACCGGAAGCGGGTGGATCTATTTGCATGTCTGTTTTTCTAGCTTGAAGCACTTGGCTTGAGACTGGTGAGCAGGGGCGGAGAAGGTGAGGTGCCAAATGAGAAGTGGCGGGTTTGTCATCGCTCAAAAGTACCCTTGACTTTTTGGGTCTGCCCACTGGAAAGGGTTTCTGGAAAATTTGGGGAGGTTGAGGCAGCTGTTTAATAATTTAAGGTTAAGTGAACTGCCGTTCACTGATGACAAGTGAACGTGTGTCCCTTTTTTATGAACCCACGGGGCACGTCAGTGTTGAGTTTGCCCTTATTAGACACGTTGCACGTGCCTGCAGGAAGTGCTGTGGTGTCCACCAGATTATGTGCTATGAAGGCAAGCGAGTTTTTATTGTCGTCTGCCCATGAGATCGGCGTCGCACAGTATGTTAACGGTCACAAAAGACTCAGGGTGACTGACATTCTATGCTGATCCAAGCCATCTTAAAGAGCAGGGAGGGGGGAACTGGTAAATGACAAGGACCATAAGAAATTAATACAGCAGTGATAAAATGTATGAACAGCATAACTGAAAACATTGCAGAATATAACTGCCTGCTGAGAGGCTGAAGTTCCCTGCTACTAGTCACCAATTATCTAGACTAGCATCCGGAGCCCTGTAAAAACGGTAGTAACTTAGAGACCTGTTGGTCCCGGGGGCCAGAATTCAGAGCCATATAAGCCATGGGCGCATCCACAGATGGTTGGGTCTCCTTCTCTTAGTGTGCTCACAACGTGCAAGTCGCTGCCCCCTACTGAATCAACTCCCAAGGAGATGGTCATTGCAAGTATGGTGGTTCAACCATTGCATAGCCGTTTATTCGCATTGTTACATAGCATCATTGGGAGATGATAGCCATAGGTAGGCAAAAATTATTGTAATGAACATACAGGACGTAAGATCAGCAATACTGTGCAAGCAACACAATAATTTTCCCAATCCTCCATTACAGCGCAACACTTCAGGATGCAAAAAGTGCTTGAAGGCCCCTTTTCCTCATCCATCGCCCATGCCCAACGGCATCTGGGGCATACCTTTGTAGCATCTTCTCTCCATCACACAGCGGTATGGGCAATACCCGCAGTTCCATACCAACACATACCAGGGCACCGCATAGCGCACCGGCCCTACCGGGGTACCGGTCACCAAGCAAATCACCCAAAATGTTCTACTCCAGGCATGCCAGGGTAGGGCAGAAAGGTCCAGGGTCACCAGCAGGTCAGGCCCCCACCCCGCCTGCCCACTACCAACCCAAATCAACCCCCTGCAAGGTGTAAGTTCAGTAAATCAGACCACATTTTTCGGGTAGCCCCCTTTTCTGCTGCAAGAAATTCCACCTTCCTCCAGGAGTGGGTGGGTGGATGGGAGTGGTGTCCTACGTGGATGCTGGTGCGGTGAAGGTAAAAGAAGCCGATCCTCTGCACCACAAAGCCTTGAATCCAGCCGTACTTGACACCTTCTGATGATGTCATTGAGAAAACAGAAGAGGGACTCACCACCTTGGCTCCTGCCCATGGAGAAACCAATGGCACCCTACTGCTATTTGCAGGGGGCTCCTGGTCATAGTGTGCTCCCAACGTGCAAGTCTCTGCCCCCACCCCCCACTAAAATAACTTCCAAGGAGATAGACATTGCCATTATGGTGATTCAACCATGGCATAGCATAGCCTTTTATTCACGTAGTTACATAGCATCAGTGAGAGATGATATCCATGAAGATACAGGATGTAAGATCAGCAAACCAGCAATATTGTGCAAGCAGTACAATAGTTGTCTCCACCTTCCATTAGCGCAATACTTCAGGATGCAAAAAGTGCTGGAAGGCCCCTTTTCCTCATCCATCGCCCACATAAGCACCCAAGGGCATCCCGTGCATACCTTAGTAGCATCTTTTCTCTATCACACAGAGGGATGGGCAATACCCGCAGTTCCATACTAACACATTCCAGGGCACCGCATAGGTCACGGCCCTGCCAGGGTACCTGTAACCCAGGCAAATCCCCAAAATGTTAGACTCCAGGCATTTCGGGGTAGGGCAGAAAGGTCCGGGACCACTAACAGGTCAACCCCGCCTGCCCAGTGCCCACACAAATAAACACCCCTGAAAGGTATAAGTTCAGTAAATTGGACCAACTTTTTTGGGTAGCCCCTTTTCTGCTGCAAGAAATTCCGGCACAATGCGAAGAGGTCACTGGTGATCTAGCCCTCCCCTGCTGCTGCCAGAGCCTCAGTAACAGGTCTTAAGTATGCACAACCTCTGCGTGCAGAGCTTGTGGCCCTCGAAGGACAAATGCACCGCAACCCTATGGAACAGCTCTTTATCCCCAGCATACCAGTCTATGGGTGCTACCAAATATACTTCTGCTCCATCTTCTCCATTAGGTGTATGTTTGCTGGCTGACTGCACCAGCACCTTAAAAAACTGTAGGCCATACAGCAACCTGAATATCTGACCACAGACCACTCTAAATGCATGGATTGATTCTATCCAGAACTGCTTATTCCAACTAATCTCTGTTTTCTCCCAAGCACGAAGTTAACCTGGCCCTTTCGAACAGGGATGGGTATACTCTACTGTGTCCTTCTGGCATCTCCATAGCTTACCCAGGAATTTCTTGCCAGATGGCACAAGACTCTGAGCCATGCATCATCATGACATAACTGTTTAATCAAGGAAACAACATTAGTGTATTAAGTGACTGACATAAAATGGCAGATAAAAAAACACAGATAGAGGAAGACCACACACAGATGGTACAAAAATTGACTTGAGATACATAAAACTAAGACCCATTTATCCTAGATTCCTCAGAAATGGAAGATATGTCAACAGTCACACCTGGAGTAAAACCCTCAACTCTTAGTGTGAGAGTCTGTGACATTGACCAGTTGGCCTCATGTGACCAACACATATAAGAATTAGTAGCCCCTTTCCTCATGCCTCCCCTGCAGAGACGAGCATCAGGCACCCACAATTCTCATCTCCCAAAACGTCATAAACATTCCATAATACAAGCTCTGTTTAACGCTAACTATATAGCCAGTTGCCTACCACTCCAAGATACTGTATGTCACCACCCCTGCCAGGGTACCTGTGGCCCGCCAGGCTTCTAGGCAAAGCCTTATTCATAAACAACTCCAGGCAACCCAGGGTAGAGCCCACAAGCAGGCCTATGGTTTGAGACAAGGCCCCATAATCACGGAATTCACCTTACTGCAACAGAATCAGTGATTCCCTTTGTCACAATATGAGCTTCAGAGTTGAAGCTTCCTGATTTTACCAGTCAGTGGAGAGCAGTTAGGAAATGAAGTGTGGGCTGGAGATGGGTGGTGGGAGGACACTATGGGCCATTTGTACGAACACTTTTTCCCATAGACACAGAATGGGTAAAAACCTTTGCTACATCTGGCCCTATATCCCTGAAGATAAGATACTTTCATGGGCTTTGTGCCTTTCCAAACAGATATCTTCGGGGAATTCCAGAGAGCTAGTTAATGTTTGCCTCAGCAGGTGGATAGTGCACAAAACAGTGGTTGGTCACAATGGTTTAGAAGCGGGGCTTTTGAAGCCCAAGCCACACTCTGCCTCTTGTATAGGAAACCACTTTGCTGGAGACACCCCAATTCAGATTTAAAAAAAATAAGTCTGAGTAGAATTAACACACTCGTGTTATCACACTGACTGCTATCATACCGTCTACCATTGCGCTACCACACCAGGATGCATTACCTATCTTCATGGGTAACTGTATGCAAATAGTCTGTGATCATAGTTTTGCTTGCATGAGCATTGTCTGCTTCTGTCCTTGTGTTACCTGTATGTACACTGTGTGGTTATATTTGACTCCTTGTAGATGTTTGGTGCGACCATTGGTACCTTCATGTCAACTGTGACCATGTACTTGTATAAATGTACAGAAGTTTTGCTTGTGTGCACTCTGCCTTGCAGCTTGACACATGGCAGACAAGCAAACAAAGCAGTTGTCCAGAGCGAAAGTTGCATTATAACTTTGTAGTTGTCAGGAGTTCCATTTAGCCTACACTCCTCATGCTCTTAAGGTGCATTGCGGGAGACCGGGGGCAGACTGGGGCGCAAAGGGTCCCTTTGGCCCTCATACGCACATGTGGGGACCAGCATTGCAGACGGAACTGTTAACTTGCAATTCTGTAAATGACTGCATGCACCACAAGGGAGATGAGCGCAAATAATAATAATAGAAAATGTAAAACTGCATAATAGAGTGGTCACAAGAAAGCTTTGAGGGTCTCATTTCCAGTATGACCATGGCGCTGGGCTGACCACGCATGTTAAGCAGTGCCAGTGCACACTAGGGCCACTGGGAGGTAAGTACAAGAGCATGATGGTCTGATCTGTGTTACAGCTGTCACTCCCGGTAGATCTGCCAATAACAGCCAAGCGTCCTGTGTGTGATTCTCACTATATAAGCATTACAGTATCTACAACTGCCCCAGAGCACCGTGTGCTGCAGAAACAGAGAGACAAAGCGCATGCCCACATAACTCGAAACACCCCAGAGGGCTGGTAAGGGATGTGTTGTTGCCAGATATATATCAGCTACACTGAGTTGAGGAGACGGACAGCCAGAAGCCTGCGACTGGACACCGTTGCCAGCAGAGGTAGCAACATGCCCAATGGCACTAATCTTGATATTATGATGCATTGCATGCATAGCTGCACAGTACCACAGGGAAAATACGCATATACTCCTAACCCTAGCCTCTGCCATCTATTGCTATTGTGCTCTGCTTATGAATGACCTGCTAGACCAGGCCATTAGTAGGCTGACTGTAGCCACCCTTTCTCCCCCATCCCTTTCAGAACCAGGGCCTGTGTTGCTGCCGTTTTATTTTGAAGGGATGTAGTGTTACCGGCATTGGTAGACACATACACACCCTGTGGTTCTGAGCATATATCGCTAAATTACTTTTACAGAGGAGAGCTCTGGGCACCGGCTCGTTTTATTTCCCAATAAAGCACTGTTGGACGCTGATCTCACTTTGCTGCAACCGCAACATCTCAGTTCACAAAAGCTGAGACTGTCTTGACGCAATTTGAATCAGTGACATACTGATCACCGCAAGTCTGCTGCGAATGTTCAACTTTCGGAGCCATCCTTTGCTGGGCCGTATGTGAAAGCTTCGTAATGGGCCTTTACCTTCGGATTGATTAAACTAAGACCATGTGACAATGTGCAGCTAGTGGAAAGACTCAAACCCATGCTTTGAGGAGCCTGCAACATAGCTGTGCATGATCTTGCCACCGCTATATCCTCCGGGTCCACTGCGCTGAATGGCCCGAGACAATCTGCTTGCATATTGCCTTCCCCTTTGCTATATCGAGCCATTATTTATAGAAGCAGTTGCTCTGCCCAACTCCCTATCTTCACTGTCACCTGATTCAAAGAGGATTTCAATTCCCCTTGTCTGTTGATATTCACCATTGCTACAGAATTGTTTGTCTGAATCTGAACATAATATTGCTTTAGCATTTTCTGAAATGTTTGTAGGACTTCCCAAATTGCAGACAGTTATCTCGAGTTCGAAGAATGGTGGTATAGATTCCGTAACCATCTTTCATGGGCTGAATGTTTTACGAGAGTTGCTTTCTATCCTTTAAGGCTGGCATCTGTAGTTAGACTATAGAGAATATTGGGATTTAATGGAATCCCCTCCGCCAGGTTGGACCTCCTGAACCATCAGAGGAGTTGTATTGATATTTGTTTTGTGGCCCAGAGTTTTCTCTCGTATTCCATTGATGCTGGTTTCCAGAATGTCAGAAGTTTAGTTAATAGTGGTGTTGCATGTAATCTCGTCCATCACACCAGGAAGACACAAAAGGCCTGGTAGCCTAGGACTTTCAACCACAAACTCACTGAAGCCTTGTCTTTTCTGATAAGGGGACTTAAACTTTGCCTCAATCTATCTGCTCTCTTGAGGGTGGTAGATCATTCCTTTCATCGTATTGAAAAGGGCCCCAATAAAAACTTTCTCCTGGGATGGGTTGAGCAGACATTTTGCATAATTCAAAATGAGACCATGCACCATCAGATACTCCTCCATGAGTTTTACTCCCTTTAGGTTTGCATTCTCTGTTCTGACCACCAAGAGTCAATCGTCTAAGTATGAAAATACTGCTATTCCTTGAAGATGAAGAGAAGCCACTAGAAGAGTCATCGTTTTTGTGAATATTCAGGAGGGCATATTTGATGCCAATGGGCAATACCTGGAACTGATAGCGGATGCTAAAAATACAGAATCATAGAAACTTCTATTCCGAAGCAGTTGGTATGTAAAAGTATGCATCTATCAAGGCTATAGTCACTAAGTAGCTTTTTGGAGGAGCCATCTGTATTATTGTCTGAATTATCTCTATTTTCAAATTAATATTTTTTACCCATCTGCTTGCAGTTGACTATGACTAGGCAGAAGCCTCCTGTTTTCTTCGGAACGAAAAATATCCTTGAGTAAGTTCACTTTCCATGGTGATGTTCTTGAACTTGAATTATTGGAGTTTTGCAGAGTAATGCCTGCATTGATGATTTTAATGCCATCAACTTATTCTTGCATGATGGTTCTTAAGTCGGAATGGTCCCTATTTCCAAAGGAGTGGAGAGAAACTGTATTTTGTAACTGCTTTCTACTATATGTAGGACCCAGACATTTGAAGTGGATTGGTTTTGCACTCCCAGGAAGTGAGCAATTCTCCCTCCTACTTTCCCTTCTGGCATAGTCAGGATTTCTGACGAGGATATGCTTTTGTTGTCATTTTGAGGGTTGAAGGACATCCCCTCTGTCTTTTTGACTCTTGATTATATTGTTGCTGAGAAGGTTGACAAAAGGACTTTTTCTGTTTGAGACCAGATGATGTAGATGTGGTAGACTGAGGCTGTCTAAATGACGAGGAGTGCTTCTTCTCAATCTCTGAGACTGTCTGAATGAAGAGGAGTGTTTCTTCTCATTAAAGATCACATGCAATTACTCATCTAGTTCAGATCTATAAAACATATTACCTTTTCAGTCATTCGAAGGGCCGCATTTTTGTGTGCATGATCTGCATGCCATTCTTGGAGAAGCAAACAAACACAAATGGAGAAAAGCATTTCTTCTTGCAGCTGTTGTTGCACTTTCAGACAATGCTGCTGCTCTTACTACATCAAATGCGTAAACTGAGCCTGTTTTTCCAGTCTCTCAACCAGTCCTGGGCATTCTTTTCCTTCCTGGGCTGCTTTTAATAGTTCCCTAAAGTCAGGTAGCATAGACTAGCTGGTGTATGTTTTATATATACCTGCTTATATTGTCAGGATATAGTCTGCGTAAGCCTTTTCCAAACCTGAAACCCTTTTGTTTTATCTGTGGGGTCTTAAATCATATTTCCTTCCACCATAGAAGTGTGTCCTACAAAGCTGGCCACCAGCTAATCCAAAGGTACTGATTCTGGAAATGTTATCTCTGTATCTTTCAAAGGGTGTAGCTTGGACATAAATTGTGGCATCATCATCCTGTCAGGATCTCTCCATCTCTAAGTACTACATTTGATACATACTGGAGGATAGGTAAAGCTGGAGTCTGTGATTTTACAAATTGTCTTAACGCTGACTAGAAGCAGATGGAATTTCTGTTTATGGATGCCCATATTCATCCGTACTTTGCATAGAATCTTAGGCAAAATATCCTTGTCAATGTATTTGCCTTTTAATTAATCTTCTATTTGCTCTTCCTCCTCTTCATCACTTCCGGAGGAAGTAACACCCACTTCTTTTTTTTATCACTTCTTTTTAGGGATATCTTGTAGCCCCACTAGGATATCAAAAAATCTTTTGTACCCTTTTATCGAAGGAGTCATGCAACTCAGGCTCTCTGGATCTTCTGGATCATTTCCTAGAGGGAGATTTGGATCTAGGATCTCCATTTGCAGAGGCTTAGTCTAGAAATGTAGTCTTTCTTTGATGTTTCCCCATAGTTGTAATTCAGGGGACAAGAAATGCTGTAGGAAAAGAAAAACAATTCTGAAAGCTACAAAATCACACACAAAAAGCACACTGTCGCAGGATCACTAAGACAACATACCCGCTTCCATTGCTCTCGTAAATATTGGAGAAATGAGCTCTGGGAACAATCCATCAGAGCATGCACGTTTGATCTCTGATACAAGTGCATGCTTTCTCATAAACAGATCTTTCAGTGGGAATTCATGTGAAAGCCCATTAGCATTTCCCCCACAGAAGAACTGACCCAGCCACGCTCCTGTAACAGTGATTGGAACCCAATCTTGAAATGCTGCATGTCTTGGATGAACACTATTCTCAATAGCCAGGTGAGTCATGACTAAAAATGTTATGTTTCCCATTTTTCCCCAAACACCATATGCAGGAGAAAAAAATGAATCAACTTATCTAACACCCAGAAGGACCCCCAAATACTTGCTGGTGATGCTTCTTTGATGGACAGAGTCCACTATCCGGAGCCAGGCTAGATGAGGTTTTTCTTCTGTCACTGATGCAGACTCCTTCCAGTCAGAGATTCTGCTGCTATTTTCTGATTTCAGTGATGAGATAGGAAAATCAGGAAGAGTGGTGGTCCTAACCATAACTCATACTACCTTTAAGGGGGATGGGCGTATGTAATGCCCACTCCTACTTCATGGTTTTTGTCCGCCTCAGAAGTGAATGACTGGGATGGGAACATAAGATAGGACGTAGGGTTAATAAAAGCTGAGCTCTAAGCTAATTAAAGGGGCTTGACAAGTTGTGTAATTACTTCGTAACTGCAACCACTGACAAACCTGCTCCACTGAAAGAATGCCTTGTTAAGGAAAAAGCCAGACCTCTGTAGATAGTTTACAGGGGAAGTCCCAAATTTTAAAGCTCAGTAATGTACTGCCACAACATAGTAGCAAAGTCCAAAACCCAATATGATAAGCAAGTGTTGATTGTGATAAGTTGTACAAGACTGTTTCTAATTCTGAAAAAGTTCAGAATAACTTCTCACACCTAGTGTGTGTTCACAGCACACCACCACGATTAAGCAGCATACTGTTCACAACAAAGTTACTAAAAAGAGGATGGTCATTGAGGAAGACAGTGATACCCTCCTTGAGTAGCATAATAAAGGACCAATTATGCCAGAGGGAGATTTCACATTTGGCAGAGCAAGTCCAGCCATTTTAGTTTGCCCTCAGTCCAGTCTCGCCACAGGTGGAAATGCTCGTTAAATATATAAGCCTTACTCAATGTGTAGGTGACCAATTCCCATCTGTACTGCGACCCTTGGTGAAAAGTCTGACCATACACTTTCAGTAACCCTTGCAAAATTAATGATATTAGTGTTTCTGGAGAATGTCACACTGGCACATCTGAAGAGTTGGGAATCCACCCCTTTTAAAGAAACCACCTGTTTATTCTGTTCACCATGACATAATTTTGACCTTATCTTATCTATTTGCCTGCTCCCCGCTTTCCCCACTTTTTTCCTTTCCTCCATGGTTTATTTAGTGGTACGTTGGGCAAAAAAGGTACAAGAGGGTGAGGGTTGAGGACATTTGGATTGGGGATTTTTCATTGTGCTGTATTACTGAGCTTTCTTTTAGTGATTACCCCTTATTTCATTAACCGCCAACTCCGTCCTCGTATATACTTCACCACCTTTTGACCCAGAGTACCTTGCAAAGCTGCTGTGGCCCATTTTTATGTTTGCCTTATATTCCCATTTATATAGTGTGTCCTACCGCTGATGAGGTGTTGAAGTACTTCCTGGCTAGTAGCATGCCATGTTAGTTTTGGTATTGGTTTTCAAACCTTGCCTTGCACTTAGGCATGATTAGTAGAAGTGAGGTAATTTGTGTAATGTGGTTGGTGAGGTGACAGAATTAAGGAAAGTACTGGCGCTTGCCTTTAGGGGTTTTAAACATATATGTATCTGTGGTTTCCTAGTTTGAGTATTATCTTTCTGTTCTCTGCATAGTAGTAGTAGGTAAAACACATGGGTAGATTTTGGACTGGTGATTTGGGAGTACCCATTTAGGAGGAGATGCATGTGACCAATTGCATCTTGAAGCAGGAATTGGGGCAGCAGGATATGCAGAGGAACATAGGAAAGAACAGCACAACAACTGGAAAACCTTAAGTATCGTGTCAAGATGACTAGGACTTCTTTCTGTGGACAGAGTTCAGAAATGTCGTTGTGTATCTAGTTTTGAAGAAACAGGCTCTCTAGGTCAAGTTGTAAATACCCAATTGACAACCCTTTGTCTAAATTTCAGATTGTTATTGTTGGCTCTTATTTTTGCAGGGAGGGAGTTCCTTAATTTGGCTGCGCATAGGGCAAAAAAAGTGCCACCCACTGTTTTATTTTATTGTAAATTGGAATAATTAATCATAGTGCTAGAGAGAAGTGTTTATTATTTGGTTGGGAATATATATATATATTTTTTTATCCGGGGAATTCAGGAACCTTTACAAGTTATGGCCTTGTGAGTGATAAATGTGAGAGTATAAACCTGCAATCATAAGGGAAGAGACAAAATAATACGCTGAGAAGATAAATTCTGCTTACCCTTGACTGTCATATGTGCTACAGACTGTTTCTAATATCATCGCAGTATATCTAACAAAATGTCTAAACAATCTGTCGATTGAAGGGTATTTCACTACAGCCTGGAAAAAAGCATTGATTCTCCCCGTATTAAAAAAAAAAACCAAAACCTTCATTAGACCCCATGACTGTGAAAAATTATCCGCATATCTCTAGATTACTCCTCCTGGCTAAAATACTGGGAAAAGCCCTAAATGAGGTCTTTATGACATACCTGGATTCACATGATGACCCAGCCCAGCATGGTTTTCAACCTAAACACTGTAATGAGTCAGCACTACTTTGTACAATTGAGGAGATCCGTCAGGTGGTAGATAAGGGAGACAAGGCA
The DNA here is from genome assembly GCF_031143425.1 of Pleurodeles waltl. NCBI lineage: Eukaryota > Metazoa > Chordata > Amphibia > Caudata > Salamandridae > Pleurodeles > Pleurodeles waltl. The sequence goes on from NC_090443.1 coordinate 330,914,530, forward strand.
GCACTGGTACTTTTAGATATCTCAGTCTCATTTAACACGGTAAATCATTCCATTTTGATCAACTGGCTGAGGACTGTCGGGATTGGTGGCTCAGCGCTTGCAATCCTTAGCTCCTTTTTATCCAGTCGAAAACAAAGAGTAGATATCGGGGGGGCTTTAAATCTAACCCCATTACCCTCCCGTGTGGGGCCCTCTGGGATCTTCCTTGTCACCCCACCTATGAAGCTTATCCATTCTTAAGGCTTCTCTGTCATTTATTACACAGATGACACTCAGATAGTTGTACCCTCATCTACTGAGGTTGGCAGGGTGGCTAATAACTTCAATAACTGCCTAAGACACATCTCAATCTGGATGAGGGACAACTGTCTGAAGCTGAATTATGATAAAATGGAGGTATTACTCTTTGGAAACAACCCAGATTTTTGGAGTATTTCTTGGTGGCCAGAAAATCTTGGTCCTCTCCCTCCCCTGTTAGCGAAGTTAGAAATATGGGGGTGCTATTTGATGATCAGTTGGGTTTTCAGATCAGGTCAATTCCATCACTTCATCTTGTTTGTATCTGATTAGGGTGTTGAAAAAGATTTTTCTATTCATCCCTTATGAGATGCTTAAAATGGTGGCAGTTGCCCTCATGCTATCAAGGATTGATTATTGTAATCCTTTATACTTGGGCTTGAAAAAGCAGTCACAAGCTAATCTACAATCCCTGCAAAACACCGCTGCATGTCTGCTCCTTAAAGTTCTCAAGTTTAGCCTCATAACTTGCAGAATCTGGGATTTACATTGGTAGCTTATCTTTGACAGAGTAAAGTTTAAGGTCCTGCGCATTATGCATCGAGCTCTACATGATTTAGGAACTCAATACTTACAAAATATTTTTAAATGGCACACACCACAGCGTGATTTAAGATCTTCATGCAACAAACTGGTAGTCATACCCAAGCTCAATAAAACAAGATGGGGAGGCAAAAGGTTTTCTTTCCTTTCCTGCAAACTTTGGAACTCTTTGCCAGTGTCCATTATCTCTCAAGCTGATCTCATCCTTTTCAGAAAAGGGTTGAAAACATGGCTCTTCAGCTCCTTCTTAAATAGGTAGTTATTCCACTGTGGTCCAATTGTCGCTAACTCCGACACCTCGGTATTCGCATGCTTTAAAAGACTATTGCTTACTTACTTATAGTAAGTGGAGGGCCTTCAAGTAGGGTGTGTTCATATCTTTATATGTAAAAGCTGTCTTGCAGCTGAGTTTTTAATTCTCTGGAGGCGTCTAATAGGTCAAAGTGTGATCCATTGATAGAGATTGTTTCCATAATCCAGCTTTGAAAGGATGAGTGATTTAGTCTGTTGAATCTTTGGTGGAAATTTTTAGATTGGAGTAAAATCTGTTGAAGTGTCTGCATGGTATAGAGTGTGAACTTTTTTTGTCCACTTTGGTATTTCTAGAGGGTGTCGTTCCCATGATGATTTCTAGAGTTCATACTTCTACATTGCTACATTTAATGGTTGCCCTAGGATTCCCAATCACGTTATTGGGTCAGTCATAACTTTTATAACCTAAACATGCAAGTATTTCTATTTTTGAGGCATTTAACTTAAGATGGTTCAGTGTCATCCACTTGTCAATGGCTTGGAGGCTGTTGTTGAGTTTTGAGTGCTGTGTGTTTATGGTTTCCCAGTCTGAGTATTATCTCTCTGTTGTCTGCATGGTAGTAGTAGGTAGAATCACAGCTCTTGATTAGCTTTGCAATGATTTGGTGTATATGTTGAAAAGGATGGGAAAGGTGATTTATCCTTGGGGTACTCCTCCTTTGATGTTGTAGGGTATGGAAGGGGCCACCATTATGATGGTTAGGAGGACGCCCAGTCAAAAACTATTCCACTGATACTGATTTATTTTAGTTCGAGGCTTAAATTTTGTTGAGGAAATGTGTCTGAAGCTTCAGTGGGCCCAGAAGGAGGAGTGCGACTATGCTGTTTTTTCACAAATTTTGTTTTATTTCATCACAGGTTCTGATCAGTGCTGATTCTGTGCCTCTTCCAGACAAATTCCTGTTTGGTGATCTGACAGCAGCCTGCTGTTTTTTAGAAGTTGAAAGATTGGAAGAAATGTTTCTTTTTCAGTTAGCTCACCAAAGAATGGTCCATTTGAAATTGGTCTGTAGCAGTTGGGATCTTTTAGGTCGAAGCCATTCTTCTTGATTACAGGATTTATGTATTTTTTGATTTGAGTAATGTGGAAAAAGACCTCTGGAAAAATATATTGACTGTGGGAATTGCACAGGGATAGTTTCAGAGGTTGATGGTAGGATTCTCTTGATTGTTTGATGAGAGGATGGGTATGAATGGCAGCTAACAGGGCCGCTAGCTTTCTGAAATTGATAAATCGTTTCTGAAGGATAGCAATGGGAATTTGGTCCTAGAGTAATTAATTTAGGAAATGTCTCTGGGTAACATTTGCTTCTTCTGTTTGCTGAGTATTAGTCGAAGATGATAGCTTTGGTGTTGTAGTAGGTCTCCAGTTTGTTCCAGAAGTCTTGATAGTGAGGTGCTGGTACGTTACTACACTCAGGATTGTGGTATCAATAGTATTTTATGGAGTTTTTTGGTTGGACATATGGGGTTGTTGGTCTTGCTTGAATAATGGGTGTTCTTTGCATTTTAAATGCATAAATTATACATTCCAATATGTCTGTGTGCATGTTTTGTCATCTGAGTTCTTTAATTCGTGCCTCCTGCATTGAAATATTAGAAATTTGTATTTTTAAGTCTCGCCTTAGACAGCGCAAGACATTTTCTTACCTTATAGTGGGCTTAGAGATCTCTCATTGCTTACCATTGCATGGCATTATTGTTGAACTCATTTGCTTGATTATAATTGTTGTCTTCCATGGGCTTTCCTTGCTTTTCTTGTGTTTGTCCCTCCCATGGATCTCTAATGTATTACTATGTCCTTCTGCTGCTCCCTTTTTCAGGTGCTACTTTTTCCTTTTTGTTTAAGTATTCTACAAAAGTGCTTGTCTTTTCCAACTGTCTTCCTTTTGTACTCCTCTTCCATCAGAGTTCCGTCACCATTTACCTCGCGCCCCCACCCTCTGTTGCCCATGTAGTTGTCTGTGTCCTTCCCCAATTCCCAGCTGCCTATCATCTGTTGTCTGTGTGCTTCCCCCGCCCACCCTCTGTTGTTGGTGTGCTTGCCTCAGCCCATCCTTCTCCCCTCCATTCTCTGTACTCCTCTAGCCCTTCCCTTACTCTCCATTGTCCATGTGCTTGCTCCAGCCCCTCCCTCCGACCTTCTGTTGTCCGTGTGCCTGCCCTAGGCCCTCCCATCCGCTTCCCGTTGTCCGTGTGATTCCCTGGCACCTCCTGCCCACTCTCCATTGTCTGTTTGCTCTCCCAGTGCTCCTCCACACACTCTCCGTTGTATGTGAACTCCCCTCAAACCCTCCCACCTTTTCCCTCCACACACCTGAGTACTTCTCATCCTACTCTGTGTTACCTCGTCTCCCAGCCCACTCCCCCATTTGTTTGGGGAGCAGTTTGAGGGACAAGGCAATACAGTAGAGAAATATGTGGTTGGATGTCTAAGGAAGGTGAGTGGGATAAAAATCATACAGCAAAAAATAATTATGTGCTAGGAGTATTAGCGCTGGCAGCATCATAGTGCTTTTTTAGAATTATTTTTTGCTATGCTGCAAAGCCACTGTGTGCCAGTGTGTGTGGGCAGCTTTGCATGGGCATCATTGCACTCTAGCCAGTCACTATCCTTCTGAAAAAGATAGAGAAGTGATTTAGTTAAGTTGTTGTGGCAGTGTGAATTTGGGTTGTTGTGTGTCTTGGAGAAAGGTGTTAGTATGTGTTTGGTGTTCTATTGTTGAGTCCTGTGGTGTTCAAGGAATCGTGAAGCAGAGCTTGCCATAGTGTTAGTGTTTCTTTTCCATTTCTTATTGGTTGGATGGAGTGTGAGGATCTAACTTCTGTGATCTAAATTCAGCCATTGATGATAAACGAGAGTCTGTTTTTATGTCTCAATTAGACAGCGCATGCGATGTCTTGAAAAAACGTGTTGTGTTCAATCTGTGGGCTTCAGCTCACCTATAGGCTTACCGTTTGCTTGCTCCATTGTCACTCCCATATCCTTTGTCCCCATTTGTCCATGGCATGCCCGTGTCATGCCTCTTCTTGTGTTTAACCCTCCCCCAGAGCATGGACCAAGTACTTGTGTCCAATCACTGCTCCCGTTTTAGGATCTGCTTTTTCCTTTGTGTTCGAGCACTCCTCATGAGTACTTGTGTTTTTACAAGCTCTTCGCCTCCCACCCAGGCTTCATTTCGAACTATGTATAGATTGTTAAACTGCACTCTCTGCAATGCAACAAAATTACAAGCTCATGTTATCTTTTGTTTTGTGCTGTTATTTTTGAAGTTTTATAAAGAGCATAGCACAAACTCGATCCGAAGGTATCGGGACGCTCTACATGAGCTCCAGTTGCATTTCAGACCGACACATTTTTAGTCACTGAGAGTTAAGTGCTTTGTGTAGAGTGCATAGTCTGTTTTTTCTGAGACATACTATCCTGTTGTGGTAGTATAACTGCCATCACTCCAGACAGCACCATGGAGAGTTATCAATGGGACCGTTAGCTATAAAATTTGCGTAACGTCACCTCAGTCTGAGGTAGGTTGCCTGTACACGAAGGTTGGGCGAGGGTATTCTGGTGTCCAATCTGGACACAGCTATGGCATGGTGTTTTTAACGGTTACACCAGCTTCATATCTGAACATTGCTTGTCATCACCTTTGGAGCATGCAGTGTGGTTTACTAGTCACACATCCTCTGTTGCTTGTTTTACTGCCAGCCCCTGCAGGTCTTTTCTTCCCATTTACGATCCGCTCTCCCTCCACCCTGCTAGCATTCTGACCTGTTGGTTGGACATTGGTGGTATAATTATACAGGTAGCCACCATCAAAGTGCTCTGCAGCTGTTTTACATTTGGAGCTCAGTAGGGCCCATCAAAGGGCAACGTGTAGGCTCTGGGTCTGGTCTTGACATGGCACCAGTGATGCCGGTGTAGGGAAGTCAAATAGGATGAAAGAGCGTTGGGTGGCACTGTGACATAGCTCAGTCCATCAGTGAGAGTCCTGCATAATAAAAGCATGCACAACCAGAAGCTAATACTCTCGAAGTTGCTACAACAAGTGCAGTTGGGGTGGGGCAAAAGTGACACTTGGTACATACAGAGCTGTGCATCCTATGGCAGCAAGTGCCAATCACGACCTTAATAACCAGAGCATAGGAATCGGGAATGGACCTGGATTTGTTGTGTGTTATGAGAGGAAACATACCTTACTGTAGTGGGGTAGACACATTTTTATACGTTTGGATCCCTTTTGTAATCACACAGGCAAGCTATAAACAAACATTGACAGAACCAATTTGATGTCCTTTGGATAGGGAAAAGACTTTCCCAAGCTTTATTAACACACAACTGCAGATCAGGTGGCAGCTGTACAAGTTTTTTTTGCACAGTAGTAGTGTTTGCACCATGGGTAGCAACACTGAAAGCTTCCCTTTTTCCTTGAGCATCTTTGAGGTTTCATTATAGATGACCTAAAGTTAATAAACTATCACCAGTTAGTTCTTAGTGATTCGCAATTAGGAAATTGCAAACTGCGATGTATCAGTGTGTCGCAGACACATTTAGCGATTCTCAATGAGTCACAAATAGACCTGCCTCATCAGTATTTATGTGGCAGGTTGTAATTTGCGACCCATTGTGAATGGCTACAGTCCGAGGGATGGTGGTCTGCTGTCAAAATAAAACCAAATTAAGCAATCTTTTTTCTTTTCAGTTTTTAAGAGCAGGCAGTAATCTGTAGGAGCACTGCTTGCTTTTAAAAAATGTTTGCGCCCTCATTCGTAAAGTGGAAGGGGTCCGATGGGGGAGACCCTTCCTCTTTGCGAATGGCATAAAACTGCAAATGTTTTGCGACCACATTCCCGGTTGCAAAACATTAATAGATACCAGTGTCACTACTTATTAGGAAGTGACGCCTTTGGCATGCCCCTTCCTGATAGTGAATCGCAAGCCATATTTTGTGTCGGTAATACGTTACGAACTCGCAAAATAGGTTTGGTACATGCCAGGAAGCATTTTACCAGCTGCAAATGGCCGACAGCCATTTGCAACCAGTAAAAGTGCTTCATACATCTGGTCCATGGTGCTTAACTATGGAGTATACTTGATTCTATGGAGGCTCCAATTTTGCAGTTTAGGACACTGATACGCAGTGAAATGAACAGATATGCCAAAGAGCACACCTTGTTGATCTAAAGAAGAGAGGGAAACTATGTGACGGGCAGTAGTAAAAAAAAAAAAAAAAAAAAGAAATGATTGGATCAAAAGAGTAGAACTGATATGTTCTTCCAGCACATGGGTGAAAACAATATATCAATATTAGGTCTCCATAATAGCGGGACAAAAAGGATCAAGAGAGATCAAGAAATTGAATGGAGGAAAGCATAGAGCAGGCACAGCCCAATACAAAAAGAAACATCATGGCTCAATGTTGTTGGCATTGGCATAAAATTTGCAAAATTACATCAATTAGGTGTTCTAAGAGGAGTGTCAGCTCTTCATGGAAACCAGAGCAAACTACCTTGAGGTGAATACTTTCCAGATAGGCTGGGGAAAGGCAGGCTCAACTCTTAAATCTACAGGAGAGACGCTGCCTGGTGGGTGACAAGAAACCGTAGGAGTGATCTAGCACACATGATTTAATGTGCTGTTATGTCTTTTCATTTATTGAGACCCTTCATTCTTGACAATAGTTATGACTGCAAAAACACCAAATGAGTGCAAGGTACACAGGAAAATGTTACCCTTTGCTTATTTTAGCTTATGAGTGTCCAAAAAACGACCAAGAGGGCAACATTTATATTCAGCTTTAAATTTACCTTAATTCCACCTCAGACAATTCTGCCTTTCATTTGTTATGTTAGCTTTAAACTGTATTTGCAACTGCACTTCATTTACAGCCTACGTTTTATTCCTCTCAAACAATGCTTCATTTCAATTATTTTTAGGTCTTCCTCTAGACAGCGCATGTTCACCGTGCTGATAGGGAATGAGGCTACATCCAAGGGCAACTATCCACCCTGCCAAAAGAGTATATCCTCCCATAGATCCTGTATGTTGGAAATGTGCCTGTTCTTTAGTGTCACCACAAATCATTTGGCCGTTTAGGTGAACCCTATTTTTCCTGGCTATAGAACTCTGTGTACTTTATCCTGCTAACCAGTGGTAAAGTGCCTGTGCCCCCTCTACACATGATGACATTGATATACTTCTCTTGGCCTCTGCTTGCCACTCTCTGAATCCCCAAGTGTCTCACCTTGGATCTTTGGGGGCTTTTGAAGTACAATCATGTGGTGGATTGGGACTTTCAGGAATAAAGTCAAAAAGTAACATCTTTGATCTGACGAACGTGGTTGGTGTATCTGACCCATGCTTTATCAAGGTCAGTTTCAAATTGCGCCTAGGTCCCTGAATACGGCAGTCTTTGACTATCATTGACCCTTTTCTTGGTGCTATTTCTGCATAAAACATTTTAAAAACCATATCTTTGGTTTCCCCTTAATAGATTTTTGTTGTTTTGGTGTTATTTTATTTATTAAATTTTACCTGTTTTTTTTATTTGTTTGGGGATATTTATTGTTTTGCATTTTGACTCTCACACACTTCTAGTACTGCATTACTACTTTACACATTGCCTCTATGTTAAGCCTGTCTGCTCTGTGCCATGACTACTTGGAGAATTACCTCTGGTTTATTTAGTGACTTTAGTTGTGTATTCTGACAAGGATTGTGATTACTACTCTAGGTGGGTACTGTCCCCCCTCAACTAATAACCCATTTTCCCATACCGGAGGACTACCATCATCTTGTTGAAATGGTATATATGTGTGAACTGTACTCGGTGGGGGGGGAGGGGGTAGAAGGGGGCAATGGTCCTTACCTAGCTGAAGAGTGGATAGCTGTGAACTGTCCTCTGAAGCAACTGTGTCCCCCCCCCTATAGGGAGAACATATGTCTATGGAATACCTAAGAGCATATTACTCACCCTACTGAAATGTATACATGTTCACATTATTTTTTAGGAGTATCTATCCCACCCTTTAATGAATATATGGCTATTGTGTGTATTTTAACACCTGCAGTGTTCAAGTGAATGGAGGATAGCTGGCACATATCAAGGGGTCATTCCTCACCTTCAGGAGTATGGTAATTATGACTCTGTTGGATATATTTCGTAGTGTTTCTTTTGTTTCTGCCTCTTTGAATGCCTCATACAACATGGGAACCAAGAGTGGTTTCCCCACATTTTAAAATTCACTGGGGAAGCTGTCCTCCCCCCGAGGACCCCTATGCATGGATATTGCTAAGATGGCTGTTTCTGTCTCTTTCAGGGAGATCTCGGTCTCCAAAAGGGCACACAATGCCGCCGATATAGTGGATAGCTATGGCAGTCTCCGAAATATATTGCCAGCTGATGAGCTGTCCAGAGCACTGTAAACCTCAGGAAACAGTTTACTTATGCTAACGGTGTAGATAAGCAGACATCCTCTACCATCTCAAAGTGCCAGTATAGACATCTCAGCTTTCTTCTGAGTTGTTGCATCACAGAGAGCCTACACTCTTTCTCACCTTGTTAATAGTGCCTGTGTGGCAAAAACCAGACACGAACAGGAAATTAAGGGCAAAATTCTCTGTCTCCAGCCGGTGGCATAGATCTAGTGAGTTTTGCATTGTATTAGTTTGTAAGATCCCTAATATCCTTTTCTAAAACTGATCGTGAAGTCCTAGAACTGTGTCTGGCCAGAGCGTAGTCTTTCATCGGCAAAACCATCAAAATCACTTTCCTCACTGCCCAGACTATTTGGACAGAGGAGAAAGTGATTTTATTTTTCTCTACGTCTTAATATGGAGTAGTAGACCCCATTATCCGCCTTGTGACTTCTATCTCTTGCTTGCTTGCTCAACAGAGAAGGCGGTAGAGAAGCATATCCTAGGTTAGTGGACAGAGGCATAGATGAATGGCAGATATTCCTTTTTCTGGAATATTATAGTGAGAGACAAGTGGAAGTAGAGGATCTTTGACCAATATGTAATCTGTTCTGGAGGATGTGCCTTGAGGACAGGATAGCAAGTCCAGTGTTTCTCAGAGGGGTGTGTCAGGTACTAGATATCGGTAAAATCATAAACTTTCCTAACATCTCACAGTGTCGCCCTGTTACTGTCATCAGTGCTTGTTGAGTGTGATGGATTGATTCTGGCGAATTTTACTGGCCATGATCCAGTCGCACATTGCCACCAGGCATGCATTGCCAAATTCAGTAAACAAACAAGATCCTCGTGCTGTTAGGTGCATAAATAATCTAGATCCTGCCTAAGGATTACAATTTAACAAAGGTAGTAAAGATCCTTTTAGAGAGTAACATTTCAGTGAGTCAAAGGTCCGGCGAAGACATGAGGTGCAAATGTGTTGGAGAATACTAGTACCAACCTCGTATATCAGCGATAATGCCCATTCTAATAGCATTTACTGCAATATACCGGTGACAGGATAGAACCTCAGTTACCCCCCATCAGAACAAAGAATAAAAGTGAAGATGATAACAAGATCCTTCCTCAACAATGAGCAAATATGAGGAGGTAAAACTGTGGCAGTAATAGAGAAGTATACATGTTGAGGACATCGGTTTTTCAGCCCAGCAGTCAGTCCAACACAGGTGAGCACTCTACGTTCTATTCAGAGAGGACCCCATCTTATCTCCATCTTCAAAGAGAACTTCGACTATCTGATTGAGGCCTTCTCTGTCCTCCTGAGGGAGAGTGCCATTTTATTATCATTGCCTCTGCTGCGTCTGTTGGCACAGTCTGTGTCTCTTGATCTGGGATACAAAGTCACATGGGCGGTGGGGTCCAATGGTGCCTCCATTGTTATGGAATCAAGAGAGGCTAAGAAGTGTTGTCTAGTTCCATGTTCCCATCTAGGGTAATGATCAATGGGGGCAGGTCAAGTAGACCACATTTGAAGTCCTTTTGTTGTAGGTGGGGACAGTGAGCTGAGAAATAATTCATTTTGATGAGCATGTCTGTTGAATAACCTACAGCAGCGAAGACAGAGTGGCCATCGAGGATGGCGGGTGCCCTGTTCTTTTGCACCACCAATAGTAGAAAATATGCATGTTGGTGCCTGAAGAAGCAAGCAGTTGTGAATTGGCCAGGGATCTAACCCAGTGCACCTGTTGTAATTTGAATGGCTTCTTGAATTGAGTGTTTATCAGTCAGGGGTGTACCAATCTTGGGAAACCAGATGCATCGTCTTTATCTCTCTATTCCCAAAACTCATAAAAATGAACATTGTTGCTCCAGGATCAATGTTTCACTCAGGTTCTGGAGGAGATATCAGATCTCCTGGCCCCTGTCCAGTCTGCAGTCTGTATTCTGCATCATCTGGCTGTTTCTCAGCCGAGTCGAGCAATGTTTGTGAATCAATGTGAATTCAGTGAAAGGTTTTGGATCCTCAAATCCATCTTTCCAAATAATTCTCTTTGAAATGTTATTTCTTCCTTGATGGCTTTCAGTGGTGCCAGAAATGTTCCCTTCTGTTGATGTAGCCAAAGGTTTACAACTCTGTAGGACTTCAGTAAAGACTCTCCTGCATAGTATACCAGCATGTTCCCCTACCCTGAGTGCCTGACTCCATGTGATTGTTGTATAGGCCCCAGTCCGGTAGTTTCTAGAGTCCCTATTCTACATCATCCAGCTGTTTCTCAGCCGAGTCAGGCGATGTTTTTGTGAATGTGAATATTGTATCTTGACTTTTATTTTGGCTATGGCACCACACTAATGTAGCGTTTGCACAGAGGCCTAGTCCTGCCCCGAAAGTGATAAGTCCAGGGCGTTTCCTGTGGCCTGGGCGGGAGTACAAAGTATGCCCTCAGAGTCGGCAGAGGCTACTGTTCTTGTCATGGGCGTAGCACGTATAGCGGTGTTGGCAGTGTACCATATTTTGTGATTTATCGTATGAACACACCTTTTTATCTGTGTCAGTAAGAGTGACCCTTGGACTTCTCTTGTGTAAATTTCTGCTGTGATGTCTACCCTAGAAACGTGTGCTGATAATATGTGTGTGTATGTCAAGTGCGTGTATAGTGAGCCTGTGATATTTGCATGATTGTATGACTGTGTGTGTGCACGAGTATTGAAACTACTAAGATTTATTTTTGATGCCCCTGGTTTAGCATGGCACAAAATGAAGGGTTAGGACAGCTTCCACAGAGAGTGGAAGTTTATTGCGTATATTCATGTGACTGGAAGGCGGCACGCCGGATACTGAAATGAAGAAGATGGAGATATAGCTACCTTTAGAAATTCAATGAAGACTTTGCTACAAATTTGCATGTGTATTAGCTGTTCCTAGGTAGTGCCATTTGACAGATGGTAGGGTTGTGCGGTCAGACAGCAGTTTCTGTTGTTCAAGTAGAGGAAATTTCTTGGTCATGCTTAACTTTTTGTCTTTACCTGATTACTGCTTTGAAAAAACTGATGACCACCAGGCGCATTTAGCTCACACTTTAGCAACACAAAAGGATGATGGACGGAGTGCTGAAACTTTTCAACTGCTCACCCCCAGTCACAGATCTTGGTTTAATCCATCCTTCTTTTGCTCACTGTGCCACCCCAGTTTGGCCCCAGCCATATGCAAATCAGACTTGACCCTGTTCCCCAAAGGAACAGTCCAGCACGAACTGCGAGGCCAGGTCCTCCCTGGACCGGAAACAAGCATCCTGGCACCGGTTTCAGGGTATCACCCTTCATTAGCCAGGCTAGCTTGAATCCAGTGGCACAGTGAGCAAGGGACCCATGTCTGGACATACCCTTCCTGTTGCATAGGTTCTCATTATCCAAATGAGACTACTGGATTCGGGTGGGCAGAATCACCTGTACTGCGTGGGACTGAGTCTGATCCCACACCATCTGATACCTGTCCGCCTAATCTAGTTCTTTTTCCGGTTAACTAGCAGTGCCTCATGCCCACCCAAGAGCAGGGATGATTAGGGCAACTGAGTGCATGACATAAATGACTCCTCAGGGGAATCGTGGTCACTCAGATCTCATCCGTTTCTCTCAGTTACATTAGTCTCACATATGCAAGGACAATCAGAGGCAGAGTTTAGTTCAATAAGGTTTTATTGAAGAAACTGCATCTTAGATAATAAGGCATGTATTGCAATAACTAGGACGATGAAGCACAATAGGACTAAAATTGTGAAAAGGAGAGTAAAACACCAGAATAACGCTACCATACGGTCACTAGAGTTTGTGGAGATAATTCCTACCTAGGCTGTGTTAGAGCACAGCATATTAAGCTCTAATTCTGCCCTTCAGGTTCCCCCTGGGAAGACATCATCCCTCATACCTGAGCAAGAGGCCTGTAGTCAACATAAGCAGCTGCAGCGAAGCAATCAGCATACAGTCGTGGTCATCTGGCTAGAATCTCCCTCTAACGTACATGGGTCAAAGTAGTGTTTTTTATTAATAAAACAGCTGATGTTCCAAGAAAAGATTCCCACGTAAGAGTGTGTATGTTTCTTTGAACATTGGAGACAAAGCGTACCTCTTTTGCCGGCCTCCTGTCTCACTGCAGCCTTGAGAAAAGCACAAAGTGAAAGAAATGTCTTGTTTAAGAACGCAGTGCTGACTTAGGCGAAGAACAGCTAGATAGAGAAAATAAAACAAGACCGTAGATGTGGGTACTATTAAAATATTATAAGAAAGCTAAAATAAGAACATATCTAGGTTAAAGTGCACAGCGGCAGTCCTAGTTTGCTAAAATAACGTATAGAAAATTATAGCTAAAATGGCTACACAACACCCTCCCCTTGCCGGTTCAAAGCCTAATTTTACATAAAAGCTACTAAAATTCATCCTAAGGCATATATATATATATATATATATATATATATATATATATATATATAGTCAATAATGACAAGTTAAGACACTTGTGCATGTATTAAAAGGACAAGTTAAAATGTTAAGTGTGGCGTCAAGAAAAGGCAGAATTTCAAAAGTCAGAGTAATTTTTAAAGTCGCTAATTGAATCCAGGATAATTGAAGACAGGAAATCTTCCACTTCGGCAGGTAGTAAGGTAGGAAATTAATCAGAAAGGAAAACCAAGGAGCATTCGTGTTCTAAAGCCTGAGCTCCAGCCGAGGCAGCAGCATTCCGTTGTGTGCCCAACAGTGAGTCTAGAGCTGCTTGATCCACAAAGGGCAACTCATAAACAGCTTCCCGTAGCAAACACACCCTCAACGCGCATAACTGGTAATGAGCCCTCAGCGAGAACATCAACAGGTCAGCGTCTAATCAAAGCAAGTGCTGGGTAGAAAGACAAACTTTCAGTGCACATTCAAAGAGGCACCATAGGCAATGAAACACAGGCTGCACACAATGCAAAACCAGTCTAAATGACAGAGGCCAGTCCTACTCCAGATGCTCCAGGAGTAATGCTCCAAAGTACTGCATCATGCTTTTACGACACAGCTGCACTGGTGGAAACGCTTTCAGTCCTCCTTGTTGTAACGGGACAGCCAGCGTGCAGAAAAAGTAGCAATAGCAAGATGCCACCTATTATAGGGAAAGTTATCGGAAATCCCCCCAAAATACTGGGGAATATTGAGTGGATGGCTGAAGATATTAAGCCATATATAGAAGAGAAGGTGTGAACGAAACCAGAACCAACAGCCTTAAAGAAATTCGTGATTCCAGTAGTACCAGATGCATTAAATGTCCGTCCCACAAGCTCACCAAAGTGTCTCGGAAAGTTAGTACTTAAAAGGGACTGTATCTCTGCGGATGACCTCGCAACCTGGAGCTCATAGGTCTCGCGTGCAGATGTAAGCACCACATGTTTTTGAAATAATAAAGCCTTGAGTCTGCTCAACTTGTCAAAATTCACATTCGAAGTAGCAATATGGGGCCAAACCTCATCTACTTCCCTCTGTTGTGTAGGAGGAAAAAGTACATCCCCGCAGCATGTAATAATTTTGGAGACCGAAATGACATAAACTATTCTGGCTCACATCCCACAACCGCTCTCACTATTAAGGAGCTGCCATTCGAGAGCACCTGGAAGGAAGGTCTAATCAAGGTGACTGGGACTCCCTTCAGATAACAAGCCAAGTTCGCTGCCGATGTGTTACACGCCCCGTGCAAGGACAGCTGTTTACAAACCATTGAATGGTTGACAGAAGTCTCACATTCACTACTGCTAAGAAAGACCTCTTTCATGCCACTTAGACATTTGTACGAGAAGGGTAGCCCCCACACCTCATGGTATGTAACTATCTCCTAGCCTTTCATATCTGCCCACTGGAAAGTGTTTTAAGAAGGACGTGAATTGGAGTGTTGTAATAGGCCGATTGACGACCCCTTGTATTAACCACTCAGCAGATGGTATTTTAGCCACAGTAAAAGGCAACTTTTCGAATTTCTCAATGTTTAACCTGACATAAGTCGATTCCTTCTTAGCCATTAGTTGTTGCGTTAAATTAAATGTAGAAAATATGTCCCTCACACTAAAGTGTTGCCAGGGAACGCAACCTGCCTTCAGTGTTTGTAGTATCCAACCTGTTTGTAGTGTCCATGGTGTAAATTGGACATGCCGCTATGTACTATGTCTATTGCAGAGGAAACCATGTTGTTTAAGGTGTATATTTGGTCTGCAGGGTGTTAATCCCATTATCTACAACAGCTAATGCCTTCTGTAAATTTTCCTGATCTATTTGCCTTAACTCGGCGGGAGCTTCTTGTTGAGAAAGCTTCCAGGTTTCATTATAGACTGCATATGAGAAGCGTTTTCTGCATTGTTTTCTGGGACCTAACCGGAAATCCTATAAATCAGTGTTATTAGACAGGAGACTGAGGTGTTCTCTAACAGCATCTAGTGACGAACTCTTCAACCATTGCTGGCATAGTTTCCCTACACTGTAAGCTGTCACTATACCTGCGTGTTCAGATGACACATAGCAACTGTCAGGCCTACTTGTTCTAAACCCTGTGGAGTTTACAAAATGTTTGACACCCATTGGTATCTATTGGCCGCAATAACCACCCACCAGGACGTGAACGTGATGCATTAAACATGCTGTTTTGGACCCATTCATGGAGCTGATCTTCAGTTGCATTTATATACTTTTGCTATTTGTAAAATTTTGCAGGGGCAGGAATTCTGGGCACATTCAAATCCTTAATTTTTGCTAAGCCTAAACATCATGTCTGTTGTACAGTTTCATTAAAAAATGTCATTTGAACAGTTATCAGGCATGCTCTACACAAAGCTTCCTTTCCCCTTATTTGCCATTTTTTTGTTCCCCACACACTGTTTAAGTCAATCAACTTCAACCAATACTCATAGCCTTCTATAGCCACCGGGAAACAAAGGAATCAGAATAAATGAATTTTGTATCTGTCAATAATATATGTTCATTTTCCATCAATGGCAATTTGAAATTAATATGACTCAGCATTTTTAACTTTGTGCCCAGAATGTTTTTTCTGAATATGTTTTAGAACTCCCTTGTGGTGGAGTTGGACAATGTTCCAATTGTGTGTAATTAAAAATAGTTTTTGGGGTACTGGCTCTGTGAATGAAATGGTGTCCATAATAATTGTAGCAGAACATGTCTCCATATTTGTCTTTGGATTGATAAATATCCTCACTATCAAATACAGTAAAATACTGCAACTCAGTCATCATAGAATCAACTGTTTTCACATCCCAGCCATCAGAAACAACTCCGGGTATTATTAAATCATTCATAGAAAGTTTTAACACATATAATATTTGAATGATCTACGTCGGGCCGTATATATCAAATGTGACTTTATCCCAAACAATCCCATCAGGAATTGGTATGGCGGAAATGTTCACAAAAGACAAGTCTCTGCGGACCCTGTGAGAAGAAAAATTGGGTTTTAGGACCTCTTCCACCAGTTCAGCTGTTGATCAGTCAGGAAGGTAATGACCATGTATCAGTAGAAGGAAAGTAATAAAAAAGCCATTCCAAAGGAGGAAAGCTATTACAGTCTAGGAAAGCCACAGATAGTTCCATGGGAAAATAAAGTAATTTGTTTGAAGCCAATTTATCAGCTTACGTGTATTTGGCAGTTTGGATGCAGAAGAGGCAGATGAGTCAGAAAAGGTGTCATAAATGTTGGCAAAGTATCAAGAAGCAGTTTGTGCAAAACCTGGAGCCGTATTTGAAGGAGGAGGACTGGTAGAAGTCTCCTGCGGTGGTTCACTGTAAATGACGCCATCTGTTTGTGTAGAGGTCAAATCAAATATTTCTGTATTCCCTGTTGCAATAGATGGTAGTGGAACTAATGCAAGATCAATTTCCACCCTCCCCAAGCTCGGAGAGGTGTCAGCGTAGCTGCTTAAAATTTGTAAAGGGGCATCTTGACCAGTAGTGAGAGAGATTCGAGTACTACTGGTTGTTCCTCTTGGTCTGCTGTGCAGGATCGGCCACATGGTGTAACTTCACATTGTCGATGGAGACAAAGGGGTTTTCTTTAGAGCCAGGCAGCGGTGGTAGAACAATAGTTCTGGTACTGTGTATTCCTGGGACTGGAACAGGTGCACGATAGGAAGGACCGAACACCTTTTTCACAGCAACTTTTTCACGTACTAGATCCCTAACCTTTGGAATCCAGCTGCTAGATATTATTGGTACATCCTTAATTCCTAAGGAGGCAGCACTGGCAGAAGCGTTGTCGTCACAGAACTGTTGTAATTCTTGCAAGACAGTGACACGTTCCTCAATGTCAAAGGATGCTTTTGCTGCCTCCATGCCAGGACCATCCAGATCTGGAACATACATTCAAGTTCCAAACAGACACTTGTATGAAGTACAATCCCCCCCCCCCCCCCCCCCCCCCTATGGATCTTCTAGGGAGATTATTAAGTGCTCTCTGGACTCCACACAGATGATTAAGCCAATGATGACCTGTACCTGATACTTGGGCTGTTAAGGATTGCTTTAAATCTCAATTTCTTCGCTCCACAACACTATTTCCCTAGGGATGAAATGGAGACGAGTAATGGAGTTGGACCCCTAACGAAACCATGGCGTCCCTGAATGCCCTTGAGGCAAAAGCAGGGCCCTGGTCGGAGTGGAAAGCCGCAACTGCATATGTGCTGATAAAGACTTGCAAATCTTTAATAACAGTCTGAGAGTCAGCCGAGCGTTGTGGCCACACCCATAGGAATCTGGAGCAGGAGTCAATAGCGACTGAGATATATTTGTATGCAGTGTCAGGAGTCAGGGGACCACAGTGGCCCAAGTACACACATTGTAGTGGTTTGTTAGAAATTAGGAGGGGTGTTTGACGGTGGGTCCCTTAATTTGTTGGCATATATCACAACAAAGAACATCCTGCTTGGTCTGCTTATATAGACCTGGCCACCAATAACAAGCCTGCAATATTGATATTGTAGCTGCCACACCAGCATGGGCAGGAGCAACTCCCTATGCACTGATTTGATCAACTCTGGTCTTAGATCTTTATTGGGAATTACTTGAACTCCCATGCCTGGTATTTTTACTTCTGCGTCTGAGAAGCCTCCCATCCTCTAGGAATATTTAATGGGATATCCTTTATGTAAAGGTGTGCCATCAGCCGAGGCTTGCACGGCAGCCAGTATTTCATCGTCCAGTTTTGTTCTAGAACGAGTTACTGCAGCAACAAAAGCCGTAGCTACTGCTGATTTGGCTGCTTCATCAGCCAGTGCATGTCCAGCAACGTGTATATTAACGCGCTGGTGTCCAAGTGTATGTACAACATGAACATTTGGTAGTTTCCTTCAGATCCGCTACTTTCTCCCACAGAAGTCTGTGTTTGATGGTGTTACCTTTGGAATCTCTGAACTCATTTCGGTGCCAATAATGCAGATATTCATCGACGGACTGGACGCAATAGTACGAATCACAGACAATCAGTGTTAGCTGGTCAAGATCTGTATGTTCCAGTGCCATCACCAGAGCCTTTATCTCTGCTAGTTGTTCATTACAATCCCCAGGGTTTGCGTAAAGGTATGTTGTGGATAGAATTTACTACCCTCCATATAGCTGCTTACGACTGTGCAAGCAGCAGAGTATTGATGCTTTGTGCCTATTGCAGGTTGTGCTGAGCCATCGGTGTACATGACTCTTTGATATTGATAAATAGGCAATGTATTTGCTGGAACTGGGTATTCTAGTTCATATTGCAAACATTCTTGAGTTTGTAACTTTGGGTAAAAAATATAGTCAACATCAGTGGCTGTCAAAGACGTTGCCAATTGTATCCAATGTGGATGTAATGGTTTAGCTTTTGGAATACTGGCTTTGGTAACAGCCTCGAGGGCTGGGATTGGGGATACAACAATATTGCGTTTTCCCTGTGCTAGTGGTCTTTCTTTAATGATAGCCATCTGAGCCGCAGTGAGAATGTTCTCAGTGGGAACAAAACGCTGTTATGCTGCTGTCTACAAATGTGATTTGTACGCACTGTCTCACCCTCATTGAATGTTACATATGTGAAACCAATGGTACCACCAATTACTCTGATCACCAGATGTTTTTAATTTTCCCTTGTGTGTAGGTGTTGTGCTGCAAGCATGTCTTTTTGCAATGCTCTGAGAATGTGTGTGTGTTCGACTGTCCAGAATTTACTGGGAAAGTCAGGACGTATTAAGTCATATATGGATTTTATGCGTGATGAGTAATCTGGAATGTATGCTCTGCCAAACTTTAGAAAACCCAATAGTGATTGGAGTTTTTTAATGGTATTTGGAGCTTGTAACTATGCAGATTTTTCTAAGAATCGTGGCACTAGGCTCTTTCCTTCACTTGATAATTTGTATCCCAGAAACAGGACACTAAGGAGGGCTATTTTTGTTTTTTTGACATTGGATTTCTAGCCGAATTCGGTAAATTCCACAACAATGTGGGCTTACCTGTCTTAGATGTTGCAGTAATTCATCATCCGTGAGATAGATAGATATCTACATAGGACAATGCTTCAGGGTCAATGTTGTGCAATACTGAAGTTACACGAGCCGCGAACTGTCCCGGGTTGTTCTTGTACCCCTGTGGTAAACAACAGAATTTTTTCTGGGAGCTGAGTGTGCTGAAACTTGTTAAGTCTCTACTCTCAGGTGCTACATTTTGGCAGAAGAAGCCATTGGAAATAGCCATTTTTTTATTTATTTTTTTTGCGCACTATGTTGTTCATAAGTGCTGTGCTATGAGAGTTTTGTATAGCATATGTGCATGTATGACTGTTTAAGTGTCTAATATAAGACTATTTTGTATGAATGGTCCGATTTAGCTACAGGGAATAGAGGATTATTCATTGGTGAGACACAGGGTTCGATTACCCCGGTACTCTAGTTGTGTGAGGATTTCCCTCACAGGTGCTTTAGCATCATGTTTTATTGGGTCCTGGGGTTGAGGTTGAGGTTGGGGTTGATTTTTAATTGGAATTACACAATAGGGGGAGTCTTTATCCCATCCTACGTGGTTGCGATGTAACGTTGGTGCCTATGCCAATGCCCAATCAATGGCGTAGGATTCGACGAGCTCATCGGGAACAAGGGGCGAAAAAGAAGGTTTGATAACCTCTTCCCTATATGGGCAAGTACGGACAAATTCAGGTGGCCAATCCTTTTCGGACAGTGAAATATCATAAATGTTAACGACTCAGTCCCAAAAGATTGCGCCTATTGTGCGTTCAATTTCTCCTTCGAACTGTATCGTTACTTTGTACACCCTGTCCGGCGTGGAAACCCGCATGTCCGCAGTTTCAGCTTGTAAGAAGCCATCAGTTGCTTTCCAGATGCTCTTGAAGATTCCGGCGAACTATTGTGACCTCTGCTGCGCTGTCTAGCAGAACTAGTACCCTTGTCTTGTCCTTCAATAGACCCGTCTTCTTGAGTGGCATGACGAATCGCAACTGCTGCCACTTTTTTCTTTTTAAATTGGGGTTTGTGCTGGGGAAGTTTCTCTATTTTTTTAAAAGAAACTTCAATTGAGCGTTGTGATTCCTGTCTCGGTTTTACATACTCAGTTATTCGCTCTGACCGCCCACCTCTCTCACTGCGTTTTTTCGGCGAGTCCTTAAAGGAACGAGATTGGCGTGTATCAGTATATTGATATCTGTCGGGTGTTTTTATATTATCCCTATTTCTGAGATTATATCTATTCTGAGGGGTATCTGAGTGCGGGGATTCTCCCTTTTCTTTTTTAGGTGTTTTTTTTTTTTATCCCAGTGTTTTTTTAGAACCCTCAGGTGCTTGCTTGGTAGAATCTTCATTAGATTTACCCTGAAACTGTGGTTTCATTGGCCTGGCCCCCCAGACTATGTTGACCAATACTAGAGTAGGTCGCTGCGATAATCTTTGGCAGCTCACGTTCTTGATCCTGTGGAGGAACGTCCCAGAGCCAAAATACGCACTGCTAGTGCACCTGCTTCCCCTTTAAGGTTACTAATATAATTGAAGATACAGTGGCAAAATTACCCATAAGTTATATCCCCAAGTCTAGGGCCGGGGCAGCCCCGTATTCATCTTGAATTTGTTTTAACACTTCCGGAAGATTGGCAGGTGTTGGTGTACTGTGTGCGGTAGTATAGAGCGTGGCAAATATCGTGCCCCAAGTATTGCAGTTATCTAATGTGGGAACCATCCCAAATGGCAAGCAAATAGTTCATATTCTGTGCTTATCCTGGGGTCCCGTGTGGGGAAATACTGCTTCCAGTGCATTTATTTTTTGAGCTAACCAAAACTAAATCTCTTCCCGTTTGGCGGGTACCTTACCCATGATCGGATGTAAAATCGCAGGATTAATGCCTGGTGTTGCTGCATGTGGTTGCGCTGGGGCAGCACGTGCTGGGTTTGTATTTAATGTTTGCATTACAAACTGTATTAATAGTCTGTATATCGCAGTAAGTTCAGCATAAAAGCAGCAAACCTCAGCTACTGTCAAGGTTGCTGCATCAGGGTGCAATGTATATGTGGCCAATAAAGGCTAGGTAGAACCATCATTGCTTAGAGGACCTAACCTAACATGTAGGACTGTGTGTGGTAGGGTGCCATCAAGCCAATTAATATGATCTTGATAAGATAGAGGTATTTCTAAATATGCATATGCTCTATATTGTGCTGGTATGTTT
The DNA here is from genome assembly GCF_031143425.1 of Pleurodeles waltl. Classification (NCBI taxonomy): domain Eukaryota; kingdom Metazoa; phylum Chordata; class Amphibia; order Caudata; family Salamandridae; genus Pleurodeles; species Pleurodeles waltl. The sequence continues at coordinate 330,935,817 of NC_090443.1, forward strand.
GCAGGTGTATAGTGGTGAAATGTATTTGTGTTCCCATCTGCTGCTGGAAATGTGATCCAAGATTAGAAAATTTCTATTCTGTAGGCTGGAAGAGTCTCAACAACAAATGTAACTGGACCCCCCTGGGCTGTTAGGCAATGTGTCAATAAATGTGCGGTAAGGGGTGGTTGCATATTGACCGCAATTGCTACCTGTTGCGGGTTTGCCATAGTAAATGGTAAATTCTGTTCAGAGATAAGCACACCAAATGGGGATTATCCTTTTAGAGTTCAAGCTTGAACAACCTATAGCGTTAGTTAGGTATTCCCTACTTAGCTGAGGAGGAAAAATCCTCAATTCCACAGACGTCTCCGTAAATAGTACTGAGGTGTCTTTGCATGCAGTGAGACAGATTCAGGAGGACCTGAAAGTTAGTGCCTGGCCAAACGTTGGCAGCGCCATGTCTCGTAGGTTCTCATTATCTGAATGAGACTACTGGATTCGGGCGGCAGAATCACCTGTACTGCGGGGACGGAGTCTGATCCTACCCCATGTGAGACCTGTCCGTCTAATTCAGGTTTTTTTCTGGCTACCTAGCAGTGCCACATCTCCACCGAAGAACAGGGATGATTAGGGCAACCGGGCGTCTGCCATAAAGGACTCCTCGGGGGAATCGTGGTCACTCGGATCTCATCCGTTTCTGTTAGTTGCATTAGTCTCTCATATGCAATCAGAGGCGGAGTATAGCTCAATAAGGTTTTATTGAAGTAACTGCATCTTAGATAATAAGGCATGTATTTGCAGTAACTAGGAGGATGAGGCACAATAGTATTAAAATAGTGACAAGGAGAGTAAAACACAAGAATAACGCTACCATACTGTCACTAGAGTTTGTAGAGATAGTTCCCACTTAGGCTATGTTACAGCACAGCATGTTAAGTTCTAATTCTGTCCTTCAGGTTCCCCCTGGGAAGACATCATCCCTCATACCTGAGCAAGAGGCCTGTAGTCTACATAAGCAACTGCAGCGAAACAATCAGCGTACAGTTGTGGTCATCTGGCTGGAATATCCCTTTAACCTACAAGGGTCAAAGTAGTGTTTTTATAATAAAACAACTGATGTTCCAAGAAAGGATTCCCATGTAAGAATGTGTATGTTTCTGTGAACATTGGAGACAAAGCGTACCACTTTTGCCGACCACCTATCTCACTGTAGCCTTGAGAAAAGCATAGAGTGAAAGAAATGTCTAAGAACGCAGTGCTGACCTAGGCAAAGAACAGCTATATAGAGAAAATAAAACAAGACCGCAAATGTGCATACTATTAAAATATTATAACAAAGCTAAAATAAGACATATCTAGGTTACAGTGCACAGTGGCAGGCCTAGTTTGCTAAAATAACGTGTAGAAAATTATAGCTAAAATGACTACACATCACCTAGGGCAAATTTAGCAACACAAAACGATGATGGACGGAGTGCTGAAACTTTTCAACCACTCACCGCCCATCACAGATCTGGGTCTAATCCATTGTTCTTTTGCTCACCATGCCACCCCAGTTTGGCCACAGCCATATACAAATCAGTCTTGACCTTGCTCCCTATGGGAACAGTCCAGGCTGAAATGCAAGGCCAGGTATTCCCTGGACCGGAAACAACCATCCTGGGACCAGTTTCAGGGTATCACCCTTCATCAGCCAGGCTAGCTTGAATCCAGTGGCATAGTGAGCACGGGACCCACATCTGGGCATACGCTTCCCACTTAAGGCAACTTTAGCAACACAAAAGGATGATGGACGGAGTGCTGAAAGTTTTCAACAACTCACCCTCAGTCACAGATCTGGGTTTAATCTATTGTTCTTTTGCTCACCATGCCACCCCAGTTTGGCCATCATTTTATGTTGTGATATTGCCTTGTGTGCCTTAAGTAGCTTGGGTATGCCCAGACGTGAATCCCTTGCTTGCTGCACCATTGGATTCAAGCTAGCCTGGCTGATGAAGGGTGATACCCTGAAACTGGTCCCAAGATGCTTGAATCCTGTTCAGGGAGGACCTGGCTTGGCAGTTCAGGCTGGACTGCTCCCATTGGAAGCAGAGTCAAAACTGATTAGCATATAGCTGGGTCTGAACTTGATGACGTGGCAAGCAAAATAACGATGGATTAAACCCAGATATGTGACTGGGGCGAGTGTTTGAAAAGTTTCATCACTCCGTCCATCATTTTATTTTGTGATATTGCCTTGTGTGCCTTATGTGACTAGGGTATGCCCAGAAGTGAATCCCTTGCTTGCTGCGCCATTGGATTCAAGCTAGCCTGGCTGATGAAGGGTGATATTCTGAAACCGGTCCCAGGATGCTTGAATCCTGTCCAGGGAGGACCTGGCTTGGCAGTTCGAGCTGGACTGCTCCCATTGGAAGCAGTCAAAACTGATTAGTATAAACCTGGGTTCGAACTTGATGACGTGGCAAGCAAAATAATGTTGTGTTAAACCCACATCCGTGACTAGGGGTGAGTGTTTGAAGAGTTTCAACACTCCGTCCGTCCATTTTATTTTGTTTTGTGTTATTTTATTTTGACATATAGCTCACACTTTATTGTGAGCATATGACAAAACTCCTGCTTGTGGACAGCCCCAATGCTTCTTGCTGTGAGAAGCATCACTTAACACAAAGGCTTGGTCTAGATAGCAGCCCCCACTAACTCCCCACTAAGTCATTACTGAAAGCTGGGGATCTAAACTGTTAAATATTATTTCATTTTGTAAGCAGTCGCGGACCCCCTGAGGAGGCTTTGCGGACCCCCAGGGGTCCCCGGACCACAGGTTGGGAACCACTGCTCTACAACATAGCTTTTAAACAAGGTAAAACGTATACAAAGTGACATCATCACTTGTCCCTAGTTCGGGTTACCAGGCTTAGACATGCAGCCTTTGGGATGGTTGCGGCTTTGACGGAAGGTGTTATTGGCCTTTACTCTACCTAGGAGGTTTGCCTGTTTGTGTCGCAGGTGTTCAGGTAGCAGTGGTCTTGCTAGTGCTACAGATCAGCTGGTAGGACTTGGGGAACATACCACCAATACAGGGGTAGACCAGTCTTCCCACGCACTCATTCTGTGGCTGTATTGCGTTGTTGTATTCTTGAGTCTGATCACTGATCGGCCTTTGCCACTTATTGAAAAAACAAGAAGGTCTTTGTTACTACCACACTCCTCCTCTGAGCAGTAATGCTGGCTTTCTAACCATCTGTAGCCCATGGCTTGCACTCAAATGGCAGTTTAGTTTGCACTTACTACCTGTGTGGTGATTTTTGATCAGTGCAGATCTGTCTTTAGTTCTTGCTCTGATAGCTGCATCCTTGTGTTCTTTTCTTCTTTGCTGGCGGAGAACTGGGTCAGGGGGCTCCAAGTACCTGTTGGGTTCCACTGGCTGGTATCCTAGGGTGGCCAAACATCATGACTACTGAAGTGCAGAGAGGTTTCCAGTGAGGTGCATTGTAATACGTCTGTAAGATATTGTGAATCACCATTTTCACCTCCTCGCTTTTCTCCTCGCTTATCCTAAAGTCTTAATAAGAGTTCCCATCATCCATTCTACCTGTCCACTGACATGAGGCCGACGTGAGGCCACCGTGAGGTGATCCTCCAATGATGTATGCTTGGGGTCTTGATGTAGTTCTGAAACGCCGCTTTAGGAAGGATGGGCCATTGTCAGTTTTAATGATGGCAAACAGTTTAAACATGCTTTTGATCTTTAAAAAAAACAAAAAACATTTTGGGGTCTCTGTATTAGAATACTGTTGACAGCAAAACCTCCACGACGGAGAACTTTATACACACTTCTGTCATAACCAGCAAGTGTTGGCTGTCTGGAAGCATCCCAAAGTCAGACTTTCTTGCCATGCCGCTTTGCATCCATCTTCAGTGATTGTGGGGGCTAACCTTTTCATATTCTTGAGGCCAATTGCCTTCCCCTACTACTTGGTCCAGTATGTTTTCATCTCTGGGAATTAGATCCTCTCCCTCAATATGCCTTCAGTCTTTGCTGCACCTTGGTGTGCCAGATGAACCAAACAGAGTTGAAGTGATTGAAGAACTAGAAGACAGTCGTCCCAGCGGGGGATGGGCCCATCCATGATACTAAGTTTGCTGCAGACTTCCTACAGTTTCTCAAGATTCTCTAGCTTCTCTTCGACCAGCTGTTGGAAGTGAAACTATACTCTGTGTCGAAGAGCCACCTGATTGACTGCCATGACTATGTGCAGCTTAAAAGGTGGTGGTTTCAGGCAACCAGGCCCTCAGAACTGTTGGTTGAAGTCTTTCAATTACTGGTTGATTTCTTGGGAATGAATCCTATGGGTGAATTATATCAACTCCATTTCTTTGACAGTTGTGCAGCTGATCAGGGTGTTCCACCCCCAAGTTGATCATTAGGAACTTTGTGGGAAGGGTATTTTGCCATAGTTGAGTTTTGTGCTGAACGTGCTGGCTTAGGCAAGATTTATGTGTTAGCAGGCATCAGCTTCGGGCTTTGGTTGATGTAATAGCCACAGTTCATCACATTCAAGAGAGGTCCCTGTGTTGATGAGTGATGTGATGGTTATTCCTTGCACTATGACTTAACATGTTGGTTGACTTCTCTTTAGAGTAGTGATGAAAGTGGCAAGTGACACCTGTGCAACAGTTTAGTCCGAGGAGGTCCTTGATTTTGTTCACGATACCTTTGCTTTTGCACCTGAAACTTTGATGACCAAAGTAGTGGAAGCTTCTTTCACATTCATTAGCTTCCCTGCTGCTACTGTACCTTTTATGCTTTCTCTTTGTCTCCAGGTCTTGTGGCAATGCAGTTTTTTGGACAGCTGGTCAGTAAACTGAGCAGTGTCAGCAACCTTTTCTCCAACCCCTACCGGGTACGGGAAGTGTCCCTGACAGAGTATGCCTCCTTCTCACCATGTAAGGAGGATGGGCGGATCGTCCTTTACCGCAACACAAGTGCCCGATCCTGGGATTGCCTCCTAGTCAGCCCCCAGCACCCGCAGAATGCTTTTCGGTAAGTGACACCTGCTTCTCTTCCGTCTTTCATGTGTATCACAGGCTTTTCATTCTGTATTCTCTTTTAATTCCTAAAAGGATTGTGAAGGCTAAATCTAGAATTAAAGAAAATACACCGACCAAGCTATTTCTGATTGGCTACTGTAATTGAGTTATTAGTTGAGGGGGTAAATACCCACCTCAAGTAATAATCACAATCCTTGTCACGTTGAACCAGTAACTTCACTAAATAAACCAGAATTAACCCCCTGGTAACTACGGCACAAAGCAGAAAGTCTTGACTTAGAACTAATGTGTAAAGTATTTATGTAATACTAAAAGAGTAATAAAGTCAGAATGCAAAAGAATTAAAGCCCCAAAATGACTTGGGAAAGTAGAGTAAAAGTTTGTAAACAAAATGAGACCAACATGACAAAAATCCAACAAGGGCATCCAGAGATATTAATTTTTAAATGTTTAAGTAGAAATAGCGCCAAGATGCACAAGGTATCAATGATAGTCAATGGTCACTGTAAAACAGGACATAGGTGCAACTTGGCGCTGACTGTGTTGGCGTGCAGGTCAAATATACTAACCAGGATCAAAGATTTTATCTTCTGACTTTAGTCCTGTAACTCTCCATCCACCACAGGAGTACACTTCTAAAGGCCTCCACCCCAGGACCTCAGTAGACTCACACTCACAGGGTATCAGTCAGAGGCCCACAGGAAGGTCGAGTCCAGGTCCAGTTACCACTGGTCAGCTTGGCAGCTGCAAGAAAATGTCTCTTGTAGTTTGTTGTGTCCTTGTATCTTTAATAGGAGGTCAGTCTTAGTACCTTTGGAGTCCCCTTCTTTGTCCTTGGTACAAGAGGGGAGAGCAGGTCCAGTCTCCCAGGCTCTCCCTGGGCCTCAGACAGCAGGTTCAGTTCTCTTCTGATCTTCCATAGGTCCATGAGTATTCTGACGTGGGTGCTTGAAGATGCCACATTTTTGCCTGGGTCGAGTTAGTGGGTGGGAATGACTTGGTGGTGCCCCAACCAATGTGGTAATGGTTCTCAGGGCTAACCCTACCCTTTTTTGGCATTTTCAAGATGGTCAAAGTTTTTGGCCACACTAAACTTGGGCTCTGAGGGCAGGCTGTGCATGTGTGGGTAGTGCACTATGGTAATCATAGTGTTCTCCCACATCTAACACCAGAATCCAGTTTTAGGCGGTTCTTGTATCTTTGATAAACTCACATACAGAAGTTTGGTAGGACAGAGCTGAGCTTTCTGCAACCAGACAGTGGACACACACACATTGTTTTGGCATTCTGTTTCCATTCTCTGAAGAGTGTCCCCTATGTCATGTATAAAAAAAAAAAAAACAGCAGACCTGTCGAGCAGACCTTGACTCTCGAGCAGGTTCTGGCACTGTCATGTCAACAAGTGACCCACTGGGATGAGTCCGGTCAGCTGAAGGCACAACAGAAGGGTGCAGGCCTTGGGTAATAGCTAAATCTGCTTGTAACACCGTAGGCCTCTTTGAAGTTAACCAAGTTGTCTGGCCCAGCCCACACTCTAATCCGTCAACGGCACAACACCACCTCCCTTCATCCAGGACCTTCTTTCTGTCCCTGTCCAGGTAGCAAGTTCACACTTCATTCACACCCATTGAAATGCTAATTACTTACTGGCACAAGGGAGAGAGCAAAATTCAGATCTAGCTTCCTGGGACTTCAGGCAAGGCAGAGGTAACTTTTAAAATGTAATTTTCCAAAATATGTTTTACAAATCCAGCTCCACCAGTGAATTGGTCTCCCCACCTTTTGGTTGAGCCCAGTTGAGTGGTATTTAGTTGCTTGAATGAGGTGAGAAACCAATGATGAAGTGTGCTACATTTTGGTAGGTGATATGTCTCTTATTATACAAATAACCCTTTAATGGATTTTGGTAGAACAGTAGGTAGGAACCCAACGCTCCCTAAGCCCTGTAACTTGTGTATGATTAGGATTGTGAAAATCTCTCTCAAAAGAATGCTGTCACTTTAAAAGTTTTGGAGCTCTCAAAGTGTGGGTGTCTGTCCATGTACATAAGCCTTCTCCATCCCATATGTGTCAAAAGGCATCTAGTTCCTGTTTTTTATTTTTCTCCAGGCTTGATTAGCCTCACTGGAGCTTCGATCCTGTTTTTAGAATCTTTTTTTTTTTCTGAAAGGAGAGGTGTTTTATGTGTTAGCTTACCTTCCTCACTTAGAGAGGCGTCAAGCAGTGCATCATGTGCAGAAAGCAGACTGACCTTCACAAAACCTATTTGCCTTTGCAACCTACATTCAGTATGTTCCTTTATCGTGTGTGCTAGATTTCCCTGGAATATGCCGAGGAACTGCCTCCTGTTGATGTCAGGAGCAGTAATGAAAAGTCTCAGTACTATGTAACTGAATGGGAGCTATCACATTTAGGTTAAGTGGTTCAGCACAAGCACTGTCATTGAGTCTCTAGGGCCTGTCTGTACTGACATCCACAGTTTTGGAACCCCCTCCCACTAGTTTAAGAGAAACACTTTTTGGGTGCATTCCTCTGCAAGTGCCTCTCGGAGGGCAATTATCAAGCCACAAGGCATGTAATATTGTGGTACTAGATGACTATTTCAAGTCAGACCCATTTTGAAAGGCCCCACAGACAAGGGTTCAACCTTGAAACTCTACTGAGCAAGCTCACAGCATCAGAGCTTGATCAAGGCCCCAGAGCCAAGTCACCCACTGGGGTCAGTAGGTTTTTCATCATATCCCTTTAGAGGTCAAGCTTGAGTCCCAGACCCTGTACATGGATAATGTGTGTGCTTGAAACTTAAGTTGCACCTCAGTGGGGAAGCAAACAAACCTCCAAAATTTTAAAGGGCTTTCAATTTTGGTACTAAAGCCTGTGTAGAGAGCATTGTTTCGCTCTTTATTTTAGCAGCTCTCAATCAAAAAGAAAAGGAGGCTGAAAAAAACTGTTGCTTGTTTAGGTAGCAGTGATTTCAGATGCTTGTCTTCACAATTTATCCAATCATTCTAAAATGTTCATACCACCTGACGTGGTTTTACATCTTGTATAAGAGACAATAAATATTGGCGGTTTTAAAGATGATTTTGATGAATCTTTTTTCTTTTCTGTGTTACCGGCACAATTATTTGACACCCCGTGGGGGAGGATAAATCCCTTTTACATTGAACGTTTGGGTTCCTATCCAGATTTGGGGCTGAGGCCATTCTTTTGTTTTGTTTGTCCAGTAGCAGACATTTTGTTGGTTCTAGGTATGTTACTTTGTGGGTAGGAGACTTCCTGCTATCCCCGCCCCTCAAGAGGTATAAGTTTGGCACAGACACAGACTCCCCAGCGCTCAGATCGTACAAGAAGTTTTCACTCTTTTGTATCAAAGCAAAGGAGACTTTTAAAATGCTCCTTCCTTAAAAGCCTGCTTCTTGTCATCTACTTTCAAGGTTGGCTCCTTCAACTTCAGATAAGCCTTTCTCAGTAAGAAGTCGTCTTTGATGATACAGTTCATTGTCCCTTGATCTTTTTTTTTTTAAATACAGTTCAATGACATTTTCAAACCAACAACAGGGCCCGGCAATTCCCCCCTTGCTGCCAGGCACCAGTTTCAACAGTTCGGTTGTTATTGTCCCTTGTTCATGACTTCCCTCTGAACTGCCCTCATCAAAGTATTTGGAAGTAAAATACAAGATGCCCCAGCATAAACCTTTTTGTGGACAACTTACAGCTCAGTCTGATTTGTGATACAATCGTTGGATAAAGGTGGGGTGCTGCCTCCATCGTTGGTGTTTGATAAAAATCAAGGCTCCCGTTTTTTAGGAGGAAACCCGAGGAGCCTCTTGATTGAAATAGATAACAGAATGGAAAAATTCATTGGAGTGTATTAGAACTGTCAACTGTGAGAATGTGATTCTGTTAAAACCACAGGCAGCCCGGTACTTTGTAAAAATTTGAGACTCCTTCATTTTATCTCATGAAAAACAAATTAGTAGTCACTGTACTGTCTCACAGTCGCAAACAAGAAATACTTTTATGGGAAACTGTGGTCATAGAAAAATAAAGCCCTTAGACCCTTGGTGCAGTAAAAGAGTTGCAAAACACATGTATGGATCCCACTGCCTTCCTCCTTGCAAATCCTCTTGTGTTTTGTTTGTTCTTTTCACTAACACTTTCTTCACTCTTTCTGTATTTTATCATAAATGGCACACTGCACAATTAATCAAACATATGTATCCTACATACAAGGACACAAAGCAGAATGCCAAGGATCATATAATTTTCTTAAGTGGGAAAGGAGTGACTCTGAACTCATATTATTGAGGTTTTTAAGAAAAACTGACATATTTTCTTCAAGGCCTTCGCAAACATGAACGTTGTTGGTAGGGTACTGCCCTTCAGGATTCCACTCTTTGGACATTAGCAGCCTACTGAGTTGCACTCTCACTCAAATATTTGTGCTTGTGAAAAGTTTTGGAAAGAAGACATGTCCTGTTTGTTTGTCAGATTAATGTCTCTGTCCTTGCTGGTGCATATCAATAAGAATTCTGGACGCTATTAGAAATGTTAAGATGTATGAAGGAAACTTTAGGCTGTCCTCTTTAGGACTGAACACAACCTTTATTTTATTTAGTGAAATAATAAGGAAATATGTTTTGAAATGCTCCATTTTAGACCCTAACAACAACCCTTTAGCATAGCAACCTCATATGCTGTGCTTGTCAAATGGATCCATTTGTATATAGTCACATTTTGGGGAAAAGGGTGCAAACCATTTTTCCTTTATTTTAACTTACACTTGTCACTAGTTATTCTTAAATTGTTCTTCCGTTTTCTCATACCTATAAAATGTTTTTGAAGCCAGAGCTTCAAATTGATGTAATAACAGATGCAAAAATGACTGGTGAGGCCTGGTGCTACTGAGTTGACATGCATGCTTTACAGCCTAAGTGCAAATCCCTAAAGTAGGGTCAGACACTTAGCGGGTCCCATATTTGACTTTTAGAAATGCAATAAACTTCCAAAAGTGACAAAACATTGGAGAAATGACAAAGTAACTTATCAAATCTACTGCCTTTTTGTCAGATGATGCAGGCCTGCATTTACTCAGTTAAGAAAATGTAGAAATGAAAACAGAATATCTTTTCGTGCAAGGCTTTCCTCTTCTGTGTTTCATTTAAAAAGAGACAGCACTGTATCCAGTGCATCTCAATTAGGACTGGGCAGACACAATAGCTAGAGCTCTGAATGTCTTGGTTTGCAAGTGAATGCATGCTTAACTGCCTATTATACTTCTTCCCTGTAGAAAGTATAGGAAACCCACATAGCCCTGTGAAACAATATATTTTACTCACTTTCTGTGAATCAGAAAAGTGACATCTTTTTAAGAGTCAAATGTTTGTATTTTCTTGTTTGGTTTTAGGGTAAAACAAAACTTATTATTTATCATTCCCTCCCCCTCCAATCCAGCTTTACTTACAGTAGTATTATATACGTAAAGAGATCTGTCTTTCTAGTTGCTATAAGGCTGAGTCCTGAAGAAGATTCTGCAGAACTGAAACATGTTATTACTTTGTCACACATCACATATTGTTGAATTGCCAAACACTAAACCATTTTACTTATTTTAGTAATTTGTAACATTGCACAGTGCAAAATGGTTAGGGCAGTGATATACATATGTGTTGGAAATGGCCCTTTTTGCAGGGTTATCCCCAAACTTTTTGCCTTCTTCCTCCTATTTTTTCAGGTCTGTTTTTGCTGGTTTATTGTCTCTGCACAATTTACCACTGCTAATCAGTGCTAAAGTGCAACTGCTCCCTAAAGAAATTGTACTGTTGATTGATTTATCCATGATTGGCATATTTGATTTACTGGTAAGTCCCTAGTAAAGTGCACTAGAGGTGCCCAGGGCCTGTAAATCAAATGCTACTAGTGGGCCTGCAGCACTGGTTGTGCCACCCACATAAGTAGCTCTGTAATCATGTCTCAGACCTGCCACTGCAGTGTCTGTGTGTGTGGTTTTGATTGTAACTTCGACTTGGCAAGTGTACCCACTTGCCAGGCCTAAACCTTCCCTTTTCTTACATGTAAGGCACCCCTAAGGTAGGCCCTAGGTAGCCCTAAGGGCAGGGTGCAGTGTATGGTTAAGGTAGGACATATAGTAATGTGTTTTATTTGTCCTGACAGTGAAATATTGCTAAATTCGTTTTTTACCGTTGCAAGGCCTGTTCCTCTCATAGGTTAACATGGGGGCTACCTTTAAATCTGATTAAAGTGTAGATTCCCTTTGGGAGCAGATGGACATGTGGAGTTTGGGGTCTCTGAGCTCACAATTTAAAAATACATCTTTTAGTAAAGTTGATTTTAAGATTGTGCGTTTGAAAATGCCACTTTTAGAAAGTAGGCATTTTCTTGCTTAATCCATTCTGTGACTCTGCCTGTTTGTGGATTCCCTGTCTGGGTCAGTTTGACAGTTGGGCTGTTCACACCTCTCCTCTAGACAGTGACACAAAGGGGGCTGGGGTGTAGCCTGCATATCTTTATTAGCCATCTGTGCTGGAGGGGACGGGAGGAGTGGTCACTCACACCTGAAAGGGCTGTGCTTGCCCTCACACAATGCCGTCTCTCACCCCCTGGTGAGTGTCTGGGGCCTGGCCTGGACAAGGAAGGATCTTGCAAACACTTGAGACTTTGCTTTGAAGTTTGCAAACTTCAAAGGCAGTACTGGGTATAAGAAGCAGACCCAAAACCCCAGACTTTTAGAATCTTTCGGGAATCAAGAGGAACCTCTGCCCAGGAGAAGAGCTGAAGGAGGAGTACTGTCCTTTTGCTGTGTTGCTTTGCTGGACTTGCCTGCAATTGCTGCTTCTGCCTGAAAAGAGTGCAAAGGGTGAACTTTGCTGTGTGTCCTGCTTGAGAAGATTCTCCAAGGGCGTGGAGTAGAGCTTGCCTCCTGTTGGAAGTCTCATGGACACCAAAGACTTCAGTCTCCTCGACCTGCAGCACCGGGAACTGTGTGTTATGTGCTGTCCAAGAGGAGAAACCACTGCGATGCCGGCACCGACACCACTGGCCTGCACCGTGACCTGCAGACGTCGCACGGAGTCGCATTGCCCCGCTTCGCACTGCGACCCTGGTCTCACCAACGCAGTCATCTGACGACTTCACCGAGCTGCTGCTCGCACCGTGACATGTTGGCCCTGCACTCCGGCGTCACCTGCTCACACCGCAGCCTGGGCATCCCTGACGACGTTGCTCCTGCTGACACCGGCGGCGCTGCCTGCACCGTGGCCTGTGGACACCGCTCGTGAGGAGCACGAAGCACCGTCCCGCAGCCCCGGTCCACCGACGCCAGCACCATCGGCTCCAGTGTTGTCACCAGGCATCCTTGCCTGCACCGTGGCCTGTGGACACCGCTCGTGAGGATCACGAAGCACCGTCCCGTCCCGCACCGCTGGCTTGGGCGAACAGACGGCAGCGCTTCCGCAACGACGCCGCCGCTGCCTGCACCGTGACCTGTGGACACCGCGCATTGCACCGCCCGCTTCACACCGCAGTCCTGGTCTCACCGACGCCGCTGGACGCCTTCACGGAGCTGTTGCCTGCACCGTGACCTGTGGGCACCGCACGTCGCAGCCCGACGCCATCCCCGCCAGCGCACCTGATTTCATCAGCCCGGAGTTCGATCCCCGAGGTGCGTGACTTCAAGGGCCCGACAACTCCTGCACCGACTCAGGAACTGACGCTGCTCACCACGAGGATCACGGCGCCCTGCGAATCCAAGGTACTGTTTGTGGGTCTTCCCGACACCGCAGCTGACCCGCGACGCCGAGGCCAGCCTGAACTTTTGGTTTTGTTGTTCACAACGCCGTGATAACCCCCAGGTGGAGTTATCGACCTCAAGGAACTGTATTGTTGAGTACATCATGCAGTATTCATATTTTTATTACTGTATGTTGGATTTTTTTTATCGTATTTGTTCTTGTTTTATATAGATAAATATTGGCTATTTTTCTAAAACTGGTGTGGTGTCCTTTTGTAGTGTTTTCACTTATTTCTGTGTGTTATGTGCATATGCTTTACACATTGCTTCTGGGATAAGCCTGACTGCTCATGCCAAGCTACCAAGGGGGTGAGCAGGGGTTATCTGAGCGGTTATCTCCCTTATCCTGACTAGAGTGAGGGTTCCTACTTGGACAGGGTGCAAACCGACTGCCAACTAGAGACCCCATTTCTAACAGTATGTATATGTTGCAAGAGTATTCACATAACAGATGGATGATGCAATGAGATCTAATTGTGTATCCAACATGCACACATTGTAAAATATTTGCTGTGTGGAATAGAGTCTACCATTTGTGGTTCCTCCTATGTTTGCCATTCTGAGAGTTTTACGTTGCTGATTTTCGACAAAGTATAGCCTTTGTTAAACACTGAGCACCAGTCTAGACTTTTGATATTGGTGAATGAAGCAGGAAAGATCTGTGGCCTTCCCCACAGAGGTCGTTTAGAAATCTTCAGTGCCTCTGCTTTGTTGCTATTCAGAAAAAGAATACATTGCAGAGACTTCCTGATCTGATAACTCAGATAAAGCTGGTGAACAGATGTCAGTAATAATTCACCACAGGAACCCTCCTGGTTGGAAATTATGAGAGGCATTTTGAATCTGCAATATTCATGTTTTTCCTTACTGTCCATGGGAAATGAAAACTGCTTTAGTGTCACTGCTGAGTTGCTCAGTGACTTTGTGAAGTTGTTGGTATGTGATAAGACTTCTTAGACTTTGTCCCAATATTTCCTTTCACTTACCAGCAGCTTAACAAACTCCAAACCAAGTTAATAATTGTTTCAATAAAAAAGGTAATTCTAATTCCTAATGGGACTATTTGCTTAAGTGAGTAAGTGTGGTTTATGCATGTTTCTTAATTGTAGCCCTTGCTTTCTTTGTGCTACAAATTCATCTCAATAGAAAGATATATTTTCACTGTAATGCTCCTCTTTAGATAAGCAATAGCAAAAGGAGAGTGTATTCTACTTCCAGGTCATTGATGTCACTGATACTAGTATTAGAGTGTTGCCGTAAGCTTGGGTAGTGTTCTGTTTGTCCCGGCCATTATTTATTTCTGGTAAGTATTTATCAGATTGCAAGGAAAAAAAGGCTGGTGTGCTGATAGTGGACTTTATTTTTATTCTTCAGAACCTGCCACTTTATTATAATAATTGGTTCATCTTTCCAATGGGGCTTCTTTCAGTAGCAGATTTTGAACCAGTCTACATGTGCCACTATTGGAACAGTGCTTGCCTGCCACTTCTTTGAGGGCCGATGCATGCCAGCAGCACTCCCTGTCTTCACGGCAAGGCATCAGTTTAAAAGCTTTCACTTGCGCCTCCTTCACAGGGCCCAGTGTTAGTTTTAGTGCTTTCCAGCCTTACCATCACTGGCACCCAGACATAATCTTAAGCATGGTAAGTGACTGGGACTGGCGTCTCAGGATTGCTTTATCATACTGCCTTCTTTCTCCCAGAATATTCCAGTTAGAGACGGAAGCCGAAGCCATCCAGCGGTTTGATGAGTTCTCACAGAAGCTTCGCCCATTCTATGAAAGTGTACGTCAGGGACTGAATGTGGATGTCATCCAGCAGCTAACAGACTGCATTAGGAGCCACCCCACCTGGTCTTTGGCGCACGTAGCAGTGGATACTGGCCAACTGGAGAGCTTCCGGCATAACAAAATCCTACGGTGAGGTCAAATGGTACATGTGAATAACCCCAGCCTTCCTCCCCTTGCACCCATTAGGTCTTTTATTCTTATGCAGTCAGTGTCATGCTTGGCTTGTCTCGGAGCGCCTTTGCTGCACCATTGTCTGCTATGGGCAGTATGAAAACAAGTTATTTACCTGTAACTACAGTAATCCATTATTGGTATATTTCATAAATGTACATGCTTGAATCATCCCCGTTGTCGAAGTGGGAGTCCCACAGTACTTTAGAAAAGCAGTAAGTAAGAATAACCATAGGCTGTAATGCTAGCAAACCTAAACATATAGCCTATCCATGTCCTTTTGAAAAAAGAACCAAACTTGACCTATGACCAATAAGGCGCCAGCACCCTCTAGAAAATTCCCAAAAGAGGCTCCTTCCATCAGATTTTCTAGCATGAGCTCGAAGAATATATATACTGCAAAGGAAGGTGAGCCTCACAAGGGAGGAGGGTGGGTCGCATGTGAATTAATGAAATATACCAATACTGGATAACTTTAGTTACAGGTAAGTAACTTGTTTTCTTATCCAGTATTGGATCTTTCATAAATTCACATGCTTGAATCTGAATAGCCAGCAGTACTCCAAATATCTGTTATGCCCATAAGTGATGGTGCGTGTGAGCATAAATATAAATATATTATACGCACACACACACAAAGTCAGGCAATACATAGTGATTAGAAGCAATTATATATCAAATTAAACACATAAATATATACGGAATTATAAAAGCCAGCAACAATGGTAAGTTAAATTCCAATGAGGCTCACCTTAATGAAATAGATGCTGTAGAACAGCCTGTCCCACAACTGAATCCGTGCATTTTGCCGATTCCAAACAGTAATGCTGCACGAAAGAATGTGTAGTCTTCCATGTTGCAACTTGGCATATCTTGTCTAAGGCGATGCCTTGAATCAGAGCAACTTATGTTCAGATTGCTCTTGTAGAGTGTGCTTTAGGTCAGTTGGTTAGTGGTTTCCCAACCTTTGTATGACAAAAATGAATAGTGGATCCAATCCATCAGGCTGTTGTTGCTTTTATGACTCCTGTACCCTGACGATCTTGGGCGTAAGAAACTAGTAGTTGGTCTGTGCCTAAGGAATTGTTTAGTACCCTGGAGGTAGAATTTCAAACATTGTTTGATATCCAGTGTGTGGAGAGTTTTTTTTTTTTGCCACAGTCGATGGGTTTGGGAAGAAAGTTCTCAATATCACAGGTTCGTTTAGGTGAAAAGATGAAGGCACCTTAGGATTATTTATTGGGTTTGTTCTGAGATGAACAAAGTCATTTGAGAAAGTGAGAAAGGGCTCCTTGGGGTAAATGTCTGTATCTCACTGACTATCCTAGTGGAAGTAAGTGCAAGGAGAGTTGCCACCTTCCATGTGAGAGATACTTCAGGTCTGCTCTGTGTATGGGCTCGAACGGCGCTTTCATTAATTGTGAAAGGACAATGATTAGATGCCATTGAGGAGAAGGTGGTTGCACCGGAGGAAAGGTGCGAAACAATCCTTTCATAAATTGTTTTATGAGCTTGGATGAACCTAGCGAGGGTGCATTTGTAGAATGTCTGTAAGAGGATATTGCTGCCAGATGGACCTTAACTGAGGCATGTCCGAGCCTAGTCTTGGATAGAGCAAGGAGGTATGATATAATTTGCTCTGGTAGAGCCTCTAACGGATGCACATTGTTTTGCTGGCACCAAATACAAAATCTTCGCCACTGGAGCCTGTAAGTCTTGTTTGTACTCTCAGCCAGTGTTCTAGAAAGAATTACTCTGCATTCTTGATCATTGTTTATGCCCTGGAACTCATGGAACTCATGGAACTCTGGAGCCATGCGTGCAGTTGGAAAGAGGCTGGTTCCAGATGAAGTACCTGGCCTTGGTTCTTTGTTAGTAGGTTGTGTTTGCTGGGAAGCTGTATGGGATTGGCCAACAACAGAATAATTAGTTCTGTGTACCAATAGTGTCTGGGCCACCCGGGTGCTATGAGTATGAGGCAACAACCCTCTGATTTCATCTTCTTTAGAAGTTTGGGGATCAGTGGGAAGGGGGGAAGCATATGCAAAGATCCTGGACAATGGCATCGAAAGAGCATTCCCCCAGGACCCCGGGAGTTGGAATCTCTGGCGTCAAAATGCCAGGTGGCAAAACGATCCAGGGCTCGTCGTCCCCAGCATCAAAAGAGCTTGCCTACTTCTTTCTGATTGAGCCCCCATTCGTGGCAACTGTCGTCCATCCTGCTGAGAGAGTCTGCAAGAACATTGTTGATACCCGGCACGTGCTCCACGAGAGATCGTGTTCCTCCTTGTTTGTTGACCTAATACATGTTTGTTGTGTTGTCCGTACTGATCAACACTGAGAATCCTGAAATCCGAGGAAGGAAAGATTTCAGAGTAAGAGATATTGTATGCATTTTCTTCTGAGAATCGGACCGTTTCCCTTGAATGCACGTCTTGCAAATGACCTCCACAGCCTTCCAGAGAAGAGTCCGTTGTTATTATAAAATCTGTCATTAGAGTCAGGAAAATTAACCCCTGAGAGATATGACTGCAGGCTTTCCACCATCCTTGGTGTGATTTTGATCAAGTCTTTGAAGTGCCCTTGAGACTGGATCCATTACAGTTACAATTCCTCATGTAATGGTCTCATTGTTAGTCTCGCCAGAGGGACTAAGTTGATTGACGAGGAAATCATTCCTTGAAGCGATTTGAATGTTCTCACTGAACTTGACTTTCTTTTTGAGATCATGAAAGCCATGTTGGAAAGCTTTTGTTGTCTTCCTATTGAAAGATAAGCCTTGTTTTTGTCTGTGCCAAGTTTTGCACCCAGAAATACCATCTTGTACGTTGCAATAGTTGATGATTTCTGGTGTTTTACAGTCAGACCTAGACTGTAAAATAAGGCTAAACAGGTGTTGGTGGCATTGGAGGGCTGTCTCGGAGTTGGTGGCTTTATCAACCTATCGTCTAAATATGGGAAAATGTGAAAACCTTTGTTGCGGAGGGTAGCTGCTACAGGTGCAAGACACTTCATCAAAATTTGCGGTGCTGACTTTAATCCGAATGGGAGAATCTTGAATTAATAATGGGTACCGACTATGGTAAAGCGAAGGTATTTTTCGATGCCTGGAGTGTATGGGGATGTGGAAATGGGAATCTTGGAGATCCAACGATATCATGTAATTTCCACTGTTGAGAATATGGAGGATATCCGACAGGGTGATCATACGGAGAATTGTTTCTGCAGGAATTTGTTTAACTGTTTGAGGTTTAGGATCAGTCTCCATTCTCCTGACTTCTTCCTTATCAGAAAGACCCAAGAGTAAAAACCCCAGCCTTTCTGATGAATAGGGACCTCTTCTACAACACCCTTGGAGGGCATTTGGAACACTTCTTGCGTTAGCAAGGGAAGATGAAGTGAATGTGTTTTCTCAGGAGGGTGGTTCGGTGGTTTCTGTACAAATGTTAGCGTATGACCATGAGTCACTATATCCAAAACCCATTTGTCTGATGTTATCCTTTCCCAATTCTGTTGATAATTTGAGATGTTTGCGCACACTTTATTGATTTGTGGGAAGCATTGAACTGTAGCTGCCACCCAATGAGGATTATTGTTTACAGCTTTGTTCCCAAGCTTTGGGAGGGGCTGTTTTCGTCTTCCACCTTGCCTGATGTAAGCTGCGGTAGATGGCTGCCGGTAAGACTGCTGATATGTTCGCCTGTACTGGAACTGTTGGTACTCTCTATGGTAGGTATCCCTAAAAGAAGAGAAACCTCTTCCTCTGACTCCCTGAAAGGGCTGCTTCTTGTATTGTAGAGTACCTAGAGAATGAGCAGTCTCTGGATCCGTCTGTATCTATGGGTTTCCCAAAAAGGGTCTCGCCATCATAGGCCATGTCTAGAATTCTGGATTGAACCTCAAGTCTGAATGAGGTTGCCTTTAACCATCCTGCGAAGCACAAAACTGCTGCTACTGCTAACTGTCGGAAGCCCATGGAGGCTATGTCCAGAGCTCAATCTATCACTTTGTGTGCTCCCCTTCCTGTAGTATTTTTCAAGCCCCAGGTTGTTTGTCTTTTGGGATGAGGTCGATGAAAGCATTCATGTCAGACCACAGCTGACAGTCATAGCGACCTAAAATAGCTTGGGTGTTAGCAGCACGCACAGTAATGGCTAACATCGATGAGAACCTCTTACCCACATTATCCAAAAGTCTACCCTCCTTGCCTGGTGGGACTGAAATGGGAGCAGATGGGTTCTTAGAATGTCTTTGGGCAGCCTGAGATATGACAGAATCTGGTTTTGGGTGCCCTGTCAAACAGGCTGCAGAGTCGTCTGTAGCCTTGTATTTTTCTGTCCAGTTTAGGTGTTACTGGGAGGATTGTGGCTGGATTTTTCATAATCTTTAAGCCTTCACTCCAGATGAAATCTATAATGGGGATTGCCCTCACCGATTTTCTTGTCTGCCCCTTAAAATTATTGAGGAAACATTCTGAATGTGAGGCAGATGTTGGTAAGTGGAAGTGTGTGGTGGCTCTATCAATTATATTATGAAAACCTCCTATATCCTCCAGAGGAGAATCTAATGGATGAGGAGGTGGCAGTGATGGTGTAGGGGCTAAATAACCATCCCATTCATTGCTAAGGTGTTGAGGAGTGACAATCTCTCCTTCTTCCCTTTCATCTTCTGAGGAAGTAATGTATTTTCTGGGGGAGCAGCTATTGTAGACGAAGGTGTGAATCTAGGTGTTGCTAGAGGTGGAGGCCGATTCCTCAGTGTGGCCGGGGAGGAAGGTTGTTGCGGCTGCTCATCAGTTGAAAGTGGAAACCTCATTTTATAGTCTTGGAGCATGGACTGTAAGTCCTGAATTAAAGAAGCAGGCATCTGCACTGTATCTCATGGTTGTTGATGTTGCATTGGGTGGTAGTAATGTCTATCATGTGCATAAAAGGGTTGATATTGCTGGTGTTCGTACTCATCGTCATCATCGTGGTATTTGACGTGCAACTGTGATGGGCTATCTGGGTACCCAAAAGGCCCTTCATCTTCAGACTCTCCCCAGTCCAGCAAGTGGCTAGGTACTAATGTAGTAACCTTACTAGGGGATTTATCTTCCGGATGCAAGGTAGACCTGGAAAGTGTTGTGATCCTGACTGTTGCCTGAAGCTCAGGAGAGCCAGCAGAGATGGGAACCACATTGCTTTTGGGTCGTTGACGGTGCAGGAGATCTCGCTGATGGATCAGTCGATGAAGGTTTTTTTTCTTTTTTTAATGCTGTCCAGTCCATGGTCTCACCAACGTTGTCATAGTCGATGAAGGTCTTGTCGATGTGGCGGTGGTGATGGTAACTGTGGTAGTCGTTGTCGATACGATCGTCAGCAGTAGTGCTGTTCTCGACTTCCATTCAAGTGGTACCTTTTTGGACATTGACGGCTCTGAAGAAGGAAAACTTTGACGGGACTCCTTCTTGCATTGTGGAGAGGATGGCTAAGAGGAGGCTGACCCTGATAAGGTGTTGGAAGGGTCTTTATGGTGTGCCTTGTGGTGCTTCCTGCCCTCCTCAGCCTGGCCTGGGTCAGAAGACATAGACCTTTTCTGAGGCTTTGGGTCCATGCCACTCTCCTCACCTGAAGTACAGGATTTTGCCTGTAACCATATTAGAAGGCTTCCTTCTCTGTCCCTCAGAGTTTTAGCAGAGAAGGTGCAGCATATTGTGCAGTTTTTTTACCTGATGTTTGGGATACAGGCAGTTCAGAGAGTCTTTATGTGGATCATCCACATGGAACCTTTTCTTGCCACAAGTTTTAAAAGGGCAAAAAGGTCTTTCTTGGAAGTATCAGACATATTCTGAGACTAAAAGTTGTTCTGACAGCAAAACAACTGAGCAGAGCTCAGAGTGACTCCCTTCACGCGACGTGCAGTAGAAAATCTGAGGGAAGGAGCCTCTCTTGGGACTATTCTAGAGGGCGCTGGCACCTGATTGGTTATAGGTCACGTTTGGTTCTTTTTCCAAAAGGACATGGATGGGCTATATGTTTAAGTTTGCTAGCATTATAGCGTATGGTTATTTTTACTTACTGCTTTCCTGAGGTACCATGGGACTCCCACTTCGCAGATAATTCTAGCATGTGAATTAATGAAAGATCCAACACTGGATAACCTAGTTGTGCCACTGCTGTACTTGTCTGCTTGGTCCTTTCAGTATGTAAACCAACACCACACTGTGAGATGACTGGAGGTATTTCTGATGCACCAGTGTCTGTCTGTTCCTCTTAAGATATCCCTGATGTCAGAATATGACTAACCACTTTATGCCATTACTGCCGCTGTGTGCTTCCTCCATGACTTCAGCAAGTGCATATCTCGGCCAGCCACTGTGTTTCACTGCTATACCAGTGTCTGTCTGCCCTGCTTCCTATTCTCTACCAGTGCAATAATGCAAGTAGTTACTGGTTGTCAGTGGTACACTTCTATCAATCCTGTCCTCCCTACCCTTCACCTTACCATTCAGTACATTGACTTGTTCCTAGGAGCTGTTAGTGCACTTGTGTCTGCATCTGCCCCTCACCCCAAACACAGCCAATGCGGTGCTTTAACAGGTCAATGAATGACACACTTCGACACTGACTGTGCCACTCAAACATAGAAATAGACTGCTGCAAGCTCCTTTCCTCATCCCCTACACTGTGACTAAGAAGGCAAATACATGTCCCTGCTTTCCCCTCACTTTGCATGCCTCATTTCAGGAGCGTGAACAGTACAGAAGGTGAGAATGGGTGCACCCCACTGCATCTTGCTTGCCAGAAGGGGGACGTTGAGTGCATTAGAGAGTTGGTGGAACAGTGCCATGCCCGGAAGGACATTGCTGACAGCAATGGTGAGACTGTCTTCCACCATGGAGCCAAACAGAATGATTCCAGGATCACTGAGGTGAGTGCAGGAAGAGAAGCAAATTCACTGTCTGAGATGCCATGTAGGAGGGAAAGCAGGGTCATGGGTCAGCCAGTATGCATCGCACATTACGGAGGATAAGGATTCACATGACCCTTCTTTATGTTAAGTTCTACTTTTCTGAAGCAGAGTATATGTTACTAATGATGTCTTGGATTAATACTGTAGACACACTTTCACTGTCATCTGTGCATTTAATTGTGACGACTTGGATGAGATAAGTCTAAACCATACAACAACAGCACTCAGTTTAGCAGAACAAATAGAAAAGCATGAGGTCATGGGAATCCCAGACCAATCCATCTTGTACTTCAAAATCTTCTTTTATCGCAAAATGTCAATCCGATTCATATTCCCATACAATTCTTCATTTCAGTTATTCACACTCGACAGCCAACATGTGCTTCGTCACCAAGTGACTTTATCAAGGCAGCAAATCTTCAAAAGACCAATTTATCATATGGTCTTATCTATAATGAGCTCCGCTACACGTCAGTCTATGCGTAGGATCAGTTTTTTCCCAAAAGCGAGTCCAACAAATTATTTATTATTTGCCATCAACAAAAAATAGTGTCTCGAGCTATATTGCAAGGGCCATGATGAACCCAGTAATCATGTACAAGTATCCGTCTTGAGTTCTACCACATCTTTCGGGAACCGTGCTTGGATGAGAGAGTTCATATGTTGAAGGACTGTTTAGGTTTAAAATATTTTATTAGTATCAATAGTGCAACAGGGATACATCAGCAGCCCACCCACATCCACCGGCCAGTGGGGAATCATCAACATCAATTGCATTTAGGCTTAGCAATGGGAACAAGATAAAGCACACAATAAAGAGGGGTGGATGGAAGTGGACGGTACCAGGGACACCGGCGGGGTTCAAGATACGAGTCCTAAAGCAGTATTAGCCAGGAAGTGTGAGTGACTGAGAGGCCATCAGATAGTAGGCGAGGAAGATTCTTGATCTGGGGGGAGTTAGTTACAGGATCCGCAGATATAACAGGCATGATAATTCTCAGAATTCGTCTGACAGGTATCGGATGCAGGATTCCCAGGTCTTGTTAAATAAGGGTAGAGAGTGGATCGCAACAGCTGTCACTTTCTCCATTCCAAGTAGTTCCCAGAGTTTGTGTAGCCAATCAAGGTGTGTGGGGATCACATCCCTGCCTCATCTGGAGAGTAAGACCTACTTTACCGCTCCTAGTGTGAAGGTGATACCCTTTCCCCTAGTAGACTCAGAGGGTATGTCAAGGGATTAGAGAGGCCTAGTAAGACATAGCTGGGAAACCTGGGAATGTCTGTATCAAACATGTTGTTCCCGCCACCAGTACCTCATTCCAAAATGAGCTGAGTTTGGGGCATTGCCAAAGCAAATGTGTAAGAGTGCCTGTCTGACCTCAGTGTCGCCATCATGGGTTGTCCTTACTCACACTCCATTGGGCAACCCTGGTTGGAGGAAAATACCAGTAGTCGACGATCTTCAAGAACATCCCTTTACTGGAAGTAATATGGGCAGAAGCACGGGCGTGGTGAAGGATATTGCTCTACTCCATATCAGTAAAGGTGCGTTAACCTTTCCCCTTCCTGCTATGCTGGGCAGAATGAAGGACTGTTTATAGGTCATTCCATAATGCCCAAGCTGACAGGTAAAGGATCGGCTGCCTTGCTTGCATTGAAAACCAAGTAGTGCCACTGATGTAGCAAATGTTGATAAAGCAAGTGAACTTGTATAGGGCTGCCTTTTCATACCGGACTGTTGGGCCAGTGTCCTTTATAGCCTTTTCAAAAAAACGTAAAGCCTTTTAACTTTAGCCAAACCAACGATAATGGTGCCAACCTTGTCCAGTCTGGGTAGTACCAGAAAGATGAAACACATCTAGATTTGGGAGAAGATTCCTAAAGGGATTGTAAATTGAAACATCCATGGTAAGATGCCAAACTTTGGGACAAGAATGGAAGTTTGGTGTCTCGCGAACAAGATCATGAAACTTTTAGTTACCTTTCACCAATAAATGGTTAGAATAAAATAACAAACTTTGATGTCAGTTTTGATAAATTGGATGCACATAAGACAAACTTATTTCACACTGGTGATTATTTGAAGCCGTGCAGCAGGCGACTCAAAACGTAGGGTGATTTGTGCTACACCAACTGATTGTAAAGTGCCAATCAGGACAGACTCCATCTTTGGTAGGTGCTTTTAAGAGAGCTTTGACATATTTGTTTGTTTAGAGAGTTTTCAAAAGAAACATTAAAGGTCTCGGAGGTCTGTCCTGTAAAATGTTTAATAACAACCCCATAATTCAGAGTAAGCAGGCCAGTGTGACCCTCTTCCTGAAGGGAGGGAGGGGATGCGTGTCATATATCTCCTTAATAATGTTTTTAAACATGTATCCAAACAGATATTTTGACAACACAATTGTCCATTTTTGTTGGCTGTTTTTCATGCTTTTCTGAAGGCATTATGAAATATTACAGTATCTCAGGGGCAAGCACAGTACTTGGGGACATTACTCATATATACAACAGCAAATTGTGTGTCTGTTTTTAAGTTAAGATAAATGTCTCATGGTAGCTTTAATGACTATATGGCTGGAAGATTCCTCAGCTCACCTGGCCCTTAAAGCAGCCACTGACCTCCACTCTTCACTGTGTGATTTCCCTGTCTCCTGCATGGTAAGCCCACACGCAGCTGGGAGAAGGAAGATCTTTTAACTATGAGCTTGATGAAAAGGGGGAAATGCCTTTTCTGATAGGGACTTTATTCCTTCCTGGGCTGTGCATCGGATTCGCACATCTTTACACATAGAGATCTGAAAACATGGTTGATAGTGCTGAGCGCCAGATGCATATTCTCAGTTGTACTACTGGTAACATCAAGTGAATCTTCTCTTGGGACCGTGTTAACGCTGTGTAGAGTTCTCCAAATGTGAGGGTAATCTGCTCTTATTCACACCCCACAAGAGAGTTGCACCATTAAAATGTGCTGAAGGGAATCAACCACTTCCACTGTGGAAAGCCATTGGACCGATGCCCACATAGGTACATAGGCGTGGGCATTTTCAGAATATGCAAACCATCCTGGAACCTCTTGTGAGCAGGATTTATGAGTCCTGTAGCTGCAGATCTACACAAGTCACCCAATATGTTCTTCAAAGAAGGTTAAGCTCCTATACCATTGCTTAGAAACTTTTGATATGAAAACTTTAGTACAAAAAAAACACTAATATAGAATATTTGTCAAATTAAATTTGTAAGAATTGCTATATAGAATATCTTTACTCTGTGGTACAGGCAACATAGTTTATGGACTGTTTTAGCATTCTGCCCAGCTATTACTCACCCTTCAGCTTGTCCTTAATGAAAGGCCAAATTCACATGGAAACAAAAGTGAAGTGTTAAGATCTGAATTTATTTTAAGCATATATGACATCATTATAAAAGAGAGTTAACATCGTTGCTTGGAGTCGCAGGAGGTCTCACTCATGGGAGCATTTACTGGTATGGGAGACGTGAAGGCAACATTGGAAGACAAACTGGGAAATGCAAGTTCATGAAGGAAAGGAGCTGATGTCACGGGTGGTGAAGGATAGGGTGGTTAAGGTGTCATGAGAAAGTGAGGGGTCGGGCTCAAGGTCAGATCTCTTCTTCAGTCCTCAGCTCCTCTTGTTCAGCTTGTAAGGAAAAGAAAACATAGAAGATCTAATGGAAAACATACTTAAAGTAAAAACATAGAAATTAATTCTAGCAATACTGATTATTTAATGTTACTGAGCATGGAAAAATTCCAATGGAAAAAGAAAAACATAAGAAACCAGTGGTACGTGGTACTGCGGTGAGTCTTTGCTCGCAGTACTTAACAGAGATAACATGCCTGCTGGCTAGTACTACTGAAAACTTCCCAGTAAGGCTGTTAATAGTGATGCCTGTAGGGAGGTTAATTCACATTTGAAGTAATGAAAAACTTGTCTGTAGGTCCTAAGTTCAACTAACAGGAGCCTTTTAGAGATTTAAGAATGGCTTGTGTGAATCTTCAAGTTTGCAGGACCTGGTTTTATTACTGAATTACTGATTGGGGGATGCTGAGTTGTGTGTGGCTGTTGGTTTCAACAACTCCATCATGCAGAATTATTCTCTGCAAATTAGGCATCTTGGTGGGTTTCCAAGCATAATTTGGGGATAAAGTACATTTTAGCCTACATTATAAGGGCATTGCAAGCCACGGAGTAGTTCTGTAACCAGCTTAAAAAAAAGAGAGGAAAGACCAAGTTAATTTACAAGGTCGGTGAACTCAGGTGATTGAAATATGTTTCAGCTGTAGTGCCTTTAACTTAATAGAGATGTTCTCACCATTATTCTGCCCTAAGAATAGTTTAAATGCTCTTGTTTCTTTACAGGGAAAAGATAATATGGTTGCAGATGTTTAGATTAAACACACCAATTTGCGACTGGAAATTTGTTGTAAAAACATAGACTCAATATTAAGTCACATTAAAAACATTTTAGAATGTGTGATAACATGTCAAAAGATCCCAGGCTTTAAGTCATGACTTTTTGCAGTGAAAATTAAAAACACTAAATTAGTAAACTTAATCGTAAAGTGATCTTTTTATTTAAATTCTTCTGCATTGTGCAGCGAAAGTTAGCATACAGACAACGTCTCGTTAAAGTCTTTTGATGTAATAGGAAGTCCAGGATAAAACTTTTACAACAACTGATATCTTAGGTGTTATATTTTCAGTGCGCAAATAATTAGGAACATTGTAAGCCTCAAGAATTTGCTAGGATAAAGAATTTGAGTTCTGTTTCTCTTTCTGCGAATTTCTGAGTAGAGGGCATGAGGTGTTGAATCGCAGCTTGTAAAGCAAACTACATATTCTCTCCAAGCTTGATGTAGGCGTTGTGTAGAAATGGGATGGGGATAATCCACTTATGGGATCAAACATCTCCAGGATAGAAGTCCTCCCCCTATTCGAGTGCCCTGTCCAATTTGTCCAGTGTATCAGGACTTTACTTTTGGTCATCTGGCTCCATGGGTTTGATTTCACATGTGGCCATTTGTATTTGTATTACTGGATGCAATTGCACACCCAGACACGTGCATTTCGGGGCATAATTTCACACCTTGTCCTGTATGTGACTGTCATTGGTACAACGTCTGTCCACCTGTTTCCCAGGGCATACCTGGTAAGTTGCACCATCTCCTCTGTCTCCTTAGATTCAATTGCACATCTGGCCATCTGTCTCCCTGGCAGTTTCACACCCGGTGACCTCTCTGCCTGTGTTTGAATGTACACACTGTAATCTGTTTCCCTGAATTTTATTTGACACTTTCTCCCTAGGTTCAGTTTTCACACCCAGAGACCTATCTTCCTGTTTGCGGTTTTAAACCAGAACTTTGGTTCCCATGGATCACATTTTTTAACTCTGAGCTACAAGTATTTCTGACATAATTCTCACTGGGTGATCTGTCTTCATTATATAATTTCACACCAGCTCATTTATTGACTTGACCAGTGTGTAAAATTGTGCCACCTGTATTCTATGCACAGTTTATATCTAAATTCTATGAACAAGAGACCCCTTACAGTCAATGAGATTAAGGTGGAAAGTGTCACATGACAATTTATGGAGATGAAAGAGAAAAATTTTGAAAACAGTCTGCAGGAAGATACTCAAAGTAAACACTGCAAAAGCTGTATGCAGAATCCAAAGAATATCCTGAAAGGAAGCAGACAGAGAAGAAAACAAGAATGAGATGTTGACTAATCAATTGAATGTAATCATTCCATCCAGTGGGCAATCATATAAAATAATGAAAAGCCTTGGAATATTTTCACAAATATTTTTTCTAGGACCCGAGGCCTGGAGATACCTTTAGGGATGTAGGTACAAAAGCGAATTAGTTGGTAAATATTGAATGTGTCAAAAGGAAACAACTGAGAACTCGGAAAGAAAAGAACTGGTTACATGACCTACTTGCACTGCAGTAACTGCAGCATTATAATTAAATGTCCATAGATTATTCATTTGGAGACAAAGGAATTAAGTTGAGACACTATTCAGCAAAACGACAAAGCAATTTGTTGTTTAAAGTACACTAGTGTAGCACAACATTTCAGTGAGCTGGGGCACAGTGTTTCACAACTCTGATTTTAGGTGTGGGAAGTAACTTGGGTTCTTCCTATTGATAAGGATGTCAAGCAGCATTTGATTTGAAGGAAAGGCAGGCGCATAGAATATTTAAAAGAATTAGACCCAAAAGGTTTAAACACGTTATACAAATGTATCTGCGTTCTGTGATGTTAAACACACATTATTACTTACTGGAGTTCTCTCTGATTTGGACTTTTGTCCCGAAAGTCATTTTTGAACAAATAAACACTTAACCACCCACCTTCCTTTGCTTAATTGTACCCCTTAATGTTGGTCTCCTCGGTCTTAATCTTATTTAATTCTATCTCGATTTGTCACTGGGTCATTTTTTGTTTTCCTGGGAACATGGTGTGAATAAAAAGGGAGATTATACTGTTGACTTTATAAATGCAGGACAGCGCCCATTAATTTTTAAATGGTGGGTTGTGCCCAAACCTCAGTGTCATGTCATTATTTTGTACTTCCAACACACTGAAGGTGATGGGAGGGATGCTTTCAATTCGTCTGACCACTAGCAATCCCTCAGGATAGTATCCCAACCAATAGTTCTTCCGCTCACCATGACACCTCAGTTTGGATCCACTCATCTGTAAATCCATCTCTATTCTGCTCCAGTTTGGACCCAGCCATCTGTAAATCTGTCTTGACCCTGCTCTAATAGGAACAGTTCAGCCTGAACAGTCAGGGCAGGTCCTCCCTGATTCGGGACACAAGCAACTCAAGACTGGTTTCGCCTTGATTAGGGCTTATCAGTCGGGGATAGTTTGGTTCCATTGGCACAATGGTTGGGTTCAAACGGAGGTGTCATGGTGAGCAAAAGAATGATGTACTGTGATGCTACCCTGAGCAATTGCCTGTGGTTAAACAAGTTGCAAGCATTCCTCTCATCACCTTTTGTGTGTTCATTGTTTTGTACTTCCCATGTGGTTGATCACGCTTGTGGAACTCATCAGAGATTTTAACCTTTAAATACCTTATATCTTTATGAATGCCCCCTGACATTTGTGTATCTTGGTATTCAAGTTGTGGATGTGGCTCATAGTGTGCACCTTAATAGTGGCATTTGTAGGTAGCATTATTTTAGAGACTCAAGGAAGCAGTGGTAGGTATGCCATAAGGTAGAGTCCATTTAAGTTGACCTCATGCAGCACTTCTCCTGCTTTGTTTCCATCCTGTAGATCCTGTCCCAGAACCAGTCTGTCTGTGTGAACAACCTGAGCAACTCTGGGGAGACTGCCTTGCATGTGGCCTGCCGCCTGGGTAAGAGTGAGTCACTTAAAGCTCTCCTGCGGTGCAAGGCCAAGCACGACATTGTGGGGAAGCAGGGCTATCCGATCCACACTGCCATGAAATACAAACAGAAAGTGTAAGTGTTTTTCTTTATTTTCTTAAAGTTCCTTCTACACTATCTAATCTGCTCTATCAGTTGTGCTCCCTACACCCTTTTCTTCTCTGTCTGCTCTTATTTCTGTGACTTTATCTCCCCAGTAGCAATTTTGTGGATTATTCCCCTTTCATCTACCGCTCTCACTTAAGTTTCTGATTTCACTCATTTTCCTTTCTCATCATTGGTTCTTCTCTAACCCTCTGCACCCAGCCCCTGTCTACAGTTCCTGCCATCTCTTATTTTCCCATCTCTGTCCCTCTTCCTTGTAGTGGTATATGTTTTCTGTTGTTCTCCTATATGCCTTTTCTCCTCCACTTAAACAGCTCTCTGATTTGTTTTTCCCTGTCTGTTCCTTCCTTCCCTGATCTCATTTCTTACCACTTCTTCTGCTCCATCGTCTCTTCTGTCTTGCTCTGACAACTTTTCCACAGGTTGTGATTGATCACATTTTTCTCAGGAGTTGCCACATTTGCACTTCCTTTCTTCTCAACAGTCTCTGCTCGCTTTCACCTTCACAGTCCCTGATCCCCCTGCTTTCTCTAGTCTGCTAGTTAATCATCACTCCCTGTTTTTTCTCCTTTTGTCCATTAATGTTCCTCAGTATTTCTATCTCTTATTTTTCAGTCTTCCAGCCTCCCTATATCCTCAGTAGTTTAGACTCCCATTTTTCCCCTTAACCCTCTAAACAAAACCTGCAAGAAATCCACTGAATCGCTTTAAACCTCTGCTATCTTTTATGTTATTTTTTTAGATTTATGTACATAGCTCATCTTGTTATTATAATTCAGCTTTTTTTATTAGATCACTAATATGTAAACATTTTAGTGTACCAAAAGAAATGCAACCAGGTTTATTCATTTAAATCTTCTGGTACTTTGAAAGTAAATGGAGTGTGGGTTTTGCCACTTTGCTTTGATGTTCAAGGCTCAAGAAATCGGTTGCTGTGGTCTCCAGTCGGTCTATGAGAATCAAGAGCTCTCTGCATATGTCCCATTTTCCTTCAGCATATCCTTTCTATTTACTGCCTCTGCTTATTTGTGCCTTTGATCTCTTTGTTTCCACCTCTTGAAATTTTCTGAAAACTTCCTGCTCTTCCACCTCTCTCCTTCTTCCTATCCAGCATTTCCTGCTCTCCTTTTCACATTCCTGCATGACTTTTTCCATTACGTATTTTTATCTTCTCTCCTTTTCCACTCCCTCTTACGAGTATGTATTTTCTTATCTGCGGGCTCTCCTCTTCCATCATGTCCTAGCACATCCCTTATTTCTTTTTTTCTCAGTTTATCACAATTTGCCTTGTGATTCTCTTTTTCTCAGTTTTTCTTCTCATCCTCCTTCCTCCATGGTTCTTTATTTTCGTTCCATTTACACCTCTCTCATTCTCTGAGTAGCTCCAACACTCTTCCCCTACTTTCTCCTTAAAGTACTTCCTTTTCCTGCTCCCCCTCCCCTCTGTTCTCTCCGCTTGGCTCTACTGATTTGTCTGACCCTCTTCATAATCACTAGTCCCAGCATCCCATCTGTCTCCACCTGATTGAATCTTCTCCTTTTACAGGTGTGCAGAGGCGCTCTTGGATGTGGATGTCAATCAGGTGTTTGCACGAGATACTCGCTATGGCGCAACACCTCTACACTGGGTCAAAAACGTAGAGGTAGTTATTGCAGTTCTTCTTCTTTAACCTAAAACAGTGACACTTCCCTTGACACTCCTTATGTTCCTATTATGATCTCCCCCTCAGTCCCTGTTTTTGGTTTACATTTTGGATATGAAGAGTAAGAAAGTTGGCCATCAAGTGCTTGTGCTCCACCGCTGTAGGTCTGCTCCCTCCAGAACCTTGATCAGTGCCATGCTGTACCTAGATGACACTGTTTCCTCAGTGTGTGTTTGTTTCTCTTCGTGGCCAATGTGAATGTCAAACTGACATTGTCCCTTAGGTGTCACTATTAACAAGTAGCAGACTGGTTCCTTCAGGACCTGTTTCCCAATGTTGACCTTTTACCTCTCCCACCTCCCCATGGCATCAGCCAATTTCATACTGTCACCAGTATGCTTCTGTGTTCTGGAACACACCAATTCCTCATCTAAACTTTAATGATTACAACTTTGGAGGAGGTGTTAATCCGTCCCAAAAGTGACGGATATACCACCAGACGTATTACGAGTTCCATAGGATATAATGGACTCGTAATACGGCAGGTGGTATATCCGTCACTTTACCGTCACTTTTGGGACGGATTAACACTTCCTCCAAAGTTGTAATCAGGCCCATAGTGTCTGACTCCACTCTAGGCCTGCATCTTTGCAAAGTATGAGCCAAAGACTGTATAATGTAATAATTTGATCTTAATATCATATGTAGCCCTTTCCCACTGTCTATGTTCTCAAGCATAGTGCTTGCATCACAGGCAAGACTGGGAAATCTGCTAAAAGCTACTGTCTCTTTAGGTATTTTGCAGAGAAACCTGCATGAATGTACCCTCCTCCTTTCAGAGGCCCCTATTCTTACCCATTTGTTAGCAACTGCCCCAGCCCTATTGTTGGATGTATTGTGTTGTCTCGTACATTTATAGAGCACTTACTACCTCTTTGTGGGGCACTGAAGGGCTTGCCTGAATGTTTAACATGCTATACTGTGTAGCGTTTGTGATTGGAAGAATATTGCTTGATCCTCTGTGGGAAGTGTTTCCATGTTGTGTGTTGAGGTTACCATGTCATGGGGCACAGTGCTTAGTACTGAGACAAAGAAATGTGATAGATTGGTGTACAGCTCATGGCTTTTTGTAAGCGGACAGCTTTGATCAGCTCTGGCGGTCCTTTAGGGTATTTCTAATGATCACCGTCCACTAAAGCTAGTTATCCCACAGCTTTGTCCATTCTGAGATTTTTCTTTATGGTTCTTAGCAAGCATTGGTTGGAATAAGAGTTGGTCAGGATATCTGCTGGTATGGACTTTGTTACAATCATCCCTTATATGATTGTCATTGGGAAATGTACATAAGCAGTCACTGTATTAGTAGGGACCTGCAGTAGTCGACCACATTTGAGTCCTTTGGTTGCTACCACTATCTGGCAGATCTCTTCAGTTATTCCAGCCTGTTTAAATGATGGTGGGTGGTATGTTGTTGTGGACTGGTACAGTATTGTGCGACAGACATGACCTGTAGTGATTCTGTCAAATGTGAGTTTAAGAAGGCCAAGTAACATATCAAAATAATTTGCAGCCTGTTTGAACTACAGTTGGCTGCATCACCGCTGAGTTGTATAGTATTAGTGAGAGCCAGGAGTGTTATGTATGAATTTACATCATTATACAATATCCAGGCTAGACACTGGTCATCTTTACTTAACTTTAATGGAAATAGAAAGTTGTTTGAGTGCTTGTCAACAGGAGAAAGGGTGCTGGTTGTGCTATTGCATATCTGTGGGCTGTAGCTTGTACTTGAAGAAGTGATTATTGTGCTGGGTTCTATCACAGGGTTATGGAATGATGTAGTTGTATGAAAACAACCATAATTTCACCTCCTTTCTGAACTGTAAAATTCTGTATATTTTACATTTCGTCTGTTAGTGAGTTCCAGAGTTTGGTAGCATGTACTGAGAAAGTGGCTCCTCCTGTAGATTTCTTACAGTAACACAATATCATGATATATGGTGCAAGGCCAGAACAGTGTTTTTATTTTCTGCTGGATAGTTCTAAAGTCAGATGTGTTACCTTCAGAATATCCCCAGGCACCAAACTGGATCCAGAGGTTTTTCAGCCATGTTCACTGTTCAATGGTAGGTGGCACCAATATGGCTCTGAGGTGACTTCACCGAAGTGATGGAGCAGAGTCCCATATGTGACACACCAGTGCATGGGCATCAGTTTTTTTTATTTCTACTTCCTTTGGCACAAATCGGGATCTATGCAGCCAACATTGTTGACCTTCCAACAAATCCAGTTTCTACACTTGAACAGTGTGTTTGCGAAAATATCCCCTCCAAACATAATTGTATTCAAAGGGTGCCAAGACTCCTGGAAGAAGATGTTCTTCACAGACCTACACAATTGAGGTGTTTGACCAGGTCATGACTTGAAGTTGTGTGATAAATGTGTCTTTATTCACCCAAAGTTCATCTGGCAATGGGAGGCGAAGCTGCACCTTGATGAACATAAGAAAAGATCATGACCGAAGTATAGGTCTCGATCCTGCTTCAAGTCACAGGTCGCTTTCAGACTCAAGGCCGTTTCTATGAAATGTCCAGTACCTATTTGAAGTCGTTCAGAATGTCGAAGATGCACTAGAAAGCCAGGCGGGACTCTAACCCATCCTACCACTCGAAGTCTGGCGTAAAGGTTTGAGGGTGACAAGCTACAGATTTCATCCTCCCTGCATCAACTGATTCCAATTCAGTCCCTGAAATAGTCCCAGCGTGCCAGAATTCCCTGGGCCGACGTTGACTCCACAGCAAATAGCCAAATGCTCCGGGGGGCCCCATGGAGTCGCGTGGGCCCCCAGTCAAATTCTGCCAGTTGTCTCTTGGGACCTGTTACTGGGCCAGTACTGATACCAGTCCAGACTTTTACACCAGAGCCTGGGTCCACACCAGTACCGTCTGTGCGATACCGCCCACATGTCAACCGGTGCCGGTTCCAGATCCAGTTCTGACACCAGTCTCCAACCCTGAACTAACATTAACATGCTGCAAGCCTATGTTGTGCTAAGAAATGATAATGGTGCAACCAGACTCTAACCCTCAGCCTCTGCTGCAACACCAATACTATCAGAGACTTTAAGCACTTTTTGGATATGATTCCAATGCTGTTCAGGAAATACCTAATTTCCTTCATGACTCAGATGATAATAAGGAGGCTGATAAATTACTCCCCTGCTCCCAACCTCATTGCACTTATGATGGCTTTTGCATAGGCTTAAAAATTCCTGTGGGCTCAACATATATCTACTGAAATGAAGCCAGATCCAACACTTGGGCAACCAACAGAAGAAAGTGCTTCTATCACTGTAGTGGTGAAAACGTCAGCTGAAGTCTTAGACCTAGAGTTGCCTACCTTTGAAACTAATGCAAATTTGCCTATCAAAATTCTCCAGCAGGGCACACGTCCTCTGAATCACTAATACAATTCAATGAAGGCCTTGTTGACACATTGATGGGGACTTCGGCTAAACAATGTTTGGGCCCTCTGGTCTCTCAACCAGAGGTTAGCTGACATGGAACAAATCCTGGTGATATGTATTTTCTGAGTAAGCATTTTACACCTGAAAGCCTGGTAGTACAGGCATAGATGAGTGAGGTTAATCTGAATTCATTACTGACCAATCCTTCAGATTGCGAGTCAAAACATATTGATGCTTTTGGAAAGAAAATGATTTCTTTGCCCAGTTTAGTCCTTAAATCGAAACATAATAAGCCTTTTGTCTGGGTACACTCATGCTTTATGGGACATACGGAGTGACTCTTTGCTGGCTGTCCCAGAGGATCTCATGGTCCCATACAATAAAAGATTTTCAAGACACAACCAAGTACGTGCTGCATGCCGATTTGGACACCACAGATTGAATAGGCACAGCTGTAGGCACCAGTGTCATGCTTAAGTGGCATACCTGGACGATATCAACTGAGTTTTCAGAAGACGCTCAAGTGTGCTTAGTGAAAATACCCTTTATTGAACCCAGATTGTTTGGAGAGAAGGCTGTTTTTTTTTTTTGCTTGAATGATTAAAGGACATTCAAGCCATATCATGATGTTTGGGATTTGTGACTCAAGCAATTCCTCCAACAATGCAGAAAATATGGGGATTTTCTGAAGGACAATGGCAATCTTCCCAACATTGCTTCAGGAGCAGACCCAG
The DNA here is from genome assembly GCF_031143425.1 of Pleurodeles waltl. NCBI lineage: Eukaryota > Metazoa > Chordata > Amphibia > Caudata > Salamandridae > Pleurodeles > Pleurodeles waltl. The sequence continues at coordinate 330,970,952 of NC_090443.1, forward strand.
CCCTTTCAGATAAGAGGACATGGCAGTTGTAGGAAAGTACCCTCTTTTTGACATGGTTCCCCCCACTTTTTGCCTGCTGTCAGTATGTTTTAACTCTTTTCACTGGGATCCTTCTAACCAGGACTCGAGTGATTGTGCACTCATCCTCTAAATTTGGTTGCTTGGGACTTTGCACACCACACAATTGGCAGACTGGTGCCCTCACTTAAGTTTCTAGTATATGGTTCTTAGGTACCCAGTGCATTGGTGCACCAGAGCCTTCGCCGTGGGCTGCAGCATGTATTGTGCCACCCATGAGAGACCATGCAAAATGTGTCTGCAGGCCTGCCATTGTAGTCTGCGTAAAAAGGTGCATTCACCCTTTCACTACAGGTCCCTGCAGCAGGTCACTATAAGTCACCCCTGTGGTAGGCCCTACTAACCCAGAGGGCAGGGTGCAGGTACAAACATGTCGGAATCATTCCACAATACTGTTGCCAGTATTGGCTGTATCATTCTGTGCACTCTGGGGGCTCCTTAGAGGACCACCAGCATTGCTCATACCAGTCTTCTGGGGTTTTACGGGCAGCCTGCACTACTGCCACCCCTCAGACAGGTTTCTGCCCTCCTGCTGCTTGACCAGTTCAGGCAGAGGAAGGCAGAACAAAGGATTTCCTTTGGGAGAGGGTGGTAACACCCTCTCCCTTGGAAATAGTTGTTACATGGCTTGGGAGTGGTATCCTCCCCAAGCCCCTGGTATGCTTTGAAGGGCACATTTGGTGCCCTCCTTGCATAAACCAGTTTGCACCAGTCCAGAGACCCCCAGTCTGGACAAGGGAAAGGGGAGTGACCACTCCCGTGTCCATCACCATCCTAGGGGTGGTGCCCAGAGCTCCTCCAGGTGGCAGTTGATTATACCATCTTCAATCCAAGGAGAGTAGAGGCCCCTGGGAGAATCTGAGTGGCCATATCAGGTAGGTGACATCACAGCTCCCTCCTGATATGTGGACACTCTGCTAGCTGACCAGCCCCCCTTTCTGGGCTATTTAGGGTTCTCCCTCTTGGGGGAGGTCCTCAGATTCGATGTGCAAGATTCCAGCAGGACTCCTATGCATCATTTACTTCATCTTCTGACCACTGGGACTGCAACTGGATGCTTTAGGAACCGACAATCTGCAACTTCAGCGACGACTTCGCTCTGCAACATTTTTTTCTCCAGCTCCTTCCAGCAACTGCAACATTTCCCCGGCTGTGCATCTTCTGAGGGCAAAGAGTCTTCAGCCTGCACAAGAAGTAAGAAGGAATCTCCCTTGGAGTGAAGAAGTCACTCCCCTGCATCTGCAGGCACCAACTGCACAGTGACCGGCTGCTTTGATCTTCTCTCCTATGGAACTGAGTGGATCCTGCATCACAGGTGGTGGTCTGGAGTGGTCCCCTTGGTCCACTCATCCAGCTTTCCAACTTGGGTGACGGTAAGCCCTTGCCTCTCCTTGCAGGACAATACCCATGTGCACTGCGACTCTTGCAGCTACCTAGGCTTGTTTGTTCCTCCTGTAAGGGATCTTTGGGCTCCTGTGTAGCCCTGACCCCCAGTACTCCTTCCTGCAAAGCAGTCTCCTGCCTGCTGTCCCAGAGACATGGGACTCCTTTTGAGGTGTGCTGAGTGGGCCTGACTGTGACTCCTGTGTCTGCTGCCAGTGGGATGCCTGTGGGGGCTGCCTCCTCTTCTTGTGAGTCTCCCAGCTGCTGAGGGTCACCCCGGACTCCCCTCCTTGGGTCGAGTCCCATGACTTTGCTGTCCTCTTCAACCTTGGAAACCTTCTTCTCTGACTCTTGCATTTGCCAAGACTGGTTGGTGGTTTTCCAGCACTAATGACCGACTGCATCTTGACTGCCCACTTGGGACGTCACTCACATCACTTCTGGGACTTCTCTTCAGCTCCTGTGCTGCACTGTTGACCTTCTTCGTCCACCGTCGACCTGGTCCTGCATCCATAGAAGGGTGGGTAGTGGCTCCTGCCACCACTGGACACTCCAATGCGACCTGGACTTGGTCCCCTTCCTTTGCAGGTCCTCTTCTGTCAGGATCCACCTTTAGGTTCTACCAGTCTTGGTTGGCTCTTGCATAATCCTTTTCCAAAGTGCTCCTGTTGGTTTTGGGGAAACCTAGGTACTTACCTCTGCTGTCCGGTGGCTGGGGGTCACTCTGGTACTCACCTTTTGGGGTTCCTAGTTCCTCCAGCTCCCTTCGACCGATTGCACTTCCTTGGGTGAGAGACTGTCTTTCACACTCCACTTTTTTAGTATTTGGCTTCGCCCTCCCCTAGGTCCTTCACTATTTGCTATTGATTTTACCAAAGCCTATTGCTTTCTATGCTATTTACTGATTGCTAATGTGTTTGTAATAGTGTGTTTACTTACCCCAGTTGGGGGATTGCCTGTTCAGTAGTCTAGTACTTATGTTACTATAATAAAGTGTCTTTTTGTAACACTGTGTGGTTTTTTTCACGTGTGTAAGTGCTGTGTTACAATAGTGGTATTGCATAAGTTTTGAATGTCTCCTAGATAAGCTTTGGCTGCTCATCCACAGCTGCCTCTAGAGAGCCCCGGGTTCCTAGACGCTGCCTACACTTCACTAATAGGGGATACCTGGACCTTGGTATAGGGTGATGGCACCATAGGTGTCCACCACACGCCAGGCCAGTTTCCTACAGCTGTGGCCAGGTCTGTTTGCTCTAGCAGGGTCAGTGATCCTCTAACTCCTCCTCTCCTGATGCAGTGGCTTCCAAGCTGCTTTAGTTTGCCCTCACAGGCACCTACCCAGTCGATAGGAGTCAAGATATGACGTTTCCATCCCAACTGGAGATCCATCACATCAGACAGATGGGTCTTCCAAGTCATTCTTAGGGACTGTGCCCTACCTTTGATTTCCTCCCCACCTCATCTTCTGCCCACATCAAAGTAACTTTCTGGAACTCATTCTGCAATTTTGAGGCAAGAAGTCAGTCTTCTCCTGGCTGAGGTTGCCATTGAGTGGGTGCCAAATTGAAATTGAGAATGGGGTGCTGTTCACACTACTTTCTCATACTAAAGAAGCACTGAAGTGTCATGTCTGTACTTGACCTCTGCCCATTGAATGTCTTTCTGAGGAAAGATACATGCAATATGCTCACCCTGTCTCAATTTCTTACTGCTCTCAACCTAGGAGTCTGGATAGTGGCCCTTGACTTTCAGGACACACATTTTTTATGTTAGCCCTGCTAGTCTCATATACATTCCCTGTGGTTCCTGGTGGAGTCGGAACACTTTCTACTTGCTGTGTTCCCCTCTGTCCTTACCAGGACCCCTCAGGTGTTCACAATAGTGATGGCGGTGGTCATTGCCCATCCTTGGAGGTCTGGAATACATGTTTCCTTACCTTGACAACTGACTGCACAAGGCAGGCTTTCTGCAGTCAGTCGTGAACTCCTGTCATCTTTGTGGATTTTCACCAACATGACGAAGACCCACTCAAGCCCCATGCAGAGGATTCCCTTTATTGGGGCTCTCCTGGACATGGTGGCATTCAGTGCTTTTCTACCAGCACAACGAATCCAGGACATTTAGGATATGATCCAGATCATTCAGGATCAGTCAAGGGTCCCAGTAAGGATGGCTGTGAGGACTTCTTAGACGCCTATCCTTCTGCATTCTTCTCATTCTGAAATCGATGTGGCATATGCAGGCCCTGCAGTGGAACCTCAGATTCCAGTAGGCCCAGCATCAGGGCTACCTCTTGGACTCCATTGAAATCTCACTGAAACTGCTCAGGATCTTCAATGATAAGCTACAACCTGACCTGCGGTAAACCATGCTTCCTTCCCCACCTAGATGCATCACTCCTCGTTTTTTGGGGCAGGGTCACCTGGGAGTAGAGGAGATTAGAGACCTCTGGTCTCCAGTGACAAGACAACTCCACATACATCTGCTGGAGCTTTGAGCAATCTATCAGTCTGTTAATGCCATTTATCAAGGAGAGGCTGGTGCAGAGCCTCACAGACAGCACAACCAGCATGTGATAATGCAACCAACAAGCATGGCGGAGTGGTGACCTGGGTCCCATCTCTGGAAGTTGTTCGACCAGCAGGACCTCTTTCTGGTTGCCAACCATCTGGCTGGGTCCTTGAATGACCGAGCAGAGGAGCTGAACAGATTTAGACTGACAGACCAGGAGTAGGGTCTCCATCCTGAATTGGTGAAAGGGGTCTTTGGTTAATGGGTGTGCCCTGGCTAGTTTTGTTTGTCACAACCCAACACACAGTGTCAAATCTTTAATGCATTGGAGTTTCCTGCAAGAGACTCACTAGGAAACGCTTTCTGTCTACGGTGGGACACAGGGCCCATGTATCCATTTCAACCGCTTCTTCTCTTGCCTCGAGGTTGAAGGAAAATTAGGTTAGGCTGGGCTCTAGTCCTCCTGTTTGGCTAGAACTGGGCTATGAGAGTGTGGTAACCAGAGCTCCTGAGCCTGTGCATTTGTCTGCTGATCTATCTACCCTTTTGGGAGGACCTCCTGTCTCGGCAACAGTGGAGGGTCATGCATCCAACTCTTCACAATCTATACCTCTGTGCTTGGATATTTAGTGGTGGCAGTTAAATGTATTGTACTTTCTGACCAACCCTGGATGCTCAAAAATGTTTTCCTAATTGCTATTACATCAACACATCATGTGATCGACCCACAGTTGCTTACGGTGAAATTTCCCTACATCACCTTCTTTCTGAACAAATTGGTGATGAGGATCTTGGCGGCTTTTTTTACTAACAATTGTGACACCATTTCACGCCAACCAGTCCATTTCTCTACTATCCTTTATTGCACAACCTCATTCTTTACAAGAGGAGAAGATGCTCCATCAGCTAGACTAAGAAAGGGCTCTGAATGTCTACACTGACCATACAAAAAACTTTGTGTGGATGATCTGCTTTTTGTAGGATTCTCTTGAGTTAAAAAAGAAAGGGCTTTACAAAAGAGGCCCTTGTCAGGGTTGACAGTCGTCTTTATGAAAATCTGCTATGCTCTGGCCAAACAGCATCCCCTCGAAGGCCTGCAAGTTCACTCTAGCAGAGTGATGGCCCCTATGAGCGCATTGGTGAGAGCGGTGTGGATTCTGGACACGTTCCAGGCCTCAACCTAGGTATCACTGCACACATTCATGAATCATTACTGCCATGACAGTCAAGTCCCGCTAGAAGACCACTTTGACCACTCGGTTCTGCAGGACTTTCTGGTCTAAGTCTACTCCTCAGACCCTCTTTTCGGGAGGTAATGCTGTGGAATTGATTCTAAGGGTGAAGAAGCTGAGGTTATACCTGTCTTCGGTAACCCTTTCTAGTGAATACTCTATCTAACTGCAGACCCCTTCCTTTCTCCCTATTCTGTGGATTGGACTGCTGTACATGATAATACGGCCCCCAGTTATAATTCAGCACACTGTCACCTACAATTTGTTCAAAGTGCTTCATGTCTGTGGGCATCCCAATGTGAGGAGAGCACAACCAGATAGAATGTTACTGAAAGTAACTAGCTTGCTAATTTGTATTGCTTGAATTTAATTTGTAGGTTCAGGTTTTTTTTCCATCGGCGGCTCTGTGGAATTTGCAGAAGACTCTGAATTTTTTTTTTTTTTTTTATAACTACAGGTTGCACAGGGGAGTGCTGACAGGACTGGTTGCACAGAGAAGTGCTTACAGGACTGGTTTTATACTTTTTTCTGGAGTGAAGAATCTTGCAGCAGCATTTGGATTAGTTGTATTTTGGATATCATGAAACTGTGGGCACCACATGTAGGAAAGTGCCCCTTTTTGACAGATAATGACCCCGTCCTTGCGCTGTTGAACTTTAAGTCGCCCAAGCATTTAAGGTGGAGGCAGCTGTCAATTCTTGACGTGTATAAGCCTTCTGGTCCATCCATTTATAGAATGATTTGTGTATCCACTGCCTAGTTGCAACAGATAAGGTTGAACGATCTAATAAGGTTTGGTAATAGGTTAGGTTAATGTTGAATAAGAGAGGCAATATGATGGACGCCACAGTGTTGACTATGAGAGGATGATGTGACTGGTGGTAGGTGGATCAAGCTTGTGTCTGACTTTTAGATATGAAACAATCGATTTCAGAGCATGTTCGTGTCTTCTGATATGGAGCCTTTGTAGTAGGGTGCGATGGTTGACAGCGTCAAATGCTGCTGATTGGTCCAGAAGCAATAGAGCTATTATTCCATTCTTGTCTGTATTGAGTTTTAGGTCATCCCATTTGGATACAAGGCCCGACTCTGTGCTTTCACCCGAGTCCAGATTGTTCATCTGGCCTCAAGTCATTTTCCTCAGTAAACTTGGAAAGCTGAGTTAAAACTGCTTTTCAAATATTTTACCTTGTGAATTGCCATTATGAATTGGTCTGATGTTTGCTGGATTGCAAGAGTCAAGGTTCTACTTTTTGAGGAATGTTGGAATGTAGGACGAGTTCAGATTGGGCAGGAAAGAACCTAATTCTGGTGACTGGAGTAAGCTTCTAGCTACCTCTCCTGCTCAGGATGTGCAAAAGTTATCTTTAAAGATTTTTTGAGGTTCTGAGTCTGAAAGTGATCATATTGTTTTTTAGTTTGGTTCTTTTAAATGTTTATTTTTGACCAATATAAAAGTATTTTTTCTCCATGTATCCTGCTGAAAGCTGACTTCATGCTAAGGCAGATGGCCTGGTTCTTTGGTGCTGATCCATACAAGGGTTGTTTGTCTTGTCTAGAGAATTTTGACCCAGTGAACTTGTGACCTTTCTGTGCAGGAATCCAACTGAGGTCACTGAGAACAAGACTCCTTTCCAGGTTGACGGCATAGCTGGTACTGCAGAAGATCTTGTACTTCCATACAGCACACTGCCTGTTAAATAGAGAAGGAATGAGTCTAAGAGTGTGCTACCTGTTTGGGCAATTCCTATGATTTAGTGTGGCATTCAGTAGCCCCTTTAGGCAGTAAAACCTTTTGGTGCTACATTTGCAAGTGCCTATTGGTGGAATTCATAAGAATTTGAGATTCTGTGTTATCAATCAGTTTAGGCAAAATTGATAACTGGTCCAATGCATTGGAAAATATCTCAACTGTCTCAGAGGACCCTGGAATTGAGCGGATTCTGAATCGAAACTCTCAGGACAGTTGAAGACCAATGCGGATCCCTTCCACTCCTTCAAGGGCTTCTATAAGTCTTATCTTCATCTTGGCAAGGGACGTCCTTAACAGGTCTGTGCCTCATGCAGGTACCAAAGATTTGCACAGCAGAGTGAAAAGGGAAGATGCTGTAAAACCTATAGTACATAGTATAGCTTTCCATACCAGGGTGTTTTTGTATGTTCTTTTTTTCAGGACATTACAAAAAGCACATTACAAAGACAAATAAGAGTGAGGAAGTAAAAGGTAAAAGGAAGGAACATTTCAGTGTGGCAACAGTACTGGACTTGATTGCCCAACCAGGCAAATATGTTGAATCTTAACTGGTACAACATTCTGTAGTTTTTCAGCCTCTAAGTACACCCTTAGGTGACTGGATAAAGGCTTGAGTTTGCAGTCTTTACATTTCCTCTTTGTGAATTGTTTAGCACTGCACAGGGGATTCTTCAAACTATTCTAATTCCATTACCTATCTTCTCTCTTGGACACCTAGGTTTGCCTGAATGATGTTAGTGTCCTATACCCCCTGTGCCTATTTTGACAAACGCACAGGTCCCAAGGCTTTTTTGTTTAACCTTTATAATAGTACTGTAAGCATAAATCATTATCAATACTTTGCACGTTTAGTTTCACTGATGGTGGTTGAGACAGCGGTTATACCACCATTGGGTACTGGTTCTGAGATAGTGGAAAACATAATAGATCCAGCACTAAATTATACCGTATTTTATTCCTACCTAGCTATATTAATCAAGTATACTAAAAGGAGGCTATGAAACCCCATTGTGATGCATATAATCTACTGGATACTTTTCAGCTAAAAGAGCAGTGCTCTGTGACAGTGGAGAATCCCCCTAAAAGACTGAAAGTGGACACAGATTTTGTTTCAGATACAAAAACAGTTAATGATCAAGACCAACTGCATTTAAAGAGCATGATCCAGTTTGATCCCTTCTTTCCAGACCTGTTGCTTCTGGACTTTCTCTGCTTACTCCTTCAGATTTTTCCAAAACCACTCTGGTCATAGAACAGCCTTTATCAAGCAGGCCTTCACTTCCTGGAGACATTCAAGACAGTAATGTATTTGCCCTTTTCTCCTCCATTGAATCTTTTATAGATTGTTCTCTTTTGTCAGGTGAAAACCCCCAATGGGTTAAATTACCAGCAAACATTGTTAAAATAGCAAAAATAGTCATAGGCCCAGAAACATCCTGTTTTTCTAAGCAGCGCATTCACCTCATTGAAGTTACAACATTTTAGCCAACCAGGTGACTGCATCAAGCACACTCATGCCCCCTAGAGGCTACTGTAACTCAGATTTTTTTTTTTTTTTTTTAACACATGTCAAATGGTAGGGAGTCCCCAGACATGTTTCTGCTTTATCTGCTACATTTGCCTCACAAAATCAAGAATACAAATTTTCACCTCCCATTTCCAGACCCAAGTTCAGCCTCTGCATTGCAATGAATTTTATTTAAATGTTCTGCCCTTAGGACAGGGGTAGATTGCTGGCCACATGCCAGCCTCCCTTTAGAGATGCCAGCCTCTCCTCGGAAAGTGAAGAAATCTCTCCTAAAATCCTGCTTGGCTTCTGGTGTTAAAAGATCTTTTTGGATTATCTTCATCTTAAATGTATTGACAAACTTTTCCTTAAACATGAGAGATTCAGATGTGACACTTTTGAATCCTTTACATTCAAGACTTTATCTTAGTTTTGTATATTCAAGAACTCAAGAAAGATACCCATGCCTTCTCTTGGGATGATTCTATGAAGCATGCACCTTTCAAAACTTATACTAAACAGGTGCAGAAAAGAAAGTACCTAATGTTACCAGCAATGCTGGCTACAGGATCTCTGTGAAATCTACTTCTGTTGAAAAAAGTGAGTCCGTTTCTTGCTTCAGGCTCCTACCTTCCTCATGGCCCTGTGCCTAGAAATAATGTGAAAAATTCTTTCTCAGTGGACATCTTGTCACCTCTCCCACCAAATTTCATCATCAATAGCAGCATTGTTGACAAAGAAGGAAGTCATGTTATCTACTCCTTCTTTGTTGATACTCTCCATGTTATTGTTTTCAAATGCCCCCGTCATAGTTGTTGATGATCACCTCCTCGTCTTGGATACTTAATCCATAGTTTTCTTGTCATCAGGTACTTTCTTGATGATGGCAAGGAGCTCTTACAGTCCTCCTGTGTCACTTTTCAAAGCCAGAAGTTTGGTTATTGGAGATATTACCCTTGCACCATTGCTGCAACAGCCACTAAGCTTTCTGCTGGATTCCTCCTCTCTGAAAGTGATGGACTGTTCACTTACTCCTATTTTAACATACATGGAGAATCTAATATTGATTTGTTTGTTTCAAATGGGGAGCCATCTCAGACAGTAGTTAAAAGTCTAGTATGTTTGCGGAATGTGATTAGAATGTGCCACATGGCCATTAGTAGGAGGATCTCTATGAAGACACAGGCACTTTGACGGCACCTAGCACTATGTTGTTTTTAAGCCTTATTATCAATGCAACTACACCAGAGACTGGCGTTATCCAAGTGAACCGCAGATGGCACAGGATCCAATTGACTTCAGATTGTTTCAATATACAATGGGGAATTTATGCAGAAGACTGGTAAATTGATTCCAGTCTTAATGGCAAGCTTCTCCACCGTCAGTCCTTCACCTCCAGTACTGGAGCAACCTCCATCTTCCCTACTTCCATTAAAGCAGTGGGCACTACTACTTCCTTCTCAGTCCTTCCATATGCAAATTTATTTTACTACAGAAAAAATGGGGATCAGAGAGGACAGATCATAGAGAATGTGGTGAACAAATGGAGAATGGAGAGGAACGGGAGGACACTTACCCAGATACTTATCGTCACTGGACAACTGTGAGGCTTGAATCCTACTGGAAAATGGTCCGGAAGCACCACGGCAAACAGATGCTCCTCTGGAGGATATTGGCAAAAGATTTGGGCTTTCCATGGCAGTCGGCAGAGCTGCATGCCAGTTGCCTTTTTGAACCAATAAAAAAGACCTCACCATGTTTTTGGAACTCCTGCCAAACGACAAGAAAGATGCAGCGAAGCAATCAAGAGAAAGAGAGGGATTCAATGCATAAGCTGCAGCAATTGATGCAGGTGTAGATGTTTCCAAGCTCCAAGGGGAGCGGCTTTCCTCAGGCAACTGCAATGGCTCAAAAGCACCTCCTTTTGATCTGAAATACAGGGAACGGTCCTAGTGCCTTTTTATGACAACCTGTTGGGGCAAACATGTGGATGATATGCTGCAAGGCATAAAGATACACAGGCATGCCCTGCTTACTTGGTGTGTTGCAGTATTACAAGCTCTCTGGAATTTCTGGCTGCAGAAAATTGTAGAATGTATGAGGAATCTCCTCACAGCTGGATCCCTTTACTCCCGGTACTGACAGTCTTTCAATGACCAAAAAGAATGGTCCAGGAATTAAAGACAAAACTACAAAACATCTCTGTAGTTATGATGAGAAATCCTTGTTTGTCTGTGGTTAAGACACAAACAAGACAACCCTGCTTTCTTTCAGAATTTGTGGGTCTTGAACAACAGAGTCAGAAGACAATCTGCCCCACTCCCTAAAACGTAGCTCAGCCCATGTGTGAGTGAACATGAAGGGAGCAAAACAACAAAGTTGAGGAATGCTAGAACTGTGAAGCAACTGAAGCAATAACGAAGGAGCCTATACAACACAGAAAGTTGACAGGCACCTTCTTCAGGGAGGTAGACTGCTTAAAAAGTCCTGCTGCTAGTCATGACCTGGTAGTCCCCCCCCCTTTGACCTGCACCAGTGATTATTCTAATGCCCCAGTCACCATAGACCACTTCTCTATAACCTTCCTGTTTTTTCCAGTGCATAATATGTGGCGACCATTCCCATTCCCAGTGGTGGATCCCAGACCACTTAACTCCCTTATTCTAGACACCGTCCACCTAATAGAGGGAAAGGTATAGATAATCACTACAAGCTTTTGTGCACAAAAGATGGTTTGTTGCAGATGCAGACTAAACCATGTACAAGAGCCACTATGCCACCCTACAGCCAAAGATCGACCTCACCAACTGCACTTCCTCCAACAGGAAATTGCTGAGGGGTGCAATTGAGAAAGTGCTGAAAATCCAATGCAATTAGGTCTTCTTCTCCTTCTTTTTCTTAATCCAAAAAGAAGACAGACATATAGAGACCATCTTCGATCTGCACAATCTGAACAAGTTATTAAAAACACAGTTCTTCAGAATAATCATGTTGCAGGAGACTGTTTCGATGATACATTAAAGCTAATTACTGACATCCTTAGAGCTTCCAGATGCTGATATTCTATGTATTGGATTTAAAGGCAATATCTGTGATGTTCGATGGCATATGTGGCTGTGAATACATATGCTCTGCATGCTTGCACCTGCTATCTAGTGTTGGGTTCAGAGTGTTGCAAGTTGTTTTTCTTCGAAGAAGCATTTTTGAGTCACAATTGAATGACTCTTCCTACTCGGTGATACTGCGCACAGGCTTTGACTCGTTTGTTAGATTGTTTTCTTTCTGCAGTCAGGCTCGGATGTGTCGGTCTTCCCTTGCTCTGACATCCAGTCTGATATCAAAAGCCACGAGGTGACATTGTCTTCAGTCGAGCCCCAAGATGGCTGACAACACTTCAACAGCTTCCTTGTTGAAGTGTTGTCAGCCAATCAGACCGCAGCACGAGATCAGGATGGGTTGTGAATCATTTGCATCCTTAGATATGCAAATTTGGGTTTTCTTTAATTTCTCTAAAACTACTGAACAGATTTACACCAAAACAAAAAAGGTTGCTTTCTGGACGAGGACCTACCTTTCTGCCAAATTTGGTGTAATTCCATCTAGTAGTTTCGGCACTATTGCTGTTCAAAATCCCTATGGAAAAAAGTGTTTTGGGTCCCCCCCCCCCCTTTTTATCTGACCCCCCCCCACACTCCCTCTTGGAGGGATCACCCCAAAGCTCTCCAGACAGCAGCTGAAGTGAGCGTCGTATTTACTTGGAAAAGTTTGTGAAGATTCATCAAACGGCACCAAAGTTATCAGCAAAACAAAAAACACTCTTTCAATAAAAACTAGATCCTAACTATAACTACCTAGTGGTGACCGCCACTAGGTAATATATTTACATTTGGATGGACATTACTTCCTATACACTCCTATTTTCACCCACCTGTGGGAAAACAATCTAACCAAGGAGTCAATGCCCATGTGCAGTATCGGCGAGAAAGAGGAGTCACTTGATCCAGTGACTCGAAAATGCTTCTTCGAAGAAATACAACTTGCAATGCTTTGAACCCATCACTAGATGGCAGGGGCATGCATGCAGAACATGTGAATCTACAGCACTACATGCCGCAACCAGATGCTTACTGGGTAAGTAACATTCTCCTCTCCGTAGGTAGGCAGTACCATGAGTTTGAAGACCTCCATTTAGTTTCAAGTCACCCCAAGAGTCTTCACCAAGTATCTGACACCAGATCCAGCACACTTACGGAAAAAAAGGGTTAACAGGTGTTTTCCTGCTTTGATAGGCTTATAAACTTCCATTGATTGGGTTTTACTCTGATTCTGACTGAAGAAAAATCTCCACTATCGCTGAACACTCCCCTAGCTTTCTTAGGAACACAACTCCGCACTGCTCAAGGGAAAGTGCTTCTTTCCTTGGAACAAGTGGCAAAATTGGTGGTCATAGCCACGACCACTTTCAACTGCACTTCATTTACAGTCATTTAGTACACATTTCTACAGGGACTAATGTATTCATGCATTATTGTGATTTCTCACTGAAGCCTGTGGATGTGGCCCCTTCAGCAGGGAGCTGCATAATTGGCAGCAAACAGAGGGTTCATGGGAGGATGAAGTGATTGTAACTAACCGGCCTAAACAGGCTTCGCTGTGGTGAATGCTGTAGTGAATGCTGTGGTGAATGCCACATCCTTCAAAGGTCATTCAGTTTTAGCAGCATACAATAATGACAAACCACGATTCAATGAATGAACTGGAAGCTCATATGCAAAACTTCACAGTGCGAGGCAATGGGTCCAACGTGAAGAGAAGGCTTCATATCAATGTTTTGGAGTTCTTTGTTTTTCACTTAGGTCTGCAGGCTGTTCTTCCTCATCTATGAAACACAACATCTGTGCATTAGATTTTCAAGCAAGGCAAAACTAGATAAACTTTATCAGAGGAAGCTCAGCAGTTATGGGACTGAGTAATATTCAACATCAGGCAAAACATCAGGTAGCTACCGTCAGTTTGAAACCTTTTGGAATGCCTGCATTGGGACCTCCATAGCAGTGGAGTCCAGCAGCTCTTTCACCAATGCAGTCATTTTTTAAATTCTCTTTTCCTGAATTGAGAAAAACAAAAATGCATTTGAAAGCAGGCGTTACCAACTGAGGACCCTAGTGTTTTCAACAAGGTGTTTCATTATCTTTGCAAACAGTTTTCCACTGTTTTTCCTGGCCTTTAAAGTCCTCACCAAAGCGAGGAGAGAACTGTGCAAAAAGTTAATGGTCGCTCCTGCATGGCAGAGACAGTGTTGGCATTCTAAATTACCTCATGTCCACAGCTCCGCCATTTACCCTCAGAGTACCCCCTAGAACGTCTGTCCAGGTAAAAGGGACAAATTCTTCATCACGTCCTTCACCCCTTAAACCTCATGCCCTGGCTCTGGATTACCTTGAATTTAGACAGCTGGATATCCCCCAGGACTATAGAGATGCTCTGTTGTAAGCACATGCACCATCTACTTACAAAATTACTAAATGAAAGCAGTTCTGCATCTTGAGTAAGAATAAAGACTTGTTGTTAGTGCAACCCTATCAGATACTGACATATCTATCACTCCTGGCCCAATCCAGGCTCAAACACATCTTGCTGAAGTTGCCTCTGTCAGGCGTCTCAAGGTACAGATTACTTTCTTAAAAGCCGTTATTCTACTCAGAAAGAGTGGTTGAATAGTTTATGAAAGTACACATTTGGTTCATGCTTTCCTTCCAATGAGGTCGTCTCCTACTCCATAAGAAATAAAACAGTCCTACGCCAGTTCATGGTACCTTCATTTCAGTTAATCCTGACAATAGAGTTGAAGTTCCTGTCTTTGAAAAAAGTGTTAAATCTAGAATTGAGTTGTGTAACTAAATTGTATATCTTAACCATCAAGAAATCATCTCTCCAGTCCTCAAAAGACCGAGTCGTACAATCTAATAGAGACTTCTAGCCAGAGATTCCCTATTCTGGAATTATCCCCAGGTGTCAGACTGGATCCAGAACTTTTTGAGCACTATCAGTAGGTGGTGTCGATTAGCACCCTGTCCTCCACACAGGAAGTGACGTGGGTGGTGCCTATACAGGTGCCACCCCAGCGTGCTGATATCAGTTCTTTTCTTTCTGCACCAGTCAGAGAAGATCCAAAGAGAGCTACGTTCAGTCACTTTTTGACTGACTTTTTTTTGACATTGTCGAAGATATTTTTTGGGACCTATCTCTTGGTGTGCTAGGTATGTGCCCTAAAAAAAAAAAACATGATGTCCTCCGGTAAGTCCCACTAAAAGAAAAAGTCTAAGAAGTCGAATCGCTCTTCAACTTCACTGTGCTGGTCCTAGTCTTCGGATTAGGTGCGGGAACACCAACACCATTTGAGGCCCCACTCCCACGTTTCCACCACAGAGCCTGTGCCCTGGTCCACCCGGCTCCTCCCAGAATGTCCAGCAGCAGAGTGGCCCCGTCCAACTCAAGGAGTTCTATAAGGCCATGCACCTCATATTTGGGTGTCCTGACCTCTCTGGAGCGCTTTAGGGGCCCCCATGTTCAGGAGGGGCCACCACTGGATTCCTCATGTTCACCCTCCATGCCAGTCAGGCTCCATCCATTCAGATCTGGATCTGGAGCAGCTCTGCCCACGTGGCTGAGACCTTCAGAGGAGCCTGCTTCCGTGCTGTTATTCCTTCACCACCGCCCCCATCATCATCAATGACATGGAGCACGATTGACATCATATGAAGCCAGTTGCAGCGCCAACTGGAATGATGCCTTCCAAGTCGGAGCCAGTGCCTTTTTCTTTTGATAGGTCTGGAGGGGGGATGACTGGGAGGAGTCTGAGGACCCCTATGAATAACCGCCCCTGCCCCCAACCCCCAGACGATCCAGAGGACAACTGGTATGAGGAACTGGGAGATGCAATTGGTTCGGACACCTCACCAGACTCTGGCCTGGTCTCTCGCCCACAGTAGCTAAAGAGGAAGGGGCCTCTTTTGCAATGGTGGTGGCAAGAGCGTCTAAGGCCTTGGACCTTTGGCTGCTTCAATTAGCAGTAAAGATGAACATCTTGACAGAAGTACTTCAGCTGGGAGTTTCCCCACTCTGAACCTCTTCTCCCATTTAATGAAGTCCTTACGGACATCCAGCTTGGAGCCTGGTCCAGTCACTGCCTAAGGGCTACTGTGCACAGCACAATTGTCCACTGCCATCGCCCTGCTACTGGAGACCCCAGTTTCCTCACCTAGCATTTTACCGCAGAGAGCTTGGTGGTCCAAGCCTCCACATCGTCAACCCTGGCATGTTTCCTATGAATCCACCAGATGGGAAATCCAAAAGGCTCGCTGGGAAAAGGATGTGATGTTCCCTTCTGCCAGCCTAGCGCTGCGGTCGGTGAATACAGCATACTTTTTGGGCTGATCCACCCACACTGTTTGGGATTCGGTTTCGCAAATGCTGCCCATGAGCTTGGAGGAGGCCCGAGCCATACTGTTGCCGTATGGCGGAGACACAACAAAATTCACCATTCACTGTGGACTGGACTCAACAAACACACTGGGCAGAGCGATTATGTCTGCATTGGCACTATGAATCTATGCCTGGCTGAGCACCACTGACTTCTCGGGGAGGGGGGGATGTCCAAGCATCCCTGTAATGGCACCAGCCTTTTTGGCGAAAAGGCAGGCTCGGCGCTGGAACACTTTAAGGGCAGCCAGGCTCCAGCCAGGTCCTTTGGCCTCTCCAATGGACTCGCCAACCACAGTCTACCTTTCTCCACTCCTGGGGCTGCGTTAGGGGCTATCAACCATGTCCTTTTTCACCCAGCCACCAAGACCAGCAGGATTGTCCGCCTTTTTCTGGCTATGGATGGGGTTCCCACAGACAACATGGGATCGCTAGCCAGATAGCGACTCAGTCCACAGCTGCATCCTCCAAGCCACTTTAGATTGCACACATGCCACCCCAGGCAGCTGATGGGTGGCAGGATCAACCATCACCTGCCACACTGGAAATCTATAACACTGGACAAGTGGCTGCTCCAGATTATTCAGTAGGGTTAATCTATTTTCTTTTCAGAAACTCCTTCACCCATGCCACCTTCTTACAGCCAGCTGATGGAGGGCCACCTCTTTTTGCTCAGTCAGGAAGTTCAGGCTCTTTTAGTCAATGGAGCCATTGAGAGGGTGCTGGCGTCTAAAGTAGGTTGTGGTTTCTACTCCTGCTACTTTCTGGTTGCCAAAAAGGGCAGAAGCTTCCACCCTGCTCTAGACATGTCTTCACAACATATTCCTGAGGAAGGTGACGTTCAGAATGCTTCCCTTGGTTCATATCTTGTCTCCCCTTGATCAGGAAGACTGGATGGTAGCCCTGGACTTGCAGGATTCATATTTCCACATCCACGTCCTGCCTACCCACAGGTGGTTGATGCTGTGCTTCCTTTTGGCCTTACCACCACTCCTTGGGTGATCACCAAGGTGATGATGGTGGATGCAGCACGTATTCGTAGGTCAGGGGTTCCAGTCTTCCCTTACTTTGATGACTTTGTGTTGAAGGTAGTCTCGCCCCATGGAGTCATCTCCCACCTCCAGACTATGGTGGATCATGCCAAAGTCACACTTGACTCCTTCTCGGGTGCTCCCTTTCATCAGAGCTGTTTTGGAAACTGCAGTTTCTGGCCTAACCTCCAGAATGGCGAGTCTAGGCTATTCAGGCTATGATTTCAATGTTTAAGCCTCTCTCCTGGTTTTCAGTGAGACTGACTGACTGATGTTGTTGGGCCTTATGGCCTCTTGCATCCTGCTAGTGACGCATGCACATTGGCATATGTGAGCTCCACATTAGGACCTGAAGTTCCATTGGGCTCAGCATCACAGATATCGAGGTAACTGCAAAAGGCCTGCAGTGGTGGCTGATGAACCATGATTGGGTCAGTGGCAGAACCCTCTCTCTTCCGCAACCAGAGTGGACTGTTAGTGGCAGATACACCACTCATGTGTTCGGGCGGCCGTCTGGAACAGGTGGAAATAAGAGGACTCTGGTGGAGTCCTAGCTCCATATCAATTTGTTGCTTAGGGCAGTTGACTGGCATGGAAAGCTTTTCTTCCTTCGATCAAGGGAACACCTGGTTCAGGTGTTCACGGGCAACACCACTGCCATGTGGTACTGCAACAAACAGAGCATGGTGGGGTCATGGATCCTGTGTCAAGAGATCCTGCATGTCTGGAAATGGCTGGAACCTCAGGGCATTTCTCCGGTGGTTCAACATCTGGTGGGCTCTCTGAACACCAGAACAGGCAGACTCAATAGTTGATACCTAGCAGATCACAAATGGTGTCTCCATCTGGAGGTGATGCAAGGTCTCTTCCAAGATTAGGGAGATCCTTGGTTAGATCGGTTTGCCACCACTGAGAATGCACAATGTCAGCAGTTCTATGTGTTGGAGTTTCCCAGGTGATTCTTGCTTGGAGATTCTCTTAGTCTTGTGTGGAGCTCAGGCCTCCTGTACGCCTTTCCGCCAAAACCACTTTACCACTCCTACCCAGAGTTTTCAAGAAGTTCAGGAATGACCTGGCCTAAGTAATTCTTGTGGCTCCAGATTGGGAACAGAGAGTTTGGAATCCCAAACTCATGAGAATGAGCATCTGTCCTCTGGATCAGGCTGCTCCTTCAAGAGAATCTTCTGTCCAGCAGCAGAGAAGGGAACTGCACCCAAACCTGCGTACAGTCCTCCTTCATGCTTGGAGATTAAGCTGCAACAGTTGACAGCTTTTGACCGCCCCTCACCCACCCAAGTGTGAAATGCTATTCTGGCAGCTAGGCGTCCCTCAACTACGATGGTATATGTTTGCCTGTTTGGAGAAATTTGTGACATGTGTCTCCAAGAGTGTTGACCCCCTTTTTGCACCTTTATCCCACGTTTTGCTGTTTATTCTTTCACTAAACAAGTAGGGCTCTGCTTTGGGCACTGTTTAAAAAATTATCTGTCAGCCATATTGGCTTTCTTGCGGTTGCCTGACCAACCTTTTATGGTCAAGTCACCCGTCCTGACCCGTTTCTTGAATTGACTCCAACAACTGCTCCTTCCACTACCATTTATCATGCCCTAATGGGACCTCAGTCGTGTCTTGACATTTCTAATGAGTTCACCCATCGAGCCCCTACATAACTATCAACATTCAAACTGCTTTTGTGTTAGCCATAACATCAGCCAGGAGGGTTAGTGTGCTACAAGCTCTTTCCGTGATTCCTCCCGACACAGCATTCTTCTCAGACAGGCTGGTATTTAGAACCTGGGACTCCTTTCTTCCGAAAAAGGTGACACATTTTCTTTCATGTGGGCCAAAATATCACCTTGCCCACCTTCTTTGCTCTGCCTCACCTTCCGAGAAAAGGCTCCATGGCCTGGACCCAAAAAGAGCGTTATTGTTGTACATTGATCGTACAAAAGAGTTCTGGATGCACAATCAACTCTTCGTTTGGCACATGTAGGCAAAGAAAGGAAAGGCTGTGCTGAAAAGGACCATCTCAAGATGGATAGTGCTGTTTATAAAAATCTACGACGCATTGGCAAAGAAGAAACTCCCTGAGGGCTTGTGCACTCATTCCGCTAGAGCGAAGGCTGCAACTTTATGCATTAGCTCCTGACATCTGTCAGGCAGCAGAGTGTGTGTCTTTGCACAATTTCATTAAGCTCTACAACCTGGACAGTCAGGTCCGTCTTGTCAGGCATTTAGCCTGTTAAGTCCTTCAGCACATTTTTTGGTCTAATCTGCTTGCAACCCATCTCCGGGGAGGTATAACTTTGGTAGCTATTCGCAGGTTAGAAATCTGCAGCTAGAAGTCTCTATCAGATGAACAAGTTACTTACCTTCGATAATGCCTTATCTGGTAGAGATTCTATCTAGGCACCGATTCCCTAATGACCCTTCCCACCCTTCCTGCTCTGCAAACATATTTCCTGGCATGGAAAGGTTGCGAAAAGTAACTGATACAAGTGTGCCTGGGGGGTGCCTACGTAGGAACTGTGCACAACACTTCTGACGTGAAAGATGCTGACGGAAGGCAATGGGTGCCACCTACCGGCAAGTAAAGGTACTCCTCGAAAAGCTTCCAGATCCAGTCTGACACCTGGAGATAATTCTAAGGTAAGAAGTCTGCGAGTAGTCTCTACCAGAAATGGCGTTTCCAAAAGTAAGTAACTTGTTCTTTATGATCAAAGTACCATCAAACTTCCTTCTACACAAGCCTGTGGTTCTTTGTTCATTCTTTCCAACCCCGACTTCACCTGCTGATAAGTCCATTAATTCTCATAATTGCACAAGTGTGTGCCTAAAAAAGTCTATTAGAAGCGCCAATAAAATCTTTGTATCCATCAGGCATTATGTGGGGGGGTCATGTTATCTCTAAGCCAGGTCTATTACTTGGCTTGCTACATTTGCATTGCCTTTTGTCAAAGGAAAGCAAATTGACATCTTTATAGAAGAGTCACTGCATGCATGCTCCACCAGAAATGTTTACCTGATGGCAGTCAAGTACTTTGATATTCCTCTATATATCATATGCTGTGCTGCGACATTTAAACAAGCACATATTTTCCAAGCACTATTACTGGGATGTAGATGCAGCAGCAAAATCATTAATAGGGCAAGCAGTTCTACACAACTTCTTTGAATAAGGTGATCCTGCTTTCCCCTGTTAGCTTATGTTATGCAACTAACTATTCAAATCCAAGGTTGTGCATCTATGAAAAATCCAATTCTGTAGAAAAAAAAACAAATTGCTTACCTATAACTATAGTTCTCTAGTGTTGGTATCTTTTATAGTTCTCCAGTATTGGATCTTTCATAGAATGGCAAGCTTGAATCATTACTCGCCTTCCAAATGGGAGTCGCATGGTACCGTTAAGTAGCAATATAGAACATCTACATAGCAGTCAGTGGTTAAGGACATTCACTTTAACAGCATATTCACATTAGAAAAGACCCAAAGTCCAGCCAATCACGTGACAGCACCCTCCACAACCCTCATTACAGAGGCTCCAGTCCCTCAAATTTTCTACTGTATGTCCTTTGAAGGGATTCTCCCTGAGCTCTGCTCAGTTATCTTCATTCTGGTATTGTAAGAAACATATTTATGATGGATACATCTACCTGTGTGGATTCCTTACCTTTTTAATACAGTGACACTTCGTCGACCTCTCATCAAAGGTCACATAAGAGGTAAATATCTGTGACCAAGAGTCTTCACAGAAATCTAGAAAGGCCTCCAAAAAGACTCATTATGAGTCGGTCAAGGACACTTTAAAAAAGGAGAAAAAAGCAACAATCTCCTCAGAAGCCAGTAACTCTGAGCCTACTACTTCTAAAAAATCTGGAGTTCATCCCTCAAAGCCTGCCTCTGAACCATCAACGGTGAAACCTACAGCTATACTACAAATCTCATGGACATGTTTATCGTTGATGGCACCATCGACGGTGACAAAGACGTGCAACAACAATGATATTGATGGTGTCAACAACTACTTGTCAAGCAGTAACCTGTTCGTCCCACGAAGACACAATGTTGACCATCCTGCTTGTTCCCAATTCCACCTAAACTTTGCATGCCTCCCACTTAAATACACATGATCCTTACCACAACGTCATGGGGGAAAGGGGATGGATGAGAGAAGGAAAGAGACACTGGAGTCGCAGGGTTGGATCCGGACTCCTAGTGACGGTTCTTGAATACCCGGTCTTTCTTTTGATTAATTGCACATCAGTCAAATAACTAATGTCTCATAACCCATGTATACCCTACTGTTAAACTATGATGTGTAAGCTATATGTACCTGTTGGGGGTCTCCTTTCCCACTTTTGACGGCTTTCCCTCTTTCTAGGAATTTTCAGAAACTATGTGGATTACCTGTAATGAAATAGGAGCCTTGAACCTTCTATACTGACAATAACTGCTCCCACTGTGATCCCAGATTAGTCCATTGTCACCTCAATTAGGCCTACCTAAATGTTCCTTGACGTTCAGTGGATATCTTCTGTGTTTCACCTTGATGAGATTTCCCAAGATGCTGACTCACTTGAATCATAGACATTTACATAGGCAACAATAATAAGAACAAACTTGCAGGGAATTAGATTCTCCATAAATTCATGGGTTAATCATTGTCCTGTGCTAGTATTGCGAGGAACGCAATTGAGTGATTAAATCACACTGAAAACATAGGGTTAATATCAAGGATTATGCTTCACATTGTATTACTATGAAAACATAGGGTTAATCAGTGGCGTTCAACTTCATGAGCAACAGGCTTATCACTGTTACATCACAGCGTAATTTTGAGCATGGCAAAGATAAGCTTCAACTTCGTTTAAGCGCCAAACACAGAATGTTCTGCATCGCCAGCAACAATTTGAAATAATGCAAATGCTCCTTTGAACTCAGTGATAATAACCATATTCACAGTACATTGTATCGCTAACAACAATAGTAATGCCATATTAAACTCCGCTATAATACATGTATTCACAGTATATCGTTTTCATAATAATATTTCAATAGAAACTCTGTGGTTTAATGCAAGCAACTACAGTAAGCATTATACCATGACATGCAGCGAACATACCAATTACCTCAAAACCCAAAAATGTGCCCTTTTAGAGGCATCGCATCCTGGAACATTCACTTATCTAGTTTCAAGTCAGCAAGTATCAAGGTTTAACAATAAATGTTCTTAAATCGCGTATAGAGCGTTACTGCCTTTTTAAGAGTTAATTCCCTCAGTCTTTTCTTCTTTGGTCTCTAACAAGCATTAGTTCCAACAAGCATTGGTCTCAGCAAACAAGCATTGATCTCTGCAAACAAGCATTGGTCCCTGCAAAGGCAAATGATGAACTCAGACTTTTTTACTGGTGCATATCTGGGTTTGCAGGCCCGACAGTACACCCCTCCTAAAGCCCTCCCAATTGGTTTTGGTTTGTTGGGGAATCAATGGTGGAACTGACAAACCAATCGGGGAGCATGTAAGTGTCCTGCGTTCCCATGAACGATCTTCCGGCCCATAACCTTTCCAGTTCAATAAATAATAAAGTTTGTTACTTATTAGTTTAGAATCTAGTATGGCCCTGACCTCATACTCTGGTTGATTATCCACTAAGATTGAAAGAGGTCTTTTTGGGCACTGCACAAAGTCTGCTACCGGTTTCAATAAGAAGACGTGGAACACTGGATGAATTGGTTGAGAAGTGAAAAGTTCTGGTTTCACTGCCACCTCACCAATCCTTTGGAAGATGGTAAAAGGACCCACAGACCTTGGATGAAACTTTCGTGCACCTTTCAAATTTAAGTGCTTAGTTGATAACCACACCTTTTGTCCTTCTTCATAATTTGGTCCCTGACGTCTTTTTTTGTCTGCATATATTTTGCATGTTTGATTTGCTAATTTTAGATTGTCTTGCGTATTTTTTTGAATGTCGCTCAATTATTGTATAGAGTCTTGTGCCGTGTGAGTGGTTAACCAAGGTGCTGCTCTCAATTCCAACATTTGAGGGTGATAGTCACAGGTGCAGTAAAAAGGTGAATATTCAGTGGATACATGGATTACATTGTTATATGTAAATTCGGCTGCCCACAAGCACTCAGCCCAATCCACTTCAGAGCTTTGGAGATGATAATGTAAATATTGTTCCATACACCGGTTAACTCTTTCGGTTTGTCCATCTGATTGTGGATGATTTCTTGATGACAGGTGGACATCCATGTCCAATTCCTGACAAAGACATTTCCAAAATTTGTACACAAATTATGTTCCTAAGTTGGACATGATTACCGAAGGAAGACCATGTAAACAGACTATTAATTGTAGGAATACATGGGCTAATTGTATAGCCGAAGGTAAGGCTTTTAGAGGAATAAAATGTGCCATCTTGGTCAAATGATCTATCACAACTAGAACGGTGGTGAACCCAGCTTGCGATTTTGGTAATTCTACTACGAAGTCTAAAGATACTGGGTACTTCGGCGCTGATGGTTCAGGTAAGGGTTGCAAAAGGCCAGCGGGGCTTGATGAGAACTCCTCTTGGGCACAGGTCACACAATTTGCTACAAAGGTCTTTGCGTCTTTGGATATGGATGGCCACTAAAAGTGTCGCTGAAGGATTTCTAGAGTTTTTTTCCTCCTCTGGGTGACCAGAAAGTTTACTAATATGGCACCACTCACAAGCTTTGTCTTGTAGTGTTTTTGTGGGTAGGTATAACTTTTGTGCTTCATACTTTAATCCTCCATGGCTAGTAGTGTGGTGTTGCAGAGTTTCTATGGCTACCGTACTTTCTTGCTCTCGTTGCATTTCTTGCAAGAAGTCCGAATCAAGATTAGTGGCCCCAACTATCTTGTCTGATGAAATGATGAAGGGTGGCTCTTCCACTTGTCCTGTAATGGTGTGAGCTAGTCTAGAAAGTGCGTCAGCTTTCCATTCTTACGAACCTGGTCGGAACTGGATAAGAAAGTCATTGTCATTAAAAAAAACTGGGACCATCTCAATTGTTGTGTAGACAAAGCACGTGCGGACTTAAGGAATTGTAAGTTCCTGTGATCCGTTACAATGGTGACGGTGTGTAAACCCACTAAAAGATAATATCTCCATTCTCCAAAGGCCCGTTTTTATTGCTAGTGTATTCTCGATCTACTACTGATTCCACTGATCCCGTCAGTCCTGATCAAGCTGTTCCGCTCCAAAGCCAAGTTGATCCTAATTGCTCCAAAGTGGTCATGGCAATGGTGGTTCCCAGACCGTCTTCACCGGTCTCAGCGTCCACATCTCAAGCTGCCATGCAAGCCAGACCTACTGAAAAAATTCAGGGGACAGATGGTACTCCCCTATCTCTCCTCTTTTAATTTGGTAGCATGGCTCCAGAGCTAGTGCAGTATGGACATTTGAACTTGCCACAAGACTGCATGGAGATCCTCAAGGAGGCTAAGCGTCATTCCACTCGCTCTGCTTATGCCTTAGGATGAGAGATTTTGTATCTGATGTTCCTTTAAGAACGTGGACCTGACTACTTGTCAAGAAGATGTGATTCTACCATACTTTCTACACTTGGATAAATCGGACTTGCAGTTCTCTTCTAATTAGATTCATTTGACATCTCTTTCTGTCTACAGGAAATATTTGTCACAAACCTCTCTTTTTTCAAATCCATGTCATAAAGTTTTTTTAGAGGGACTGAAAAATGTTTTCTCTCCCATCAGGCATCCCTAGCCTCCCTGGGAACTCAATATAGTGATTTCTCGCCTTATGCGGGATCCCTTTTAACCTATCCACAAAGCTTCCCTACATGGAAAGCAGCTTTCCTGGTAGTGATTACATCCACTCACCAGGTGAGCAAGATACATGCACTATGTTCTCAAGAACCATTGTAACAAAGTAGTTATGAGAATTCACTCAAAATTCCTTCTTAAAATAGTATCATACTTCCATGTCAATCAGACCATCTCATTGCCTACATTATTTCAGAATTCCTTTACTCCAGCAGAAAGATCTCCCTGTTCACTGGATGTTAGGAGGGTTCTGAAGTTTTATCTCAATAAGACAAGGGCTATCCAACAAATGGACCAATTTTTTATTAACTATGGTTAGGTCCCCACAGGGTTGGCCACCTCCAAACAATCCATTTCCAGATGTATAGGTTCATATATTTTATCGTGCTACGTAAAAGCTCATAAATCTCTACCAACTAAACCTAAAGCACACTCTACTGGGGGAAAGCGGCAACTGCTGCTTTACTATGCAATATCCTGATTCCAGAAATTTGAGGAGCAGCTACTTGGAAATCAGTGCATACTTTTACCAAGCACTACTGCCTAGACTCTGATGCTAGAGCAGATGATCAAGTAGGACAAGCCTTCCTCAGAAATCTGTTTGCTTCAACCGGTTAAGTGGCGCTTTGTCTTCTCCACCGCGATTTGTGGTGATGGCTTGCTACTGTATTCAGTGATTATGAGTATCTATGCAAATCCTCTATGAGAGAAGCAATAGGTTCGGTGGCATGTGTAGCTGCAGATACACATGCTGTGCATAGTCCGCCGTTTGGTGTTGGGTTGGATTGTTACAAGTTGTTTTTCTTTGAAGAAGTCTTTTCGAGTCACGAGACCGAGGGACTCCTCCCACTTCGGTTCCATTGCGCATGGGCGTCGGCTCCATCTTAGATTGTTTTTTTTCCGCCATCGGGTTCGGACGTGTTCCTTTTCGCTCTGTGTTTCGGGTCGGAAAGTTAGTCAGAATCAACGGAAAATTCGTCGGTATTGTTTCGTTCGGTATCGGGATAGTTAGGGCAAATCGACACCGAGCCTTAAAGAGCTCCGGTAACCCTTCGGGGTATTTTCGATCCCCCGTCGGGGCCTGGTCGGCCCGACCGCGTGCAACATCGAGACTGATGGAACGGACCCCGTTCCGATTCTGTCCTAAATGCCACAGTAAATATCCTTATACAGACCAACATTTGGTCTGTAACTTGTGCCTGTCCCCCGAGCACAAGGAAGAGTCATGTGAGGCCTGTCGCGCGTTTCGGTCGAGAAAAACGCTCACGGACCGAAGAGCCAGGAGGTTGCAGATGGCTTCCACGCCGACAGGACAACAAGGGTTCGAGGAGGAGGAAGAAGAAGAAACTTTCTCCATCCGCGATTCGGATTCCGAAGAATTCGACGTCGACGAGCAACCAACCGTGAGTAAGACGTCGAAAGAAAGATCACACGAGAAAACAGACAAAGCCCAGGGGACGCCACTGCCAACAGGCCATGGCATAACCCATAAAGTAGGTGACCGTCCATCCGCACCGAAAAAGGGCGAGCTGGTGCCGAAGTCGTCCGACTCAGGTCGAGACACAGGCACGCAAGACTCTCGGGACCGAGAGAGTGGTGCAGAAAAGGCTCGACACCGAGATAGCGGCACCGAAGCTACTCGACACAGAGACAGCGGCACCGAAGCTGCTCGGCACAGAGATAGCGGCACCGAAGATGGTCGGCACCGAGAGGCCAAGACACCGAAAAAGAGAAAGATCTCGTCGGAGCCGAAAACAACTAAAGACACGGTTTCGGTGCCAAAACACCCGGCAACCGAACCAAAAAACAGTTCCTACTCAGAGGAACAATCACTGTCCTCCCAACTAAAAAGACACAGATTTGAGGAGGAATTACAAACTACAGAGGTAGATCACACGCAAAAGCAGATCTTTATCCAAAGGGGTACAGGGAAAATCAGAACTCTTCCCCCAATAAGAAGGAAAAGGAAGCTTGACTTCCAGCAACAAGACAAGCCACCACAAGCAAAGGTGGTAAAGAGGGTAACTCCACCACCCTCTCCACCACAGTCAACTCATGTATCACCGGCACAGACTCCACCACAATCACCAGCTCATACCACCATGAGCCAGGATGATCAGGCAGCATGGGACCTCTATGATGCTCTAGTATCGGACAATAGTCCAGAGTCGTACCCAACTAAACCCTCACCACCTGAGGACAGTACAGCATATGCACAGGTGGTAGCTAGGGCAGCCGAATTTCATAATGTATCTCTACATTCGGAGCCTATTGAGGATGACTTCCTCTTTAACACCCTGTCCTCCACCCACAGCCATTATCAAAGCCTTCCCATGCTCCCGGGAATGCTAAGGCACGCTAAACAGATTTTTAAGGAGCCTGTTAAAAGCAGAGCAATAACTCCAAGGGTGGAGAAAAAATACAAGGCACCGCCCACAGACCCTGCTTTTATTACGTCACAACTGACACCTGATTCAGTAGTCGTAGGAGCAGCTCGTAAAAGAGCCAACTCGCAGACATCAGGCGACGCACCACCTCCGGACAAGGAGAGCCGCAAGTTTGATGCAGCTGGGAAAAGGGTTGCAGCACAAGCTGCAAATCAGTGGCGCATCGCCAACTCGCAAGCACTCCTAGCGCGATACGACAGGGCCCATTGGGACGAGATGCAGCATCTCATCGAGCACCTCCCCAAAGAATTCCACAAACGAGCGAAACAAGTGGTTGAAGAGGGGCAAAATATCTCCAACAACCAAATACGTTCTTCTATGGATGCAGCAGATACAGCTGCAAGAACAATAAATACTGCTGTGACGATAAGGAGGCACGCATGGCTGCGCACATCTGGCTTCAAACCTGAGATACAACAGGCAGTGCTATGCCGTTCAATGAACAGCAATTGTTTGGCCCAGAAGTGGACACGGCAATTGAAAAATTAAAAAAGGACACTGACACAGCCAAAGCCATGGGCGCACTCTATTCCCCGCAGGGCAGAGGCACATTTGGCACATTTCGCAAAACAACTTTCAGAGGAGGGTTTCGAGGTCAAGCCACAGAAGCCAGCACCTCACAAACAAGACCACCTACCTACCAGGGACAATATCAAAGGGGTGGCTTTCGAGGCCAATACAGAGGGGGCCAATTCCCAAGAAACCGGGGAAAGTTTCAAGGTCCCAAAACCCCTCAAAATAAACAGTGACTCACAGGTCACACAACCCCTTCACACAACACCAGTAGGGGGAAGACTAAGCCAGTTCCACAAATCATGGGAGGAAATAACAACAGACACTTGGGTCTTAGCAATTATCCAACATGGTTATTGCATAGAATTTCTCCAACTCCCTCCAAACGTCCCACCGAAAACACACAATATGTCAAAACAGCATATAGACCTTCTAGGACTAGAAGTTCAAGCATTACTGCAAAAAGACGCAATAGAATTAGTCCTAAAAACACAAAAGAACACAGGAGTTTACTCACTGTACTTTCTAATACCGAAAAAGGACAAAACTCTGAGACCAATATTAGATCTCAGAACACTAAACCCCTACATCAAATCAGACCACTTTCACATGGTCACGTTACAAGACGTAATACCACTACTGAAACAGCAAGACTGCATGATAACGTTAGATCTAAAAGACGCGTATTTCCATATACCGATACATCCCTCGCACAGGAAATACCTAAGGTTCGTATTCAAAGGAATACATTACCAATTCAAAGTGTTGCCATTCGGAATAACAACAGCACCAAGAGTCTTTACAAAATGTCTAGCAGTAGTAGCTGCACACATCAGGAGGCAGCAAATACACGTGTTCCCGTACCTAGACGATTGGTTAATCAAAACCAACTCGCTAACAAAGTGTTCACAGCACACAGATTATGTTATACGAGCCCTTTACAAACTGGGTTTCTCCATCAACTATGCAAAGTCACACCTTTTGCCGTGTCAAACACAGCAACACTTAGGAGCGACAATCAACACAACAAAAGGGATAGCCACTCCAAGTCCACAAAGGGTTCAAAATTTTCATAAGGTGATACAAGCTATGTATCCAACACAAAAGATACATGCAAAGATGGTATTAAAACTCCTAGGCATGATGTCCTCATGCATAGCCATTGTCCCAAACGCAAGATTGCACATGCGGCCCTTACAACAGTGCCTAGCATCACAATGGTCACATGCAGAGGGTCAACTTCTAGATCTGGTGTTGATAGACCGCCAAACATACCTCTCGCTTCTATGGTGGAACAGTACAAATTTAAACAAAGGGCGGCCTTTCCAAGACCCAGTGCCACAATACGTGATAACAACAGATGCTTCCATGACAGGGTGGGGAACACACCTCAATCAACACAGCATCCAAGGACAATGGGACGCACATCAAAGAAAGTTTCATATAAATCACCTAGAATTGTTAGCAGTATTTCTAGCGTTGAAAGCATTCCAACCAATGATAACCCACAAATACATTCTTGTCAAAACAGACAACATGGCAACAATGTATTATTTAAACAAACAGGGGGGAACACACTCGACACAGTTGTGTCTCCTAACACAAAAAATATGGCATTGGGCAATTCACAACCACATTCGCCTAATAGCACAGTTTATTCCATTGATCCAGAACCAGCTAGCAGACAATCTCTCTCGGGATCACCAACAAGTCCACGAATGGGAAATTCACCCCCAAATCCTGAACACTTACTTCCAAGTTTGGGGAACACCTCAAATAGATCTGTTCGCAACAAAAGAAAACGCAAAATGCCAAAACTTCGCATCCAGGTACCCACACCGGCAATCTCAAGGCAATGCTCTATGGATGAATTGGTCAGGGATATTTGCGTACGCTTTTCCCCCTCTCCCTCTCCTTCCATATCTAGTAAACAGATTGAGTCAAAACAAACTCAAACTCATACTAATAGCACCAACATGGGCAAGACAACCTTGGTATACCACACTACTAGACCTGTCAGTAGTACCTCATGTCAAACTACCCAACAGGCCAGATCTGTTAACACAACACAAACAACAGATCAGGCATCCAAACCCAGCATCGCTGAATCTAGCAATTTGGCTCCTGAAATCCTAGAATTTGGACACTTAAACCTCACACAAGAGTGTATGGAGGTCATCAAACAAGCTAGAAGACCATCCACTAGACACTGCTATGCAAGTAAATGGAAAAGATTTGTTTGTTACTGCCATAATAATCAAGTCCAACCATTGCATGCATCTCCAAAAGATGTAGTCGGATATTTACTACATTTACAAAAATCAAATCTAGCTTTCTCTTCCATAAAAATACATCTCGCAGCAATATCTGCTTACCTGCAGATTACTCATTCAACTTCCCTATTTAGAATACCTGTCATTAAAGCGTTTATGGAGGGCCTAAAGAGAATTATACCACCAAGGACACCACCTGTTCCTTCATGGAACCTCAACATTGTCTAGACAAGACTCATGGGTCCACCTTTCGAACCCATGCATTCTTGTGAAATGCAATACTTAACGTGGAAAGTTGCATTTCTCATTGCCATCACATCTCTAAGAAGAGTAAGTGAAATACAGGCGTTTACCGTACAAGAACCATTTATTCAAATACACAAAAATAAGGTCGTTCTAAGAACAAATCCAAAATTCTTACCAAAAGTTATCTCACCCTTCCACTTAAACCAAACAGTGGAATTACCAGTGTTCTTCCCACAGCCAGATTCAATAGCTGAAAGAGCACTACATACATTAGACATCAAGAGAGCACTAATGTACTACATTGACAGGACAAAAGAAATTAGGAAGACAAAACAACTATTTATTGCCTTCCAAAAACCTCATACAGGAAATCCATTTTCAAAACAAGGTATCGCCAGATGGATAGTAAAGTGCATCCAAACCTGCTATGTTAAAGCAAAGAGGGAACTGCCTATTACACCAAAGGCACACTCAACCAGAAAGAAAGGTGCTACTATGGCCTTTCTAGGAAATATTCCAATGACCGAAATATGTAAGGCAGCAACATGGTCTACGCCTCATACATTTACTAAACACTACTGTGTAGATGTGTTATCTGCACAACAAGCCACAGTAGGTCAAGCCGTACTAAGAACTTTATTTCAAACTACTTCCACTCCTACAGGCTGAACCACCGCTTTTGGGGAGATAACTGCTTACTAGTCTATGCACAGCATGTGTATCTGCAGCTACACATGCCACCGAACTGAAAATGTCACTTACCCAGTGTACATCTGTTCGTGGCATTAGTCGCTGCAGATTCACATGCGCCCACCCTCCTCCCCGGGAGCCTGTAGCCGTTTAGAAGTAGATCTTGAACATTTGTACATTTGTAAATATATTACATTAAACCTTCATTTTGTACATACGTATTTATTCCATTGCATGGGCACTATTATTAGCATACACAACTCCTACCTCACCCTCTGCGGGGAAAACAATCTAAGATGGAGTCGACGCCCATGCGCAATGGAACCGAAGTGGGAGGAGTCCCTCGGTCTCGTGACTCGAAAAGACTTCTTCGAAGAAAAACAACTTGTAACACTCCGACCCAACACCAGACGGCGGACTATGCACAGCATGTGAATCTGCAGCGACTAATGCCACGAACAGATGTACACTGGGTAAGTGACATTTTCCTTTCTTACCTGTAACTCCTATTCTCTCTTAGGGGAATTTCCATGATAAGTCATAAGCAACCCTCCCTCCTACCTGGTGAAAAGGACAGAGGTATCCTTGCAATCTTTATATGTCCCATATCGCTTTCAAAAAGCAACTACCACCGGTTGGGCATGATGTGATACTAGTGTTCCCTAGATTCTTAAAGGCACAGTCTCTATTGCAGACATATAATGGCAGCCTACGAGGCTACACTGCCCTGCTCTCCCTCATCTCGATCATGAAAAGGGTGTTGAGAAGGAGATTTATACTGTTTGCAAAACATCTTAAATTGTACTCATTTGTAATGTATTTGCTCTTTTTTGCATTAATGATGAAGAATTGGACCATTGTAGCCTAGATACATAGACAGCATTATGTGTCTCTTACTTAAGTGTCTTTACAGGCCTTCCTGAAGAAAGGTGAAAATCTCCACTTAAGAAGATATATTAAAGAACTGCTTCGGGGTCCCCGAACGTGGGCAGGACTATTCAGTGCTTATGACTTATCATTAAAATTCCCCTAGGAGAGAACAGGATTTGCAGGTAGAAAAATATTCCTTATGGTTGCCCTCTCCAAGGTCCCTGTGCGGGCCACACACCTTCCCTGTATATCATGACAGGTGTTTTGAATGGTGAATGTCAGCGTCCTTTTCAGGTCGAGCTTTTGAGACCTCCTGTATATACTTTAGTATATACTTCTTTGTGGGCTTACTGCTTTTCATAGGTTTGTTTGAATGTCCTTTAGAAATCCTTGCTTGCTATTGGCTAGTTTTTTCCTATTTGTCCCTCCTTTTCAATCCACGGAGCAGTGCTCCAGTACTTGTACCCTTCCGCATTTGTGTCATTGTAGCATGTGTTCAGGGACTACTTTTTTCTCTTCTCTAACAGCATTTGAACAGAGCGCTTGATTTCTTACCCACTCTTGTTACTGCTTGCCTGTGCTCCAACGTCTGTTTATGTAAACAGGGCTGTAATTCATGTTATCTCCTCACATTTGCTGCACCTTTAAAGACTGAGACCAAATGCCAGGTGCAAAGTCATTTTCTTTCTCTGAAGTGAGTGGATCCCCTCCCCCAACCCATCCTGCTTTACTGCTTGTCTTTGTTTCCTGCTTGTGTTTGTCTGACTCCTCCGAATGGCTGGTGCCTGCCCCTTTAACTATACTCGTGCTCCGCTTCACCTTTAATTCTGACCTCTTTAATTTCCTTGTTGCCCGTACATTTCCTGACTCCCTGCCAGGCCCTGCAGACGCCAGTCTGTTTATGGTCATTAAGGAATCGGCAGCCAAGGTGAAGGCAGTATGAAGAGTGGAAATGCCTGCAAGGGGTTTCTTGGAAGGCAGTGAGCTAGTTACATGCCCAGAGTTAATATTTAATGCTAATTTCAAGTTTTTATTTTGCAGTAACAGATAAATAATGGCTTGTGTTTATTGCAGCCCTTTCATCCGTGTGGGATCGATCACATCCTACATCTACCATTTCTTTCCCCAGAGTGGCCTAGGCACGCAGCTATAGTCAGGCTTGACTTTAGTAATCTCACACTGACTGCCTATCACCTTTCTCCGACTAGACAGTGCTTCGCTGCCTGCATTACCTTTCTCCTTTGTCAGATTCGATAGTGCTGTGCTGCCTGTGTGAACGTCTGATGTGACTGCCTTTGGTGCATTTTTAGGTCTCTCCTGCTAGATGGTGCGTGCACTGTTAGCTTATTGATCACATACTTCTCCATATTTCTGTCGCCTTGTGCCTTGACAGTTCGACATTGCTCTTTTCACCCTTTGCTCTTTTCCAACCCACACTGACCGTTCTTTGCTTCTAGCCCCCGCTCAAGTGCTTTCGTGATTTATTTATTTTTATTTTTTCTCCAATTCATCACCTAATATGTTGAAAGAAGTGGTTCACATTTTGTAATTTAATTTGGTAGACACGACGGGCCATGTTAAAAGATTTTTTTTATTTTTTTTTATTTGTTATCCTTGCAACTCTAAAAACTGGGCTGGCTTTATTTAGCCAACTTGTATTTATTTACTTACTGCCACCCCTTTAATTGACCAAACTGTTGTCGCCTATTTTCCTAAACTGATTTGTTGCTACCCGATACTAGTCTTCAGTGGAGGACAGGTTGAAATTTGTAACCCACAAACACCTCCTTCCCTTTTCCCAGCTTTGCCAGTTCCTTTGAATAATAAATGAAAAACATTCTTTTAATTTCCTCTGGACCTCCTAGGAAAGGGGCTCCCTCTCCTACTTAGGGCTGTACAGCCCCTGCTAAAATAAAATCCTGCCTTGCTAATATGCAGGTAGTGTGGCTGAGAGACTGTAGACACGAGTATATTTAGTAATACAGGTCTGTATTCATTCGCTTGTAGTGATTATTTGTGCTTCAGATCCATGAATGCTTTAACAACGTATGCATTCACGAAATGCTCTTTTTTGATGAAATAGTGTGGGTTGTGAAAAACGTGTTGCTTATCTGTAATATGGGAATGCTGCTTATTTAGTGCAAACCTGCTAAAATATGTTGGGTAAAAGGCGAATGGCATATGATAAGAAAAATGCTGTTTCATTTGCATGTGATTAGTGATTTTCCTTGTTAATCTCCGCAGGCTCTAGCCTTTTCATGGCAGCCTTCTTGCAGTAGTTTATCTCCTCTGTAGGTAGGACTATCTGCCTCTGTCTTTCTGTGGTAACTCTTTCTTTTGCCTCTGTTGCTACACCATCCTCTTCATAAACATAATGAAAAGAGCCCCCTAAAAGCTCCAGTTATATGTCCGGACATCGGTTTTTCATTTTTTTTTTTTTAAATCCAAAAGAGACGGATCTAAAGCAAAGCTCCTACCTTTTTTGCACATCAAAAGTACAAAACTATCTACACAGTTCCATGCCACACAATTCAACTCCACACATTTCCAATTTACACCACATAATTCAACACCATACCACATAAATCAACTCAACAAAACATTTACACTACAAACCACATACATCCAATCCACAACACAAAATTCCACATCATGCTACAAAATTAAACAGCACACCACATAATTCAATCAATCAGGGGATTTGTAAAGCACACTACTCACCTGTGAGGGTCTCAAGGCGCTGAGGGAGGAAGAGAGAGAAGGTGGGAGGTGCTGCTACTGCTCGAACAACCAGGTCTTGAGAAGTTTCCCGAAGCTAAGGAGGTCTTTGGTCTGGAGCAGGTGGGTGGGAAGAGTGTTCCACCTTTTGGGTGCGAGAATGATCCACCTCCGGTTGTAGTTCTGTGGACACAAGGGATGGTTGCGAGGGTGAGATCGTCGGGGCGGGGATGCCAGGTCGGGGTGTAGGAGAGGAGTCTGTTCCGGTGTTGTGCAGTGCTTTGTGAGCGTGGTTGAGGAGTTTGACGGTGATTCTCTTGTTGACTGGGAGCCAGTGCAGGGTTTTTAGCTGGTCTGTGATGTGGCAGTGGCGGGGGATGTCCAGGATGAGGCGTGCGGAGGCGTTCTGGATGCGTTGCAGCCTCATCTGGAGTTTGCCCGTGGTTCATGCGTAGAGGGCATTGCCATAGTCCAGTTTCCTGCTTACGAGGGCTTGGGTGACCGTTCTTCTGATTTCGGTGGGTATCCATTTGTAGATCTTTCGGAGCATGTGGAGGGTGTTGAAGCAGGAGGAGGAGATGGCGTTGACTTGCTGGGTCATGGATAGTGAGGGGCCCAGGATGAATCCTAGGTTGCGTGCGTGGTCGGCGGGAGTCAGAGCGGTTCCGAGAGTGGCAGGCCACCAGGAGTCATCCCATGCCGAGGGGGTGGAGCCGAAGATGAGGACTTCCATCTTGTCGGAATTGAGTTTGAGGCAGCTGCTCTTCATCCATTCGGCAATGGCCTTCATTCCTTTGTGGCGGTAGGTCTTGGCAGAGTCCTTGGTGAGGGAAAGGATCAGCTGGGTGTCGTCGGCGTATTAGAGGATGTTGAGGTTTTGGGATCGGGCGATTTTTAGCGAGTGGGGCCATGTAGATGTTGAAGAGGGTCGGGCTGAGGGACGAACCCTGGGGTACACCGCAGATGATTTCGGTGGCCTCAGAGCGGAATGGGGGAGGCGGACTCTCTGGGTTCTGCCGGTGAGAAAGGAGGTGACTCAATGCAGGGCTCTGTCGTGGATTCCAGCATAGCTGAGGCGCGAGCATAGGGAGTGGTTGCAGATGGTGTTGAACGCTTCTGAGAGGTCCAGGAAGATGAGGGCCGTGGTTTCCCCTCTGTCCAGTATTGTTCTGATGTCGTCGGTGGCAGCGATGAGGGTGGTTTCAGTGCTGTGGTTGCTCCACTACATACCACTCCACAACACAAAATACCATTCGCATAATTACAGTCCCTAACACACAATCCCATTGCACACAATTCCATTACACTCAATACCTCATAGTTACTATCCACATAATTCCACTACACAAATCCACTCCACAATTCCATGTCACATAATTTCCAATCCAACCCACATAATTCCACTACACACCACTTACATACACTCCATAACACATAGATAAAAGACATTGCCATTTACAATGCCAATAGCTCTTACTCAAACAAATGTGACACCTATTGCATTTTTAATGCTTGTTTTCATGATCCCTACCCCTCTGGATCTGGTAGTGTAACCTGCATTCTTGTCCATTTTATATCCCCACCAGTCCAGCGCCTGACAGCCATTGCCCATATGATGAGTTTCCTGTAGAAGAACGACGTCTGGGGAATGCCTTTTTTGTACTGCATTTCCACACCTCTCTTAATTTTGTCCCCCTGGCCATTGACATTCCAGGACAATAGTCGGATTAGTGTCTTATCTGTTGCACTGGTCATGTGAAGCTGTAGGTCTCGAGTTCACCCCTATGCCCCATCACATTAGTGTGGTCTGACAGGGAGCCAGCGTTGAACACCCTGAACCTGTGTCAGTTACAGTGTTTTGCACTAACCAAAGCATAATGAAAAATCAAACAAAGCCCCCAAACCAACCCCTCTTCTCCCACCCTGCCTCCCTGCATAAAGGACTTTGAACTGCCTACCCCTCAACATTGCAGAGTGCCTTTCGCCCAAACCATCATTCAAAGTATAGGTGACAGTGGCAACCACCAAGTGGACTTTCGCCCACCTCCCCACTTAACTTAAAGGTTATTTGTTACCAAAGTCTTCCATTTTCTTTTAGTGGTAGCTCTCCCCTGAGTCACATGACCCTAGTCAAAGGCATAAAAGGCAAGCTTGCAGCCCACTACAGGTGTTTGTGTTGGATATCCCAAACTGCTGTGTCACCAACCTCACCATGCATTCTCAAACCAGTCTTTGTCGGAGTCTTGCTGTGTCACTGAATTTTTCAGGATTTGTGGTGAGTTTTGCTGGTGCGGGTCGTTGGAGTCATGCTGGCATTCCAGGACGCCATTATCGTGTTGCTGCTGTCGGTAATGTTCTCAGTGCTTTTTCCCACCAGCTGGTCTCCAGCCTCCCAGGCAGCATCCGGGGACACAAATTAACAGGTCTTCCCATTTGCTTCTACTCACAATTTTCCTGGAAACATCATGGAGTATTTGATCTCTAGCTCCGTCAGGCCCTCTTGACTTTGATGAAGCTGCGGTGCAGTTTCTTGACTCTGAGCATAGAGTCTGGGAAAAAGGTGACGGTGCATTATTGAATTTGATTGGTGGGGCGCTGTGTAATGTTTGCAGAATGACATCCCTGTCACAATAGCTGAATGTACGAGCAAGTAATATTCTGATGAGGTGGTGTCCCCATTAACGGAGTGGTGCCTGGTATATGATGCGCTTGCTCGACTGGAAAGTAGTTTGAGAGGCCTCTGGGTTGTAACATTTTGTAAATATGAGGTCTTCCACAAAAAGATCCACTGTTGGCCCCTCCAATTTCTGATGTGGCCCGGCACAATGATGCAAACATTGTTTCTTCGTGAACGGCCTTCAAGATATTCTAGCTTCACCCTTTGGACATCCATGACAGTACACGGCTCTCTGACTTGCTTTTTGATGGTCGATGTTTCGACCTTGAGGGCAGCTAGGGAGTCTTCTGCTTCTTTCATCTAGGCTCCCATGTTGCGGAGATCTGCCCTCACCAGTGTGACCTCTGTGGAGATGGTGGGAATTTTGGTCGCTAGGAAGCCGCTGATGCCTTGTATTGCTGGCATGATATCTTTGAGGGTGAGTGCGTAGCTCTAGAATAAGGCCTGGTTAGTCGGGCTCCGTATCTCCACCGTCTCTTCCGTCCCTGCTGAGTCCTTGGGTAGAGTATATATGTCCAGTTTAGTTTGGAATGCTCCTCCAGCACTCCAGTAATTGCCCCTGCTTATGAGAGGTATTGGGTTTTGCAGTGGAGAAAAAAAGGCACAAGGGGTGGTGGGGGGGGGGGGGGGGGGGGGAGCCAATAGGCCGTCCTAAGGCCTGACAGTTTTCCCACTGCTTCCCCTGTGAGCCCCTGGACCAATACCGGTAGTTTGTTTCAGATGGATTTCTCACTACGCTGCGTCTTGCTTCTCAGAAGCGGCCGGAGCCCAGACTGCTACTGGCTGATAAGGGCTCACTCACACTGTTATGCAACAGCCGCTGTAGATATAGGAGACACCACACCATCTCGCCTTCTCCTTGAGGATCGTACCTAGGAGTAGCTGGTGGAATGCTGGGCTGGCATCCTTCCTATGGGGGCCTTTCATGGGCCCAATGTGCTGCTGTGGTAATGAAGCATCCTATATAGGCAGGCAGCCCCTGAAGTGCTATGGGATGGGGGCAATATCTCCCTCTTTCAGTGTGACAGCAGTCCATATGCCCCCCCACTGCTGTTGGTCAGGGTGTGCTGGCCTCACTCCCCTCCTGGGGCCCCCTTGCAGCACTCCTGATACCGTTGTTTAGTGCGGACCACCAACAGGGGACACCCTTGGTGTCACTGCGCTGCTTGTGGCAGTGCATTGTTGGCCTGGATGGTGGGGCGCTCTGCGGTTACTGACACGGCGGGGGCAAGGGAGCACACCAATATGGCTTTAGGGCCATCACTCAGATCCGTGAGCCCCAGTAGGTCATGGCCTCTCACGGGGGCGCCACCAAGTCTCAAGGCGCAGCTGTATTTCGGCTCCTCCAGAGCCATTGGCGGTCATGCAGGCCACTGTAGGCAAATCCCCATGTCCTGATTCACTCCGCAGGGACGCAGCCATCTATCTCCACTTCAGGAAAGGGTGGGCTTCAGTGGGGGTCAATGCAGTGGCAGTCATCCTCCCACATCCATATCAGACCTCTGTATCACAGCAGCGTTCCATTCTGAATTGCGGGTGGCGGCAGACACTGCAGCTGTAATTGAGACTGTGGCTTGCCTCCTCTGTCCAGACCCTGCCTTGTGACAGTGTAAAAGAAGTGTGTCTTTGGGCAATTTAAAGGGTGATATGGTATCCCTGCTGCCAGTAGTTCCCAGATATCAGGTTTCATGGCATGGGAAGAGAATACTGTGATGGATGTTGAGGGTATGGCCGGTGGACAGCAGGAGCAACTCAAGCGAGAGACCATCTTGTTCAGCAGTTGGCCATGCATCCTTCAAAGTGTTGCCTTTCTGTCATCTAGACAAAATGCTACAGACAGCTAGGGTATGTTGCATATATAGATGACCTTCACTTGCAAGGAACATGGTGAAAAAAAAAAAAAGCTGTCACACTACATCAACCTTCTTGAGTTGAGAATACTTCACTTAGTCCTTAAAGTTTTTCTCCCTTCCTTCAAAACAAACTTTCTAACCATGCAGACTGACAATACCACAGCAGTGAATTATCTAAACAAACAGTAAGAGATGTGGACCAAGGTTCTGTCTCACTAAACCCAGGCAATTCGGTAATGGCTCAGATTGTGGAATCTGCCAATCCCCTCCATTCATCTCCCAGGAGTTCAAAACGTAGAAGCAGATTTACTCAAAGGTTTATAAGAAACTCCAATTGGTGTTTAACAATCCAATGCCAAACAGCCTCTGTTGCGAATAAGAGGTTCCCATAAATAGAATTCTTCAGAAATACATAAAATGAAAAGTGCCCAGATTACGCCTCCAAGTTTAACCTTACAGGAATGAAAGGGACGGTCTCTAGATAGAAAAGAAAACTTTTATTCGGTATGAAAAAATTCATCCATTACAGCAAATAATCACCAATACATAGTTAATATAACAATAAAACCATATATAGTAAAAACACCCATCAAAAATATAAACATATAAAAACCTCATTCATAAAAAACAATAAGATAGAAGAATTCATTCTAAAAACTCTACATTTTTACGCCAGGTAATAGTTCCCTTCAGGAATGATCCCATGCCCTTCCACACCAATACATCTGAGGCCATTTGCAACCACATAAAAGCAGGACGATATTGCACAAAACCCTTTGGCCTTAGGAGAGGTAATAAAAATCGGGTTCTAAACGGTGCATAAAAAACACAAAACAATGTAAAATGGGGCAAGGTCTGTTGGGACACCCCATCACAGGGGCAGGGTCTAATAAATTTGTCCCCATACTGACCTAGCGGGAAACACAAATTACTTCTAATGATCCCCAGACGGAATCGAGTTATAAGAGACCTTTCCCTCACATCCTTTATCTCTAAGAGATAGCGCTCAGGTCCCACCCACATCTTTAGCATGATGAAATCCCTGATTGTTTTTTTCCCTAAGGTCTCCCCCTCCCTCTTGGTCTCCTGGATTCTCAGAAAATTATCCTTAACCCATTTCTTATCATAGCTAGTCAGGCCCTCAGGATAGTCAAACAATTCAGGCCGCCCCAGGTCATGAGCCATCTTCCTTATGTGCGTCAGCCCGGGAATATTCTTTGCATTGTCACAAGCCAAACAATCCCTTAAGATATCCCTATTAAGAGTGGCATGTTCGTTACTCCAGATTGAGATCCATAACAGAAGGGGAGCCAACTGGATAGTGTCCTGCACAAACTCAAGCTCCAGTTCCAGGTGAAGGCAAAAACCAGGGATATTTTGGCCAACTCCCAGTAGCCTTCTGCAGAACCGATTTTCTTCCACCGAAACGGCTCGGGTATCCCTATACCCCCAAAGTGCCACACCATACAGCAGGACAGGAAGGCATTTCCGCCTATAAACTTCAAGCAAGGGCTTGATAGGTTTACTACCTACCCTTACAGCAAAGTCAAAAGTCGCACCAACTGTTGCATGAAAAAGCACACCCCTTCTGGCAATACAGGGTTTCCAAGATCCTTTCTCATCAAAGATGACCCCTAAGTATGGGAACTCATGGACCCTGCTAATAATTTGATCCTCCACCCTTAGCTCCCCCACCCTGCTCAAGGGTCTTCTGCAGACCATAAAATGTGATTTCTTAAAATTGACCTCTAAACCCAAAGCTGACATAAAGGTGGCATAGGCTCTAACTATTTCCCGAAGACCATTCATAGTGCGGGCCATGATGACCGCGTCATCCGCGTACGTCAGCACAGGGATATCAATACCATTCACCTTTGGGACATCCCTACAATGTGCCATCAAAAAATCAGACAATCCATTTGTATATAGAAGGAACAAAGTAGGAGCCAGGACACACCCCTGGCGCACACCCCTTGAAAGCTTAAAAGCCTCTGAGCCTTCCCCATTAGGCCCCACCCTCACATTTGCAACCGTCCCAGAATGGAGATATTGGAGCAGCTCTACAATATTAGGATCCAACCCTAACTGATTTAACCTCTCCCATAATATAGGCCGGTTCACTTTGTCAAAGGCACAGCTAAGGTCCATAAAAGCAAGATAAAGGGTACCTTTCCTGGCCTGCGTGTATTTACCGATCATCATCAGTAGATTGAGACATTGTTCTCGCGTACAGAGGCCTTCCCTAAAACCATACTGCTCCCGGCTTAAAATATCATTTCCTATCATCCAGGCCTCCAGACGCCTTAAAATAATCTGTCCCAGAATCTTCGCAGAAGAGTCCAGGAGAGAAATAGGGCGATAAGACTTAGGATCATTTCGATCGCCCTTTTTAAACACTGGGACAATACATGCCAGTCTCCAAGAGGCAGGAATGCCCACAGTAACTGCTGCATTGAGAACATTTAAGAGAATAGGTGCCCTTAACTGGGGGTTAGCTTTATACAAGTCCATAGGGATCGAATCCGGGCCCGGAGCTTTATTACACGCGCTACTCTGTATCGCATCAATAACCTCCTGGAGCGAAAACCTGATTGCTAGGTTAGGAGCCATATTATACACGTTCTCCCGGTTATTTCTTAAGGGAGTACCCTCAAAAATTCTACAAAAGTGAATTACCCAGGCCTCCGGGGCGATGTTACAGCCAAGGCCCTCAGATGTTTCTGTTTCAAAGGAACCTCTATTTACCACCTTCCAAAACAAGCCAGGGTCCTTCAGAGCTATAGCACGTTCTAACTCTTCCCAGGCTTTATCTTTGTTTTAGCTTGCTATCCCTCAGGACCCTTTTATACTTCATTCTAGCTTCTTTAACGAGGACCCAATCTCTAGGATGTTTCTTAGTGGCCATCTTTACGTTTGCCCTTGCATCATAGCAGGCCCTGTCATACCAG
Organism: Pleurodeles waltl; assembly: GCF_031143425.1. Taxonomy (NCBI): domain Eukaryota; kingdom Metazoa; phylum Chordata; class Amphibia; order Caudata; family Salamandridae; genus Pleurodeles; species Pleurodeles waltl. The sequence goes on from NC_090443.1 coordinate 331,012,978, forward strand.
CCACATTTGCGTTTACTGAGGTGGCTGCCTACTGAAAAAAGGCAGTCTCTAACTGCTGCATTTACTACTGTTATAGCATCCATAACAATCTTAGGATTTGGAGCCTCTATCAAGAGTGTATCCATAAATAAATGTAGATTTTCCCCCACCACCCTTCCTACAACTTTTTGGGAATCTACTTGCTTCCACCCAAGCCGCCTACCCTGGTCCTTTATCATCACTGCTACAGGCCTACCTCGTCCTAGTTTACGTAGGGCCCCAGGGAGTTTAAAGGACACTGTAAGGGGATTATGATCGCTGAAACACTCCCCTAACACCTCACCCCCAATCACCAGATCTTTCATAGGTGGAGACACAAAAATATAGTCAATGGTGGATCCAGACCCTCTTCCCACATAGGTTGGGAGTTGGTGGGTGCCTACTGCTTCTATATCACAAAAATTCAGAAGGCCCATCTTCCTGAGTTCCTTAATTAGATCCCTGCCTCTGGAGTCCTGCAGACCGTCCGCTAAGTAATCCTCGCGGTCACAGATAAAGGGATTAACCACAGTGCTAAACCTTCCCAGCTTAGCATTAAAATCTCCTGAGACAATAGCACGGAATTCCAGCCCCACCTCCTCCATTCTATATTTCAGAACCTGAGGAACGGAGAACGGGCCCCAATTTGGCACCCCACATCCCATACAGCGTTTTAGAAGTTCACCAGCAAAATATTAAAGTTATTGGAGAAGATTACCCATACCAACAATATACCTTGGTGGTTACAGTTAATTTGAAAAGCACCCACTATCTTGGAGAGGCGAATTAGGGTAACCAGGCCACCTTTCGAGCAGCCACCAAGAGACTGCACAGCTGGAATTGCAAATCTGTCATACCTGTCCCACACAGACAACCACTCCGACCAGGTTTCCTGAAGCATAATAACATCATAGTTAACCACACACCCAACCCACGCCTGATCAGGTAACTTAGCATCATAGCCCGCAATATTCCATGAGATAAGATTACACTGTGGAGGCACCTCTTCCTGTATAGCCAGGGTCTCGGCGCATTGTCAGTCTACCCCTTCCAAGGATAAATTACTGTTGGTAACAGTTCTTCTGCTAGTTGCCTGCAGGCTATTCTGACCCGGGGGGGATTCCTACCAAAGCCAAGAGACACCCCAGCACTCAATCGCATGTGGTCGTAAATATAACCCAGAGGGACCATACCCATTGAACCTGCTCTAAGAACAGCCGGACGATGGGTAGAAAGGAGCCTTTGAGTCAGGGCAGGATATCTAACATTTATAATAATAGTCTTCATTCCCCACCTTATTTTTGGGCCCGACCCAGCCAATTCTTCTGGCAAACAGAATATCCTTAAAATCCATACATGAAAAATCACAGTTCTTACTCAACCAATATCCAACCTTATTTGTGAGTTGGTCCGTAGACTCAGTTGCCCCAGGAGCAAGAGCAGGTACATTCGTCAACACCACCACGTAGGGGGCACAAGCTGGGGGGAGATCCAAACAGGCCAATGAAGGCCTGGCCGTCGGCGGATTCAGATTATCGTTCCCAACCAGCTGTTGGCCGACCCCCCCCCCCAGCTGCCACAGAATCAGGATCAGGCTGCCTACTACAGCTAAGCATATTGACAGTCCTATCCGCCCTTAATAGAGAGGTCGGTGCAGCCGGAGCAGTCTCAACACAAGCACCCTGACCCCCAGAATTTGCAGGATTAACCAATAGCTGAGATGTTTTTCCCAGGGGCCCCAAAGGCCCCGCAGCTTCCTCTGGCAGGAACAACTCCTCACCGGAATGGGATCGCCTAGTCGGAGCCACACATCCACCTACACAGTGCCTCCCTTGTCTTCCTTGCACACATATCAGCGAAACTGCTTTTTCTATAGCTGATAATTTCGCCAAAACGGGGGACAAAAACTCCTGAATCATTTCCCGAAATTTTGACAATAAAATAGTTGCATCACTACCCAGATGCTGGCAAGGTGCAGGGTCACTGCTCGTACCCTTAGGGAGCTCCAAGAGCGGTGTTTTCGACTTGGGCATCAATTTCTTTAGGACCTTTTTTTTCCTCTGGGAGGGCTACATTTATCCATGGGGCAGGCCGGGGGAGAAGATAATAAAAGTCTTTTACTTCTTCTGGAGGGGCCTTGGCCACCAGAACCCTCTATTGTCTCTGATGGCTCAGCCTGAGCAGGCTCAGCAGCAGCCATAACAGCACCTTAATTCCTCCCCCCCCCCCCCCCCCCCGGATAAGCCACCTCCACATCCACGACCTCACGAGGACCACTATCTGTTGGGGCCTGGCGCCACTCCTCCAGTTCCATAGATAACCTCCTCTCTGCTAGATCAATTTCCTTTGTAACAACCCTGACTGCTCTTGCGAGGAAGGAATCCAATGTGGTGGTGCCACTGCCCTGTCTACTACCGCCACCACCACCCCCCAATGGACCAGTTAGCGGGCCTCTTTTCCTGCCCATTTTTACAATAAAAAAGTTTCAACAACAAAACAACAAACAAAACAAACTAATAAGAAAATTAAATCTATTGAACACCCACTAAAAAACTCCAAAATATACTCCAGGTGTTAGTGGATATAAATAGTCACCCTCCACTGGAAACGAAAGAGGGGTGTCCCAGCCCAGCCTCTGACGGGCGCATGACGGGCCCGCCCTTAGCCCGGGCTTTGCCCAGGCGCCGTCCGCGCACTTCCAGCGGGAGCGTGAAGTTTGTTTAAAGGGCTCCTGCCCTGGAGATTGGTGACGCTGCCTCCTCTGCCGCCCGCGCGCTTCCCGCGGTAGCGGGAGTGCGAAGTTTGTTTAAAGGGCTCCTGCTCTGGAGATTGGTGACGTCGCCTCCTCTGCCGCCCGCGCGCTTCCCGCGGGAGCGCGAAGTTTGTTTAAAGGGCTCCTGCCCTGGAGATTGGTGAACGTCGCCTCCTCCGCCGCCAATGCGCTTCCCGCGGTAGCGGGAGCGCAAAGTTTGTTTAAAGGGCTCCTGCCCTGGAGATTGGTGACGCCGCCTCCTCTGCCACCCGCGCGGTCTCTAGATAGAACTGTTGAGGGTGTTTTAATACACTTTTTTTTAATAATAAGCTTAGTTCCGTAGTTATCATCAAACTAACTTTCATTAAGACTTGGATAATTGTGATAACTACAGACTAGCTATGCTGATGGTATCTCATCACTCTTTACATTCATTTATTGAAGGTACAAGCTATTTTCCAAGTGGATCGGGGGAGAAAATTGTGCACAGCAATCCTAAAGACCATTTTATTACACAGATAGCAAAATTAACCATAGCCCTCAATCTGTATTCTGTTATATATTTCTTTTTGCTTTCAGTGTTCACTGATTTTAACTTAGCAGAAGGATTACACAAAAGACTGCTGTACAAGCCAAATCTCTTTTACGAGTTTGGAAAACAAATCTTGCATCCTAACCTTCCGCTATAAAAGTTAATGGGTTCCCGTGGAATGCATGCAATATGGACAGGTGAACCTCCTGCAAGATTGTATGGACATTCTAAAGGAATCTAAACATCCATTGTTCTTATGCTTTTAAACAGAAGTGTAGGATGCTGGCTTAGTATATGATGTACACCTATAGGTGATTCATCCTGCACTGAGGTAGCTGTGCAGAGCAGCTAAGGCTTATCAGAGAGAGTGTAAATCAATTGCAATAACCTCAAAATCAGTCAATGATTTACACACAAGAAAGAACCACACCAAGTGTTTGAAAAATAAAGTATTATTTAATAATACAAGGCACTAAACAAACTTCGGTATATCTCCTCTAACTAGAGATATGAACACACAAAAATATACTTAAAAACAGGTAGTTACAAGCATGTAATAACATGGGCCCCCATGGGGGGACTAAACCATATACTGAAAAAAATGGGTTAATAAAGACACAACTAACCAAGACCAACACTCAAGAATCTTAAGGACTGGGGAAGTACTAAATCACCAGAGGTAAGTAGCAGGTATTCCCCAGGAGCCCGTGTGTAGAGGGGTTACTTAGTGTTGGGTGTCCAATAGGATAACATTGGGTAAGTCACTGTTAATGTAAGTGTGTTTCAGGACCCTTCCTGGATGGTGACGAAGATTCTGGAGTGAAGAGACCTCAGATGATGACCCATGAGTAACCACCCTCAAAACCCGTGGACCGGAATCCAGGAAGCCGTGTGCATAGGGCTGAAAGTGTTTTGGAACCCCAGGAGGAAACAATGGAGGAGGTCTAGGTCAGGAAAAGGTTGGAAATTGGCCCTTCCCAGAGGACCCCGAGGAAACCCGTTGGGACAAGGAATTCCCAAGAGTGCCCCCACCCAGGGATACTCTAAGTGGAGTACCTACACCAAGGAGCCCAGGTGCATAGGGGTGAAGTTGTGTTGGAACCTTCTGTTGAAGTCAATGGGGACCTCAGCTTTCCAGCTGCTAGGGTGACACGTGGACCAGGTCACTGGAACTCAGGTGTGGATTCCAGGCAAGGAGCACCTGTGAAGAGAGGGGACAGAGTCCAAACCACTTGGAGACATTCAGGGGGGTGCAGGAGGGCAATGTCCAGCCTTATTGTGGATGCTTCTTTCTTTGACTGTTGTCGTGAAGATGCAGCTGCAGTGTCCAGGTGATGTAGAAGGATCCCAGGAGATGTCCAAAAGCTGTCCTATGCCGGTTGGCGAATGGACAGGGGTCAGTGGTCAGCAGGACCACCAACAAGCCTTGCAAAAGGAGTGTTGCACAAACAGTTGCAGTAGTTGGGACCAGCAAAGCCCAGCGACTTAACCTTTACAGGTGGGTCAGTACTGGCCCTCAGGATTGAGGAGAGCTAGCAGGAATGGAAAGGGGCCCCCAGGAGGACTCTTTTTCAGCAAGCACAGGGAGTCGCGAAGAGACCTCATCAGCACAAAGAAGATGAACGCCCACGTCGCAGAGGTTGCAGGGAGAACGTCGGCCTTGGAGCTGTGTGATGCTTGAGGCTAAGGCTTCTTGGAGCTAGGGGGTCTTCGAGCTGAAGAGCCAACAAGCCTTTGCAACAATATCAGACAATGTGCAAAGGGCTTCTGTCCCAGCAACTCCAACAAGGAACAACCGTTTTCCCAACTTCAAAGAAGACTGGAGAGCTGCAGAACTACCACCTGTGTTGCAGAGCCTTGAGGAGTCCATGGGATAGCAGGATCCACAAACAGGTTGTCCACATCGAGGTGCCTGCAGTTGCAGGGGAGTGACACCTTCACTCCAAGAGATATTCCTTCTGGATGTCCTTAGTGCAGGCAGAGTCCTTGTAACTCTGTGTAGGAAGCTGGCTCTGTATATACTATATCAAAGTGAGATATAGTGTGCACAGAGTCCAGGGATTCCCCAGAGGCTCAAGTAGATAATACTAAAGCTCTCTTTTGTGGTTGTGTGGTCGAGCAGTTAGGCTTATCAGAGGGTAGTGCAAAGCATTTGTTGTACACACACAGACAGTAGAAGAAGCACACACTCAATGACTTAACTCCAGACCAGTGGTTTTTCTATAGCAAAAATATATTTTCTTAATTTATTTCTAGAACTACAAGATTCAAGTTGCAGGTAAGTACTTCAATAGTTTTGTATTTCACATGTATATCAATAGTACTTTGTTTGAAATCAATACATTATATATTTGAATTATTGGCAATTACCTGTTTTAAAAGTTGACTGCAATTTTCAGAACCATTCCTGGGGGAAAGACATGTTAGCATGGTTTACAGGTAAGTACTTGACTTACAGTTCCAGTATCTGGGGATTAGGAAGTCCACAGGTTAGGGTTCAAGTTAACCCCAAACACCCACCACCAGCAACACGGGGCCAGCTGAGTGCAGAGGTCAAAGTTGAGGCAAATTTAACATGTGCTCCTATGGAGACTGGGGGCACTTTTAATCAGGCCCCGTGGCTTTAGAGGGCAGACCTGGGGGGTTTAGAGGACCCCCGGGGGGGGGGTTGGGCACACGTAGGCACTAAACACGCGCCTTCAGCGGCACTTGGGCGGCTGGGTGCAGGGTACAAACAGGGCGTTGGATTTCTATGATGGAACCCCAGGAGTTACTCAGACGCTGCAGGCGAGGTCTGGGGGTCGACTTGGACAAACCACAGGTTGGACAGGGAGGAGGGCTGCCTGCTGAACGTAGCTGCACCAGAGGTCGGGTTCTTCAAGGCCTTGGGGCTGTCAGTGCAGTGATCTTGTAGGCGTCGGATATCTTTGTCTCGAGCTTTCGCAGTCGAGGGGACCTGGTGATTCCCTCTGCAGGTGTCATTGTGGAGGGGTGGAGAGGTCAACCCAAGGTGGACACTTGCTCACAATCGCCTGGGGACTCTCTCTAGCTGGTTGGGCCACCTGGTCACCGGCCAACGGCGTTGGGTTTCCTTGGTCAGAACTCACGGATCCGGGGAGGCTCTGGTGTCCCTTGATTGTCGTTTTTTCTTAGACATGGCCACTGTCTACTGGAGTTCTTGGTCCTTTGTTGTGCAGGACAGTCCTCTGGAGCTTGGCAGTGTTCACTGGTCCGGCAGGATCCGTCACATTCTTGTTGTAGGTTCTTTGAAGCAGGAGACAGGTCGGTAGGGCTGGGGCAAAGTCAGTTTGCGTCTTCCTTCTTCTCTGCTGGGGGTTCAGCTTAGCAGAAACCTAACCCTATTGGTCCCTGTCCTCCAAACCAAGATGGAGGATTCTGCAGGGAGGGGGTCACCTCAGCTCTGGACATCTTAGGGGTGGTCCTAGTTGGGGTGGTCACTCCTCCCTGTTTTCCCTCATTTTCCCGGCAGACTTGCTGCCAAACGTGAAGCTTTGTCTGGGAGGTGGAAGGTTGGGGGGGGGGGGGGGGGCAACTCAACTAGCTGGAGTGCCCTGGGGCCCTGTAAACCGAGGCTTTGACCCTTTGAGGCTCACCACTAGGTTTTACAGTTCTTGCAAGGGGGAGGTGTGAAGCCCTTTCACCAAGGACAGGCTTTTTCTGGCCACAGAGAGCACAAAGACTCTCACCCCATGTGGTCAGAAACTTGTCTGAAAGTGGCAGGCTGGCACAGACCGGTCAGTCCTGCACTAGCAGTTTGGTCAACATACAGGGGGCATCTCTGAGATGTCCTCTGGGTGCATTTCTCAAAAAATCCCACACTGGCATCAGTGTGGATTTTATTATGCTCAGAAGTTTGATGCCAAACTTCCCAGTATTCAGTGAAGCCATTATGGAGCTGTGGAGTTCGTAATGACAAACTCCCAGACCATATACCCAATTTGGCTGCACTGCACTTACAATATCTTAGAATGGACTTAGACTCTGTACGGGCATATTGCTCATGCAGCTATGCCCTCACCTGTGGTGTAGTGCACCCTGCCTTAGGGCTGAAAGGCCTGCTGGAGGGGTGACTTACTTATGCCACAGGCAGTAGTGTGTGGGCATGGCACCCTGAGAGGGGTGCCATGTCGACTTTGCCTTTTCTCTCTACCAGCACACACAGGCTGAAAAGAAAGTGTGCTTGTGCTTGGTGAGGGGTACCCCGGGTGGCATAATACATGCTGCAGCCCTTGGGGACTTTCCCTGGCAACAGGGCCCTTGGTACCATGGGTACCTTTTACAAGGAACTTAACTGTGGGCCATGGGTGTGCCAATTGTGAACACCAAGGTACAGATTTTGCAAAAGAACACTGGTGCTGGGGCCTGGTTTGCAGGATCCAGCATACTTTCAGTCAAAGTTGGCATCAATATCAGGCAAAATGTGTGGTGGTACCCATGCCAACAGCTGCACTTTCCTACACTGGAAGATGCACACCCACGAAAGTTGTAGAGTACAGGCAAAATTCAGGGACAAAGTCGCAGTTGGAGCCCTCCTACTAGTCGTAGTCTTGTCTTGATTCCTGGCAAGTCCAGCATAATCCAGTGTCCAGGTCACAGAGGAAGTCGTGGAGACAAATCTGGCGGCGTCTCACCCTCAGGGGAGCCCTTAAATAACCCAGGAAGGGGGTTCGACGACTACTGTAGTGACCCACCTATCGGGGATGTCAGGGGCGCTACTCGACTTGACAAACCAGTCAGCTGTTTTAGTTGTTCCCAGGGGCCTCTACTCATCCTGTTTCCAAAGTGGCAGAATCAAGTGGCCACCTGGCAGCGCTCTGGGCACCCCCCTAGGGGAAAAGCTGGAAAGGGGCGGTGATCACTTCCCTGTCCTTTGTGTGTTTCACACCAGAGCCGGAGCCTGGGGGCTCCTGCACTGGAAGGAACTGGTTTTTGAAGAAGGTCACCAAATGTGTCCTTCAGAGATGTCTGTTGGAGCTCAGGAGCACCCCCACCCTAGCCCAAAGACACCTGTTTCTAAAGGAGAGCGGCTAACACCTCTCCTCCAAAGGAAATCCTTTGTTCTGCCTTCCCCTGCCCGAGTTAAGTTCAGCAGCAGGATGGAAGAACAGTGTCTGCGGTCAGCGGCAGCACTGACTTGCATGCAGACCCTCCAAGAATGCAGAGGCAGGCTTGGGGGATCCCCTAAGGAACCCCCAAAGTACATGGTATCATGCAACTAACACTGGAACCAGTGTAGTTGCATGATTCCAACATGTTTTATACCAAACATGACTAGATTCAGAAGAACCATTATGTAGTTGGACACCTTGTAATGACCAGTGTCTATAACATACCAACATACCTTAGAATGGTTTCCCTGCACCTACAAAGCCCATAAAATTGAGTCTGGGCTTTTTAGGTGTACCTCTGCTCTTGCAGGGGTAACCTCACACTTAGAACCGTGCACCCTGCTCTTGGGATGATGGTCTTACCTTAGAGGTGACTTAAAGGGTCAAAGTGCAGTCACGTGATATAAGGTAAACCTTATATCTCGGGTGCATGCACCATTTCGCATAGGCTGCAATGGCAGACCTGTAGACAATTTCTATGGGCTCCCATTGGTGTACCAATGCCCCTGGGTAGCTAAGTACCATATACCAAGGACTTACCTGGGTACACCAGTATGCCAATTGTAGGGTGTAAGAAATACTTACAAACCAAATGTAGGGGAAAGAACACTGACACTGCGGTCTCGGTTAGCAGGATCCCAGTGTACTAAAGTCAAAACACACTGACACCAGGCAAAAAGTCACTAGACTGGCAGTGGTATCAGGACCCCGCATACCGCCATGGCTTTCGTGGGGTTTTCTACCGCCACGAAATCCATGGAGGTATGTACCATCAGTACCAGGGAATTTGTTCCCTGGCTGTGATTGGGGTCTCCCCCTCTCCCATCCCCCTCCCCTTACTCCTTCCCCAACACCCATGATCCCCCTTCTGTCCCCCAAAGGTGGTAGGACCCCCTCCCCCCACCGACATGGAAACCCACACACATACCCCCCCACATCCCCCTACACATCCCCCTACACGCACGCTCACACCACTCACACATACACATGCACATACATGCACACATACATACACGTTACATTTCCCATACACACATTACACCCCCGCATGCATACACGCACTCACCCAACCCCTCTACACGCACAAACCGCACAACCCCCCCCCCCCCCCCCCCTCCCCTAACGGACGATCACCTTACCTGTTCCGGTGATCCTCTGGGAGGGAATGGGATCCACGGGGGCTGCTCCGCCGCCAGCACCCCGCCACCAGAACCCCGCCACCAGAACACTGCCACGCCGAATACTGGGTCGTATTACAGTGGGTGGTGTTCTGATGACGTGGTGGTGACGGTGAAGCAGCCTCCACTTCACGCCGATCGGCAGTATGGCTGCTGTCGGCTTTCCGTCCAAAAAAGGGCGGAGGGTTGCCAGCAGTCATAATGTGGCTGGCGGAAGACCACCTACACTGGCGGTCTTCGGCCCTGCGGAACCTCAACGGTCTTGTGAAAAGACCGCAGAGGTTGAAATGATGGCCTATGTCCTCTTTTGAGCTTATCCATAGAGTAGTCTAACAGCAATGAACCTCGAAAGCAAGATTTGAAATTGAGATTGCCCCAGCCTGCTCAGTTAGTGAGGTGCAGCCTGTGTTCCATGAACTATAAATAGTGTTCCATTAGGATGAGGTATTAATAGAAATCCATTTCAGTTTCCTGTAGATAGGCACAATGTATATTTTTGTTTTTAAATTGCTTTTTTCTAAAGCAGGGTTTCAATCTTTAGGAATATTACCCTGGGAGAGAACTAGGATTACAGGAAAGTAATTAATGTTATTTTATGAATTTTATGTAAAAGAGAAGTTTTTTGGGGAGGGGCTTGTGTACTCACACCCCTTTACAAGGAATCTTTTGGCCATTCAGGCTGAAAAACTATAAGTGGATAGCACATGTCTCCACTGCAGTTCTTGTCAAATATTAGCGCAACATGGTCATGTTGTACTATAAGCTAAAGTTCACTGTTGCTCCCAGCAGCTGGTGGAGTTTGGAACAACCATAAACATTGATGTTGGTATCTTCTAGCTTTAGTAGGTACTTAACATAGCCAATAGTTTTCTCCGACCCAAACATGCACCTGTTCTTAGTTTCTTTGTCTTCTGAATGGGGGAATATACCCTTACGTCTCCCAGCTACTTCAGCAGAGATCCAGAATCTGACCCATTCTTCTGCCTCTTCTTAGCACCTCATTTTCAGGATCACTATATTGGCAGTTTTCCTAAAGGCAGTTCACACGTAATCCATCTCCCATATCTTTATTCCTGTCACCCATTTCACTCGCCATGAAGCAGTTCCACCTACTTCTTGATGTGAGACATACATGTTATCTGAACAGGAAAGCTTCAGTGCATATATTTGCAACTCTGTTTTAGCAGTGTAGGTGTGTTAATGTTTTTACATATATTGGTTTGCTTTTTCTCCTCTTCCCTGGGTGATAACTAGTGAGGGCTTCCTGGAGCCACGTTGGTTAGCTTTTTTTAACTTTGTTTTATATTTTCACTTTATACACGTTTTAAGTGCATTGTTTTTAGCAATACTTTTTTTATAACCAGTTTTTATTTCATTTAAATATAAAACATAACAGTGAGACCATAACAGCACGATCAATTGAAGCATGTCGTTACAGATCTTACAGCTGACATTTGACATCACTCCTCTCTGTTCGGACCAAAACATAGTTACACTGTGCCAAAACTTGACCCCTGATGGGCCCGCCAGTTCCCTCAGTTTGTATTTCTGCGGGCAGTCCCACGCCTTGTAAATCAGCTGTTCTAGTTGAGAGCATCTGTCGACCCCTGCTCCTCCGAGCTCCTCCATAACTGTGCAATGTCTCTTTTGGCTACCAGGCACCCGACCCCCACAAATATTCGGTTGGATCTTGGCCCCACAGCTCTTCCAGAAGGCCCAACAGCGACACCTTGGCTGTCAGTTCAATTGAGTGCTCCAGAACCTCCGAGATCTCCTGCTCAACCCCCACCCAGAAGGGACACACTCTCAAACACTCTCATGCCACTTGTAGTAGATGCATGTATAGGTGACCACATCGCAGGCAGCCCGAGGGGGTCGCCGGACACATTTGTCACATGTGTATTGGAAATAATTTAGCTGCACCATCCTCAACCTTGCGGATATGGCTAGTTCCCTCGGTGCAAGGTATGCCTCCCTCCAGTCATTCTCATCCACCTGAACCCAGGCCACCCACCTCTCCTGCAGCCCGGTGCATTAGTGAACAACGAGCGGTAAACATGGGTGATGGCGCCCTTCCCCAGGCGTTCCATAAGAATTTTCGCCTCAAGGAGCTATGGTCAGTACGGGACAGGCTGGGCGGTAGGTGGACCCGCAGGGCGTGACGCATCTGAAGGAAACTAAAGAACTGGGTATTGGCCAAGGCATAGTGCCCCTTCAATTGCTGGAAGTACATCAAGCGATCACCACTACATAGATCCCCCAGATATGTAATCCCATTGCTGAAATTCCTCTAACCGAGACACCTGTCGCAGCCATGTGCCCCGCCACAAAGGCATCATCTTTGTAAGGCGCTGATCCCCCCCTAGTAAGCCGTAGTGCCGCCCTCCAGCACCATACCGCCTGCACTCCGGGATGTCCCGGGGCACCACACCACCATACAGAAAATCCAATAGGCAATCAGACCCCAGGTATCGGAGCTCCAGACGATAGGCCGGGTCATCCCATTGAACCACTCTTAAACCGGTACCAACTGGTCCACCAGATAATAGATGTAAAGATCTGCTATTCCCATCCCGCCCTCGTAAGGAGATTTCCGTGTGGTACTAAAGGCCACACGATGTCGCCCTCCCACCCTGACAAAGGAGGTAAGCTTGGCAGTGAGAGATCTGAACCAGGCACGGGGTATCAGGTAGGGAAAGTTTGTCAGGATGTACAAGTAGCGGGGGGAGACAAATCATTTTGAAGATAACGATGCAGCTTAATGGATTCAGTGGCAGGCAGCGCCACCGGGTCATGTCCCTCTCTAGGGCGCAGAACAGGGGCTGAAAGTTTAATTGCTAAGCTAGGTCTGAGAGCGGGGAGAGATGAAGCCCTAGGTATTTAAAAGCATTATGTTTCACTGGTATATCTGGGCCCCACTCCTCATAACCCCACCTCCCGTCACTCTGCACTTCGACCAACAGTGACTTCCTAGGGTTCAAGCGCAGCCCCGAGGCCTCACTATATAATTGCAAGAGCTCAAGGCAAAGCGGTCCGGGAAGCAGTCTGACATAATACCATTGAGGCGCACCTGTGCCGAGGGGTCATGGTAGAGAAGATGGATAATTTTACTGAATGTGGGGCCGAAACCCAGTCGCACCAGGAACTCCTCGAGAAAGTTCCAAGCCAGGGTGTCAAACGCCTTATGAGAGTCTATCAGAAGAAGTGGCAACCAGCCCTCCAGTCTTTCCATCTGTGATAGCGCTGCCTATGCACATTGTATACATTGGCACGTGCTCCTGCCTGACTTATACACATTGGTTGGGATGTATCAGGTGGGGCAGTGTGCGGGCCAGTTGAGTCTCCAAGACCTTTGCATATTTTTCAATATTGGCTTTAATAAGCGAAATGGGCCTGTAGGATGAACATTGGTCTCGGGGCAGTTCACCTTTGGGTATGGCTACGATTGTGGTGCAGTCAAGGCCCGGGGCGAAGGAACCGCACTGAAGCGCCTCCATATACGCACATTAAGTGGGGAGCCAGATGCGCGTGAAATTGTTTACAATATTTGATGGCTAGCCGTCGGGCCCAGGGGTTTTCCCAGACCAGAGGGCGGAAATTGCGCCTGCCACCTCCTCCTCTGTCAGAAGTAATTCCAGGTCCTGTGCCAAAGACGACGGAATGGAGGGCAACAGACTATCCCCCAGTATGGTGTTCTCCTGTTCCTCCATGGGCTGGGGGACATGTGCATACAGATCTTTATATTATGTGGCAAAAGTGTGGGCAATCGCCTGAAGCCCTTCTTGAATAGAGCCAGTCCGGTCTCTAATGAGCGGTATTACCCCGTCAGGGACATCCTAAGTAGCCAACCAGTAAAGTATCTTCACGGTCTTATCACCCAGCTCATAGACCCTCTGGGTTGAGGCCTGCCAACATTGTCTGATCACTGCTAGTTGACAACTGCTGGAGCTCTGCATGCAAGAGTGCCAGCTGTCTCCTCTGCACCTCCCCATATGACCGCCGGGATCGGCGCTCCAGGTCCGCTACTCTGCTCTCCAGCTCCATCACCCACTGGGACTGCCGGGCCTCCCGCATCGGACATACTCCTTAATGACGCCCCTCAAGGATGGCTTGTTTGTCGCCCAGAGGATCACCGCTGAGGCCACTGGCCCAGCGTTTTCTTTGAAGTAATTTCCTAGTTCTTGGTCTAGGAAGCTGACAGTCGGGTGTCCTTCAAGGACCATGTGCTAAAGTGCCACACCGGGCGCAGAGTCTGTGCTGGGGTACTCTAGCTCAACAGAACGGGGGCATGATCTGTGATACCACGGGTAGGATCTGAACCGAGGTCAGGGCAAAGAGGTCTGCCGCCGGTAACCATATAAGGTCTATCTGTGCCTCTGTATGATGGGCCGCTGACTGGTGGGTAAACGCTCTTGTTTTCGGGTGCCAAGACCACCACAGGTCGCACAGGCCCAAAGAGTCTGCTCACGTTGACCTGGCCCATCTGCTAGGGCGGGGGCAGTGGAAGTATCCTGGATGGGGTCTGGGACCGCGTTAGTCTCCCCGATGCTGGTAGTGCCCTGCAGGAGGAATAACACCAGGGAGCGGAGTCCCTCCAGAGTGGGCTGAAGAAGCTGCAGAGGAACATAACAGGAAATCAGATTGACGTGCTTGCCAGACGACCCTCAACTCCAATGTACCTCCCCTGCAGGTCAGTGTGAACCTTGGCCACCAAAATGGGCAGCGATCTATGAAGCATGAGGGCCACCCTCTGGAGCCCCTGGAGAGTCCAGCGTGGTACACCCAGTCGTATCCAAAGCGACTGAGAAACCTACATTGAGTCCTTGCTAAGTGGGTTTCTTGCAGTAGAACAATACCAGGGCAATGTCTCTTAATATGGCGCAGTATCGCAAATCTCTTAATGCGGTCTAGAAACCCGTTAACATTCCTTGAAAGTATCCTGAAGATAATTTTAACTTGTATATGGGCGTTTTACAGAGTCCGTGCCCCTTAAGATGCCTAGTCCCTTGGGCCCCAGGCTGACACGACCATCTACAGGGCAATATACCAGCATACAGGACACTTAATGTTTACATGGCTAACCTAGGAAGGAAATGGTTAATACAAACATAGCAACACAACATAACTTGCCCTAAACCCCCCAGTGCCCCCAACCCCATACTTCTACCCCTGAAGCATCTGTCGCCCTTTCTGTCCGCAGCTCCTGTGACTGTGTGGTTGCTAGGCGTCCTCTCCGCTCCCCAGCATCAGTCCGTGATTTACGCGAACGGGAGCGCTTCCTCCGGACACAGGCTGATGGCAGGCAGGAGGTGCGCCCATCCCATGATCTCCAGCTCCTCCCATTGCCCCCTTTCCCAGCTCTGCGGGCTTCAGGATAAGTTTTTCTGCGGCCCATTTCCAGGCCTGCTCTGGAGTGTCAAAGAAGTACGTGTTGGATTTGAAGATCACCTTCAGGCGGGCAGGGAAGAGCAGCATGTAGCGAAGATTCATTGCACGCAGTTTCTGTTTGATGGCCTCAAAGGACCTGTGTTTTTGCTGTACTGCCCGGGAGTAGTCCGGTAAAATCATGATATTGGAATTTCAGTAGCAGAGGTCCTCGTGGGTCCTGGCATCGCACAGTATTGCATCCCGGTCTTTGAAATTCAAGGTGATCGGTCTGGTCGGAGTGCCGACTGGCAGCTTCGGAGCCAGCGAGCGATGTGCATGTTCTATTATGAAGGTGGAGGATAGTCTCTCAGCTGTCACCCAGGTTCGAAACCACCTCTCCAGCTCCACAGCCAGGTCGCCGGCGTCCAAGTTCTCCGGCAGGCCCACCAGGCACAGGTTATTCCGCCTCGCCCCATTCTCCTCATCCTCCGCTCGTTCGTGCAGCACCGCCACCGAAGACATTACTCTCAACACCTGGGTCTTAAGAGCGGCCTGTTCATCTTCAGCTGAGGAGATGCGTTGTTCGGCCTTGTTGACCCTCCCAGTTACTCCCTGCAAGTTCTGTCAGATCAATGAGAGGTCTACGCAGAGCTCTTCAACTTTGTGTTCCATGGTTTCCCTTGAGTCATGGATCGCCTTGAGGATGGCAGCAAGGTCCAGCCGCATCTCTTCCTGCCCTGGGGAGGAGTCGCTACGGCCGCTTCGTCTGCTGCGAGTGCGGGTAACATGTATTGGTCCATCTTCGTCTGGGCCTGCGCGGGCAGCGACGGTCTGCTCCAACCCATGGCAAGGCCGCCCCTTTTCTGCTGGCCCCAAGGGCCACAGCAACAGGCCCTACTGGTCGACTTCCAGTTGTCTCCTGTCCCTTACTCAGCCACACCCTTGTCCACAGCAGCGCCTCCACATCCAGCCTGAGGAGGGGACCACGGTATACATGGTCCTCCAGTGCTCAGTGGCCCTTCAGGTACATGTGAGGGACCTGGGTGGGAGCCCCCCAGGTCCGGGCCGTTGTCCATGCCTCCACCCACTGGCTCGAGCAGCTGCGCCACCCTCCCCGCCGCCAGTGACTGGTTCTTAGTCGACTCCCCCTGTGTCCGGAGAGTCATGAGTACTCGGTGGGGGGATCCAGGGGACCACCCCACTCTTCGTGCCTCTCCACAGCACCTTCCCCTGAGAGGGGGGAAGCGCCCTGTAGGAACCTAGGCGTCCCCCACTCCACCAGTGTTGCTGCCCACGGGGGTGGAGTGGGGAAGAAGGAACAGGGCCTGGCCGCCAGCCCTGGTTAGGGCAAGGCCTCCAGTGCGGCCTGCTCCCCACAGTCGAAATGCCCCCTCCAGCCGCCCCCCACCTCACCCC
This sequence comes from Pleurodeles waltl, assembly GCF_031143425.1. NCBI lineage: Eukaryota > Metazoa > Chordata > Amphibia > Caudata > Salamandridae > Pleurodeles > Pleurodeles waltl. Next base: position 331,029,370 of record NC_090443.1, read on the forward strand.
CAGACAGTCTCCTTAGCTCTGTACCGAGGTGCCACATGCGCCAGTGGCAAAGCCAGTCTCTGGCTGCTGGTGTGGGTGCCCCCACCTCAGCAATCACGAAGCACGAGTCCGATTCACCGGCCTGTCCCCCTTCCAGGCCAACAACAGTCCTTCAGTGCCCTATCCTCCTCCCCCCCCCAAGTCTGCTGGGGCCACCCAGCCAGGCAGGAGTTTGGCGGATGGACAGTGGGTCCCGGATCCTCTTCAAAACGTGGCCACCATATTGGCCTGCGTGGCCACGCCCCCTTTTAACATGACTTTTTAATAGTGACATTTTACATAGTTTGCTTGCATGATATTGTTCTAGGAATATATTGTACAAGTTGCTTGGTTTAGTTAGCCTTTAATCATATAATCAGTGCATTCTTTTTAAGGCTAGGAACACACTACATAATATCCTAGTACTCACGTTGTCTGTTCAGGAGACAGCTTCTAACCTCTAGACATAGCATTCCATCAAAGCTGTGCTTCTAACACAGTGTGGCTGATATTATGTAAATGGTGCACTGATCCAGAAGGGGCAACTCCAGTCGTGACCATCCTGGGACGAATGCTGTATTCAACCTGCAGCTTTGTTGCCATAATCTACCAGCGTCCTGAGAGGATCTCCATCCGCACTACAGGCTGACTTCTGGCACAGTTTCCAGGCATGTGGCCAAGGCTAATCCCTTAGATCGGGCAAAGGCAGAGGGTACACCCACTATGCTCTCAGCGGCCCACCAGCGATGAAGAAACCGAAGTAACAATGAACTCCATCCTCTCAGGCTCCCCCTCGGACCCCTGCCCTCACCGCATTTTCAACAAGGCCTTCCCAACCATCGCTCCCAAACTTCGTGCCATAATCAACAGCTCCTTCAACGACGACGCCTTCCCAGACTCCTGGAAGCACGCAGAAGTAAACGCACTCCTGAAAAAAACCAAAGCAAACCTTGATGACCTCACGAACTACCGCCCAATCCCTCTTCTCCCCTTCCATGCCAAGGTTGCTGAGAAGTTAGCGAACGCCCGCCTGTCTCACTTCCTAGAGGAAAACAATGCACTCAACGCCTCCCAGTCTGGATTCTGCAAGAACCACAGCACTGAGACCGCCCTCGTTGCCTGCAATGACGACATCTGAACCAGAGTCGACAAAGGCGAGACCGTCGCACTCATTCTCCTGGACCTCTCAGCAACCTTCGACACTGTCTGCCACCAAATACTCCGTACACGCCTCTACAACATAGGAATCCAACACAAGGCCCTGGACTGGCTCGCCTCCTTCCTCGCCGAAAGGACCCAGAGAAGTCCGCCTCCCTCCCTTCCAATCTCCAGCAACCAAGATCATCTGGGAGTACCCCAAGGGTCCTCCCTCAGCCCCACCCACTTCAACATTTACATGGTCCCGCTCGCCCACACGAAATCACCATCATATCCTACGCAGACGACACCGAGCTCGTGATCTCCCTCACCAGGAACCCCACCACCGCCAAGACCAACCTCCACGCCGGACTCCTAGGCACCGTCAACTGGATGACAGCAAGCCACCTCAAACTAAACTCCAACAAGACTGAAATCATCATCTTCGGCCCCAACAAAACAATATGGGAGACTCCTGGTGGCCCACCACCATAGGACCACCTCCAACACCCGCCACCCACGCACACAACCTTGGCGTCATCTTAGATTCTTCTCTCTCCATGACCCAGCAAATCAACTCGATCACCTCCTCCTGCTTCAACACCCTCCGCATACTGAGAAAAACCTTCAAATGGATACCCATAGAAACTAGAAAGACAGTCACCCAGGCACTCATCAGCAGCAGGCTAGACTACGGAAACCACAGTCAATCTTCAGTAGAAACTCCAGGGGATCCAAAACGCAGCTGCACGCCTCATCCTGAACCTCCTATGCCATGAACACCTCTCCGCCCACCTCACATCCCTCCACTGGTTTCCTATCGACAAAAGGGTCATCTTCAAAGTCCTCATCCACGCACACAAATCCCTCCACAACACTGGACCTGCCTACCTCAATGAAAGAGTGAACTTCCACATTCCCACCCGCCACCTCCGCTCCGCCGACCTCGCATCCAACACACCACCTTAGGAGGCAGGTCCTTCTCCTACCTCGCCCCCAAAACCTGTAACTCCCTCCCCACCAACCTCCGCAAGACCCAGGACCTCATGTCTTTCCGAAAGCACATCAAGACATGGCTCTTCGAACAGTAAAACTGTAGCCCCCACCCAGCGCCTTGAGACCCTCACAGGTGAGTAGCACGCTTAGTTAATTTTTTGATTGATTGATTATGTAGGAACATCTAGAAATTGGTTATCAGGGTTGGTTTATTCATCCTCTTTACCATGTTCATAATGCTGGTTACTTTGCTTTGTTTCATCTGCCTAATTATAGCATCTCATTCTCTCTATGCAAGATTGCGATTGTTTCAATAAATGTATTGAAAATGTATCTTGTCTCTCTCGTGTTTCGCCTGGGCATTCATGAGTAACACAACGAAAGGGTGAGATCTGTTTCCACAACTTTCCTGGGAGTCAGAGTTTCATGTTCAGGGTGCCACAGCCACCTTGCCCCCCAGTAGGGTTAAGGGTGTAGGTAAGGGACTGTGAGCTAGTCAGGAATTAGGCCAGTGGTTTCTTATAGTGTGGACGGACTTAATCTCCCACATTCTGAAGTTCTGTCATCCTAATACGCAGTCCTCTTATTTTAGTAGGAACCATATCACAGACTAGGATTACAAGTAATTAATATTTTCTTGCAAAAATTATGCAAACAAGCAGTGTAGTGTAGGGCTTACCATTCTACAGTCAATCTTTTGGCCAATTTAGAATTAAACCCTGTAAGTGGATAGCATATGCCTTCACTGTCGCTTATGTCTAATGTTGGTGCAACACCTCGAAGTGCTTCTTTAAGGTACTTTTCATGATTATTAGCAGCAGTGAGTTCAGGGGTAATTGCCGTGCACCATCATGGTGGGGTCACCTAGCCTTAGAGGATACTTCACACAGGCGATAGTAGCATCACACCAAGGAATGTAACTGTTCTGTGTTCTGCTGCCTTCTAATTATTCGAGGTAAGAGGGGAGCCCACACTTTTCAAGCTCTCCCAGCTACCTCAATTGAAGTCCAGAACCCTACTGGGCTCTCTGGTCCTCCCTAGCCACTAATTTTAAGGATCCAAGTCTGACAAAACAACACATTTATCAATTTTTCTTCCAGGGTTCCCCCACCTGTTCTCCTTTTTCATTGATTGTGAAACAGTCCCACCTGTGCTTGGGATTAGACAGAGATGATATTTGAGTAGGAAAGCTTATAAGCATATATTTGTGGCTCTGTTTTGGCTGTGTTGATATGTTATGTTTTTTGTGTGTACAATTTTTTTTTTTTTCTTCTCTACCATGTCTCACCATTCCTGTTCTTGCTGCTCAGATGGCACGTTTACTGCTTGACCGAGGCAGCAATATAAACTATGTCAGCAACACTGGAGACACGGCCCTCCACATCATGGTGAAACGCTCGCGCTTCGATTGTGCCATGGTGCTGCTGACGCATGGTGCTGATGCAAATGCACAAGGGGACGGTGGGAACACCCCTCTGCATCTGGCTATGAAGGTATGTCATACTAGAATTTGTGGTTTCATACATGCTCTGCTAGGCTCAGCCCTTTATTGCAGAGGTTGCTTAGGGCTGTAGTACTGTTTTGCTCCTTTTGGGGCAGGATTGTAATACAGATCTCCTGGTGCCTGAAGATCTGACCTTGCAAAGAAGCATTGGCAAAGCCAATAGGTCTCACCTATGCGAGAGCTATTGTCTTTGCCAACGTTTATTAGCCATGTTATTCACCCACCAGCGCGTGGCTTCTGTTCAGCATGGCTAGAGGTTTGTGACATAGAGAAGAGTTGCACTTGGATTAGCTTTGAGTGGAGTGGAGTGGAGTGGAGTGGAGTGGTGTAGAGTGGAGTGGCACATAGGGGGTGATTCTAACCTTGGCGGACGGCGGAGGCCGTCCGCCAAGGTACCGCCGTGAAATGACCGCACCGCGGTCAAAAGACCGCGGCGGCCATTTAAACATTTCCTCTGGGCCGGCGGGCGCTCTCCGAAAGAGCGCCCGCCGGCCCAGAGGAAATGCCCCTGCAACGAGGACGCCGGCTCAGAATTGAGCCGGCGTAGTTGCAGGGGTGCGACGGGTGCAGTTGCACCCGTCGCGTATTTCAGTGTCTGCAAGGCAGACACTGAAATACTTTGCGGGGCCCTCTTACGGGGGCCCCTGCCGTGCACATGCCATTGGCATAGGCACGGCAGGGGCCCCCAGGGGCCCCGCGGCACCCCCTACCGCCATCCTGTTCATGGCGGGTTTCCCGCCATGAACAGGATGGCGGTAGGGGCTGTCAGAATCCTCATGGCGGCGGAGCGCGCTCCGCCGCCATGAAGGATTCCCCCGAGCAGCGGTAAGTCGGCGGGAGCCCGCCGACTTGCCGCCTCTGACCGCGGCTGAACCGCCGCGGTCAGAATGCTCGTGGGAGCACCGCCAGCCTGTTGGCGGTGCTCCCGTGGTCGGTGGCCCTGGCGGCCACCGGCCGCCAGGGTCAGAATGACCCCCATAGTGTAGTAGAGTTGGAGTGTTGTGGATTAGAATGGAGAGGAGTGTTGTGGAGTGGTTTAGAGTGGAGTGATGTGAAGAAGCGTAGCGTGGAGTAAAATAGTTGTGGAGTAGTTGTGCCATGGAGTGGTGTGTCGTGGAGTAGAAAGTCGTAAAGTGTTGTGGAGGGTCGTAAAGTGTTGAGTGGTGCAGAATGGCATGGAGTGGCACAGAATGGTGTAGAGTGGATTGGTGCAGAATGGGATAATGTCGTAGAGTAGAAGAGTACAGAACGGCGTGGAGTTATGTGGAGGGGAGAGGAGTGGGGTGGGGGAGGGGGCAGAGTCGCCGGGTGTTACATAATGGCCCAGAGTGCTGTAGAGTGGCACAGAATTGTGTAGTGGCCAGAATGGCATTGTAGGAAGCTGGCCTGATGTGTGGTGGGTATCTATGGTACTTACACATTATACCAGGTCCAGGTATCCCCTCTTAGTGAAGTGCAGGCAATGTCTAGAAGCCAGCCTCTCTAGAGGTAGCTGTGGATGAGCAGCCATGGCTTATCTTGGAGACATGCAAAGTTCATGCAATCCCACTGTAGTCACATAGCACTTACAAACATTAAAGAAAACACTTTTATTTTTGGAACAAACCACCACAAAATACTAGAAAGGTAACCCACCCTTAGGAGATGAGTAATACACTAAACCTATACACTAGTAATCAGAAACAGGCATAGAAAAGGTTAGACAACAGTGCAAATAGCAATAACCAATAGTGACCCTAGGGAAGAACAAACCATATACTAAATAAATGGAATGCGAATAAGGTACCCCCACCTAGGTAAGTAAAATGAGTAGATGTGAGTACTAGAAAACCACAGAGGTAAGTAACACAGTACCCCCCGCGACCAGGAATGCAGGAGTAAAACATTGTATTTTCTCCAAACCACCCAAAAGAAAAAGAAGCCACCCAGACAAGACTGCAAGAAAACCAGCAGTGGATTCCTGAAGAAAGAAGACCTGTGGAGAGAGGGGACCAAGTCCAAGAGTCACAGTGGAGTCCAGGAGGAGTAGGAGCTTCTGCTCACCCAGCTGTGGATTCAGGAGTTGGTCGACAGTGATGAAGAACAGGTCAGCACTGCAGCCCTGGAGCCTGATGGATACAGATGAAGTCCTACGTTGGAAGGAAGATTGCAGATGTGTGTCGGTGCTGGAATTCCACCAACAAGCCTTGACAAAGCAAACTCATGGTTAGTGGAAAAGAGGTACTGTCGGGGACCAGCAAGGCCCAGGAGGGGGGAGTCACAGGGGACCCTCAGTGCCTCAGAGAGTCCATAGGAGCAGAGATAGCACCCACAGGAGTCCCACAGGACAGGTACACAGGAGTCGCAGAAGGAGCCTACCCAGCCCTACAAAAGAGGAACCCACGCTGCAGGAGAAGTACACAGGAGGCTGTGCTTTGCAGGATGGAGTGCGGGGGGCTGGAGCTTCATGTCACCTGAAGATCCCTCGGAGGAGATGCAAATAAGCCTTGGCAGCTGCAAGAGACGCAGTGCACGGGGTTCTGACCTGCATGGGAACGCAAAAGCTTACCTCCACCAAAGTTGCACAGCTGGCAGAGAGGATCAAGAAGACTACGCTGGACCACCACCCGTGATGCAGGATCCACGCAGCTCAAGATGTGGGGAGATCCACGCAGCCGGTCATCGCTTGTTGTAGGTGCCTGCGTATGCAGGGGGGTGACTCCTTCACTCCAAGGGAGATTCCTTTTTCTTCTTGTGCAGGCTCAATAGTTGCAGTCTTTGGAGGATGCACGGCTGGGGAAATGTTGCAAAGCTGGCAGGTGACGTGGAAACAAAGTTGCAGAAGAATCGTCTTCGTTGTAGCAGCGTTTGTTGGTTCGTGGAGGGTCCAGACGCGGTTCCAGTGGCCAGAAGGAGAAAGAGAGCTTGCAGAGGAGTCCTGCTGGAATTTTGCAAGCTGAATCTGAGATCCCAACCAAGAGAGAGTCCCTAAATAGCCCTAAAAGGGGGATTGACCACCTAACCAGGTAAGCTCTTATCAGGAGAGGGCTCTGATGTCACCTGCCTGGCCATTCAGATGCTCCCAGAGCTCCCTGCCAACCTTGGAAACAAGATGGCAGAACCCAGGGACCCTCTGGAGGAGCTCTGGGCACCACCTCTGGGGTGGTGATGGACAGGGGAGTGGTCATCCCCCTTCCAGTGTCCAGTTTTGCACCAGAGCAGGAACTAGGGGTCCCTGAACCAGTGTGGACTGGTTTGTGCACGGAGGGCACCAAATGTGCCCTTCAAAGCAAACCAGTGGTTTGGGGAGGCTACTTCTCCCAAGCCAGTCACACCTATTTCCAAAGGGAGAGGGTGTAACCTCCCTCTCCCAAAGGAAATCCTTTGTTCTGCCTTCCTGGGCTTGATCAGATCAAGCAGCAGGCAGGCAAATACCTGTCTCAGGGGTGGCAGCATCTAGGCTGCCCGGAAAACCCTGTAAGACTGGTGGTAGCAATGCTGCAGGTCCTCTAAGGAGCCCCCAGAGTGCATGGAATCATACTTCAAATACTTGCAACAGTATTGGGGTATGATTCTGACATGGTTGATACCAAACATGCCCAGGGTCAGAGTTACCATTCTGTAGCTGGACATAAGTAGTGACCTATGTCCAGTATACGTGTAAAGTGGTGTTCCCGCACTCACAAAGTCCAGGAAAACGGATCTGGAGTTTGTAGGGGCACCTCTGCTAGTGCACGGGTTCCCTCACACACAGGTACCTGCACCCTGCCCTCTGGGCTGAGAGGGCCTACGATAGGGGTGACTTATAGTGACCTGGTGTAAGTGACCTGTAGTGAAAACTGGTGCATGCACCTGTTTCGCGCAGGCTGCAATGGCAGGCCTGCAGAACCCTTTGCATGGGGCTACCTATGGGTGGCAGAATAACTGCTGCAGCCCATAGGGATCCCTTGGAACCCCAATGCCCTGGGTACCTAGGTACCATATACTAGGGACTTACATAGGGGGACCAGTATGCCAATTGTGGGAAGAAAAAGATACACTTTAGAGGAGAGAGCAAAACTACTGGGGTCCTGGTTAGCCGGAACCCAGTAGACACAGTCAAATATACTGACAACAGGCAGAATATGGGGGTAACCATGCCAAGAAAGAGGGCACTTTCCTACAAGGGTAGAGTGGAGTGGGGCAGAATGGCGTGGAGTGGCGTAGATTGAAGTGGTGCAGAATGGTGTGGAGTGGCGCAGAAAGACAGAGTGTGGGAGGTGCAGAATGGTGTAGTTGGGAGGGCGCAGAATAAAGTGGGGTCTAGGGTGGTGGTGCATGGGTTATTAGGGTATAGAGTAGAGTAGAGTGGAGGGGCTTAGAATGGCGGGGTGTAGAGTGAAAGGGCATAAAATGTGGTAGAGTGGCTCCAAGTGTCGGAGGGTGTCCTAGTGTGAAGCAGAATGATGTGGAGTGGAGGGGGCAGGAAGGCGTGGCATAGAGTGGAGTGGTGTAGATTAGCAGGGCATAGAGTGGAGAGGTATACAGTAGTGGGGCACAGTGGCGGGTGGGGAGTAGTGTGGAGTGATGTAGAGTGGAATGGTGTACTTGCAGTTTTACTGATAAAAATAGACAGCACACAAATAATAATGTGTGGAACTGCCATCACCAAGTGTATTGATTTGTTTTGATTGTATTAAAATATTTGTTTCCTCCACACTTCAGAGTCACAAAACGTGCTTCATTTGTACTTTTGTCATTCCTTTGTATTCTGAACTATTTGCACAATTCATTTATAGGTATTTAAATGTTGTAGTGTGCAAGAATACATAACTTCCTCCAGCCTTTTGTCTCACATGGATACCCTGCATGATTGTCAAATAGATCCTCTTTGAAGTCAGAGAAAGGAAAGCAAAAACCAAACCCCCTTGGAAGACAGAGCCTGACATTTGACCTCTGTGTTTGAAGGTACATCTAATGTGACACGAGAAGAGCAAAATTTAAAGGCCTGTTTACATAAAGTGAATTTGTTGAAGGATAAAGTAAACAAGGTATTCTCCATAGAATGGACTAATTCAAGATGGAAAGCCGTAAACAAATAAAGCCAGCAAATAGAAAGCAGGCAAATTTGAGTGACAAATCATAAAGCCAATGGCAAGCAATGGGTGGAATGCATTCCCAGGAAAGCTTTTTGAGTGTCCCAAAGTTGTCTTCAGCAAACCAGACAGCTGCGCTTTGTAGTAGTTTTCGACCTAAAAACAACTGTTCAGGCTACTGTCCCTATTCTCACAAACCCTTTACAATGACATATTGGTTTCTGTAGTGCTAACTCAGCTAGACTCCACACATTCAACTTATCCATATACAGCACCTTAATGTGGTAGCCGCAGATTCCTTACTGTAGAATTACCCCCAGTCGTCAGACTGGATCCATAATTTGTTTGTGAGCAGTACCCCTGCGCACCGGTAGGTGGGCGCTCCACGTGGCATTGTCTGCACCGGAAGTGACATGCGCAGTGCCTATATCGGCGCCACTCCAGTGCGCTGACATCATTTCTTTCCTTTCTGCGCCAGTCTGTGCAGCTCAGGAGAAGGACTAACCTCCGTCACTTTTTGATTTACCTTTTTTCAACCCCTTTCTCAAAGATTTTTGAAACATTGTCACCTAGTGTGTCGGGGATGTCTGCAAGGAATGCTTGTTTTAAACCATGTGCCTGTCACTGACAGATGTTGGTGACGGACCCACACCTAGTCTGCCTCCGGTGCCTCAAGTGCAACCACAATGCCAAGACCTCGGTTTTGTCGTGCCATTCACCCCAAGGCCTTGAGGGAGTTGCCCCTCAAGCTCCCTGCCTCTCAACGTTCAGTGCCATGGTGGTCTTGTTAGTGGTCAAGAGGAAGATTCCAGAATCAGCTGCGGAGCCACTCCAAGCGCTCTTCGTTGCACTCTAAGTCGTCCGGGCATTTGGGTGAGTCTCACAAGTGGAAAAAGAACAGGAAGTGAAAGAGGTATTTGACATTCAAGGCCTGGCTCTGCGGTTGGATCTGTACCTAGGCTGTCTTCGTACCTCTCTGAGTTTCCAGGAGCCAGAGCGACCCCGTCCAACTCTGTGAATTTTATGAGGCCATGCACCTCATATTTGGGTGTCCCATCCCTGTTGGTGCACACTTGAGTCCCCCAGGCTCGGGAGGGGCTTCTGCGTGCCGATGATACACAGGTTGTAGTGTCAATCACAAGTAACATTGAAGAGGCGGAACATCGTTTTAATAATTGCATGAGTTCAATAGTTAGCTGGATGAGTAGTCACTGCTTGAAGCTGAATTCCGAGAACACGGAGGTGCTTCTCTTTGTGAAGGACACCACCTTTTGGAACATTGCATGGTGGTCTCCAGCATTGGGCTCTCTCCATACGCCTGTGCCTGAAGTAAGGAATCTGGGGGTAATCTTTGATTTATAACTCTCTCTCACAGATCAGATCAACAAAATTACTTCATCTTGCTTTTACTTGTTAAGAAGACTTAAGAAAATGTGACCTTTCATATCTTTTGAGTTACAGAAGGTAGTCAGAGTCTCACTAGTCTTGTCAAGAACTTGACTACTGTAACACTCTTTATTTGGGCATCCAAAAAGGCCCCTTTTATAAGTTGCAGAGGCTGCAAAATGCAGCAGCAAGGCTTCTCAAATAAATTCTGAAATTCCACTCCGTCTCTAAAGCATTGGAAGATGCCATTGGACTGGAAACCACCCCAGATACTGTCTTGGTCATGCCTCCTACTATGGCAAACCTCATTTGCTATGGTGGCGAGGAGGGCGGCCAAGGTCCTGTTTTTTTAAACTGCCCTCCATGGCTGCAAGACAAATGTCTTGATGGAGGTACTTCTGCTGGAAGTCACCACTTTCAAACACCTTCTTCCGTTTAATGAAGCTCTCACAGACATCGTACTCTGGGCCTGAATACAGGTAAGACCAAGGCACACAGAGAGGTAAAAGTTCTTCGATGTTTCTGGGACGAAAGTAAAGCCCAAGTATTGTAAATCCAAAGGTGAAGAGTAAAGCGATGAATCCAAGTTGTTGATATGTTAGTCTTTATTCGCAGGTATAGGTTTGTGTCGTCTTACAGGAAACAGCCAACACGTGTTTCGTCACGCAAGTGACTTTATCAAGGCTGGGCCCGTCCGGCCAGGTGCAGAAGACAGCAGTGAGTTCAGAGAGTCAAAAAACACGATGGTCAGTCCCGGGTGGGACTGCCGCGGGTGTGCGGTGATCCCAGTAGTCAAAAGGCGAGGCGTGATGGACTGGACGCTACCTTACTGAATTTCAGGATCAATACTTCGGGCTTATCAGGGCCTCGTTAGCACCAGCCTTTTGACTACTGGGATCACCGCACACCCGCGGCAGTCCCACCCGGGACTGACCATCGTGTTTTTTGACTCTCTGAACTCACTGCTGTCTTCTGCACCTGGCCGGACGGGCCCAGCCTTGATAAAGTCACTTGCGTGACGAAACACGTGTTGGCTGTTTCCTGTAAGACGACACAAACCTATACCTGCGAATAAAGACTCTAACATATCAACAACTTGGATTCATCGCTTTACTCTTCACCTTTGGATTTACAATACTTGGGCTTTACTTTCGTCCCAGAAACATCGAAGAACTTTTACCTCTCTGTGTGCCTTGGTCTACCTGTATTCATTGTCATTGTGTACCCCGGTACACAACTCTTTGTGCCCACCAGGGTAGTGGGGCACCTGACCGAGTGGCACCTTCTTTCTCTTATCGGACTCACTGCGTTGCTCAAACAAGAACTGTAACGGAACGGAAGTGCGGCTTTCTTACCACGCACTACCCTTGTATTTTTTGTACTCTGGGCCTGATCCAAGCCCTGCACAGATGCTCCTGTAAATAGGACTATTGCCTGCCGCCATCGCCCCGGCCCAGGGGATCCCAGCTTCCTCACCCAGCAACCCACCTTGGAGAGCTTGGTGGTCCAAACCTTTTCTTCCAGAGTAAATCCCAGCCCATTCCCTAACAATCTAATGGACAGGAATTCTACCTTGTCTACACAGAAGAGATCCGGGTTGACAAACAACTATTTGTGGGGTATGTGGGAGCCCAGAAACTTTAGATGGTACAGAAACGAACAATCTCATGATGGATCATACTCTATAACACAATTTGCTACACATTTGCCAAGAAGCGATCCCCCTGAGGGCTTGCATGCTCATTCCACCAGAGCCAAAGCTGTGCCCACAACGTTAGCATGTGGAGTCGGTCCTGGACATCTGCCAGGCAGCAACGTGAGCAATTTTTGCATATTTATATTGTAGCCTTCCCAAGCACTGCTTTCTGGACATCGTGTCCTCAGGGACGGGCATTTTACCGTTCGGTCCTGCAGACCCACCTTCATGGAGTATTGCTTGGGTAGGTACGGAATCTGTGGCTATCCGGTGAGCAAGTTCTTTACCTTTGATAACGCCTTATCTGGTAGAGACTCTTTTTAGCCGCAGATTCCTTACTGACCAACCCATCCTCCCCACTCTGTGAGGTGATTTATATATTAGGGGCTATTACCCTTTCAGGGCCCTAGTTTTACATACCAGTGGGTCAGTACTCTTCAGGACTCCGTGTTCCCAGCTTAGAAAGTCGTGAAAAGTAACTGACATCAGCACGCTTTGATGGTGTCTATGTAGACACCTTGCATGTCTCTTCCAGGGTGGAAGATTCCACGCGAAGCTGAACGACGTCACCTACCGGCACGCAGGAGTACTGCTCATGAAAAATTGTCAGATCCACTCTTACTCCTTGGGATAATTCCAAGGTAAGAAAACTGCGGCTAGATAGTCTCTACCAGATAAGGGGTTACTAAAGCTAAGTAACGGTGTTTTTTGTGACAGGCTCCTGATTCCATAAAAAATGTTCTCTGCCAAGCATCACTGCTCATTACCATAAACATGGCTTAAATAATAAATAGTATAATGTATTTCAGGTGTCTCCAACCCGTTGATCACACTCTATCAGTATCTTCCAGACACTTTCAGAGTAGCTCACAGTCTTGAGTTCATTTTTCATTTCATTTTCAGAACGTCATAACATCTCTTTTAAAGTTAAGGGAAGGCTGTGTTTATTTTACATTATTTTCATCAGGCTGCAGATAGCATGGAATGATAATGAGCAGTGCTCAGTCATATTTATAACCCAGGGGCACAGAGGTGAACAACTGAAGCTCTGAGATATTTAACGCTTAATAGTATTGGAGCTGTGAAGAAAATTATATTTCTGAATGATTTTAAATAGGACAAAATTAAAATGAAACGTTACCTTAATGATTAAGCTAACTGTTCATTTTAATTTTCTCCCATGTCCAAGTTTAACAAACAGGCCTTTTGCGCCCAGTGGCCAGTAGACACTGTACCAGAAGTATAACTGTAAAATACAAGACTTTTTTTTAAATGAGAGAAATTTTATGTGCAGAAAAATGTTCCATATTATGAATATTTTTGTAAAACATTTTTCTGCATTTTAAATTTCTTCCATTTACAAAGCAATGATTGTATGTTTGTGTTATACATGTAACTGCCACATATTGCGAAAGGTATGTCCTGTGCAGCAAGTACATACGACACAGGCTCTCAGCCACCCATACAAATATATCCCATTCATATGCACATATGTTCATACATCTCCATAGACTATGCTCTCACTGACACACATGGCAGCCAGTGCTGTCATAGTTCCCCAAGTCAAAGTATTTTGTTTGACCCATAGTATCCGGCTGTTTGGACATCAGGCTTAAGTTTAAAAAAAAAAAGCGGACGTGGGTATGTCTGGTAACAATGCGCAAGTTGTTTAGCCTTCAGTAGCTCGCAATGATTTTGACTGGCTAGAAGTAGTTCTCCCTACAGCAAAGGTTGGAGACCCCTGGTGTAATTCTGTGTTGGAGACACAAGTGTGATAAAGGCATTACTTGACTTGATTGCTGTCTGTCTGACTCAGTGTGTTGGTTAGTCGGTGTGCAGGCATATACAGTAGTGGGGAGTTGGCTGTGTATTTCTGTGCATTGCTTAGTTGATGATATTGGTGGAGTGCAGATGTGTAGTACCATACTTTGCTCAGTTGCTAGTGGCAGGATGCTGATGTGCTCTAGTTTTGTGTATTTTATCAATTGGTGCTGGTGTCTGATAGACATTTTGCAAGGTTCAAGATTGCTGGTCATTGCTAAGAGGTGGTTGGAAATATACATGTGTTGAGATTTGTAGTGATGTTCTTTGGTAAATAGTGAACTGGTGTTGTACAGATGCTGCTTGGCATAATGTCTACCCTCTGAGCTCTCGAAGTGCTCTATGTCCTGCTGTAAGTGGTTCACATTTTGCAGAAAGTACACAACAGTTTGATCCCTGTCCCTCTGCCTTCAGATTAGAATTACCCTCTGCCACCTTGAGCCTCTTCCCTGACTCATTCTTTCTAAATTTTCGTAGCTGGACCACCTCGAACTCATCAAAGCGTTGATCGTTTTTGGGGCAAACTTGGAGACGCCCAATGAATTTGGGGAAACACCAGGACTGATCGCAGCACGGAGCAGCAAAGGTGTGTGTCGGGGTGACTATTTATACCCATGTTTTCTTGCCCACAGGCAATCCATAACCTGTGTATATAGGTGTCGCCGGTTAGCAACTGTATGGGAACCTGAACTAAAAGCTTTTGTCCAGTCAAGTTGCTGTGAAGTCATACTTTCCCTTTATTGCCAACACCCACATATAAGGACACAGTGCAAACCAACACACTGTAAATTATTTGTCACTGTGTACTTGCCTGGGTGTGTTGGGGGAAGGGAAAAGTATGACTTGGTGCGAATAGTTCCTAAACTCTGAATTACAGGGTGTGTGTGGATAGACATAAGATTTGTTGAAAACTATTTTCGCATATTTATTTCATAGCATGCATCACAAACAACTTGATGACGTAATAATTATATAGCCTTACAAAAAATGATTGTTTGTGAGCTTAAAGTATCAGTTCCTAGCTTATTTCAGATGAACAACAGAACACAGGAACGGAACTCAAAATTGAATAATAAAATTAGTTTCAAAACATGTTGCTTCCAAAGCCTTTTGTATGCTTCCATTTTAAAATAGCAATGAAACAAAATGTATTTCCATTGACAAACACACCTAGAAGTGAAAAGTACGTTGTCAGTTTAAGGCAGTCAAGAAGCTCCACAGCAACGAATGCAGCAGAGGGGCAGTTGTTTCTGTGTTAATTTGGAAAGGCACATGATGCACTTTATAACTCTGCTTCCATGCCATTGCCTCTGTTGGTGAGGATAAAGCGGTGTTTGGGATTTTTAGGAAGGTACCCTGATTGAGTCTGCCATTACAGGTCAGTAACATTTTCATCTCCATCATGGGACATTCCATTACTATTCAGGAATGCTGAATAGAAAAGCAGGCTGACCGTTTCCAAAGACGAACTGGACAGCTGTAAAAAAAAAAAAAAAGTACACACAGATATAGACAAAGATGGCATGATGGCATGAACGCCTGAAACAAAAATGTGTAGAGAAAGCTCAGTTTAATAGGAGCCAGACTTAGAGACAATATTTGGAAGCAAGAGTCTACATTTCAGACAGAAATTCACTTTGAAGCAGACCTTATGTTGTGCCATTTTACATTTCATTGCTGTAGCTAGTTTTCTGCTATTTAGGTTGGTATTGTAGTTTAGAGAAAAAACAACTATTTTGACGGTGTGCTCTTTTAAAATAAAATAAATATTTCAAGTGTACATTTGAGAACATTCTTACAGTGAAGCAGGGAACTCAATGTATTCTACTTTTGTGGAATATAACTGTGCTGTGGTACATCTTCATATTTTTCACCTCTTAGTGACATATGGGAAAACAAAGGACAGCCAAGGAGCCATTATCTAATTGTCATTGTTTCCTTTTACTATGTTAGTTTCTTGTGGTTCTGTCTAACAACCAGATGACTCTACCAGTTTAAATTAGAAAATATCATGCTTTGTCACAGAGGAGTAGACAACAAAATAAACAAGCAGCAGAGCATACCACACAATATACATTTATGAAGGCAAACAATAAGGAATTTGTAGCCTGCTTTTTCTCTTTGTTTGTGAAATGTTTAAGACTAATTGGACCATAGAGCTTATATATGAGTGACACCATAGTAGAATTAATTGGATATGATATAAGGGTTAAAGTACCCCCTGCCATACATTGTAAGGAAATTGCAAGTCACCGAGTTCCATAATGATATAGAGGAATGAGGCCAAAGGCCCAGTTCCTTTATAATATTATGGGACTCCAAGGTGACTTGCAGTATTCTTATCTTCATATATAATACATGGTCACACCATCACCTTTCCCACAAACCACTTAAAACCTTGGTGCGTAGCTCTTCTACATAAAAGAGCCAGTATGTTTGCAAACATGAAGAATAAAAACAAAGCCTCTAGTTCAAAATTAAACATCAAAAAATTGTTAGAGATGTGTGGCAAACAGATATTAGAAACAGTTCAACACAAGTCATTTGAAAAAAAAAAGCTGCAGTACCTCTGAATGTGTAGAAACATAAGAGTGTTTCTAGCTTTTCTCTAAGGAGTGCAAAACATAAACATATTCTCTCTGCTTGTCATGGTAAGCTATTAAAATAGAGGAGAAGAAAGAAAAGCAATGTTCAGTTTTCATTGTATAGCTGCTTCAGTTATGCTCCGTGGTCTGACCTGCCTCTCACCTTGACTGCTGGCTCTGGCAGCAGTCATTTTGACAACAGAACTCGACTGTAATAATTTATAATAGTAAAATTCTGACATCTATTCTTTATAATCGGCGACTGTTTGCGTCAGAAGTCACCAATTATAAATAAATAGGAGACTGCTGTTTATACAGGGATTACAAAATCTCATGTATTATACTGAATATTATTATTACCCTTGGGAATAGATATACCAGGAACCTCTTCAACAGCATTTTGCATCATGAGTAGTGTCTTCAAGTTCTGTCTGAGCTGCAGACCTTAGTCAGCTTCCAAAGACAAATGTGATTTTTATGTTCTGCCTTCCTTAAGATTATGGTGGTCATTATGACAATGGCGGTGACAGTTAAAGTGGCGGTAACACTGCCAACAGGCTGGTGGTAATTACCGCTAAATTATGACCATGGTGGTGATAAATCCCATAGACAGCCAATGTACCGCACCAACCGCTAGGGTGTAAACACCTCTGACCACAGCGGCAGCCATCAACAGCCAGGCAGAAGACAAGGTACCGCCCACCATATTATGACATAGCAAACCGCCACGATTTCCGGTGTGGTACCAACTCCATCAAAAGCCTGGCGGAAACAGAACACAGAAGACGACAGACTCACTGTCAAAGACACAGAGAACATCAGCGCCGCCATGAAACCGGAGCTTCAAGTCTTCCTGATGCTCATTTATGCCATGCTCCACCTGGAACACCGACGACGACAATGAGTACAGCCGCCTAGCACACGAGGGAGGGAGGGAGGGAGGAAAAAAAGAGTGACACACACCATACACACAACCAGCTGCAGAGGAAAACCAATCTCACAGGACACACATCATAATAATGCAAGGACAACATTTACCCAGAACTGATAGTGTAATTTGATGCCAACAGCCACCGTATTATCCATATGACAAGAGATATTTGAGTCACTGTTCAGAAAGGGCCAATTGCCAGTTCAAAGTACAAAAGGCCCACACGGCTACAGGGCACAGTCCAAGGCCCAACTTGTTTCCTGATGAAATCCGCACACACTGTGCAGGGGCATCATGTTGGGAATGGCCTGGCACCTCAGGGGGAAGGTGGGTTGGGGGCACCTCAGCTGAAGTGGGGAACTTGCCCCACTGGTTCTGGATGGGGCTCCATGCCCATTTCTCTGTACTGGGGAGTGCAAGGTCACAGTCTTTGAGTTGAGGAACTTGCCCACTGGTTCTGGTGGGGGCTCCTTGTACAACAGTTCCTGCAGGGTGGCCTACACACCCTCTGCTGGAGGTGAGGGCTGCTGTGTCCCAGCTGGAGATGAGGGCTCCTTGCCCACTGCTGTTGGAGGGGAACCTCTGCCAGCCTCTGCTGGAGGTGAGGGCACCTTGCCCACTGCTGTTGGAGGGGAAACCCTGTCAGCCTCTGCTGAAGGTGAGGGCTCCTTTCCCACTGCTGTTGGAGGGGGCCTCTTGCCTCTTTGAGTTGGTCGAGTGGGATCCTTCCCTCTCTTGGGTGGTGGAGTGGGATCCTTCCCTCTCTTGGGTGGTGGAGTGGGATCCTTCCCTCTCTTGGGTGGTGGAGTGGGATCCTTTCCTCTCTTGGGTGGTGGTGTGGGATCCTTCCCTTTTTGCCTCCACGACTAGGAGGTGCCTCCACTGTCCCTGTGGACCGTTTGGCTGAGGTGCTGGGCTGGGTCGTTGTGACCCTGCTCTTACAGGCAGTACGGGAGGTGGAGGGTGGGGGCAGAGATCAAGTTGGGCAAGGAAAACCTTCTTAGGGATGGTGAGGCGGGATGAGGGATGGGAGTGGAGGTTGAGGGACTGGTTGTTGGTGGTGTATGTCTGCTGGACTTGGGTGGAGGTGCAGGAGCAGTTTGCTGATGTGAGGTGGATGGCTGTTGGGAGTCTGAGTCTGTATGTTTGTGTCTCTTGGGGGGGGCAGACAGGGTGGGAGAGGATACAGGGGACGCATGGATGGAGGTTGTGAAGGTGTCTGCAAGTGAGGTGTGTGTGCTGCTTGGTGTGGTGATGGTGGCTGTTGATGCAGTGCATGCAGGTGTGATTGTGAATGTGACAGTGAGAGAGGCGGGTAGGTGGAGGACGAGGGGGGGCAGTGGAGGCAATGGGTGTTGTGTGTGCAACTGTCTGTTGTTTGTGTGAGTGCTTGTGGCCTGAAATGTGCTGCCTGTGCCACTCTTGTGTGATGTTTTGTATGCATGCTTGTCTGTATGTGTGCATGGGATAGGTTGGGGTTGGGGAGATTGGGACTGGGAAATGGTAGTGGGACGGTAGGAACGGTGACAATGGCTGCCATCAGAGAGGAACGATCTCTGCTGGGCCGCCAATCCATTGTGAATGCGCTCCAGGAATCTATTGCATTGCTGCATCTGGGATGCCAGCCCTTGGATGGCATTCACAATGGTTCACTGCCCTACAGAGATGGATCTCAGGAGGTCAATAGCCTCCTCACTGAGGGCAGCAGTGCTGACTGGGGGAGGGCCTGAGGTGCCTGGGGCGAAGAAGATGCCCACCCTCCTCGGTAAGCGGGCACAGGCACCTCAGTGAGGGGCTACTGAGAGGGCAGTGCTAGTAAGGGGATGGCAGCTGTACCTGCAGCTAGGGTGGTCCCAGAGGTGTCCGCCACCACGAGGGAGCTTCCATCGGAGGAGGAATCAGAGTCTATGTTGTTACCTCCTGTCTCCGCCGTGGTGCTCCCCTCACCCTCTGTCGCACTGGTTCCCTCAGCGTCGGTGGACTCTGCCTCGTGGGTCATTAGGGATGCAGCTCCCTCTGTCGCCGGTGCGCCTGCTCCTGCGCCAGATGATGCTAATGCACACATGAACAGGATGACAGAAGGAAAAAAGGGGGGAAGAGAAACGGAGCACTGGGTCAATTACAGCACCAACGCCACAGGTGGCACACACATTACCGTCACACACACAGGGATCAGGATTGAGCACCATGCATCGCACTGGCATTCCATTGGCTAGGTACCACAGCGAGATGTGTGCCAACCCCCACCAACTGCACCCCTCCTGGGAGTCACTAAGCCCTGTCTGACATGGAATACAACCTAGCTAGGTTACCAGATTTTGCAATACAGCCATTACCCTTGAGCTGGATCACGCTGCAATGTCTGACCTGGCATTAAGGGTCACCCACTAACTGACACCCACCACCAGGATCCCATGCCACCTACCAATTATAATTGTAATGCCCCCTGTTCTCACCCCCTTGTGGCTGCTGTGATGCCCTCAAGCGCCCATCCAGCTCTGGGTAGGCCGCTGCCAGTATGCGGGCCATCAGGGGGTCAGGTTCCGACAGACACCCGCCCTTGTTGGGAGGCCATCCTCAGCACGGCCTCCGTGGTCTTCCGGGCCCAGCGTCCCAGGTCCTCCCACCTTTTCCTACAGTGGGTGCTCCGCCTGCTGTAGATCCCTAGGGTCCGCACGTCCTTGGCGATGGCTCGCCACAATTTCTTCTTCTGATGGGCGCTGACCTGCAGAGGAAACAGACTGGAGGACACCATTACACATACAACGCAGCCTGTCACACACATGGTGCAAGAATCTAATTTCCATCTACATTGGCACACACATCATCCAGCGCCCACCATGTACACTACCACCAGACATACCCCCCCCCCCCCCTCCCCCCAAAGACACGATGCTTGCACACACATCTCCATGGAACCTTGTCACATGCATCGTACCTAAGGTGTACTCACCTGTTGGTCTGGAGGCCCATATAGCTGTTCATACTGGGGTAGGACCCCATCTACCAAGCGCTCCAACTCCTCTGAAGTGAAGGCAGGGCCCCTTTCCCTGGTCACACGGGCCATGGCAGGATCCAGACACAGGTCACAGCAGCACACGCAGTGTGGGTGTTGTCCTTTGGAAAGTCAGGAATCAAGTGAGGATTTAGATAGAAAATGGCGGTCACGTCCGCCGCGGTGTACACCGTCACTGACGCCGATGATCGCCATTAGCCACTGTACCCCATAGAGTCCCATGTTAGCCAATGAGGAATTGCATGACAGTGCAAGACCGCCTTCCGCCATGACGCCCAACGTCAGTGGAGTTACCGCACTTCCAGCTGTCCCTAGATACGGGATAGGCGGTCACCATTTCATGGTGGTGGATTACATTCAGATAATCCATAACTGCGTCATTGCTACAATTTGCACATACATTGACATTCCCATTGTCCCAGTTAGAATGAGGAGGCAGAGGATGAAGATATGGACAACAGAACAACAGTTATACATCAATACTTCCAATGACACACAGGTGAGACAGTGGAACTGACCATTCCTATGATTATTGTTGTTTTCTGTGTGGCTGTTGCAGGATGGCATTCACTTCCTTTGCATCTCTACTTACTGTCACCTATGGCTTCTCATTTTGCAGATGTTGGTTATATCACAACTGTGCACTGATGTGATGACTACAGACAGCTACAGGTCATTAATTGTATGCTATCACAGTTTTCAGATCATTTGCACATGACGTTACTGTTTCCATAAATGCACATTTTCATCACATGAAACACTGTCATTCAAGTTATGTTCAAGGGTGTTTGTTGTAGTGCAAATACTTGACGGAAATGTGCAATGGAATGGGGGGAGGGCTGAGGAAAGTCCAGGGTATTGTTCCAGTTTGTTTGTAGCACAGGTCCTCTGTCCAAGGGGCCATAGGAAGGGGAGCAAAGGCAGTTCAAAGTGGACAAGGTGGGACACAAAGGGGACATTCAGGAGGGTCTCATTTCCTGGCAGTGGTCTTGGTCTTGGCAAGTGTCTCTGGCTTCTGTCTGGGTCGCAGGGAACGTTTGTGGGGTGTTTAACCTTCTGAAGGGGGGAGGGGTGCGGGTGGCCTGTGGGTCCTGTGGCAGGGCCTCCTGCCTACTAGCTGCAGCAGAAGTGGTGGGCTGGTCAGTAGACTGGCTAGTGGTAGGGGCCCGCTAGTGTGCTGTCCATTCCCTCATGATGTTGGCCATATCTGTCAGCACCCCTGCTTCGGGGACCAAGGTGGTGTTGAGGGCCTGCAAATCCTCCATGATCTCCTGTTGGTGTTCCTCCTGCAGCCGCTTGTTCTCCTGCATGTTGGTGAGAATCTGGCCCATCTTGTCCTGGGATTGTTGTTAAGCTCTCAGGACATTAGTGAGTGCCTCCTGGAGAGTCAGTTCCCTGGGCCTGTCCTCCCCCTGGTGCACAGCGGTCCTCCCAGTGTCCCTGTGCCTGTGTCCCCTGAACTGGGTGCCCACTGCCACTGACCCCAGGTCCCTGATTGTCTTGGGTGTCAGGTGTGGACTGGGGGGTCCCTGTACAGGTGGGCGCACTGCTGATTGACGTGTCCTGGGGACAGAGGTCTGGGGACGTTGGGTGGGTGCTGTGGTGTTGGATACTAATGGGGGGGGACTCTGTGCTGGACTGTGAGTGGGCTTTGGTGGCCGACTGACCAGTGGTCCCTGATGGGCCATGTAGTTCATCCAGATCCTGAAGTTCAGAGTTACTGTCATCACTGGGGGCATCTTCTGTTGGGTGACTGGATGGTTGTGGCACCGCTGAGATTGGCTGGGGCACCTGGGGGGGGTGTAAGTGAAGTATTATGCTTCATGACTGTGACATATTGTACATCCCTAGCTTCCCCTCTATTGTTGCCGTTGCCCTGCAACTTTTGTTTATGTATGGTGATGTATTGTGGGATTGTTAGTTCTCCATGCTATGCATGCTTTGGTGATGGGTGTACATGCAGGGCTTGGCATTGAAGTTAGTCAGATGTGTAGGTGCAGTGTGTGGGATGGAGTGGAGTGATGATAGTGAGGGTGAGGGGGTGTGATGGCATGCAGGTATGGGGGTGGTGATGAGTAGTAAATATTGACTCACCAGTGTCCAGTCCTCTGGCTACTCCAGTGAGTCCATCAGGATGCAGGATTGCCAAGACTTGTCCCCCCGTGCTGTGAGCTGTGGGGGAGAAGGTGGGGGTCCACAGCCAGTCCTCTGGATGGCAAGCTGGTGCCTTGCTGCCATGGAACGTACCTTCCCCTGTAGGTCGTTCCACCTCTTCCTGATGTCATTCCTTGTTCTTGGATTCTGTCCGACAGCATTCACCCTGTCCACGATTCTCCGCAATAGTTCTATCTTCCTGGCAATGGATATTTGCTGTACCTGTGCTCCAAACAGCTGTGGCTCTACTCTGACTATTTCCTCTACTATGACCCGCAACTCCTCATCAGTGAAACAGGGGTGCCTTAGTAGGGACATGGGTGTTGTGTGGTGTGTGTTGTGCAGAGGGTGTTGAGTGATGTGGGGTGCGTGATGGATGGATGGGTGTTTGTGGTGTGTGTGTGTAGTTGTCAGTGGTCTTCGTGTTAGTCTTGTGGCATTTACTGGTGTTTGTATAGGGGAGTGTGTAATGTGGGTGTGTGTTTCATAGTGCTATGAGTAGGTGTGTGTATCAGTGTCAGGTGTGTGATTTTCGTTTAGGCCCATGTTATGTTGTTTTGATTTGTGGTGGCCATTCTGAGCGAGCCAGTGGGTACCACCAATAGTTTACCACCATTGAATGTCCACCGTGGTGATTCGTGGGTCATAATGTGGTAGTAGGCGTTTTGTTGGCGTAACGGTATGGGTATTCGTACCGACACTTTACCACTCACCTTTGGGCTTGCAGATTTGTGTATGTGGCAGTATTCTGTCGGTTTTGTGTGTGTGTATGTGTCATAATATGGCAAACTGATATTCGCCACCGTAGAGGTATGTTGGCGGCTGTCACTGATGCGGTAAGCGGCAGGAGGGCCTATATGTCTAAAAACTGTTATGCCAGTTCATCTTACAGGCCAAAGACTTAAATTCATATTGACAAGATTATTTTAAAATGCTCAGCTAAGATGTCATTGTCAGGAGAATTCATGTTGTGCAGACAAAAGAGATTGGCAACAACCACCAAGGACATGGGTTTACCTTTAGAGGAAGAAGATATTTAGGCAGAGGAAGCTCAAGGACAACAATAAACATATTCAAACCTTAAGGAAATTGGTGCAGAATTGCTCCCTGATTCATCTTAAAGACTCCTAAGAAATAAAATGCGAGTCCACAGCACCAAAAATTAAGGGGTCTCCGGAGCTGTCCAAAAGATGGCAACCATTTGAGCACAAGTTCATTGACCTTGAATTAAAAAAGCGAGACAAAAAATCGGAATACTGAGGTTATCTGCTTTAAAAGACAAAACATAGTTAACTGGGCAATTACATCTAGGGAAGATCAGGGGACATTAAAATCTTTGAAGGAGAAAAAGGTAATTAACTGTCAGGAAGTTCCGAAAAAAGAACTTACCCCCAAAATAGAGAATTTGATGTAAAAGAAAAAATCATTTGAAGAAGCTCTGGCTTACCCCAAAACCACAATCCAAAAAGGGAGCACACTGTCTTACATTTCAGCTCGAATAGCCCCAAAGCATCATGGTAAATACAGTCATTAAAATTAATTAGAATAATATTTCAAAAGTCTTTCATCGTAAATGGGTGCAGCCAGTGCTGTAACATTGTAACAAATTGTTCATCATATGTTGGTGTGGCAAAAAGCCGAATCTCCGAACACTTGTTTCTGGCTTTCGGCTGTCATCAGCAGAGAGCAGAGTGTGGCAGACGGGGTTGCTTGAAATGCCGCCTAAACGTATTCTCAGGTTTTTGTACCACTCAGTAGGCGCGCCGGTGCTTCCTCGGAGCTCGTCAGCTCAAAGGCTCACGGGAGCCGTTAAATACATAATCCAAAAAGGGAGCACACTGTCTTACATTTCAGCTCAAATAGCCCCAAAGCATCATGGTAAAAGCAGTCATTAAAATGAATTAGAATAATATTTCAAAAGTCTTTCACCGTAAATGGGTGCAGCCAATGCTGTAACATTGTAACAAATTGTTCACCATGTGTTGGTGCGGCAAAAAACCGTATCTCCGGACACGTGTTTCTGGCTTTTGGCCGTCATCAGCGGAGAGCAGAGTGTGGCGGACGGGGTTGCTTGAAATGCCGCCTACCCCAAAACCAATAGGTTTTGAAAGAACCTAGTTAAGATTCAGGCAAGTAAAACAAATAAGACCCCTGTCTAAAGGGGAAGTTGAGGAGCAACAGGAGGGCATACAAACTTAGATCTTTGAGGAACAGTATCATCATACCTCAGATTGTGAGGAAGAAAAACGCATGTATTATAGGAAGGAGAAGAGGAAATTTTGAGATGAACTCACCCTACAAAACTATTCCCACCAGAAAATATCACTGTATATTACAGTGTTGTAAACAAGCAGCAGATGCTTTTAGGTTTCAGATGGAAGTTGATCAAGAAAAGTCCTTTTTTTTTTTTTTTAATTAACTCTTAGGTCCAGTGTTAACAAAAACATCTTTACTTGTGTTTGAAGACAAAAGTAATCTTCATGGAAATAGACGTGCACCCCTGCCCCGAGGGCCCAACTGTACTGATTTCTGAATCCCTAATTCAGATTTTTATTGTCATAGGCAAACATGAAACATATATGTGCACCATCATATAGGCCTATCTCACAGATTGTGTTTGTGTTGGACCTGGATGGGCGCCCAAAGTGCTACCCATATAATGATGGAAGGCTACTGCTTTCACAGGAGTTAATAAGCACTAGTGCCATGGTGGCAGCATATTGTTTAGTGATCATTCGACGTGAACAGATACTTTTTAACCGGTGTCATTGAAGAGAGAACTACAGGTTCACTTATTAAAATTCCGTTGCTCTGTGCTTAACTCATCCTTGGCCATCATCAAATTGGTGTGAAGTGCTGCGCAGTGCATAGGTGGTGTAACAGCTTTAGGTATATGTGTGCCTGGGAAGGGTACAATACAGGGATAATAAAGTACTGAGCAGTGCGTGCATGGAGACTGCATGTGCTGGATATATATGTGGCTGTGAATGGTGCAGTACCTGAAGGATATAGCGCTGTGCAGTGGGTGCAGGATAAATGCATAAGCTTGGGTGTATATTTACCTGTGAGTGGTACAATACATGAAAGATGCAGTGCTTGCATATTAAGTGTGTACACTAAATACATGTCTGCCTATGAGTGGTTCAATACATGAAGAGTACAGTGCCGGTCAGTGGGTGCATGTCAAATGCAAGTGCTTGATGTATGTGTGCCTATGAGTTGTACAGTACGTGGGGGATACTGATCTATACAATTTGTGTATGCTGTTTACATACACTGGGTGTATGTGTTCCTGTGAATAGTAGAATACATGGAGGGCTCTGGGTTCCATTTTTAGAGACCCAGGCCTCTATGGTGAAACATGGAGAGAAGGTAGAGAGATTCCCCCCCCCCTCCCTTCCCTCCCAAGACAGATTTGTGTACTGCTGCATTCCTCTAAGCTGAGTGGGGCACACACTAGGGAGGAGAGAACCAGGCCTCACCTGTAAACTTCAAAGGGTGCTTTTTGTTTCAGTGACCGGTCACAAGGAAGAGGCCTTGGCACATCTCAGGAAGGAAATGGAGCTGATAAGAGAATGATGAAGAGTAAGGCTGGGGGCCATGGGCTAACCACTGGCTGACAGCCAGGTGTAACCTCTAGTCACTCCTTTGGCCTGTGTTGTGGGGCTATCAGCTTTGGAGGCACTCATGCTGTGATGGACTGCTCTTCATGAGGAAGAGGGAACAGAATCGTGGATACTTCAAAAGAAGCAGAACCCCACATATCATCAAACTTCAAAGACTCAGACCCTAAATCACATTTGTGTCTGGAAATGGACTACTATAAGAAAGGGAGTTTGAGACCCCACAAATTGTCATCTGCTAAGCAGCCAAACAGGTTTTGTGAGGAGGAGAACCACTGCAAGACTTCTGCCTGTGACGAGTACTGGGGGCCACGGTCTGCTAGTCTACCTTCTGGATAACGGTTCATCACCTGGGGACTCCTAGACCGCCTTCCTTGGAGCCTGGAGCACTAGCACCTTCCTGCCTTTTTTTGTAATTATTTTTATTTGTATTTATGATAAAGAAAGAACAATTGGGGCATGGCAGTATACATGAAGCAATGCAGGTAGATATCAGATACATACATCTCCTTTTTTAACAATGATAACCCCAAGTACCATAACTGGGAATAAAGGAAGTCCATGGGTTGTACCCTTCTGATCAAAATATCGTTAGTGACGGACATGTAGTTAGGACTTTTTCATATATCTTATTGTGCCTAAGGATTGTCCCGCCAAACATGCAAGGGGAAAACAAAACGTAACTAAAACACTAAACTGTCGCAGTTGGCAGTAACCTCATCAGCTATGACAATTCCCTGAGGTATAACGGGACCTGTGGAGCAGCTGGGGCGGAGTCAGTGTAAGGCTAGTAGTATTGGGGAGCAGCCAGGCGCGGGAAGGGAGATGCAGGAGTCCCCTGCAAGCGGGTCACTCCTAGGTATGGTATGGTGGAGAGGAGGTGGTTAAGTGCATTCATCAGGGAGTGTGCAGCGTCTGGGCCGGAGCCATTGCTGCAGGAGCAGAGGGGGGCCAGCCTGTGGCTGTTCCATTTTGGGGAAGAGGGTTCAGTTTGTCCAAAAGCTTCAGCATGCAAGTGTCCCATAACGTGGCTACCTCACCTCCTACCTGAAGCCTACGATCATGTATAGGAGTGTTAGCCTGTGCTGAGGCCCAGCGGGCAGTCACTCAGAGCCAACAACCAATCACAGGTGGTTAAGGGGCCTTCCAGGCCACGGCTATTAAACATTTAAATAATATTAATGCGAGGTCTGGAATTTTAAGTAGTGCTTAGTTTGTTTAGTTCTTTTTGTGACCCATAGGAGGCAGAGGAGTGGTTCTTGGAGGAGCGGAGTGTCCGTTATCTCGGAGAAATGTTTCAGTACTTGGCACCAAGTAGCTTGCAGCAGCAGGCACTCCCATGTAATGTGAATAAAGGTGGCATCCCCATGGCCGCATCTGGGGCAGTGACAATGTCCCTAGGAATATTTTGTGTACATGGTGTGGCATAAGGTAAGTTTCGTGCGTGTATTTAAACTGGAAATTTCAAGTGTGCATTGCATGAGACATGTTTTACCCGTTCCAGGG
The DNA here is from genome assembly GCF_031143425.1 of Pleurodeles waltl. Taxonomy (NCBI): domain Eukaryota; kingdom Metazoa; phylum Chordata; class Amphibia; order Caudata; family Salamandridae; genus Pleurodeles; species Pleurodeles waltl. The sequence continues at coordinate 331,056,797 of NC_090443.1, forward strand.
CCATAGACCATTGCTTATCCATCAAGACTATACCTAGACAGTCATCCCACCTGGTTTTACTGCACGGTTGAGGTGGGCCATTCTCTTCCAGCAGGGCCATGTGAAGCATTGAAACTGCTCTCTTGCCTAAGCCATGTGTTAGTACATAGTGCAATCCTCTTTGGGCCAGTGGTTTAATCGGGCCAGATTTCCAGACCTGCCGAATAACTGTTTTGATGGTGTTGTGTGCAAAGAAGTGCCTTGTCCCCAGGTTGTACAATTCTGTTAGTTCTTGAAAGGAGAATAGAGTGCCATCCCTATATAGGTCCCCCATTGGGGTGAGCCCCTCCTCCCTCCATGGGGTGTAGTTATGTATGTGTCGAAGTAGTCCTAGTTGGGGGGCTCTCCACAGGGGAAGTTGCGGAGAATATGGGATCAGTGCCTTTCTGGGTTGGATGAATCGATTACAAACCAGTTTTTCGCAATGTGCATAAGCTTGCAGAGAGCCCCAGGAGGAGAATCCGACGAAAAAAGAAATTCCAGTATATCTCTGTATCCAAGGTCCACCAATACCATGACACCCGCTATTGTGTTATCCCCAGCTATCCAGCGCATTGGCCATTGTAGCTGGGTCGCTGCAAAATAACGCTCCATATCAGGGACCGCCAGTCCACCATCAATCAGTGGGCTCTGGAGATAGAAACTCTTTCGCCCTGTTCCTCATATGAACTCAGCCTCTAGGTTCCGTATAGTCTGGAAGAAAGACTTAGTGGGTATTATAGGTAACACCACAAAGAAGTATGGAAGCCTTAGAAGGACTAGCATCTTGGCTATTGACGCCTGTCCCATGGGTGAAAGGGGAAGGCATGTCCAAAAATGGTAATGACTGTTGGATTGAGGTTAAGGCTCTCCTATGGTTGCTGTCAAATAGGTTAGTATCTGTGTGGTAGATATTGACGCCAAGGTAGCGGAAGGTCTCAAAGGACCATGGGAGATGTCCTCTGCCGTGATCCACTCAGTGCGTCGATTCCTGTGCACGAAGGGGAAAGACATAAGACTTGCCCCAGTCATTTCACTTTTAGGCTGGCTATTTCTCTGAAATGATCCAGTAGGTCGTAAAGGGCCAGAAGAGTGTTTTTAACCTCCCGTAGATAGACCAGCACATCATTCACATATAGCGATGTTATGTGCCAGACTGGTCCTACCTGGACACCCCAATTGGGTTCCCTGCTGCGCAGCTGGCCCACTAGGGGCTCAATTGCCAGAACAAAGAGTACTGGTGAGACGGAACATCCTTGACACCCCTCCTTTGGTTGATAAATGGACAGGAGATTTGGATGTCAGTACAAACTCGCGCCAAAAAAAAATTGGGGCCCATCCTGATTTACTCTAGAACCTACATCAAATATGACCAACTTAATGTGTCAAATGCTTTTTCAAAGTCTAGGAAGACCGCCAGAGGTCGACCGGCCTCCACAGATACTAGGTCAATGATGTGACACAGGTGTCTCTGTGGCACAAAACCGCATTAATCGCACACGTGTGCCGAGCATTGGGAGCCGTCTATTAGCCAGGATCTTGACAGCAGCTTGTAATCAATATTCAACACTAATAATGGACGGTAGGAGCTCACCTCGAGGGGATCTCTACCAGGTTTAGGTAATAACACTGTAAGTGCTTCGCGTATTCAACTGGGAACCCGTCTGTGGCCAGTGTTTTACTACGGGCCATCTGGTGGATGGCCGTACGGATCTCATCTATTTGCATAGGTTGCGCCAGGCCTAGCAGCTGGCACGGGGTCTATTGAGGAAGAGTGAGGTCCTGCAGGAAAGCCTGTGTACGTGACAGGGAGGGCTCGGGTGGGGAGGAGTATAGTTTTCATTAATTGCTGCCCAAGTGTTTATCACCTGGGCCCTGTCGTCACATATCGCCCCTATGATAGATCTGGGTATTTCTGAATGTAATAGCCATCAATCAATCAATCAAAAAAGTTATTAAGCGTGCTTGTCACGGGGGGGGCATTTTACTGCTCAAAAAGCCATGTCAAAAAGTTTCTGCTGAAGCTTGTCTGTGGTACCAGCGTAGAGGGTGTTTCCGTAGTCTAATATGCTGCTGATGAGTGCATGGGTGACGGTTTTTCTGGTTTCTATGGGAATCCATTTGAAGGTCTTCCGTAGCATGCGAAGGGTGTTGAAACAGGAGGATGATAAGGTGTTGATTTGCTGGGCCATGGAGAGAGATGAGTCCAAGATGATGCTGAGGTTGCGTGCGTGGGTGGAGGGTGTTGGGGGTGGTCCGAGGGCGATGGGCCACCAGGAGTCATCCCATACTGTCTTGTTGGGACCGAAGATGATGATTTCTGAATTGTTGGAGTTGAGTTTGAGGTGGCTTGCAGTCACCCATTTGGCAGTGTCGAGGAGTCCGGCGTGGAGGTTTGTCTTGGCAGTGGAAGGGTTCCTGGTGAGGGAGATGACAAGCTGGGTGTCGTCTGCATACGAGATGATTGTGATTCCATTGGGCGGAGGGTGTTGGCGAGTGGGGCCATGTAAATGTTGAACAGGGTAGGTTGCTGGGGACTGGAAGGGAGGGAGGCGGATTTTCTGGGTTCCTTCGGCGAGGAAGGAGGTGAGCCAGTCTAGGGCCTTGTGCCGGGTTTCTGCATTGAAAAGGCATGCGCAGAGGGTTTGGTGGCAAACAGTGTCGAAGGCTGAGGAGAGGTCCAGGAGGATGAGTGCGACAGTCTCGCCCTTGTCGACTCTTGTCCTGATGTCATCAGTGCAGGCGATGAGGGCAGTCTCAGTGCTGTGGTTCTTGCGAAATCCAGACTGGGAGGTGTTGAGTGTATTGTTTTCCTCTAGGAAGTGAGACAGTTGGGCGTTCACTATCTTCTCACCGACCTTGGCGGGGAAGGGGAGAAGAGAGATTGGGTGGTAGTTGGTGAGGTCTTCTGGGTCTGCTTTGGGTTTTTTGAGGAGTGCGGTGACTTCGACGTGCTTCCAGGTGTCTGGGAAGGTAGCGGCGTCAAAGGAGCTGTTGATTACGGTGCAGAGCTGGGGAGCGATGATTGGGCTGGCCTTGTTGAAGATGTGGTGGGGGAAGGGGTCTGTAGGGGACCCTGAGTGGATGGAGTTCATGGTGTTTTTCGGTTTCTCCGTCGTTGGTAGGAGTCCAGGTGTGAAGTTGGTTGGGGTGGGGGGGGGGGGTGTTGTGTTGTTGGTCATGTCAGTGGTGGTGATGGTGGGTGCGGGTGGTGTGAAACTGTTGTGTATGTCAAAGATTTTGAGGTGGAAGTAGTTGGAGAGGGAGTTGCAGAGTTTTTGTGTGTGAGGGAGTCGATGGCGCAGGATTTGGGTTTGGTGAGCTCTTTGATGATGGTGAAGAGTTCCTTGCTGTTATGTGAGTTACTATCTATGCGTTCTTTGTAGTAAGTCCGTTTGGTGGTCCGGATGAGTTGGTGGTGTTTGCGTATGGTAGTTTTGAGGGTGGAGAAGTTGTTCATGGAGGGCTCTTGGTGCCATGCTTTCTCAGTTTTGCGGCATTCACGCTTGGAGGCTTGGAGTTCAGTGGTGAACCAGAGGTCGGTCTTGATGTTGCGGATGTTGTTGTTACTTTTCAGTGGGGCGATGGAGTCCCCGCAGGTAGTTAGCCAGTGTGTGAGGTTGTGAGCAGCGATGTTGGGGTCGTTGGCGAAGGGGGGGTGGAGTTTGTGTGAGCTTGGTGTTCTATGGGGATCTTGTCCCACATTCGGTAGGGTGTGGTGTGTTGTCGGTGGTGGGTGGGGGGTTTCGTGAAGGAGAAGTGGGCACAGTGGTGGTCCGTCCAGTGGAGTTCAGTGGTGTGTGTGAATGTGATGTGGTTGCTGGAGGTGAAATTTGTGTCCAGCGTGTGTCTTGCTGAGTGAGTGAGTGAGTGGGTGCGGTGACCAGTTGTTTTGAGTCCTAGGTTCGTGAGGTTGTCTAGCAGGGTTGTGGAGTTGTGGTCGTGGGTGTTTTCCAGGTGAAAGTTGAGGTCACCAAGGAGAATCTAGTCTGTGGAGGTGAGGGCGTGGGAGCTGATGGTATCAGCAGTGGCGTCACAGAAAGGGAGGTGGGGGCCTGGTGGGCGGTAAATGAGGTTCCTCTGAGGGTGGTGTTGGCGTTTATGTCAATTAGGAAGTGTAGGTGTTCTGCGTTGTCTAGGGTGTTGAAGGTGTTGGTGGTGATCTTGATGGTGCTTTTGTGTATGATGGCGATGCCTCCTCCTGGTTTGTTTATGCGATCTCTGCGAGAGATTTTGTAGCCTTCTGGGATGGCTATGGCTATGTCGGGTTCTGATGAGGGGTTCATCCAAGTTTCTGCGAGGAAGGCGATGTCAGGTGAGTATGTTGTGATCAAGTCCGAGAGCTCGATGGCGTGTTTGTGGACGGAGCGGGTGTTTAGGAGTATGCAGTCAAGGTGGTTGCGGGGGCTGTTGTAGTTGTGTTTCAAAAAGCCAGGGCACTCGTATGATCAATAGAGAAAGAGTAGTGAGAATCACGTGACAGGGGCAAAACACTATTATCCCCGAGTCTTCGTGAGGGAGTACTCATAAGTCAGCAAGTATGGATCCAAAATCTTTTATGGTGCGATCTGGAGGTATAAGGTATAGAAGAGACACAGAGTAAGGTCTCTGGAGTGTGTGTGAAACTCCTCGGCATGACAAAGACTCGGGGATAATAGTGTTTTGCCCCGTCACGTGATTCTCACTACTCTTTCTCTATTGATCGTACATTATCTTGAAGAGATTTTACTTCATTAGGATAAGCCATTTATTCATGTTAACACCTTACTTATACTTTGCCCTGAGGAAGTCAATCAGATTAATTTCTCGGAGACGAAACACGTGTTGGCTGTTGGATGTTGTGATGACTACAAATGGAATCTTTCTGATGTGATGAACATGTATGAAAACCTCGCACAAGAATAAAGACACTGAACTTTAACTCTGTTTGGATTATATATTGATTCTCTGAAGACCAAGAACCTAACTGCACAGACTCTTATCTTATTTCATACGAGTGCCCTGGCTTTTTGAATCAGTGAGATTTTTCCTATTGGAGAAACACTGGAGGTGCTGGGAGGACCCTCCGTTCGGGAGCACCGTATTTACTATCTATTGTTAAGAAATGTTTTGGTGATATTCAGTTAGCGCCTATCCCTATAATTTTCCCCCCTTTTCTTGACAGCTGTTGTAGTTGTGGTGTGTGTTGGTGGTGTTGTGGTGCGTGTTAGTGATGTTGTGTGTGTCATTGTTGTTGTGGTGCGTGTTGGTGCTGTTGGTGTTTTTGTGAGTGCAGGAAAAACGGCATGAGTGGCATGTGAAAGGTCCGGGTGTGTGCTTGGGGTTGCCCTTTGTGCAGGTGGGGTGCTGGCCTGGGTTGAGGGCATGGAGTTCTGTGGAGGAGTAGTGCTGCTTTGGGGGGTCGGAGAGGCGTGGACCAGGGGCACGAGTGCTGGGCGCAGTCCAGGCACGGACAGGCTTGCCTCTGGTGCGCCTCTGGCATGCCAGCGGCCGCACAGCGGCTGCCATTAAGAAGGGGAGGTGGGAGGGAGGAGCAGCTGGGAGGCAGGAGGTGGTGGCCAATGGGGGCGCAAGGGGGGCGGGGACGCAGTGGCAGGGACGGGGAAAACCAGCAAGAGCCGGAAAGAGAACTGGGCAGCAAACACAGCGGCAAAAACGAAGTGGGGCAGAAAAAGGGCACAAATAAAGGTAAAAACACAGCAGAGAACGAAAATGTATATGAAAAAAACGAAATACAATACAACTGTAGAACACGCTAGATACTCCTACCACTGGCACCGGGGATTAGGTGGCAAGGGCAGCAAAGGCGGGGTCAGGGGCACGAGGGCAGAATGGGGGATCTGCTCGTCGTGAAGAATCGTGCCTGGCCTAAGGGCAGGTCAGGGTTCACTCTTTGAGCCGCGCAGTGACCGCCATTAAGAAGGAGAGGTGGGAGGGAGGAGCAGCTGGGAGGCGGGAGGTGGTGGCCAATGGGGGCGCGAGGGGACGCAGCGGCAGGGACGGGGGAAACCGGCAAGAGGCGGAAAGAGAACTGGCCAGCAAACAGAGCGTCAAAAAACGAAGTGGGGCAGAAAAAGAGCACAAATACAGTTAAAAACACAGCAGAGAACGAAATTCGATATGAAAAAAACAAAATACAATACAATTGTAGAACACGCTAGCTACTCCTGGCACTGGGGATGAGTTGGCAAGGGCAGCAAAGGCAGGGTCAGGGACACGAGGGCAGAATGGGGGATCTGCTCTTCGTGAACAGTCATGCCTGGCCTAAGGACAGGTCAGGGGTCACTCCTGACATTAGCCATGCTTATGTGCGTCCCGGTTGGTCACCGTCCATATGTTGCCGGGTTAGATATGCCTTATAATCTGTCGCAGAGGCATTGTGGTGCCTCACGTGGTGTCATTAGTTAAACAGGAGGGGGCTTGCGACAGAGGTTGTGTTCGCCTCCTTCTCAAGGTTGCAGGAATGATTCTCAATAGTCAATCCACTGTGTGTAAGAAAGGATTTAACTAGCCAGGTCGTAGCAATACACTGACCTCTCATGACCACTTTCATGGCATCCCATTCAGCCCCGTGATTACCCACAGACGCCGTTTTGTCGATGAAGTTTGCAGAGAAATGTGTACCTACCATCATTTTGTATACCGTGTCCTATAAGGCTTCTGCTCTGAGTCTCCACGCCGAGACGGGTGCTCTCTCCCGTCCCCTTTGAAACTTGAGCTTGAGAGGGTTGTGGTCAGACAGGGTCCTGCCTAGGTATTCAGAGCTCCAACTAAGGGGCAGGCAATCTGTAGTGCAAAAGAGGTAATCTAATCGTGTGGATTTGGTGTCCTGGTGCGTAATAGGAATATTCCCTGTCCCTTGGATGACCTAGGCAGCAACAATCATGTTGGTCAGATGATTTTGTCCAAAGTTGGAAATGTTTGGTAGCTTGTATGCCAGGGGTATTCTGGAGTGGGGGAACCGAGCGGTCTAGATCTGTTTCTTGTATGCAATTGAAGTCCCCTCCTCAGAGTCTGGGTGCCTGAGGGTCATGTAACAAAGTCAGGGAAAGTGTGTTTAGGAATGTGCCTTGAGCCATATTGGGGCGTAAATCGAGGTGATCGTGAAGAGATGACCATCTAGGGCACGCTCTAGGAGCACATATCGATGTTCCTTATCCACTTGGACTTCATGTTTACTGAAAGGGGCTGAGTATCCCGCCCCATATATCTGCTCACACCATTGTCTATTCAGTTTGAGCAGTTCCCCGGTTGTGAGGTGCCTCTCCTGAAGACATGCAAATTGTATCTGTCTGTGCCTAAGATATGCACATTCCTTGTGTCTTTTGACAGGAGTACCCATGCCACAGATGTTCCATGTTTGGGCTGGGTAAATAATGGCCATGGTAATGACATGCAATCTCTAAAGTGTCTCCATTTTCCACAGCCCGCCCAATCCCACCCACCCCCCTAGGGTGTCTGATATCAATGTCACCAGCCAAACAGTTCAAAACAACAGTATAAATATGCGTAAGAACCCCCCATCACAGGCCTGAGCACCTTCCGGTGTCATGCCACAACTCCCCAAGCAATTCAGCTGGTATGCAAAGGGTGCTTAGTGTTGAACAAGGTCCATGCATTGGAGATATATCTCGGGGGCAGTAATCAGTTCTTTTTAGAAAGAGTTTATTAGTGTAGGCCCAAATAGAGGAATCAATGAAGTGATCCGGAGCATACAGTAAATGTATATTCCCGGGGCGAGCAGCCATCAGCGTGAACGTCCGATACGCAGAGGAGGCCACGGTGGCAAGCAAGTTCAGGGCGGCCACCCACGCGGTCAGAGGTCGTCGGCCAAGCGTGGAGTGAGTGCCGACCCGCTGGATGTGAGGCCCAGGAGAAGGTCGAGCTCTTTGCATCTGAGCCAGAGTCTGAATGGCGACTCTCTTGCACAGTGGAGAAAGGGGTTCAACGTCAGTTGTTCTGTTTGGAGCAAGGCCTTAGCTTGTTCAACAGCCGCCTGAGCCCGGGAGGGTCTGGCCCCAGGTGGCCTACGTGCACGCCGCCACGTGTGGAGTATTAACCAGGCCTCATCAACTGTGAAGAGTGCAGTAAAGCTTTCGCATGCAGCCAAGTCCATACGTCTCCTGTTGTTGCGAACACTCTGTCACTTTGACATCTATTACTCAAAGTTTCACCGGGAATAAGAGCTCATACTTTTAGTTCAATTCTCTAAGATGTTGCTTGACCTTGCTGTAAGAGCTGCGTTGCTTCTGCACCTCAGCAGTGAAGTCTGGGTAGGCCGTGATCACTGCGTCCTCGTAGTGCCATGGGTCTTTCATGTGGAATAATTGAAGTATCAAGTCGCAGTCTCTGAAATTGAGAAGTCAGGCAACAGTGGGATGTGGCGGGGCATCTGGTTTGGGTGGTCTCCCGGGTACCCTGTGTGCCCACTCCACAGAGAAGAACTCAGTTGGCTTGCCCAACAACAATGTCTTACAACCAATTTTCAATGAAAAGTTCCACACTGGGGCCTTCAGCTCATTCAGGGAAGCCCAAAAGCCTGGCATTATTGCATCTGTATCCCCCTTTGGCGTCTTCTGCTCTTCAGTGTAGGGAAGTCACGTCTGCTTGGAGCTGTCATCTGTGCCTGAAGTTCCTGTACCACAGGGTGGAGGGAGGAGAGCAAGGATTCCTTTGCGTCGAAGCGCTCCGACAGGTTGCACTAGTACATCTGAAGCAGATTTACAGCAATAGAAATTGCATCAATCCTGGTTTTCAAGGAGGTCTTAGTTTCTAGAATGGCTTGAAGGACCTTATCAAACTGGACACATTGCACTTGGAGCGTAGATTCCAGGTGAGTTAGTGCCTCAGCAGTTTGACCTGAAGAGTGCAAGGGTGCTTGATCCTGCAACAGGGTTTTTTTGACTTTAGGCTTTCCCATCAAGGCGAATTAGTGTGAGATAGCGAGTTCTCCAAGTGAGTGAGGTATTTCCCCTAGAAGCACCCGCTGTGATAAGGAGTGTAAAGGTTATTGTCTGTCCCGTAGAACAAACCACACAAGAGTTTATCCTTTGGAGGAGAGGTTATCATCAATCAACATGAAATGTCATGCTCTCCTCCGCACCCCTCCTCCATTGTCCAGACAAGTAGCGTCGCTGTTGTTGTCGATGGCCTCTTGCATCTTTATTGTCCCCAATGCCAGACAGCACACGAGGCCGCTACAACAAGCCCTGGAAGGTAAGTGGTCTCAGTATTGAAAACTGTGGGACAACAGAGTGGTCATTACCCAAGATGCCAGACAGTCACTCAAGTGGTGGATGCAGGGTCAGCAAATACATAAAGGGGTGCCTTTTCAACAGGAACTTCCAGCACATACTCTTGTCACAAATTCTTCCCTCAAAGGTTGGGAAGGTCACATGGGTTCTCTGCAAGTTCAAGGCTTGTGGTCGAACAAGGAGCAGCTGTATCACATAAACATGCTGTAGCTCACACAACGACAATGCATTATTTGAACAAACCAGGAGGAACTCGCTCATGTCCCCTATCGCTGGAAGCACAAGCCATCTGGAACTGACTACTGGCCAGAGGCCTGACAATTTCTGCCATTCACCTACCAGGGCCACTAAACACCCAAGCAGACTCTCTAAGTTGTAACTTGGCAGGGGCTCACGACTGGATTCTAAACGACAATGTTGTTCAAAAGATTTTTCAGGAATGGCGGGTAACCTCAAATAGACCTTTTTGCAGATGAAACAAACAAAAAATGCCCAGAATTCGTATCCAGATTCACTGACAAAGGGGAATACCCTTTTGGTAAGCTGGTCAGGGACTTTTCTATGTGCATTTCCTCCCATGTCTTGATACCGACAGTCATCAACAAGCTATACAGAGCCAGTACTGGAATGATCCTGATAGCCCCAAAACGGCCCAGCCAGTAGTGGTGCATGGATTTTCTCCACCTGTCGGAAAGACTACACAGGAGACTGCCGTGCTGACTGGATCTCCTCCACAAGCTCAGAGGGAAGATATCCCATCCCCAACCATCCCTCGCTGAGCTTGCCAGCAAAGCTCCTGAATTCCTGCAGCATGGACACTTCGGTCTCTCTCAGGAATGCATAAGCATTCTGAAGGAGTCGAAAAGACTATCGACTAGACGTTCTTATTCCTTTAAAGAGATTTTACATGTGGTGTATTCAGAATCGTTACCATCCAATTCTGGGCCAGGAGGATTACCCTACCTCCTCCATCCAGCAAAATTGTGGTTACAATTTTCTTCTATTAATGTGCATCTTGCAGCAGTTACTTCTTATAGAAAATCACCTTCTTAAAGGTCATTCTCCCAAATGCCTGTTGTTAAAGATTACCTAGAGGGTTTAAAGAAGGAGTTCCCTCCCGTACGTTCCCCCACTCCTCACTGGGAGCTGAATGTGGTACTTTCAAAACTCATGGGTCCACCTTTCGAACCAATACATAAGGCTTCCTTACAGCACCTTACATGGAAGACTGCTTTTCTTGTAGCAATTACTTTGGTACGCAGTCAGCGAAATTCGGCCTCTCTGTGCCAAAGACCCTCACACAGTTTTTCATGCCAACAGGGTAGTGATGAGAACTCATCCCAGTTTTCTCCCCAAGGTAGTGTCTGATTCCCACATTAATCAGACAATGTCACTCCCTACGTTCTTTCCTAATAAGTCTATACCAGCGGAAAGAGATTATACTCTCTAGATCTCAAAAGAGTACTGAAATTTTACCTGGACAAAACGAAGGACATCAGACAGTCTGTTCACCTGTTCGTAAAGTATTGCCCTTTGATGACGGGCATTGCCTCCTCTAAACAAACCATCTCCAGATGGATAGTTTCTTGCATCATGTTCACTCATCAGTTGGCCAACAATCAGTTGCCTGCAAGGCCTAAAACTCACTCTACAAGGGGCAAGGAAACAGCAACAGGCCTACTAAAGAATGTTCCCATCTCTGAAATGTGCAGAGCTGCTACTTGGAGATTGGTACATACTTTCCCAAGGCATTACTGTCTAGATTCAGATACTAAGATGGACACTGAAGTAGGGCAGGCCTCCTTAAGAAATCTATTTGGTTGATAAAGATACATATTGGTGTTCGCCCTTGATTTGTCCAGAGGAGTGTGGGATGGGCTTGCTATTCTATTCAGTGCTTATGATTACTGATGACGATCCCTTGGATGAGAACGATAAGTTACTACTTACCTGTAATCCTGGTTCTCATCCAGGGGAATCCTCATCAAAGTTATAAGCAACCTGTCCTCCTCCCTAGGTGAATCTTGCATCTAGCACTATATACTTACCTCTAGTTTATTCTTAATGTCATTATGAAAAAGTACTGATCTAACTGTTACCCAACAGTCACCTCTGGGGCATGATGGGATACAGGAGGTCTTACAGCACTGTTCCAGTATTTCCTTGTTATGCTTTTAATGCAGTCTATTGGCTAATAATGCATTTGGATTCCTTTTCAGTTTTAGCTTTAATAAAATCTGTGGTTTTGCACCCTATACTCTCTCTTCTGTTTTTCAGAAATGTTTGACTCTGGAAAGAGGTTTATCAAAGGAAAAAAACGAATGCAAGTAGCCCCCCCCCCACCCACCTTATGACTTTGAGGATTCCCCTGGAGGAGAACCAGATTTACAGGTAAGTAACTTACTCTTCTGCAGGGCATGACAGGACGACATGCCATCGCACCTGCTAATGAGAGAGAGTCAGGCGGATAATCCAATACCCTATTTGGTGAGTCACACATTCCGGATTTGGGAATGGGTGATTAAAAAAAGGTACTACACAGGTCCTCCTTTGACCGGGAATTGCACATACAGGATCGCAAACCCTTCCACTCTGTTGATCTTGACATGTCCATGGAAAGGTGGAGGAAGGACTGATGCCTCTTAGCAGGTACTGAGTACCCAGGAGAGTTCTTCTTTAATTTCCAAGAGGCGTAGGACACATTTAATGTAGGGTGGAGCCATTACATCTAGTACTCCAAATTAGGAAACACTGCAAAGGAGCTATGGTACACACATCCGGCAGTCCCATCAACATCAAAGACGGGGAGTGCAGGTTTTCTCACATATAGGGAGGGTGGCGACTCATCACTTTATTCTACAAAGCATTCCACAGAGATATGACAAAAGGCTTGTACAAAGCAAGGATGGCATGGGAGACAGATCTGGTGGAGCCCATTGAGGATTCGGATTGGGGTAATGCATGCAGCTTGCATGCATCTTGGTGAAAACGGATGTAAACTTTAGCACTTCATTTATTTATACTGCACTTACATAACACCATCCTGGTTAAATAGTATTGACACTGCCAGGGCGGCACAGTGTGCACGTTGTGAAGAGGAGGGGAGGGTACCCTCGTTCCTACATACGGCATGGCAGTGTGCAGGGGTACATGGCCTCTGGGAGGATGTTGTGCCCCGAATTGAGTGGGCTGCAGGAATTGGTATCCCCATGACACCCAGGGCATGCCTGCTGGCCATGGTAGTGAATCCTAGGAGGCGCAAGATTTTGTATAAGCGCCTGCAGTTAGCGCTGCTTCTTGCTAAGCACAGAATAACCTTTGGGTGGATGGGATATTGGGCTGCAAGTGGGGCATTATGGTTCAGAGATGTTCTTGAGTGGGGAGCTGCAGAGGAACAACGCCTGCAACTCTCTCACACTGATGAAAGAGCTGCAGAGGACTTGACAGCCTTGAGGGCAATGTTGGACTCTTTTAATGCGCATAGAGCCTCTGACACGGAATCAGACACGGGAGACCCGGAGATGTGAAGGTATACAGAGCATTATTGTATGGGAGAGAAGCTATTACCAAGTGACCTTCTGGGTTATGAATGTTCATATTCATTCACTGACTTGGTATATGTGATGTTATCCCCTTAGTGCAGGTCTTTCCTGTAAATCAGCTAGATGTGTGATATGGTATTTGCACTTTTTAACATGCACTGTGTATTGTTTGTTTTTGTATACATTAAATGCAAACATAAAGTTTAAAAAAATAAAAAGTATCACCACTTCATTAGCTATAAAACAACATGAGCAACAATCAATACAACATTGAGATTGGCATATCCATTCACAGAAGTGTTGACATTGTAGGAACAAACTCACCTTTTTTTAGATGCCTGTCCCTGAGAGTGAGAACAGTAATGAAATTGTTGGGAATTATGGCATCTTGTGTTCTTTTAATACCAAATGAATGACTTCATCTGAGACCAGTTCGGGAGGGGATGTGCCATTGGTCTCAAGTCAGTGGGAAATAGGAGGATATAATGGTTGTAACAAACAAAATACAGAAAGAGTTACAGTGGCTGAACAATGGTAAAAGGTAAAATATTGAAGGCACCAAACCCAGAGGCTAGCATTACAACAGGCGTGTCATAGGTAGGATGTGGAGCAACAGTTCCCAGTCTAAATATTGGAAAAGAATGGCTGCATACACATACATTTTGTAGAATTAAAAACATCCTTTCTAGGACCAAAGACTTTACAAAGGAAGCCCGATAGCAAATAATCCAAATGCAAACAGATATCACAGCAGTAGTGTTCTGCTTCAGCAAGCATGGGGGATTTTTTTTTTATCCTGTTAGTTGGTTCAGGAAATTTGACACTGGACCGATGCAAGAAACATTGTTTTAATGGCCACTTATGTACCAGGGCTAGGAAACAATCAAGCTGATATCCTAGGTAGACTGGTATGTCCCACCAATAGGAATTGTAACAGGGTATCCTAATAGAGATGTTTATCAAATGGGACATTCCAAATCTAGATCTATTTGCAACAAAAGAAATTACAAGACACCAAGGGGGTTATTCTAACTTTGGAGGAGGTGTTAATCCGTCCCAAAAGTGACGGAAAAGGGACGGATTTACCACCAGCCGTATTACGAGTCCATTATATCCTATGGAACTCGTAATACGGCTGGTGGTATATCCGTCACTTTACCGTCACTTTTGGGACGGATTAACACTCCTCCAAAGTTAGAATAACCCCCCAAGTCTTTGCATCCAGGCATTTCCATCCACAGTTAAGATGGAATGCTCTTTTGAGAAATTCCTGCAATATGTTTGCATAAACCTTTCCAAAGTAACTACTTCAGATAGTAATCAACGAGTTCAAAATATCCAAGTTGAAACTTATAGTAATAGCCCTACCCCCCTGGTGGACTTGGCAAATATGGTTCTCAGAACTAACCCATTCGACACAACTCAGTTATAACAATACCTGTAGCAAAAGATGCATTGACATTGGAGAAGGCAGAGATCCTCAAAGCCTACAATTAACAGTGTGGCTCCAGAAGTCTTAAAGTGCCTGCAGTAAAATATTCCTCTGAAATGTATGGGAGTCTTTACAAAAGCCAGGAAAACATCAACTCAAAAATCCTGTTGCTAGAAAATGGCACAGATTTCTAAACTGGTGTAGAAAAATGGTTTTATGGAATAGAAAACGGATCTGCTTGTGTTGGTGAAGTAGTTTATGCATTTATTTGAAGTTTACCTTAGTTAGGCATCTTTCTCCTCTGTTGCAGCATACACAAAAGGAATAGATCAAACACTAATATTTTATTTACCAGTTATAAAAATATTCATATAATGAGTACAGGATCACAAGCTATATTCGGTCTAAATAACCATCAAAGCAATAACTTACAACAGTAAAATCATGATCTTTGCATAATAAATATGTAACAGCAAGACTAAAAGATAGATAATAAAAAATAAGATAAAAGACTATAAAATGAGGAGTCTACAAGAAAAATTACAATAAAACCTACATATGTGACCCGTCCTATAAATGAGGAGCAAGAGTCGAAGTTCCATGTGTTGTCTGCTTTAAACTTCCTCATCAATAATTTAGATTTAAAAAAATCCAATAAATAAAACAATTTGAGTTAAATAAGGTAAAATCGGGGATCAGTTGATATCAAATCACTATAAACCTTTTTCTTTAAAAAAAAATGTGCGTGTGTACCAAGCGGACGCAAGGAACTTGCTGACCGCACAAGTTAGGGGAATGGAACAATCTCTCAACATCAACCTAAGGGCATCTCTACACGTTCTTATCCCCATGTTCCTACAGGCGGGACGGAGCCATTTCCGTCGAGCCATGCCATAGGCAGGACAAATAAACATAAAGTGCACTACAGTTTCCACAGAACCGTTACAGCAAGGACATTTATCAGATGGCAGGGTGGAGCTCCATGAGCTAGAAAAGGACTTCAAAGGGAGGCTTCCATACCTAAAACGAACATACAAACTTTTGCTTAGTTGATCGGTAATTAGGTCCATATAATGAGTAAAAATCCTATGTCCTCCGCATTCAGCAACAGCTTACAGTGACACTTAAACATAGTACTAGCAGCCGTGATGAAACCACTCTTTATACCAATGCTTGAGATTGACTGAAAGTTTCCTACTATAAAAGCGATCTTTTTAATTGCAGTTCTGTCTTTAAGGAAAGTGAATCCAAGCATTGTCAATAGAACAATCCTGTTTGTGCATATACAAAGATAAGGTAGTTATGAGTACAAGTTAATTCCTAAAGTAGTCACGTTTTGACAACAACCAGTCTGTTCAACTTCCCACATTTTTCAGACATCTAAAGTGCACATAAAAGAGAATTACATTCCTTAGATGTTTGAAGATCTGTTATGCACTACTTGAAAAACACAAGAAATATTAAGATGACTGATCAGTTTTTTAATAGCCTATACTTCTCAAACTTTAGACATGCCTAGTACAAAAGGGACAGTTGCTAGACAAACTGTGCGGACAATGCAAATTTCTTAAACAATAAATAAAACACTAACTAGCAACCAAAAAGCACATTCAACAAGAAGGAGGGAGTGACCTCCTTTTTAGCTAGTGTGTGATTAAATAATATGTGTGACTGCCACTCAAAGCATTGTTGTATCGATAGTGAGAGACAAAAATAAACACTTGTAGGTTAAACTATAATGAAAAACTTATGTAACAATACCCTTTCTTCGAACCCTCTTCGACAGGGGAACTATAAATACGAAATCCATGTACAGCATTTTAATATAGAATCCAGGTTGCAGCAGAAACAGTCTACTTGCATGTAGCAATGGTTTTGCCGCATGATACATCTAGATTCATATGTGACCCTCACACTTTCCCATGGAAGGGAGAAGAAGAGGAAAAAAGGACCGCTTTTGGGACCTAGTGGGCTTACAGGCGAAGACATAGGAAGTCTT